>NC_040023.1:43114568-43801778 GCF_000972845.2 Larimichthys crocea | reverse complement strand
ATAATAATAAGAATAAGCGCGGTGGATAACATATAGTGTGCGCTTTGCACGCACACTCAATAAGCGCGGTGGATAACATATAGTGTGCGCTTTCAGGCACACTCAATAAGCGCGGTGGATAACATATAGTGTGCGCTTTCAGGCACACTCAATGATACCACAGGGAATCAGTCCCACAGTGAAATGTGGTGGTAAGACTTGGGCACCTGCACCAAATGGATTACACCCTGACCAAGGAGAAGTAGCACTCTGTTCTTCAGAGGCATGCTACACTCTCTTGTTTGGAGGAGGATTCAGACTGCAGCAGCATAATGAGTCCAAACGCACCTCAAAGCTTTGCAAGAATCACTTGAAGACCAAAGAAGATCAAAGTCACCTGACCTCAACCCTGTTGAACGTGTATGGGGGCACTTGAAGACTGAAAAAGCCAAGCATTCTGGGACGTCACAAGAAGCTCTTTGGAACATTGTCAAAGTAGCTGGGATAACCCGAGTCAGCGGGTTTCAGCTGTGGAGTCAGCTCAAGTACATGTTGTCATTAAAGCAAAAGTCAAGTCAATTTTATTTATATAGCATTTAAAAACAACAGAAGTTGACCCAAAGTGCTTTACAGTCAGAGCGGATCGCAAAGATAAAAACAGTAATGTTATAAGAAACAACAAAACAAGATAAAATGAATAATAAAGTAAACAAAATCATTAATAGTGCATCCTCAGACTGAGCTAAAAGCAAGATCATAAAAGTAAGATTTTAAACTGGATTTGTAATTGTCAATAGTGGGGCAGGACTTTATGTGATGGGGTAGGCTTTTCCAGAGCTTAGGGGCAGCAACAGAGAAGGCACGATCGCCTTTAGTTTTTAGGCGCGAATGGGGGACTGAGAGGAGCCGATGTGATGATGACCTGAGAGATCTGGGGGCAGAGTATGGAACCAAGAGATCAGAAATATATATATATATGGAGCTAAACCATTTAGGGCTTTGTAAACATAATAAAATCTTAAAATTGAATAAAATTTCACTGGCAACCAGTGTAAGTGTGCCAGAATTGGGGTGATGTGTTGTCTCTTTTTAAAACCAGTTAAAAGTCTTACAGCTGCATTTTGCACCATTTAGAGTCTGGAAAGGGTGGAGTCAGTTAGCCCTATGTAGATGGAATTACAATAATCCAACTGAGAGGTAATGAAAGCATGGATGACTGTCTCCACGTCCTTCTGAGATAAAAACGGCTTGATTTTGGCGATGGTTCTGAGCTGATAAAAACCAACCTTAACAACATTACTGACCTGACTATTGAAACTTAGGGGACTGTCAAAGAGGACACCCAGATTCCTAACCACGTTATGACAATTTGGAGCTAGGGGACCAAGTGCATTGCTGAGAGTGGTGACAGAATCAGGTGGACCAAAGATAATTACTTACGTTTTATTTTCATTGAATTGTAAAAAGTTCCTCGCCATCCAGCATTTGACACAATTTAAACAGTTAAAAAGATTTCGTAAGGAGCAGGTGCTATTGGGTGTGACTGGTAGATAGAACTGTGTATCATCTGTGTAACAATGGCAAGGAATATTATGTTTTTGAAAATGGAGCCAAGTGGAAGCATGTAAGGGAAAATAGAAGAGGACCTAAAATTAAGCCTTGAGGAATGCCACATTTAATAGGAGCAGGGGACGAGGAACAGTTCCCAATTTCAACAGCGAATGTTCTGTTTTTTAAATAGGAGGTAAGCCATTTTAGGACTGTCCCCTGTAACCCAACTTCGGCCTACAGACGTTTTAAAAGAATGGCATGATTAACTGTATCGAATGCTGCGGTGAGGTCAAGGGGAACTAAAATAGCAGAAGAACCAGAGTCAACAGAAAGGAGAATGTCATTGTGTACTTTAAGCAAGGCTGATTCTGTACTATGTAGAGTTCTAAAACCAGATTGAAACTTATCAAGGATATTAAAAGTGTTTAAGTAAGAAGAAACCTGGATGAAGACAACTTTTTCTAAAAGCTTAGAAATAAATGGTAATTTAGAAATCGGCCTAAAATTATTCATGTCACTGGAGTCTAGGCTTGGTTTTTTTAACAGAGGTTGCACAATTGCATGTTTAAAACACGAAGGGACAACTCCATTTGTTAAGGAGCTATTAACTATGCCTGAAATAAGTGGACAGATTGTTACAAAAACCTCCTAAACAGGCGTGTCGGTAATATATCAGAATGGCAGTAGGTGGAATTCATATGTAAGACCATGTCAGATAGATGAGAGGATGATACTGGTTGGAAGTGCAGGAGGTGACTGGCAGGGTGATGTATATCTGATGGGTCAGGGCCTGAGGGTAAGATAGAAGCTCTTATGTTGTCAGTTTTTTGGATACATTTTTTTAGAAAAGCCTCACAGGTTTCAGTAGTGGAGATGGGTATAGTGACTGTGGTAGTGGTAGGATTTATGATATGATATGAATAGTATTGTGCTTTAGCTAACTTCATGGAGCTTTGGTAAAGCTTAAACTGGATCTTGAAAGCTTCATATGAAACCTGGAGTTTATCCTTTTGCCATTTGCGCTCTGCTCCTCTACAAGCTTGCTTGATAGTGCGAGTGGAGTCGTTCAACCAAGGAGTAGCACCAGTGTTTGCCTTAAGTCATAAGGGGGACAGACTGAAATATTCTGAGATTCATCTACATTTTTCAGACATTTCAAATTGTTAAGCTGATATTATTGTTTGTAATTAAAAAAATGTTTAACATGGAAAACAAATATCTTGACTAACAGGTGTGTACTGACGTGGCAGCATTTGTAGATGTAGAAGTGATTGGTTGTGGAGTGCATGAATCATACCCCATATTCCTCCTCACTTCCTAACACAATCTGGAACCAAAGTCTGAGTGGAGAAGGTCGGGGTCTCTCCAGGTTTTATCTAGATATGTACCACCACCACTGACATTGAAAACAAACATAGCTTTGTTAGAATTCACTGATTTTCACCAGAACACATGGTAGTTTTAAATGGTAAAATGGTAAATGGACTGTACTTATATAGCGCCTTTCTAGTCTTCCGACCACTCAAAGCGCTCTACACTACTATTGACTTGCTAGTTCAGTGAAAACAATGCCACCTCTGAATTTCAAAAAAACTTGTGCACTGAGGAAAACCATCACATTATTCCCTCTGCGTCTTTTGTTTTCTCTTGTTGATTTGGGGTTCAGCTCTGCCAGACTTACACTGACATTGTTCAGTACCAAAACTAACAACTCCATAAAAATCACAAGCAAATATTTTGCTGCTACCATCCACTGTCTGATGAATTGCACCACCTTGTTGCTGGTCCATGTGAGCAAAAGTCATAAAAACATTGGCTTTGGAACGCTCTGACTGAACTAAGATTGAACTGCAGATCTGATTTTTTTTTTTTTTGACTGTGTTTCTCAAGACATTAAAACTTTGAGTTGAATGGACACTGAGATTTGACAGGTATGACCCTCTGTACTGCAGACATGTCTGTTTAGATGATGGTGTATGCTGGTAAAATGCATTCAACCTATTCTGGAACCTGCACATCAAACTTTGCTCCAGCACCACTAATAGTAGGTCAGTGTGCAGAGATTATCTTTAATGGAAAACAAATCTATCAATTGGTGGTGAACAGATAATCATAAAACCTTTCAAGTATTTAACATGATAGATCGAAGGCAAGGTTGTTTGATGACGATGTGAAATACTATTACCTTTCAGTGACGGCAACACAAATGAATGGAACAATGGCAATCTTACACATTTTAGAATTAGACCAAGAGGGTTATGGTCAAATAATATTAAACTAATGATGTTCCAGATCAAAGTAGATAAAGTGACAGCCCGACCATGCCACAGGATTGGTCAGTTTAGGTAGCTAACAGGTATTTGTTTGTCTTGCAGTCTCCATGGTGGATTATAGACAGTAGTTTATGTGCTGAAATCAAACATGCAGCTTTAGACTTCAGCAAAATATGGTGACTAATATCAGAACGATGAGAAGAGTGAAGAACAAATAAGCCAAAGCTTTTGTGCTGCGTAAGGGATCTGAATTAGTTTCCAGATTTAGCTGTGGTCAGAGTTTGTTGTCACATGCTGATTGAGGATCTGCGCCGTGACTGCCAAAGGGCGTGTTACATCACCTGAAAGCCTGCAGTGTTTTTTCTTTTTTGCTTCAAACTCTGTCATCACATTTCATTCTACTTTTATGTATTAAGGGAAAGCTGCTTGCTCAGGTGCTGGCAGAGATGTTTACATTTGAACTTGAGGAACTTCTTTGTGTGGATGTGAAGCGGCTGTTAGAGTTAAAGTAGCAAAGCGGTGGTCCTGCGAGCTGATTGGAGGCTTTAAATTGGAATGACCAGTTTTGTCTTTCTAGAAATCTGCCTGCCTCTTTCTTTTACCTCTTCCCTTCCTACTGCCGCCTTCACTCTTAAAATGAAAGACATAATTAGATCCAATATTACTTGGTTGGAGAGGTGCCATAGGGGAGCTGATTGTGCATGTGAGTGATTGTACCAATTTAACACATCACTGAGTCACAAGATGTTTTTGACGATTGAAGAACTGTTGTTGGCACCTGAAGAACATTTAAATCAAAGGTTTTTTTCAACCTCACAGCCATTTAAAAACCATTGAAGTACCGTGTTTACTTGAGAGGAGGTGTTCAGCTTGGCCTCAGATGATTTAAGCTCCTGACAGACATCTGAGAGAGATGAAAGAAAGACGTCCTGTCTGCTCCGAGGTTGAGACAGCGGGGTATCACTCTGCAAATGCTCGCTTCAAGCTCCCAACACTCACGTGCACACATGCACGTTCATACAGAACACAGAAACTAATAATGTGCATGCGCACTCAAGAACGCTCCCACATCATCTGCTCCGGTCTACAAATCATCCCTCCAACCAAGGCTTTACGCAGCAGCCACTCTCTGCAGAATGAGCTCTGCCTTCCTCTTCAGTCCCTGCCTCAAGCCGGCTAGTTAGTGACACAGATGTCAAATAAGAAAGAGCTCTAATTAAAGAGTGAGCAGGAACCCTCAGCTGTTTAATCCTGACTGATGTCGACCTGAACCTGTAATGAGAAACTGATATATCTGTAGGGTGATTGAAATTAGACAATTATATTGTTTTTTTTTGGTTTATGTATAATTTGGGAGTATGGTTGTCATGATAGCAGAATTTTAAACCTTGACCTCTTTCTGTGCCGCAGCAGAAAACACAAAACAAAAACAGTGCTCGGCCCACAGAATCGGATCATTTTGTTCTTTCTTTAAATGAACAGCCTGGACACAGTGCTGCTCATCTTATTGAGGGGCAGTTGTAGTCCACCGGATGATGTAACTGGGATGGTGTTATGTTTTATTTGAGAACTGTGCCATATTTAGATTAGGTTATTATTTCTTGTCACCATTTTAATTTGCCACCTTATTTTAGTGTTTCCTCACAAACTACTTGAACCTGCTCACCTTGCTTTTCCTTGCTAAGCCGTGTATAGAGGAGGCCAGTTGAAACCAACATGGTACCAAATTTTATCGGCACCAATCAGGAGTGTTCACTGTTCCTTTACCTGGTCCGTGCTTGTAAAATAAACACTGTCTTTGTCTCCAACATAATGCCAGATAACGTCTCTCTCTGTGTCTCTGCAACAGAGCTGTGATCAGTAGACCATACAGGAGGAAGAGATTGTCCACTAGGTAACTGATTGCATTAATTAATGGATTGTATTGTTTTAAACACCTGGTATCGAAAAAGTTTCAAAGTATTGGTACTTACATGTTTATCCCTTTTTTCTACTTTTAGAAACTTAATGAAATGTTGCAAAAGAGAAATCAACAAATCTGGTAACCCGTCGGTGTAATTGGTGCTGTTGTTGCTGTTGTGCAGTGAGGATTATCCATTTCTCCCATTATCTACCTTAAGTCTTCCTCATAGTCCTCAGAGAAAAAACACTATTTCAACTTTTTTTCTGCTCTTGTTTTTGTTCTTGTTTAGATATTTGTTGTGTTTTATTTCCACTGACTATATTCATTTGATACCGGGAGGTTTAGTGTCATCATATTTTCTGTTACTGTCATCTTTGATTGTAAAGTTTTATTATCAGTTTATATCCTGCATCTAGATTTGTTACAACTCTTTAATAACCAGCATTTAGAGTGTAATTGTAAAGAAATTTGCAATTATGTCAGGGTGTGATCATGTTTCCTCATGAATATGGGCAGATATATCGTCATCATCAATTAATTGATCTGGTTTTGGCCTGAAAAATCACATTTATTGGGCAATCAGCTGATGCATGTGCAGTCATAACATTTTGAAACTCTGAGGTTGTAATTTAAATTTCATTGTTGTCAGTTTAAGCTGCTGTAGCTAATCTCTGTACAGATTAACCCTTCTGCTCTTCTGAACTAAGTATGAACTTAGATATGCACTCAGGTGTAAGAGTTTATTCTATGTTCTGAAGACTATTATTGAACATGTCACTCAGGTCCTTCCCAGTAAACATTGCTGTATTCTTTGGAATTTGCTCCGACGTCCAATTTTGCTGACGCTTAAGTTGCTTGCATGGCTGCCCATCATTGGTTTTAAAGCAAGAGCACTCCAACCCTCTTGCCCCTCATTTATTATCACTGGGAACCAAATCACAAAGGAAAGCGTAATCGATGGGGGCTACCTGGCAGAGACTCAAGTGCTTAGGAGAGAGCGAGGGGGCGCCGAGCCTCAGATATCTCTAAAAGGCTAAATCGATTGCAACCATTCTGCAACAGTCGGCTGACACAGCAGGCTTTCCACCTCAATGCTGAGGACGTATTGAAAGAACCCCGTTGGTAGGTGTATGCAAGGATGACAACATGGCTATTGTATTTCTGCCACCCCTGGAAGAGAAGGCTTTTATCTGCCTTTAGAATCCCTTTAAAGGGCTTCCTTCCCCTGGGTAAGCCCATGCCAAACACAGGACACACTGGCACTTAAACATTCCCGTTGAGAAAAAGCCATAAAGTTTATAAAGTCAATTAAGGCTTTTTTAACTGATGTCAGGCAAATTAAAGCTGCTTGGCCCGGCTCCCTGTGGGTATACTGTCAGATGGTAAACCAGGGCCCACTTAGCGTCACAGGGTTCCCCAGGCAGGGCACAGAGCAGTAAGCAGCTTACTTACCCCCATCTCATTTGTGCTTTTTACAAGTTTCCTCAGAGTGGGCAGTGACATTTCACTTTGGTGGAACGTTTTTAGCTCACATGCACTCACATCAGGCTGAAGAGCAGTTTGAGAGCACTCAGGATTGACCTCATTCAAAGTCATTTTTTCTATTCATTTACAGATAAATGTGATGTTGATGTATTATTGTGGAGTGTTGACAGCCAGTATTTAAACATGTTTGACTAAGATCTGTCTGGACCATGTGTTGTATAATCACCAAAGCCTGAATCAGTTTTTATGTGTTCGTGGCATTGAGTGGACTCAGCTTGCACCTGACTTCGACTACCAATCTGACTGTGTGTAGAAGGTATTGGGCTTTACTTTCAATCTGATACTGAACTATTTGTAGAGTTGTGCTGGTACACACCACTGGGCTGGGTTTGTTGATCCTTATGGATTTGTCTTATGAATATTCTGCCTCCTCTCCCTCGTTATCTAGAGAGTCTCTAGATAGGAGCTACAGGCACTCAGTCTCTATTCTAATGATATAAAACCAAACTATAAATAACCACTGTGAAAGGAGTTGTGCTCTTGAAATAAGGACTTACAGGAAGTATTGTCAGGTGTGTGTAGCAGAGAGCCCCAGTCCCATTGTATAGACAAACATGCCTGTGCATTGACCAAAAGGTAGATTTCAATTTTAAGATTTAAAGGTAGATTCAATTTATTACTTCTTCAAAAAATATAAAAACTGACATCTATACTGCTAACTAAGATTTATGTGGATAGAGTGAAAATTCAATACTGATGAGAAATGCCACAGGAATATCACAGGAACAGAAAGAATGTTAAAATGTAATGTTAAAAATATAAAATATTAATTTATTATAACCTATTTATATTCTATTATAAATAATAATTTATAAGATGCATTATAAGAAAGAAGGCACAGTGTTTAGACTTGTTATTTGTATCTATGCAGAATAAAAACTTAAAGTGTACTGAGGTTTGTGAAGGAAAGTGACAGCTCATATTTAGCCTCACCTTACTGCTGCTCAGTCAGTCAGCTCTGCACAGTAGCACCGCACCACCATAAAACTAAAGGACCTGATCTTGAAGCTGGTTGTGTTTGTAGATCTGTTTCACTAACCTTCAGTCAGTACAGCAGTGGTGTCTACAGGCTGGTATTGACAATAACAGTGATATTTAAAATCAAACAATACAAATGATTATGTCTTGTAAATAGCCCCTTCAGTAATGTCTATTTCTTAAGGTTCTCGCTTTGTTCTTAACTTAATGTTTTTTCTTTTTATAGATATCATGATGATATTGTTCTCATTCATTCTTTTAATATTTGTGTAGTGAAAATCTAATATTGTGACAGCTCTAATATTAACTCTATTAGCTCCTAAATAAATGTCACTTGAGGCATTAGTTCCATAGTATGTTAAAAAGTGATGAATGAAGCGATGACTTGGTTGTGCTGCCCAGTAGATGGTGGATTGTACGGACAGGGATACAGTCGTTTTTGAAACAGGTTTATGAGTATGAGCTGTCTTAATGTAGACATGCTCATTACTAAAATCGTTGGCCTCTGGAGTTTGGTTTGTCCTAATTCTTCTGCCTAATTGGAAATTGCACTTCCTCCCAGACATTTTTCATTCTTGCATAATTTAGGTGATTGCTGCTTTCTGGTAAAGCACCTTTCCACATAGCTGAGGCTCCTTTCCAACTTCTTGTCACACTTATTATAAACCATGGAATTGAATTAAATTTGAGTTGCATTTCTGCTAAGACACTATGTCTGAGGGCTTTCTTAGCCTCTGTAAACCATGGTAATATAAAGTGAGTGTTTAAGGAGATTTCCACCCCCCTCACATCTGGCTGTGATGATATAGGAGATGTAGTCACATGACTTCCTCTCCTCTCCGCTAGGATTGGTGTTTATACATTTTACTGACTAACTTATGGTACAGATTACAATGTGTGTGTATGTTTGAATATCAGAACTAAACCACAGAATCTGTTGTCCTCAAAGTGTGTAGGACATTCATCACATATTTGGTCACTGCTGACTAATCCTTTTTGTTTCCGTGCGGAAAAAGCTGTTTTCCAGCTACAGGAGCAGTTAAAGCAAAGGTTAAGCCAAAGGTGTTTAAAACTACTTCATCGCTCATCAAATAACTAACAAAAACATTTGCTGATTTTCACGCGTGCATGAAGAAGTTAACGTTACCCGAAGGTGAAATCACTCTCCTCTCCTCTCCTCTCCTCTCCTCTCCTCTCCTCTCCTCTCTCCGTAATCCCTTCTCCTCACTCACAGACACTTACACTTGTAATTCCCAGCCAGATCCGTCGGAGTCAAAGCTGCGATTTGAGTCACCAGCGTCAGGGCGGATTAGCAGGAGGAATCCTGAGTGAAGGCACGTTTTCGCTCCACTTCCTATATTCCCCGGCTCTCCTCCTGCCTGTGTGTGTGTGCGTATATATTTGAATCTAAGTCGGAGTTATCTCAAAGCCCCTCATCAGAAAGCAACACTGGGGCTCTTAATGTGCTCGGAGAGCGGCGGTGGTGTTTTGAATCGTAGATGAAAATGGGTTAAATGGCTAAAAAGTAGATGAATACCTCATCTTATTCATATAATAATATAATTACAAGATTAGCTTGATTTTTCTATAATGTTTAATGGATCTAAAAGCTCCCCAATCGGCTTTAATTCCGAGATAATGGCACAGAATTAATTAGTATAGAGATGCCAATTATCAAGCTTGATAAGCCTGGAGACACCCTGTTGTTTGATGGCCTACATTTGACAAATCCGACTGTTTACAGATTACAGTGTTGTGCTGAGTCGTTGCATCTGATGTGTCACTGAAGTATTGTTGAGCTGTGATGTACTCATATTGTAAAAATCCATTCAGTTTTAATTCAAAGCAATCTCCAGCAGGCCTATGATGTATAAATATATTCGTGATTCATAGATTTCAGGTCAGGGAATGTGTTTTGGTGGCCCGGGTCGGTATCTGTCTTGATACTGCAGTTAGTGCTTCTCTCGTGGCAAAGTTTCAGTGGAGCAGAACTTTAATGAAGCAATTTTGATGAAAGATTCAGCTTTTTTCCCCTCCTTTCACTCCTGTCTTTCACCCTTCCACTGAGGACAGCTTCTTTGATTCGATTTGATTTGGACGAAAGGGTGAACGGAGCACATTGAAGGGAATCTGAGAAAGGCAGACGGGCAAGGATGGAGGAGCTGGAGTAACAGTCCTTCATCCATGTCATTTTAAACAAACTGTCATCTGTCCTGATAGCGAGGAGCCCCCCGCCCTGTTTTTCAAGGCGTCAGATAATGATGGAGCTGCTGTCCTCCGCTTGTACATCTAATCATTTCTCAGCTTTACGCAGCCCATCGCTGTATAATCTTATCACAGAGATCCAGACTGATGGAGCTGTTTTAAAGTTGATGGTGAAAAAAGCATTAGCTACTGTCAGGATGAAAGCTGCAGATACTAATGACTTATACTCGTCAGCCTGTGGCTCAGAGGACGTATTTTTCTTTACGGGACAGCACAGGACAAAGGAAGGAGTGAGACTTTTACACTTGCTGGACTGAAGCTGTGACTCTACAGAAAAACAAAGTGAAAGATGGTAGATAATTCTACTGAACACATTAAAGTCAGCCAGTACGACTCCAGTTACACAAAGTTCAGAACCAACCTTGTAAAAAAATGTGTTTGCAATGGGTTTGAATGAGACAGTATCAAGACAGATACCGACCCTGACACGTCCAGCAGGGTCAGCTGAACCTTTTCATGGATAGACATAAAAGTAATCATAAAAAAAATGAAACATTATCTGTTTCTGTTCATAGAATCAAAGGTTTTTCTCTGTATGAATGACTGTAAATTTAATATTTTAATGTTTTCAGACAAAATAAACAAAAGTAATGTGAATATTTCAGAATACTTTTTTGTAGTTTTTAGTTTTTTGTCCTTTATTTAAATTGGTCACCAAGAGATGGACAGGAAACAGTGGAGAGAGAGCAAGAACTCAGCCTTAGTACACTCTACCAGGTGATACTCAGGCACCCCAATCTCCCAATATTTTATAGAATGAGCAGTTATTCTAAAAGATAATCAACAGATTAACTGCTAATGAAAATTGTCATCAGTTGCAGCTTTAATCAGCAGTAATGTTGCGCTCATTGCAGCAAATCGAACGAAGAAAGCCAGAAAACTGTGGAACGGTCACTCATGGCCAATACCCGTTCTGCTTAATAAGGTCAGTATTGACGTAGATACCCATCAAATGGATTGAATCGGTGCATCCTTAACCCACACTGATACACACACACACACACACACACACACACACACACACACACACTCATAAAACACATTTTTATGTGCAGCCACATCTTCATGCGAACATTTCAAAGTTCACACGTGGACATGCACACCAGACCGTAAACACTTGCACAACGACACACTTCATTCAGCTCACCACATCTCACTGCACCTCCTCGACAACATGCCAATCTCCAATTACAGCCCATTTCAGGTCACCACGCCCAGTCAAGCAGGTAGGCAGTGTACCAGTCTGCAGGAGGCTGTCAGAGACAGGAGCTTAGACAGCGCTTCTTAGTTTACTTTTATTGACTGGCCACCCTGCTGCAGCTCATACAGAGTCAGAGCGTGTCACAGGAGGCCTTATTATTGTATTATTATAACATTATTGTGGGGCCTGGCAGTTGAGTGGCAGGCCACAAAACAAGGAAGAGCATCCTCTGGGTTCTTGTAGAGGTGGTGTTTTTTGTTGTTGTTGTTGTTGTTGTTGTTGTTGTTGTTGTTGTTGTTGGTGTGTGTCTGTCTGTCTGTCTGTCTGTCTGTCTGTCTGTCTGTCTGTCTGTCTGTCTGTCTGTCTGTCTGTCTTAAAACTTTCAGACAAAAAAAGAGATGGTTCTTCTTCTCTTTGGTTTGTCATCGTATTAAAGGTGTGAAGGATTAGAGTTACACTAATTACGAGGTTATTAATGGAATTATGCCTCCCTGAGGTTGCAGGATGGTTTCTATGATAATAGCTGTCTTGTTATTCATATATCAAGATATGCCAGCAAGCCTTTTATAATGAATGTGCCGTGAAGGCTTCACTGCCTCCATAGTCTTATTTCCACTCTGAGAAATGGAATTTCATGTCTGCTTTCAAAGAAAGTAGAGTATATTTTCACAGAAGGATCTGGACTCAAAAGTAGCACAAGGGCCTGTTCACACACGCACACACAAAAAAATAGCTGTACTCTTTGTGTTTGAGTGAAATGACAGAGGCTCGTGGTATCATGTGATTAATATGGAGCAGATGACCGAGTTATTTCAAGGCCTGCTCGTCAGAGTAATGAGGCATATCCCATGTAATGCACACACACGTCCCCACAAAAGAGGGGGAGATAAAAAAAGTGGGAGACAGGAGAGAGAGAAAGAGAGACTGGAAGGGTTCCAACTGTTCCGCGCTGGAATATCTTCAAGGACAATCAGCTAAACAGTTGATATTAAGAGAGCTGTGTGAAATCGATTGCTCAAGGTGTTATCTGCGCTGCAAAAATGGCTGGTAATTAGTCATGGCTAAAGGAGTGTTACTGAGAGAGTGAGATGGATTTAATCTTAATAGATTTCACTGCACTGCAGATACAGTAGCTCCTGAGTGAGTGAAAGAGCTCCTCTCTCTCTCTCCTCCCCCTCGCTGGCTTTCTATCAGAAGAAAAGCAGCTGAGTAAGTAGCTGTGATGTACTGCTGTTGCTAAATTTGCCTTCAAACATAGATGTTTTGCCCGAGTTACTCATTCAAAAGCAGCTGTACCTCTTTGTATTGGGACTGTTCAGCAGTGGCTCTGGAGCTGTTGTTTGTTTAGAGAGATAGGCGTGTGCCTGTTTTTTTTTTAGGTGTACACCTCTGAAGCTGGCCACTTGTACTAGTTCAGCCATCAGCAGAGGCTACGATTGATGAAGTCAACTGAAGCACTCAGTGCATGAGGAAAGAATAAATACCTGAAGTTAAACATTTTTTTTATTGTCAATGAATCCCAACAACACGTTGGTATGTCTCTCTACTTTGACTCATGTGTCCTGTGTATAGCATTCAACCTGAGCCTGCTCTAACATGTCGATCTTTGGAAACGGATTGTAAATCTAGTTGAAATTGTGGCCATGGTAGCTGCCTGGCTGTGGGCATGACAACACCATCAACTCATCAACTATCAGAAGGTTTCATAGAGCATGAACAGACGTACTGGGTACCGAGTGGGAATGACAGACAGCACTGATCTGATCACAAGTCTGTGTAGCATCCAAATGATTGAATTATTTTATGGTACCGTGTAGGATGCCAACCAGCTAAACCAAGATGGTGAACATGGTAACAATTAGTCTGTTAGCATTGTCATTGCATGTTTGTCTAATGCACAGAGAGCTCCATAAACAACACAGTGTCATCCCACCAGAAAAGTTAAAACAGGCACACACACATTCCTCGAGGATTGATGTTTCAGTGGTGGTCATCATCACGACAGATAAAACAGCTCCTGCCGTGATGCCTTTAATCTCTTACTGCAGCTAGACTTGATGTTTCATGTTTCATCCGTACCTAAAACATCACGCTCCACCAACACGACCCCGTGCTGCAGACACGGCTGTAGACAGTCTGAAAAAGGCTCAGTAATTCCCTAAAACCGCTGGACACTGTAGATTTGAGCAGATGTTACACAAACAGAAGTAAATGGTGAAACTGATATGGACTATTTTCAGCTACGCATTAATAAACAGTTGGTGTTCAGTTGAGTATTTAAGGCAGTAAGATGAAGCCTGAAATAAGAGTCATGTTCGTAGTGATGAATAACATGTGGACCAGAGTGAGAAGTTTTCTCCAGACAATATTGGAGCTCTATGGCACAGACTACAAGGTCAGTAGGATCAGGTCATCTTTTTTAAGGCACAAAAAGCCGTTCATATTCAGTCATTTTCACTTTTCAGTGAACTAATGAAAAAACAATGTCACAACCCTTAAGTAACATTAAAATGATCATTTTCAGGATGACTCGGTCTAATCCTATATTTGAAGAAGGGAAGCGTGTCTCTCACTGCTGGACCTCCTGCTGGGCGAAACCTTCCCGTTCATTTTCTCACGCCGGCAGCAAACAGCACAGTCATTAGAATTAGATTACATCTGGAAGCAGTTTCTCTCACTAACACGCTGAAGTAAATTATATTTTACAAGGACTTAGTGCTACGGGAGGTGTGAACTTTATGCTGTGTTGATAGCAGGATGCTTAAGAAGTGCTGATGGGAAAAAGTTGCTTAGTAGTAAGCGTCTCAAATCTGGCTCCATGGGACTATTCAATAGCAGTGCTTTAATATCCTGTAAGCCATGAATGATTAGTTTCCTGCTGAAAATGGAATTGCTTTGTTGTCATTTGTTTGACCCTTTAATCTGTCATAAACCTGCAGTTTAATTGTTTCAGCAGACACAAATGTTTTTTTTGGGGTGTCAAAGGCACTCTGACTTTCATAATTGTTGTTTTTTGTATCTAATAAAAATCAAAACTAAACTTTCATTTTATGTCTTGTTTTTTTTTTCCTGCAGAAGCTCAAGCAGAAGAACCAGCAACTGAAGCAGATTATGGACCAACTTCGCAACCTCATCTGGGAGATCAACTCCATGCTGGCTGTCAGGAGCTGAGCCACACACACACATTTATATACAACACACACACACACACACACCATATTCTCACACATTTACTATAAGTAATGGTGGCGAAGATTCGGTTGTTAACTGGACGTGTGACAGGGTACCACAGACTGGCTGAGGCTGCACTTTACAGAAGAAATTGGGACTTTGGCAATATCAACCCTGAAGAAGGAAAAACAAGAGGAGACAAATGAAGGCGAAAGGGCTTGACACCACACGGACGGAGGGAGAGAGGGTGCTGGTGATGTCAGTGTGGGTGATGGCAGAAAATATTCTGTCTACCTCGATATTCTACATTTCAATCAGCATTAATCTGAAGAGTTGATATATTATGTTTTATCTATTTGTAGGTACTAGCTTAGAAGGTTTATGCCTGTAGAGACACATTGATATATTCTATTTAATCCTCAAATTCTGTTACATGCCAATTTCATAGTATTCGAATTATGTGAAGACCTAAATTTGGAAGGTTTTATATGGCCCATCAAAGTTTAATAAGAAGGACATACACTGTGGCAAAAGTCTGAGTCTTATTCTCTTTTTTATTTGATGTACAGTAATATGTAAACACATCATTGCTCTGCTCTGATGGGACTTCTTGACATGTCATTTTGATGCCTCGTTAAGGATTCTGCTGGATTATAAATCTTGCTGTGATTTTTCAAAAAAAAAAAAAAAAAAAAAAAAAATCCACCGTGCTGACTTTTATTTCTGTGTCTGTGTGTCCGGCCTGTGTTTATCAGGCATGTCAGAATCACAACTAGGAATCACACTCAATCCACCATAATCTACCACTGAAAACACCCGTACAGTACTGATGAGGAGATTCATGACACAGCTACAAAGTAGAAATAGTACTGATGTGTAGTTCTCTGTTAAAATGTAAAAAAATCACTGTTCTTTAGGTGATGCCAAAACTAATAAAGATCATAAACATATTTACCAGTGAGCCATTGTCAATAAACTGCAATTAAACATAGCTAAAACAAAAAACATATTTTCATACATTTACAATGTCTGACATGTCCCAGTCATCCTTTGCATTGCCTTTATTGTATGTATGCTGTCATGAACAGCTCTGAGCACGTCTCCATTAACAACAAGGAATTTATCATCTACTGCCCAACTCACCTTCAAGCTGCACCAGCAGTCAACTTCTGGATTGACAGTAAAAAAAAAAAACCTGGATGTGTGCTTTAGCTCTTCAAATGAAGAGCTCTCATTAAAATAACCACCTTACAGCTCCTTAAGTGATGTGGGAGTTGTAAAGTGGACATGAGCACAGAACTTCTTCAACTTGGCTGGAGGTCAAAGCTTTTAGAATGTCCTCTTCAGATAGAAAACATGAAATCAGCCAAAGATTGTTGCATTAACATAAAACAAAGAACACAGATCAGACCTGGAGGGCAGGACAACGTACTGAAGGAACATCTAAGTTAACATCCACTCATACTCATCATTAACAATCCTGATTTTTTGAAAGGTTGAGTCTTATGGCCTTTCAGATAATCTATACTACACTGAGTTAACCTGGTTAATTAATCTGTCTGAAATACAGCATAACAATATAAACATCTCTCAAATCCAGCTAAATAAGCAAGTGATTATTAACTATGAAATAAATATGAAACAAATGATTAGATACATAAACCCTCAGTTTGCATGAGCACAGCTTGTTTCTCCAAAACTTCACGCTGAGTGGTTTGGAAGTAAATAAATGTGACCGTTATTATCGGAGTGATCAAAGTTTGATTTATGACTGCACAAATAGTTTGTTCATCATCGCTGTTGCAAAGCTGCACGTCCCTGCTGTCGCTGCGAGTTTGTGAGGATCTTGGTTCATGCACAGAGAGAGAGACGGCGAGTGTGTACTTAAGTCATGTACGAGGTCCATCAAAGTATGATCTACTTTACAGGTTTAAAAAACTGACAACCAAAGATCTGTCACACTGAGAATTTCTGCCCAGTATGGGTGATTTCTTTCTCTTAGGTGTTTGATAAATATGGGCCCCCTTTTTTTTCTTTTCTTTTTTTATCAGAGGCCAATATTCAGCTAGGGGAGCTTTTGGTCTCTTTTCTTTTTTTGAAACGGAAGATGGAGTGAGAGACGGAGAGAGGGAATTCACAAAGGACCTCATTCAATACAAATATGAAACATGAGCTAAAATCTGATCACATGTGCACACACGCTCACATACGGCACCGCTGTCAGGTCATGGATTTGCATGAGAATATCAGTGTCTGATATGGATGTGTTTAATAATTCAGAGCAAAGCCGGGGTGATATCTACGATGTGTTATGAGGCTATTGTCCTCGGGGAGACGCAGGAGGACAGATGCAGCGCTGGAGCGGCGAGAAGGCTTTCAGCAAAGTGAAAAAAAAAGAAAATCGATGCTCTGAGTAGTGACTAATAAACCCCTCCTCAGTGGTCTAATACAGGGGTGGTTATTATATCTCGGAGGGCAGTGCAGCAGTGAGAGACTATTATTACTGTACAAATGGAGTGTGTTCTCATTCGGCTGAGGCAGAGGTCAGGGGCTGAGTACTTGTCCATGCACATTCTGTCACAAATGATGAAGCGGATAAAAAGGTTCGAGGTTACACTGTGATGTTTACTGTGTGCGCACAAAAGCAGGCTAACACAAAGTGTCAGTCCTTGTGTCAGAAGATCCACTCACTGTGCCGCTGCAGCACGAATCAAACGCTGCCGTACACAAACCTGTGTAGTTTCCTTTCTCATTCTTTTGGGAAGGTTTTAATCTACTTTCTTTAGGGTCATTCATCTGTCTCATATTTGAACTTGGCTTCACACAGTTCACAAAACAAGTTCTAGTAACACTAGTTTGGCGGGGCTTTGCATCCTGGTCTGCGAGAATAACCTCTTTGGTGAAATGGCGTTCAGGAGAAGCTGGTATGACTATTTGTTACCTGTCCCAAGAGTCTGCTTGGGGTGTAGATTTCACCTTCTGGCTCTGAAAAACCGAAAGACGTGGGTGACCAATGGCTGACATCACAGTCACTTGTGTGTAGGAGTCGTCTGATTTCTGCATTCAAACACATTTGACTTAAAAAGCATAAAACAAAATGCCCATGTGGTGGCTGGGGCTGCTTATCGTATGAGAAAACATTCCTTCAGATCAGGCCTATCTGAGTTTAGGTAGGCTGTGGCTCAGGAGGTAGATCGGATCGTCCACAGATCGGATGATTGGGGGTTCAATTCCTGGTTTATCCAGTCTGCATGTTGAAATGTCCTCGACTGAACCAAATTGAAGGCCGTGCCATCAGTGTGTGAATAGGTGAACGAGATATGTAGTGTAAAAGCGCTTTGAGTAGTCAGAAGACTATTACTGTCCATATATAATTTATTTGGTTCCCCATTAGCTGTCACAGGTGGAACAGCTGTTCTCCCAGAGGTCTGCACGGTATCAGCATACATGTCGGCTGATAAGTGAGAACATTTAATTTAGTACATTTCTCTGTAATGATTCATTAATAGCTGTTATATTATATATTAGTTATAATATGATCAATTTTTTTATTACAAAAATCCAGGCTGGGTTGGGCTCTGAGGTAAGACCAAGCAAACTCCATGGCTGTGAAGTGAAGTCTGTGTTAAAGTACTAAACACTGCACTTCTTCAAATGTCCACTTGAGGCTGGGTACAGAATGAGTCGGCCTCCATAAATCGCCATGTTAAAATGTCCAGCTTCACAGCACAAATAATGGGCGGAAATGGGCGGCCATGGCTGAGGAGGCAGAGCGGGCCTTCCACTAATGAAATGATCGGCGGTTCGGTTCTCGGCTCCTCCAGTCTGCATGTTAACGTGTCCTTGGGCAAGATACTGAACCCCGAATTGCTCCGGAAGGCCTCGCCGTCGGTGTGTGAATGTGTATGAATGGTTAGCTCTTAAAAAAACAACATATGGCAGCTAATGCCATCAATGTATGAATGTGTGTGTACAAACCATTAAAACATGTTTACAGCCGGTAAAATGGTATATAATGGTCTCTGTAGCTAATTTCCCCGTTCATGACAAATGTACTGAGGGTGTGTAGCTAATTTCCCCGTTCATGACAAATGTACTGAGGGTGAATCTTTATAGAACTTACCTGTTCAAATGATATTAAGGCTTAAAGTTATGCAGGATTAACAGCGTGGCTGCTTTGATTGACAGGTAGGTACTGCAGATGGCTTGTTTGAGCACCCAGGTATCATTCAGTCCACCGATTATCCACGTCTTTGCTGATATTTAGCTGGGAGGCGGAAAAAGCAGGACTACTAACATGGCAGCGACCAGAGACGCATGTTCTGAGCTTTAAAACGGCTCTTCAGAAACCTGTGGGTGACGTCACACATAGGCTTGTCCATTCTTTATACTGTCAGTGAATAAGACGTAGTTAACAAGATTTTCTGACTGGTAGGACAGCTGACTACTTCAATGTGATGACCAGAAATCAAAGAAAGACACAGTCTGTTAAAAAATGTCACAAGGAAATGCAGTTATCATCAAATATGAGTTTATTTTTTTTATAAATCATTCTTACAAAATTGGCTTTTATCTATTTCATTTGTGACCTCTATAAAAGTCTTCTGTTAATTACAAGGTAGGAGGGAGGAGAAGGCATCGGGACAGCTGGGCTCGACTGAGTCCTTACAGATCAACAGACAGTGCTGCTGATTGGTAATGCGATACAGCCAAATCACTGATAAATAATCCCAAACAGGAAGTGGTCATACGTTGTCGCCTTAGCAACAGTGTCCAAACACAAAGATGAAAAACGGGATGTTATAATAAGAGAATGGAAGTTGTGACTCATCCAGTGTATGAAGGCAGGGCTGCTGGGGCCCTGCATGCGGTGCTATTGCTGCCTGTCTACTGGAAATAAGTCTAGGACAGACAGTGCTCGGCATGTCGACAGCTCACATGTTGATAAAAAAAGGCACAAATCAAGAACAGACTAGTTTCCAGCACACACGCCACCACCGCCACTATAAACACCAACTGCCTGGCACGTTTTGGGTAAACCGTCTTCAGCTGGTTTTTGAAGCGCACAACGATAACTTGCATAATGTTCCCCCTGATCAAATGACAGACGTGACAGAGGCGTTCTACTGGCTGCAGAGGTTTTCCTGGTGCCCTAAATCGTATCTAATCACACTGATGACTGAGCTCTGGACTCGATACACCGCGCAGCCACGCCAACTGAAAGATGGAGCACCTTCTGTTGCCAAGTTATCTGACCTGAATTCAAGCTTTGAAATAGTCAATTTAAACTCAACTGTGTCGCAGCCTCAGACTCATTATTGTAATGCATGGGGTGGGGGGGTGCAGCAGAATCTGAAAATGTTTCCATCTGGTTCAGAGGACCCAGCTGCTTATTATTTTCCATGTTTCAGTTGGCGTAGTCTTTATTGGGACTTTGCAATTTGACTCCCACGGAGAGCCAAGATGGTGCGGCCCAATCCAATTCTAGATCAGTGGTTTTATGCAATCTTTTAGAGTTCAAACTCTCCTACTACAACTCTGAAAATGTTCTATCTCTCTCTGAGACAGAGCGTGATGTGCGTTTCCCTGGAAAACCAATGCAGAGTGAAACACAATATGAGCTGAATATTGGCATCTTTGTGGATTAATGTGCACAGCGTGAAGAAAATAAACTGAATAAATACCATTAACTCCCCTCAGCGATGCAGGATCAGTCTTATGTTCTCGCCACGTCATCTCAAATCGTACACAGTCCTTTCTTTTTTCCAAAAATAAATATATGCCTATGTACAGTGCTGAGAGTCGCGGGGATTGTGTGTGTGTGTGTGTGTGTGTGTGTGTGTGAACTATCTGCAAAGCTGGGGGACGCTCTTTTCTCTTTGAGATGATCAACAACAGCAATTCAAATAATCAGACACAAAAGGTTTGATATGGATTCAAACAACGTGGTTCTCAGAGAGATGAAATAGGGACCAGATGCGGGCCGAGCAAGGAGTTCTTCCCAGAATAACACGCTGTCGATGAGCGAACATTAAACACATCATAAATCTCTGCCGGCGAACAAATAACACTCCAAACTTTAAGTCCCAGAATGTAAATACAAACATGACATTCAGAACAGAGAAGGGAGAATACATGAGAGGGCGTCGTGTGACATGAAATGCTGTGGGAGCAACTGATATGACCTTTGCTGATGTTGTAAAGGCTGAATACATTTGACATAAAAGAACACAAATCAATGAAAAAAAAGCTCAAAGTAAAAGAGTCACTGAATGCATGATTGATATTGATGACAGTTACTGATTAACACACACTGAACGGCTTTGGCTGAGACATCGCGCTGGACGCCTGCCTGACAGAAAGGCCACTAAAAGCACGCTGCTTTCATTTCAAGTGTTTTGGAGCTGGATGTGAGAGTGGACTGTCGCGCACGCAGATGTAATGATAGCTACGAGCTTGAAATGATCAATTAAGGGTGTGATAGACAGTTATTTTAGCGTTGTGATCTGACACCGACAAGGTAATTTAAGGTGCGAAATGTTAGGCAGTTTGATGCGGATACTGTTAGAAGTAACGGAACATGCAGGGCGAGCTGTCCTCCCGGGCAGGTCATGTGTGTGTGGGTCACTGCTTTCACAACACAATGGCCCATAATGTTAGAGTGTTTCATCAACAGCTTGTCCCCCGGGAATAAAAAACGGCACTCCAAATGAAATAGGTTTACCTAATTGAAGCCCGAACGCATCTCTGCCTGACAAATGGAGGAGAAAACCTTTTGTCAGTGTAATGGCTTCAAGCTCCTCTGATATGTCACTGCTGGGTTCGGCGGTGGCAGGAGTGCCATATCGGACTGATGACTAAAATATTTCAACACGAGAGCATCTCAAACTCATGTAGGCAATGTGATGTGCAATAAACAATTTTTAAAGGCAGACCCTGATGTCAGAATGGCACTGAAAAAGAAATCTCTCCACTGTGCTCCTGTGAAATGACGGCGGTCACCAAAGACCTGCTACGTTCTGAAATCTTATTCCACTCCTCCCTGTGAAGACACTGCAGCGAGGCCGCGCAGGGAGAAATAAATTGGCGAAACGAGTTTGGGTTAGAATGCAACGTTCTGCTCCATTTCATCCAGAAATGTTCATTTTCGCTCATTGGAACGGAGGGAAAATGTACTCCGCTTGAGCTTATGGTTGGATGAGCCAACTTCTCAAGGCTCTGTACACACAACACGCACACACACATAAACACACACACACACACACATACACAGAAGAGTGAAAGTATGAGTTTGAGGGGGAAATAAAAGATGATGAAAGTAAGTGGAAAAAAAAAAGATGAGAAAAGTACAACTGCCTTGGCGAGGATGAGAGGAAAATGGGATATGAAACGCAATGTTTTTCTAACTTGTCTTAGTGATAACATGGAAGCAGATAGACCATTAGAAAAGCCATTTCAGCACATCAAGAAAGCCGAGGATAGGACAGACAGGATGTTTCAGACTTCAGGCTCAAGGATGTGTGTCGAGAGCCAAGAATTTCAGGAAATAATGGCTGCTTTGCTGTAAAAAGCGTGTCAGGCTGCTGAAATAACAGGTTGTTTACCTTTTCTGCCGTCAGAACGGAAATATTGAACCGATGACGCTCTGATTTCAAACCTCAGAGAGAACAGTGATACCAGAGTGCTGATTTGCACAGAAATCAAATCAAAAACAGGGTTTCCCTGGGCAATAAAGCAGGGGTTTGGTAGTGAGTCCAGTATTATGTCCTGATGCAGACTGGGGAGGGGGTTGCTAGGGGCGACCAGTAGGATTTATGGTGGGTGGGGTTGCCAGGTTTTGCGATCACAAACACCTTCCCTCTTCTACCATCCTGCACATGTGCCGAGAGAGCAGGAAAGTCAAATATCGTCCTCGTCCGTGTTGTACAAAAAAATATTCTATCCAAGAGTTCTTGTCGTCAGTAGTGTGTGCTGCGTGTTTGCACTTTTTTTTTTTTTGCAAAACATACAGAACTGTTTGGCATGTCCATCAGTTTGTGTACTCGTCTTTGTCTGTCTGTATTTGCCGTTCTCGTTTGTGTTTTTCGTATCCAAACGCCATCTGCTCGAGTCCTGTTCATCCCTTCCCACGTCAAGTCCTGGCAGCAGCGGCGCTGTGGTCATTGGCAATGTGCTGAGTGGAAGACAGAGCTGTGTCGCTCCCCGTCCATCCTGCTGTAGTCCTACTACTCCTTCTACTCTCCACAGAGTCTCTCTCTCGCGCCTCCCCCTGCGTGGGGTCTCCCCCCCCGAGGGGGCGCCGGTCCTGTCAGAGCCTCTCGATGTCCCTGTATTTCTTGCGGAGAATGGAGACCTGGTCCTTAAACAGGACGGGGTCCAGTCTCATCTGGGAGTGGACCAGTGGCATGGCGCCAAACCAGCTGGCGAACTTGTTCATGCAGGTTTGCCGCTGGGCAAAGTGGTCCGGATCGGCCCAGCGAGAAGCCCTCGAAGACTGGGAGAGAAGACAAGAACAACGTTAGAGTCAGATTATCGGCGTTATTAATGACTTTGATTCAGTTTATGAATAATTATTGCTTTAGATCGGGGCTTCCCAGCCTCGGGGTACAACAGAGGGTACTTCTGCTGCTGCTTGGGGGCAAAAGAAAGATCATGCAGCTCAATTAAGTTGGAAAAATTGAAATTCTGATTTTATATACAGTGGTCCCTGGTTTATCGCGGGGGATACGTTCTAAAAATAACCCACAATAAACGAAATCCGCGAAGCGAGTTTTACAATTATTATACATGTTTATATTATACGTATAGCGAGGGACGACTGTATTCACAAATTTCTATTCAAGAAAAACAATCATCCATTTGGATTATGAACTGGTGTGTTGCTGATTTTATAGAATGCTTTGTCATAATAAGCACAAACTTTTGAAATAATTTGCTAAAACTGAAATAGCCAAAAATCAATTCCTTTGTATATAAAAATATATTTAATCTAAATATACTTAAGCACAGCACTGCTTTAGATTACTGGAGTGAAATCGATGTTCTCATCACATGAAAAAGACAACAACAATCATCACCGTTCTTTCATTCAGTCGTCATAATGGCTTCAGACTCTGCGACGAGAAAAGCATTACTGAAGGACGACTGACATTAATGTTTCTCAATAAATCATTAGCTGGATCATATTCTATAATTGGGAGTCTGGAAGCCGATGAGAAACAGTGACGTAAGGCAGGAAAAGTGAAACGCTTTCGTCTCCTCTGCTGTCCTGTTTACCCTGAGTCACACCAAAGAACTTTCAAAGAATCATTCATGCCGTCCAGAAAGCAGCGAGAGTTCGCTCCAGCTGAAAGGCCGTGACACGCACATGATGGAAAGAAACAACACCGGCTTCAGCATGAATCACCATTCAGAAGGAGGACAAAATCAAAGAGGGTTATATAATAACTCCGTCTCAAGTCAAATATTGTGAGATTTATGTTAATTCCAGCACAGAGAGAACATGATTAAACTAATATAAACCAGTTATTCAGTGTCAGATCCATAATAAATAATAAACATGGATCTATTCATGAGATGGAGTTCAGGACCCTCCTACCTGTCCCATCATGGTCTCCTTGTACTGTTTCTTCTGTGTGACCTTGATGGGCGGCAGCTTGGTGACAGCAGAGACCAGGAAGTTCATCAGGATGTCCTCGCAGTTGGCCAGCTGGTCCACCATGCTCTTCAGACTTGTGGGTAAGTAGTTGGTGTACAGGTGATGGTAATACCTGCAGGAGACGACACAAAGGAGTGAGAAGAAGAAGGGAACAGGGATCCAATCTGTGGTGGGTCACTTTCGTCCCAGCAGCAGCTGTGTCCTTTAATTTAAGATGCAAAAATCACATGGTCCCATTCAAATTCAGCCGCTCTTTTTCTTTATTTCTTTACACACATTGATGCGCAAACTCCCACATTTGGCTGACGAGCGGTGTGTTTCACTGGAACTGTGGGGACGTCTTCATTTCAATGCATCACAAATTTGAAGGACCTTTACGTTCCAGGTTGAACTCTGAATTCATCAACACACTGACTGCTAAAGTTCCTGGATGGATTTAACGTCTGACTTATTGAAAGTGATTAAGCATTTGGCTGCCGTGATTGGCTGACTTCAGCTTAATGGACTGCTCCCATCACAGCTGAGTGAAGCCATATTAAAGCTGACAGGGCTGTACTATGACTAAACGCAGGAACTATGGAACTATGTAGCAGACAAATTGACTTTTTTTTATGTGATAAAAACATATCGTGTGTCAAAACACTGGTTTCCTGACGCTGTGTTACACTGAACATTACACCGGCTTTCATAATCTATAGATGACTGCATCAAAAAGACAAGTGAACAGAGCAGAACAGAGCAGAGCTGTGATCGTGTCTGACTCAGAAAACAGCCTCACATGGAGGTGAACAGTTGTACTGGAACCAAGATTTACAGATGGATGACAAAGCGGAGTGTGTACTGTACCGGTGGTAGATGGCGGCCCCCGTCAGCACCATCGAATAATCGTTGGTCCATTTGGAAGTGTAGCCCCAGCGCTCTTTGTTGCTGTCCCAGAAGTGGCTGCGGGCGGGATAACCTACGATTCGCTCTGGAAAACTCTGCCAGACGGTGAAGGCAAAGTCCACCTGGAGAGGCAGAGACACAGAGTTTATTACATTTTACATTTAATATATATAAAATTCACACTTTCTAAGGAATTAATAAAAATCTTTGGGTTGCCAGGTTGTGAAAAATCCCTTTAGATGGTGTTCATCCTCCTTTAGGACTCTTGATTCATCTTTTGAAATGTTCTTGAAACATAGACTGATCAGGTACCACAGTGCACACAGATCTTCAGACAAACTCAAGTATCCCTTCAATGACACTGACATTTATTTAAACTGTTCTATACTTTGAGCTATTTATCACCAGCCTGCTTTCAGCTGTCGATTTAACCATTTATCCAGAACTTCCAGCTAACCTTCTTACATTACATGAATGATTCGTGTCTTCCCATTGATTGATTTATTACAAATTATTTGATTTCTCTGCTTTCTTGTGAGAATGATTTAATTTCATTTCCGTGAGATCTTATTTATGTCGAAATAACAAATGTTGTGATCCTGAGATAAACAGAAGATTTTCTTGAGATTTCAAGATAACAAAACTTTCATTTTTTCAAGATAAGATCATAATTAATTTGAGATCTTGAGAAAACCAAAGGATAGTTTAATATTCAATTATTGCAGGAAACATCATTCGGTGTAGCAATGTCAGAGGAGCAGGAGAATGTTGCAGTTGCAATGATTTATTATGCGAGACTGTCCCTTTGGTTTGGTTTGTGATCTCAAATGAATTATGTTGTTACCTCGGGAAAACAAAGTTCCGTTATTTTGAGATCTCCACACAATGATCCCGTTTTCTCGGGATAACATCATTGGTTATTTTGACATAATGACACAAATAACTGAAGATCTCGAGAAAATGAATGAAATGAACTTGTCATCATGAGAAAACGCAGGTAATAAAATGTTTGAATGTATGACCGAGGTATCCACACACTCTCATGACGTTCAGGTGTCAAAGCTGACACAGTATATATTGATTGATTCTTATGGTCATATCTACTTTAGATATGCTCCACAATCTTCATAAGTACCCACGGAAACTGCAGAAGTGGTAGAGAAAGCGGCTCTCAAAGACAACCTAAGTGAGTTAATTAAAATTAAAAACATGTTCTTAACATTGAGAATTCTAAACTTATTAAGAAGTGTGAAACTCACAAGCAATACAATTCCTACATTTATAACTGTATGATGCCAAATAGAGACAAAAATACATATCGGGAAGGGATTCTTCACAACCTGGAAATCCGAACTTGGCTCTCATTAATGGTTCATCATTAATCATTTTTTTAATGATCAAAACATTATATTAATAATTAACAAAGACATTACAACGCTATTTAAAAAAGTAACAGAAGACAAACCTGACTGAAGGTATTCTGTTTTTTGTTTTTTCTACTTTTAACAATAGAATATTGTCTTTGAAACATTCATTCACTTTTCAAAAGCTGAAGAAAAAAAAACCTTGTATCTGTTTACAGTATACAAAATGTTGTGGAAGAGAAAAAGACTGAAGGAAAGAAAGAGACTATGGGGAGGACAAACAAAGGAAGTGCACACTCAAACGTGCCAAAATACAACAGAGGCAAAACCTCATCAAACACAGCAGTGTTTCCTAAGCAGCAGCCTGCGGCCAACTTCTGAGGCGGCGATCAAAGAATTCAATCAAATAATTAGAACAAAACATCAAAAAGGCCTCAGTGGCTCCACAAACAGCTCGTCTACATTACAACACATATTAGCACACTATACCATGCTAACAGAGCGTGTATAGTAATGAATGCTAAAGTCAAAATCCACCATTAAACAGAATACACATTATTCTTATCTCTCTGCCAGAACTGGTGCATTCAGACAAATCCTGATGGTCAAGAAGAAGAGCTCTGACTCTTTTGCTCTCAGTACAAGAGCAAGGTGGTTCAGGAAGGAAAAAATATGTTTCCTATAAAAGGAAGTATTGATGGAAAAATGAGCATGATGGATCATAACACATGGAAAATCATTTTGGAGAGGTGGATGTTAGTTTTATTGTGAAAGACGAGTCTTTTTCTCACCATCCTCACTTAAAGGTGAAAAAGCCAACGTGAAGATTTTGTTTTTGTTGAGAAGCCAAAAAATTCAAAAAAATGCCACTCATGTCCACTTTATGCTGTGAACTTTAGGTTTTATATGATGGAGGGGTGGATAGGTGTGGAGACTGTTCAGAAATCTGCCACTGATGGTCCCTGGCCTCCAAAAGTTTGGAATTGCTTGTTCATAATCGAACTGTCTTCATGGGAGAAACACGGGTCGACTGTTTTTTTTTGGGTCTGTGTTTTTCCTTCACTGCCAGCTCTGCCTTTGCCATCTTGATCCTCTGCACAAACAGCCTTTATGAGATCTAATTCTACACTGTTCAAAGCAGCATCTGGCTTCCCATGGTGCTGCGCCAAAACGTGTCCCCAGGAAAAACAGGAACAATCCCGACAGCATGTGGAACAAAAAAATGCCCATAACAGTGCCGCGCTCGAACTGGGGATTCGGGAGGTACCGGCGCCAAAAACATGAGGTGAAAGATGAAAAGAAAAGGAGGGAGGGAGGGAAGGAAATGGAGGCAGAGAAAGAAAGGCAGAGGAGGAAAGGGAAAAAGTGAGGCACTGGGAGTAAAAGTCTGAGCGATTTAAAAATGGAGCTGCAGAGCGATAACTTGGAAACACGAGAGACAAAAAGAAAGAGAGGAAATGCAATCAGAGAGTTGCATTCGGGATACAGAGAGACTTTGCAACTTTGTTTTGTCTCAAGAGGAGCCGACTATCAAGACAAAAGAGGGAGACGCACACAGAGAGGAAAGTTCACTATTCTAATGTGTTTTATCACATCAGAAGATACCTCTGTGGTGGACAGCACTGTGTCTTCATCCAGGCTGAGGACCGCATCAGTCACGATGGTCTCGTAGGGCAGGAAACGACTGCTCATCACCTGCAGGGGGAAACACAGAGCGTGAAGGGTTAAACCACATCATTAGAATGAGAACTCTTGGATTCTTCACTCAGCGTTCATTTGTGATCGTTTGGCTGCCTGGAACGCATAAAAAAAAAGTCTGAAAGAGCAAACGCAGATCTGAAGCTGTGGAAAATGAAAGAGTAAAAGGCCTTCATGGACACGTCCCCTTTTTTTCATTAGACTGCATATTTTTGCAATCCGGCCATGTGTAGGTGTTTATTCACACAGATGACAGCTTTCATTAAATGTTTCCATGGAAACCACCATCACAACATGCCACTGACATCTTTAGACGTGAAGGAAAGTTGATTCTGACTGATTTCTTTGACCACTCAGGGAAAACAAACTGTTAACAGAACAGAGCCACATTCCAGTGACATTAATTTGGGATTGTGTTTCCAGTATTTACTCTGACTTTTAGCTTTGTTTTTGGTCTCCACCAACTCTTGAGGGAAATATCTGGCTCTTTAGCTGCTGAATTCTCTCTATATCCATCCAGCTTGACACCGGTTTTGTTGATTGGTGCTTGCAGGTAGCATGAAGTCCGTTTTTAGAGGTTCTTTTGCTGGAACAAGCTGCTTACTGTGGCCAAAAATTGCACCGTGGGAGCAGTAACAAAAAGAAAATGTGAATGAAAACCAAAAGATGCTGCAACATTTCATCGAGTTTAGACGATCCAAAGAGTCTTTTCTTTCGTCTAATGCTTTGTGAGTTCATCAATACTCAACCTCTTTCACAAAGAAGTAGTCATGGAGTCCATCCAATATAAAAATATTGATTAGAACCGCTTTAATTCGTTCTGTCAACGCCTAAAGCTCATGAATTTGAAATTAGATCCACAGGTCAATCCTTCACCTTGAGATCCGTTTCAGAATCGACCTCTGTTCTACTGTATACATTTTTAATGATTCCTTACAAATTCATGACATTCTGGGGAGACAACAAGCCGTGACATCAACAAACAGCAGTGCACAGAGAAGAAGAGAAAAGCCAACATCCTGCCTTTACTGCATGCTGCTGCTGCGCAATGTTTTCAGCAGTGACAGAGTGCTGATACAAGTTTCCATTACTGCCGCAGGGCCGTCTTTCTATTTTAAATCAATAGCAACACATAACTGCAGCCAGGCACATAGAGCGTGAGTCATGTGTCCTGCATATGGCACAAATTTACCTTTCCTCTCCACCGCCGCTGAAAACAAAATAAGTATATTTGACGGCAAATGAAACCAAACTGTATAACGCACGATGGTCCTTGAATATTTACTGGAAGCAGAGAGAGTGATGCTGACCGGGGCCTGGTGGGTGGATGGAAAGATCAACATCTTGAGGATATTTAGACGGGAAGTCTTTGGTGTGCTGCTCTGCTGAAAAGCGCTCGGATGAGAAAACAGCAGCTTCTCATCGAGGATGAGTGTGCGTATTGTACACTGGATGTGTGCTCGGACTCAAAACAACCTCCCACACAAACAAGAAACAGCTCACGGATGCATAGCTTTAATGCCAAACACACACACACACACACACACACACACACACACACACACACACACAGCCTGGAAAGGCTGCTATTCAGCACAGCTCTGAAGGTCAGGCCTCTGTGAGAATACTTTTAAAACACCATCTGCACTGAGAAGCCATTACATTTACATTTGAGAATAGTGAGTGATGACCTCTTTTCCCGGTAATCACGTGACATTGTCGGCCTGCTGCGCTTCCGTGGAGTAACCTCACCCTCAACAGGTCTTCATCACAGAACACCAACGCCATGAACAATCTGACAATACATGGCCTCACTGTCCAATGCCTGTTATCCACTCTGCTGCTGCTGCTGCAGATAACCATCACTGTAAGGTAGAACATGTCATCGTATACTGAAGAACCTTGATTTGACTCCACTTCTGATTGGTTGTTGTAGATTGTTGCTATAGAATAAAAAATTATAAATGTGATGACAACGCAATTCAAAGGAAACTTCTTGGTGTGTTCATTTTTTATTTTTTTTGCCAGACTGAACCAGAGTCAGAACAGGTGGAGTATCAGAGTACAGTCCATGAATGCAGCTGCATCGCGCTCAGTTCAGTCACATTTCAGGCTGACTGCGGAGCAGTTTGACCGCTCTGATCATCATGATTTGCCACACAGTGTGATGTTAAACCTGACACAGCACCGCACCGCTGCAGCCAAAACGCACCACCCTCACTCAAATGAAGGAAAACCTCAGTTTTCAACACTTTGCAGGAATTCAGTGCTTTCTATTTATTTTTCCTACGAGCCTTCAAACCAGGTCCGCTCTCTACTTTACAATCATGTAAACTGGAGAAATGCAACAGATCGTCCCACTGCAACCCGATATATATTACAGATTTTTTTTTAAGTTTTTGAAAATTTTCCAGTATATGTCAGACCAGTATTTACTTATATACATAAAGACATAGTGGTTGACTAAATGTCTAAACTTTGGTTGAAAAATATAAAAAATAAAGAAAAGCTTGAACATATATAAACGTCTACAACTATGAACTAATGTTTTAGGCCCTTAATATAAGACTTTTCATATCTGCTGGTGCCTGTTTATACAGCATTAGATTAGTATAGAACATGGAATAGAGCTTAATTTGACATGCCCATCTCCTCATTTCCAGCTCCCACCACCTCAAGCAGCTGAGCCTTGACAGAACTATTGGGGCTGATGTCAGTGGTCGATGATGCCATCTACATCTCCCCCTGAAAATCCTTGAGAAGCAACAACAGCAGAAAGTTCTGGCTGTCGCTCATATTGTAACAGGGTGGAGGAGGCGAGGCGCGTGAGTGACAGTTGTATTTACAGACGGAGAAAGGCGAGAGAAGATGAGAGTTGAGAGGAAAGAGGAGAAGCAGCACCTCCCTCTCATTTCTAGTGTCATTGTTACAGCTATAATTTCCTGCGGGGCATACAGAGAGAAACTAAACAATGCCATCTCTCCGCTCCTTGTTTTCAACGCGTTTTTCAGCACAACACGTCAGAGACAATACCAGCGAAGAAGAAGTTGGAGGGGAGGGCAAGACAGCAGGCAGGAGGGGGAGGAGTGACAGCGAGACAAACAGCAAAAAGAGACAAAAAAAAAGACAAAGAGAGGATGAGAGGCTGGTGTTTCCATCCCCCAGATGGTTTGTAATGTTAGAAGTGCAACATATTAGCCTGGGGCTTCCTGGTGCTCTCCAGGAATGTGAGCTCTTACAGCAGGAATCTGCCTCCAGCACTTCACCTCCTCTCTGAAGGACAGCAGCAGAGGAGCGAGAGACAGCGAGAGGGGAGAGGAGGACCACCAGTGTGTGTGTAAACCACATTAAGCACTGCTAAGATCCTCACACGGCTTAAATCAACCATCATAAACCAGGTTTCTGAGGCCACCGTGCCAGAGGGAAGGACAGAGGGAAGGACACAGGGAGGCAAAGAGAGGTAAATGTAGAGGGATAAGAGCGATGTGTGAGGTTTTTCTGATTGTCACTAAAGCCAAGACATAAACCATTAAAACAGATCACAAATATCATTTTAATTTCATGGACATTATAGCTGCTAGCAAATGTTACTCAAACAGGAGTGAACGGTGCATTTATCTGGGACTATTTTCAGCTGTGGATTAATACACATTAGCCGCATTATTGAGAATCCATGGCAACAACATGGTGTTCATAAGAATAAACTATGAGGGATGCGGTATTCCTGCTAGAGTTCTTCGTTTGGAACGCAATTAGCCACAACTGGCTTTACCGTGTGTCGATGAACACGGCGTGTTGTGTGTTTCCTTCTCATTTGATTCATGCAATTAACAAGCTGGAGGCACAAATCGTTAGCCGGCACACACACTGAAGAACAACCCTCACACAGGTAAACAAACTGACGCGTGCAGGTAAACGCACAACTGGTTCTGCTAACCGCAAAGAGATACCTATGCTGTTAGCAACACACAGGCTTTATGTTTAACTGAAGTTTATCTGGAAAGCTTCAGGAGGCTTGAGCTGTCTGTCTTGAAGGGTATGACAGAACCCGAGCTGGGCAAGTGGGCAACGTAACCGGGCTCAGCAGCCTCTATGGACATAATGACAGAGGAGAGAGCTGAGAGAAGAGGACGCCAAGCTGGGCTGACTGCTGTTGGACTAGTCAGTAATATTAACAAATACCAATTTTTAAATTTTGTATTTCTACCTGCATGATGATACATTATTATTCGTTAAGCTAACAGACGGCTACATGTGAGGGAAGGAAGATGATGAAACACAAGTCAAAGTGACGGACAGTGCTCTGACTTTCTTTGCTGGGAATTTGTCATTTTTAGAAACCTTCCATTCTATCATTAAAGCTTTAAAAGCGATGGTTTGTAGGCTGAATTTTGTATTTTTAAACTTTAATATTAAAATCTGATTTATTTTAGTTCATTAATAAATTAAATGAACACACACACACACAAGGGATTTAGCTTTTTTTTTTTATTCCTGGCAGTGTGTAGGCATTGAATCATAATGTAGGCTTCATGTTTGGAAATAAAACGTGCTAAAAATAAAATTGAACTGTTGAATGAAGAAATAAAATATGAGACGGAAGGTGGTGCATCAGGGGAACTCGCCTCAGTATGTCTAAAATTCAGGCTGTGCTCCCGAGGACAGTGTGCAAAACAAGCTGAGGACTAAAGGAGAGGGCGATGAGAGGAAGGAAGATGACGAAGAGGAAAGAAGAGAGGATCTGTGAGCGAGGAAGGAAGGGATGAAAGAGAGAGAGAGGGGATAAGGAAGAAGGTGGCAGGAAAAAAGGCAAAGGGATGAAAAACCTCTCTCTCTCACTGTGGGGTGGAGGAACACAGCTTGGCTCGCCACAGTAAACACAGAACCCGCCACAACCACAACAAACCACAGGCTGCCTGGCACGCACACACACACCACCCCAACACCACACACACACACAGTGTACACTAAGCCTGTTCTGCTCACTTTTCACAGACACACAGAGAGCCCTCCCACTGTGATTGACAGCTTGGGAGAAACCACTCTGAACCACGGGGAGAGGTAAACCATAAACCCAACCTACCGCCGGTTGACTGACGCTGAAGTGAAAACCACTTCCTCTGATTGGCAGGTGAAGTTTAGTCCTCATGAGCGGCAGGGAGAGGGAGGACGGCCGTGGATGAGTCTGATAACTCACGTTGGAAAACACTTTTTTAATTAATAAATTAAGCTTGAATCAGTGGCTCGACGCAAATATGACCCTGTGTGTCCACGTCTGACCTTTGACTCTGACAAGGAGAGGTCACAGGGAGGTTTAGGTAAACACAGCAACCCCTTCAACAAGGCAGTGAAAGACGAATAAGGCTGTCATAATAAATGGCACTGAGGCATGCTGACGGCTTACGGCTCAGAGCTCTGGGTTATGTCTGTCTGGAGGGTTCAGGCCACGGAAAAATAAAATGTGTCTTTTATGACAGCGTCAGCCCAAAGAAGAGAGGAACAAGAAATGTCTGCGCTGACACGCTGGGAAAATGGCCGCCCACACATGAAAACTTTCACGTTTCATTTGTTTTTAAAGTTCTGAGTCATATTTGAAAAGCTTCTCTCCTGTGAAACGTTTTTAAAAAAGTAAATAATGACATTAAAGCTAAAGGAACAGTCCATTAATCAATTAGTCAATCAGCACAAAATTAACACACAAAAAATGCTCAAAACTCTGTTTCAGCTGTGAAGATTTGCTGCTTTTCTCTTTTATATGCTTTTGAAGCTAAATATCATTGTTTTTTTTATTTTTTCTATTATTCATTTCTCACCTTACAGCCCAACAATTTTTCACCATGAAAATAATCAGCACCTAATGAAAATCATTTTTAGCTGCGTCCCTAAAAACAGATTTTGTCCTTATGAGTTTGAAATGGCTGCACGGAAGTGAGACACACACACACACACACACACACACACACACACACACACACACACACAAAATCAATGTAGCAGCTTGTTTTCTGTTTTCTGGCCATGTATTTGTGGTGTTATATTCCAGCTCAGCTGTAACTCAGTCCTCCAGAGAGATTTGGTCACTTTCTTCAGTTAATTAGATATTTCATTGTGATTTAAGTAAAGAATAAACAGCAATAAATGCATTAAAAATAAATAAATGCTACTGTGCATATGCACTTGATTGCCTCCTTATCTTCTCCAACAATATGCATTAGCCTTTCAATGTATATTATTCTCATTACTGAGCTTTAATTAAAACCACACAAACTGTTCTTTAATGGAATCACTGCAGCACAAATCGAAACTCATTAACTCCCAGAAACTCTCAAACTGAGTCAAACGTGTCAGGATACTGTACAGTCGGAGAATGTGCATGAGAAGAGCAACGTAATTAAAAATGCCAGTGATCACCTTCGAGGTAACATTCAGGCTCACCTTATTCTCCCCCTCGATGACGATGACGGGCACTGAGGTGGCAGGCCAGCGGTGCTTGGCGGGGAGCGGCTTGTCACAGTTCCACAGGACAATGATCTGAAAGAAAGAAGAAAGATCTTATTACCTGCCCCCGCATAACTGCATTGTATTTAATCTCATTTCCTCCAACAAAAACAACCCTTCCCAACATGTTCCTGAATCAACCCACTGAACATGTGACATTTATGTGACCCGCGGCAAAGCAAATGTCACCTTATTACAAGCTGATTGAATGTTAAAGAGCCAGAAGGGCAACTGAAGTGATAAAATATTTCCAATTATAGTTCCGGAATGGTTTGTACAATTCAGCCCGTAACCAATCACGTCACGTTGTCAGGTTTCATTTCTGAGTACGACGTGTTGCGGAACACATTTTCCAGCCCTTGTGATTCACAGTGCACCTCCACTCAGGTGGTGTTTGAAACAAAGAGCTCGTGTTCTCCAGCCACAGTCGCTCTATGCTTTATATTACTGCATCCTGCAGGTCAGCCAACATGGACATGTCATCAGGAGTTAACCTTCCCCGTTCACTGCGCCTCCACAGCGGACCTCATTAAAGTTTCATGAGGTGCACACACACACACACACACACACACACACACACACACACACACACACACACACACACACACACACAGTTCATCCATACGTCTCAGCCTGGTCTTCTCATGCATCTTAAATTTTATGTGAAACTGTTTGGTGACATAAAACGAGTCCTGCCCTGAACGATGTTGTCCTGTCGTAACCCAACAACCGGAACCGGGCATAGCAGGCCTGACAGGCTTTGGATTAGCTGAAGCTGAGGCATGTACATGGGGCTTTAAATTAGTATTTAAAGAGTTTAGGGTTGGGGTGGTGTGTCACTTGCTGATTGTTAGGGTTAGGCCTCTGGTGGCGTTTCAGCTACAGAATGGAAAATGTGTATCGATTAGTCCAGTTAGCAACTTCATGTGTGAGAATGATGAGAAAGACACAGAAGCTGTTGGGCTTCAAGTTTCGGCCAATGCACTCCACCTCCATGAACCGTTGCAACTAAAACCCACTCAAACACGACTGGCAAATACTATTCAGACTATAAATGGAAACCAGAACACTTCTGGTGCTAAAATCTTGGTCCCTTGCTGACAGATTCTATGTTCATCAGTTTATAGAAATGAGCATTTCATTAAGCTATCTACAGGTTATGTTAACAAGAGAAGCCTCGGGATGTGTGATCAGCACATCCGCTGTGTGGCAACCGGTCCTGGTTGGTATTAGAGTTTAGGATAATGTTTATTGAATTTGTTCATACTGAACCACAGCAAGCGTTACCTGAGATAGCGCTACGTTCACCAAAGCCACCACTTAGTCCTAAAAGCAGTTTGTTGTGTGAGGTTCAATGTGGGAACATACTGTTTGAGGTATTTACCTTAATAATTTAGACTTACATTTTGTTCTTCATAGCTCATAATTATAATATTATAAATAACTACACTGCAATACAAGAACAAAGCTGTGTCTGTGTTTCAGTGATTTCCAGAATAACTAGTGAGGATGCAGAAGCGAAGGGTTATGGAAACCTTTTTTCACAAGACCAGATAATACTATAAAGTGTTCATTATGCACTGTAGACAGTGTATACTTTGTGCACTTTACAGCCTCTCCCAGCCCAATTTTCATATTTGGTAAACTTCACAAACAGCTAGTAGAATTGTCTTCCCATAGATTTATTATTTTGCTGTTTTCTGAGCTTTGCCTGGAGCTGTAGCACCACCATCTGCCATGCTTCCATTTGCACGTCCTCCATTTCTGTTGTACACAGCATTGTGGGACAATCATGTCCATCAGAAGCACATTCTAAACCTGAGCACAATTATGACACATGCTGGCATTTTTGAACAAACTCCTTTTCAAAAAACTCAAGGTTGTTAAATGAATATGAATTGAGGCAAAAGCAAAGCACCAAAATTATTAACACAAAGATATGCCTAATTAGTGACAAGGAAAGCGATAGGAACATATCATCAGCATCTAGTCGGGCAATGTTAAGTTGCTGTGTGTCAGCTAACATCTGCCCTGCTGAAACGTCCTTGAGCAAGTCGGTAAATTAATCCATCCCAGCTCCCAGATCTGCAGCCGACACTGTGCTCAGACGTCCCTGATGGAGGCCGACCACAAAGATTTCCCTGCAGGGATCAATAAAGTTTCACAATATTCTGACATTAACTACGTCACACACAGCAGAAGTTCCCCTCGGGTATTTCTGCACCCTGACTGGACCTGCCAAATTATGAGCCGGGAGCCATTTGGATGTCTGTGTTAAGGTGTTTTCTTGTGGTTAAAGCAGCTGTGTGTTAGCGGAGTGAAAAAAAAAAAAAAAGGATGATAAACAGCTGGTTTGATGAACGGCAAAATGATCTGATCACCGTGCACAAACACAGATAAAAAAAAACAAAAAAAAAAGCATCATTCACGAGGCTGAATCTGGTGCGAGGAACTGTTTGTCAGGTATACAGTCTGGACCTCTCCACACACACACACACACACACGGCAGAGAAAGGCGTTAATTCACTCTAACAGAGCTCTATTCCTGTTTGATTAGAAAGACAGATGGTGTCTCCGTCAGCTCACCAGCCCTCTCGCAGTGCTGATGGTGTGTATGTATGTGTATGACTGGAGGAAAATGGTGAAGAAGCTGCAGCGTGAGTGGAAGGAACGCTCTGTGCACACACTCACAAACAAGCGCGCACATACACACACACAGCAGGAGGCCACTGCTGTGTCAGAATGCAAGAAGCTTTCTTGTGTCCAATTTAGCCTCCTCCACCCTCAGTGCTTCTTTCATTCTCCCCCTTCCATTCATTTATTTATATCCCTTTCCTTATCCGCTCGTAGCCCAGCAGCGAGCGCCCTCCCTCTCCCTCTCTCTTCTTTTCTGTACGCCGAGAGTGGAAGAAAACACCCTGGCTGTGTACCTGGCTTTCTCCACTCTGCATGCACAGCCCAAGGAACGCAAAACACAAAAGCACCTCCATAAAACTTAAGATGAAGGCAGAGTTTACTCATTCAACCCGCTGTTATGGGAGAGTGTTTGTGAGAGTGGTTGGCTGGAGGTGCATGTGTGGATTGGGTTTTTACTGCACATGGCGAGGCCGGATATCGACCCTTGATACTTCTTTTTGGTGCCTGTTGAAATGTGTTTGTATCATGAAAATGTCCACAGCTGGAATCCAGCGCCTGTTCACATCTGAACCTATTTTTTGAATTGAAATAATGAATTCAATCTCCACTGAAGGGCCGCTGGCTCTGCTCCTTTTAAACAGCACCACACGGTCTTCAGGAAAACATGAAGTTTGCTCACTGTCTTGGATTTGTAGATGTTTTCTGCCATGTTGGGTTAAAAGTTTTGCTTTTTCATTCTTGACTTTGAAGGAGTCAAGGTCCACACCACATCATCATATCGAGCTAGTGGATCTCTGGACGTGGTTTGGCAGGAATAAACTGTCAAAGATCAGTTCAGTTTTGTGCTGTGTTTTATTCAGGTATGGCTGCTCGTGATTTAAAGGCACTCTCCACCAACAAGAAAACTAATACTGCTTTCATGAATCTGAAAACAGATATATTATGGCTATGGAGGACATTTTTCAATGTATTTTTCTCGCAAAAAATAACCCCAGTGACATCATCATGACAACATCAGGGTTCAGAGTGATGTCATCAGGGTCAGAGTTAGTGGTAGTGTTAGGGTTAACCCTTATGTTAGCACAGATGCTCCAAATTTGAAGGATGTGTGCACTTAGGCAGGAAAAGCCTGAAGATGCATGATGGGAAGTGTAGGATCCAGTGCCTCTTCCACTTTTCAGACATTTGGCTTGTTTAAAATTGGGTAAAAGGTTCATATTCCTCAAAGTGAGTGTTGTGTTGGTATCAGAACCGGAACAAAAGTATCATATCGGCGCTGGTGTCAAAACATTTCAACTAAACACAGTCCTACACATACACAGAGTCGACAGTGTTAACAGCTCACATGGACCGTATGTACACAAATACACACCACAGACACACGATACACACAGGTATAAATACACAAGCATCCTGCATACGTAAACACACACTCACATTGTGTATTTCACTGCCCAAACAAAACTCATACACACAATCACAGAGCTGCACATTCATGCACGGAAACATATCCCTCCTACACGAAATACAAACTCACTTAGTCATACGCTCTGCTGGCCAAACAAACAAACAAACAAACAAACAAACAAACAAACAAACAAACAAACAAACAAACAAACAAACAAACAAACACACACACACACACACACACACACACACACACACACACACACACACAAAAGCCAGCCACTGGGGAGCAAATTCCATTTCATTTCCCGTGCTGGTAAGGAGCAAGCAGGGGAATCAATACATGCCGTCTCCAGCTGTGCTGAAGGGGGTTTTGCTGCCATGGAGACAGATGTAGCACCGTTACAAACTGCTGCTCTAATTCAATCCACTGAAGTTAACACACACACACACAGACACACACATGCGTGCACACACAGAGGGATGGAGGATGAGCGTTGTTGTTGCTCTGGTTGGAAAATGCGATCGCAAAGCAGTCACATAACGCGCAGCAATTTGTGGAGTCACAAGGTGAAGATCAGTGGAGGATTCTGGGGGATTCTGCAGTGAACACACCCACCCACACACATATACACACCCACACCCACACCCACACACAATCAATCATCAATAAATCCTTACCTGTGCACAGTACTGGGACTTGGCCACAGCTACCAGCAGCTTGAGGATGGGCTGTGACTGAGACACCAGAGGGGAGACGGCATGGATGACTGCTGTGAACTTAGGGTACGGTTTAATACCTGAAACACAACAGAAAGACACGCATTAAGTCATTAATGCAGTTTAATAAAACCAGAGAGCAGTACATGCTGGAACGTGGAGCGCCGACTGTCAACCATCGATGCGATGTCAGGCTGTTTGAAGAGAAGAAAGCCTGCAGGAGAACTGAAGCCTCTCAAACACTCTATTCTCAGTAAGGGATGTTATTTGAAACAAGGCTGTCAGCAGTTCAAAAATATAGACAATTTAATTGTCAGGGATGTACGGTTCGGAGCCGGTCTTAAAATATTCAACAACGTTAATGTGTTTTGAAAATGCCAAATCTCTTGATCACTGAATATTTCATTTTGGAAACTCTTCAGCTGTATCCGCAACTCGCTGAACAGACGACTAAGTGCTGATGTGACTTTAAATTCAGTCTGACTTGATGTTGGAATAGAGTAATCGAGGCTGAAAATGAGCAGGAAATAAGATATTGAGCAAGACGGATCATAGAGGACGTTGAACTTTTCCTAATTTAAATCTAATCTAACTCAAAGCAACAAAGCATGGCACAGAGGAGATAGCATTAGAGTCTCCTTTCCACCACCGAGAAACTTTTTATGACGAGGAGCACGCGCAGCCTTAAAACTTGGTAAACTACGCTCGTGATTTGTGATGGAAAAGTTACGAGTGTGCAGAGTTTTTAAACACCTGGGATGTAAATCTGTAACAAGCTCATAAACAGACTTTCATGAAACATTGAACAAAACCTGGAGCAGAATTAGCGACATGCGGCAGATTTTAAATTTTGGATGTGCATGCTGTTTTATGCCTTTAGCAGAACGCTGCGTCAGCACATTACACGTCTCAGCGGCTCATAGGAACACAAAGGGCTGGTTCAGGAGTGATTCAGCTTTTTAAAGCCCACAATGACACTGGTTACCTGATATACACAAGTTTATGGACATGCCTGTTATGACATGCTTTATTCTGGGTTTGTTTTAATGGTTTAGCTCCATTTGAATTGATCTGGCCTGACCTTTGACCTGTCATCACAGGCTTCTAGTATTGAGCACCAGAGAGTGATTTCCTTTTACAAAAAAAACATTTTACACATTTTACAAAAAAAAACAGCAAAGAGTAAAGATCAAATAAAAACACAAAAGTGGCATTTTGGCGCAGAACTTTTTTCCTGTTCCAAAAATCATTAAACCCAGATTTATCTCGACGGCAACCTGACCCTCAGGCTGGGCACCATTGTTTGGGGCGAAAGTGTGCTTCCAACTTTATGCCAACAGATTTATGAGGGCCCTTTGCTGTTTCACGATGACAGTTACCCTGTGCACAAAAATAAATAAAAAAATGTCTCCAAGTTTTGGAACAAACTGACCTGGCCTGTACGCAGCCCTGACCTGAACCTCATCCAAAGCAGGATGATACGCAGACCTTATCCCTCAGTCAGTGACGGACCTAACTCGTGCTCATGTGGCTGAATGGGAGCAAATCACTGCAGTGCGGCTCCAAAAATAACTTCACACAGAAGAGTGAAGGCTGTTTGTAGCAGCAAATTAAACACTACATATGAGTGTATGGTGTCCGCATACTTTTGGCCACAGAATGTGTATTAGTATAAATGTCCTGGCACATAAACTGCAGTGATAAATGTTGGATTGGCTTTGTTCAAGTTTAATATAGTTTTGTTTGAATTTATAACTTTATGATTGTCATTATATCAACTGTTCATCATGTACTGTCGGGTTGTTTTTCATAATAAACCTAATAAAATATCTTAACTCAGACGTGTTTTCATCACAGAATATTTGATTTAAAAATGAAAGGTCAATATATTCTCAATATTATAGTATAGACACTGTTCACTGCTCTAAACTAAATGTTTATTAAAGCAAGAAAAAACTGGCTCAGTTCCTGCTGTGTATGTGTGTGTGTGTGTGTGTGTGTTAGTGGCTCTCAGAGAACAAGAACAATTGTCACTTGGCAAATCTCCTTTGATTTCACTCTCTCACCATCAGTGACAAACCACCTCGTCTCCTGAAAACTCGTCTGTGTTTTAATTGCTTCCTCTTTGACAAACAAACAAACTTGCCGGTGTTGTAATCCACGCCTGTCACCGCGCCCGTCCATTTTAATATCAGCTCTCCACCCACAGGTGCTGCATCAACTGAATTTGTGTGTTTCTGCTATTGCTGCCTGTATCTGTGTGTGTGTGTGTATGTGTGTCTGTGGCAGGGCTGGATGATGATGATGGAGTGAAGAAGTAAGGGATGGGGAGGTTCTCGGGTCACAGATATGTGGCAGGGGAGAAAATTCGGTGCAGCTGAACCGTGGCGGCAGCAGCAGTAGCAATGCTGACTCAAAAAGCAGTGATGGACGGGCTGGTGTGTCAGCAGGACTAATACAAACATCCGTCAAAGGCCCATTCCTCCACTCCATTCGCTGCTTGACCACTGGAGGAGGGCAGTAGATCAGGGCTCGAGGCCGTATTTCTGCAGATCCACAGCCTGGCTGGACTGAAATCTATGAAAAGTTTTTTATTGTACATAATATTTGGTGCTGGAGTGATGACTGCAACTTTTCTGACTAACCTTTACGGATGACTTCATTGCTTTATAGGTGTGTACAGTACGAGCATGATCGCTCTTATGTAACAGCGTTTTTGTACAGTATGTGTGTGTGTGTATGTGTGTGTGTTACTGACCCAGTGTGGCGTAGTAGAAGGGGAAGTCTCCCAGGTATCCGGAGTACTGCGGCAGGGCGAAGAGCCCCCCGGGGTGACTGTTCCACATCAGGCTGCTCCTGGAGCCGTGCTCCAGCACACGGTCCTGGATGATCTGCACGTGGAAACAGAGACACACTTTTAGAGCACAAATAAACCATTCAGAGTGTTTCTCTTCACGTGAGCCATCAAGAGCCTCTCACATTTATGTGCTGCATAGTTGTTTTGACAATGCGTTGACTGCAAATGATTGTTTGCTAAATTATTAATAGGACGATGACACGAAATGGACAAATGTTGTTACATCGTCTCTGAACATAAAGCATCATCGCTCTTCTGTTGCTCTCCTGAAGTTCCTCCTTTTTTCTCTTTGTGAACCAACAATCTAAATATAGAATTCTGAGTTAAACTTATGATTCTGTGTCACATAAATAAACATAATTAACTAACTACAGAAGATACTCCACTGATTTAATATTGTAATTCAAGTTGAGGGATTTTCAAGTTCCTAATGTGGGTCAAGCTCCAAAACCACTAGATCCTACACTTCCTATAATGCAACCTAATCTTTTTGTTGATTATTTATTAGACCTTCCCACATCTCTATGAACACACGATGAGGAACCAAGACTTCAGCACCAGTCACATTTCTGCTTTTTTCTTGTAGAATTAGGAGTTGTGTTGATCAATCATGTTTGAGCGGGCTTTGGAAGATGGCAGTATCCATGGTGACATATTTTGAGTTTCCAAAGAGCTCTTCAGAAACCTGTGGGTGGCGTCACACATACAGTGCCCATTCTTTTCACTGTCAGTGGCTGCAACGGTTCAGCAAAGTAAAAGAGGCCGATCACATTATCTGTGTATCTTTTTTTATCTTAAGTTATCTGCAGATATCTTTTTTATAGACGTGTCCTTCTTGTCGTTCTTGATTATCAAGTTGCTAATCGGACTGCAGAGGAAGTCTGGGCCCAGATATTTGTTATCTGTTTTCTGGATATCCACTGGAAGCATAGAAACACTGTCTGTTGTCCAAGACTGGAGCCTTTCCTGACAGGCATAAACTTGTCTTGTGTGAACAATCGTTAGTCAAATCCACAGAGCTTCATTTAAAAGTTAGAAGGTTTATTCAAAGAAACTCTTCCAAGAGTAGCAGATGCTGCATCACAGAGGAATACATATAAGATGATGCACAAGACATCGAGAACATTTATTAATTAACAATCCAACAAGAAGAAGTTACAAGAAGTCGACAAACTCTGTGCTTTTTAACAGGGACTTTAAAGGAGCTTCCAAAGATTTGTTTTGCTTTGAAAGTCACAAAGCAATTAATGGACACACTGTGATGCCAGGATCAAACCTGTGTCATTTTAATTACACCAAGGTCCGTGTATTCCTTAGGCCACTCTGCTATTTTTGAGGCTTGCTTTTCAGTTGAGAGAAAGGCGAGGAACCACAAACACAAAAACACAGTTTGAATGACATTCTACTCCGAGCACTCGTAAAAATGTGAAATATTTGTGTTGATAAAGGAACAAACATTTGCCTTTCAGATTACGCTGGATGAAATACTAGGGATTTGATCAATGAGCCTTGTAATCACACCTATAAAACATTTCACACTGTGAAATGAGTTTTCACACAAAAGCCAAGAAGCTGATAGTCATAAATGTGAATGAATACCAACACAGCTAATGTTCCAACTTCCAATAACCTCATTTCAATTCAGAATGATATTCAGAGCATTATTCAAAACCCAGTCAGTGAATTAGAGCGGCTGAAAAACTGATAGAAAAGTGAGTCTGGAGGCGTTAGATGAAAGTCAGAAGCCGGCTGAGCTTTCCAAATGTTTGCTTTGTATCACCTCAATAGCAGCTATTGATTGTGTCAAGAGTGAATCGCCGTGGCACAAAGCTGAGCTGAAATAAATCCATGTTATTGTGTAATATTTCCTCCGCAGACAAACCAAATGGAGGTTGTTTTTTTCCCCTTGTAAACACAACGCAAGGCAAAGGCATTTGTACTGGACAGTCACACAGAAGGAGGCCATCAGGAACAGACAAAGTCATCAGCTGTATCTAAACACCAGTCAGTCTGGACTGCCCCGATCCTTTCTGTGCCCAAATAGAGCAGTCTGTCAAACAGCCAGACGTGAGAATGGACGCTATTTTCCTCGGCTGCAGCTCGCCTTCGGGGGGGCCGCCACTGAACAGGCGGGCAGAGAGGAAAGAGATATTGCTGTTGTGCCCTTGAGCCATGCCAAATTGCTTCAGTAAAACAGACACAGGTTTGCGGCCGTGTTTTATGGCGCGCTATTGAATCGGGAGAGCTGCCGGCTGGGTAACTCAACAGCACGGATATATAGAAAGAGGTGAAAAGAGTCAGGAGGGCCGAGCAGCTGATGGCTGCTCCAATTGTAAAAAAACAAGTTAATGATACACCTGGAGGGGGTTTACTGTAATAATATTGACAAAGCAACATAAAAATTCATCACGAGGAGGTGGGGACGTGACGAAAGAGAAAAAAACAGCACCATGTGGTTTTTTTTTTTTTTTTTTTTTTGGTCCCTGAGGGCAGTCGATAACCATTTGCCCGAGCTGAACAGATTAACTCAGAATCCGTTAACTTCTCTATAAAAACACCGCCTGCCACCTTAAAAACTCCGAGCCCTTACACCTTATGAGGGGCAATTTTGCTCGCTTGGCTGCAGCTCCTCCCCCGTCGGCAGCCCTCAGTCGGGACATGATGGACGACTCAATCTCGCCCTAGAACAGCCACAATCAACCAATTAGAGCATGATAGATAAATCCTGCCTCTCCGGGAGCACACTGTGAGCTCGCCTTTAATAGGTGAGTTTAATAGGTGTACCGGCAGCGCGGACCGGGCGAATATTGACCTTGTGATTGGTCGAGGCATGTTCACTCTCTGACAGGAAACACTGCATGATATTTGAACCTGTGTTTCCTGCTTACCCGCCGACTCCTCACACACACACACACACACACACACACACACACACACACACACACACACACACACACACACACACACACACACACACACACACACACAGTTTGGAGTGGATGTGGGAAGTCAATAAAAAGTGTGTTTGTGAATGTGTGCGGGGGAGATTCAATCTGTCAGTTGTGTGTGTGTGTGTGTGTGTTTTTAAGTTTGTGTGTGTGTGTGTGTATGTATCACCACAGATCTGCAGTGAGGAGGAAGAGGAGGAGGAGGAGGAGGAGGAGGGTACAGCCTCAACAGGATGAATAAACCATGTCACTCGTTATCTTGTGCGCTGCCACGGCAACACCATTTACATGTGTCACCCATTCTCTGCTTCACCCTTTCTCCCACCACTCTCCTCTTTTACAGGACAGTCAGTTAGGATTAAGTGTTTACACACACACACACACAGACACACTGACAGTCTACACTCACACACACCGAGTCACACAAAGGCTTTCGCAGTGTCACCTTGCTCTTTAGTGTGGAGTGACAACATGTCAGCGAGGTTATGCCCGGGTGGTGCCATGTGTATCTGTGCTGACACACTTTGACATATGGAGATGTGTTTCTGACTCTGGTGTGTGTGTGTGTGTGTGTGTGTGTGTTTGTGTGTGTGTGTGTGTGTGATAGTGATACAGGGCTACATAACAAACAAACCAGAGATGTAGAGCTCGCTGAAATCACACAGACTGTAAAAAAAAGTCTAAAACAGATACAATAAGTGAAATCGGAGCATTGGGACGGATCCTGCTCCGAGGCTTTAGACACATGTGGTAACAGAGAAAAATGAAATGCGTGATTGGTTACTTGGGTGCAAGTAGCAGGAAAAGGAAGACATTTGTAACCGCAGCATGACGCCAGCGGTAAGCCCAGGTGTTAGCCCTGCATCTCGAAACAACTTGTTTAAACTGAATAATGAGGGCTGGGGATTGGGCGGATAAATCGTTTTTTCTAAACTGGATTGTTAAAGTGATGTGCACGACAATACAAGGTCAGAGGAAGGATGGAGGCTCCTGAGGGACACTACAGGCAAAAGCTGTTTTTCATGTGTGGGCCATGTTTTTTGTCAGAGTGGTGGGAAAAAAAAAACATCCAAAATACTCACGCAGGAGTTTGTTTACTGCACTTTGTCAATGTATTCATATCCAGCTGTTTATTCTGTATATGTCAACCGACTGCATTACTTCTACACACCCACACTGTATAATTACACTTCTACCTGCAACTGTCGACTGTAACTATCTATTTCTTATTGTATCCATTCCACTCTGTTCACATTCAATAATTCTGAAGATATTTATACACACCCACTGTTATTTACACATCTCTGTAAATATGTACGCCTTACTCTCTTTCACTTCAGTCACACATATATACAGTATCTATATTCTGAGGATATCACAGACGATTGTTTATATAATATTCATAGGCTGATTTATAGAACATTTGAGTACTAAAAACATGGCGAGGATTAACTTTTACAGCTGTTATGACCATTCCTGATTTATGGAGTGATAAAAATAAAATAAAATTCCCTCTGTAACAATATTTGGCTCTAATATGTCCTGGCTTTATCCATGTTCTGGAAATGTATTACAATTTGCACCTTTTTAATGAGTTCATTTACATATCCCTCATTTACATATTTAAACCTGTAATATATTGTAAGTAATTGTCTTAATTAAGTGATCACCTGGAGAGGTTTCATGGTAATATCTATGAGTTCATTTGTTCACCTGTAGTCTCTCTCTTCAGTGATGCTCCACTCTTTTGAGTATGAAACACTTTTTGTGGTTTGTGTGTTCGTCCTTCACCAAGAGCAGCGGCTGTGCTCGGCACAGATCCAGCAGCGATCAGTTGTCGCGGTGGGGAGAAAGTATTAATCCATCTTCTAAAAACTTCTTCAAACACAAATACTTCAGAGTCAGACTCACTTCCAGTCTCCACCAATGAACCTGCCCCCAGCTCAGCGTTGGTGGTCAATGCAAAGGTCTCTGTGGAGGTGAGAGAAAGCACTTCTGTGCTCCGTCACATCTCGCTTGTTTCGGTGATCGGCACGGCTTTTTGCCGACGTTTGAAACAGCTATAAACACTTTTGCCTTGAGACATGGTTAGAGCTCCTTTCAACCATATCCTGGCCTTTAGCCAGATTTTGATCTGAAGCGACTGTAACCATTATTAATGATATATAGGGATATATTAAAAATATGCTACAGGGGCTGTTTGAGAGGTTTCTATGGATGTCAAAGACCCGAGACATTTCTTTAAAATTTCCTGAAAACTATACATCACTATTAGAATGTGTGTTTCATCCCCTGAATGAGCTCGTAAAAAATGTAGCTAGGTTCACAGTCAGTCCTGGTTACTGTCTCCTCAACTACATCATTAAATCTACTAATGCCAGTGCCACTGCTATGAATACTGCCACTATTAATGCTGAGTTTCAGATCTGTTGACAATCATTTTACAGAAAGTGTGCTAATCTTGTACAATGTGAAGATTCCAGCGTTAAATAAAAACATGAAGAGAGTCACAGCTTACATGCATCACCTGTTTGCTCCACTTTCAGTAAAATAGAAAGCAGCTTGTGAGAAAATTCTCTGATGTGCTGAAATGTTCTTTTTGCTCTCTGTCCAGCTTTCCATTTAGCTTGTACCCTTGTACAAGAGAAAAAAGAGGCCTAGGAATAAAGTGAAGTTTGCAGAGAGTCTGCTGTGACACCGCAGCCCTCTGAGAGAAAGGCTGGTGATGGAGGAGGACGAGGAGAGAGGAAGGTAGCGAGGCCAAAGCTGCTAGAAGTTGTGTGTGTGTGTGTGTGTGTGTCTTGAATCCTCACCTCCAGCGTGGTCAGCACTATCTTTTCCACCGAGGAGAAGTAGGCCTCCCAGAGGAACTGAGTCTGCTGTCTAAGGGACAGGATCTTATCCTGGTGGATGGAGCGCACGGTGGTTGGGATCTGTGGACGACAAACAGTCAGCACTCGGCACTGATCTGGGACAGGAAGATTAAAATTGGTCCCAGAGATACACTCAGGAAATTCCCATCGTCAGATAAAGCCAAGGCAGATATTGCAGCTTTTTGGAGTAGTCCTCGAGGACAAGTCCAAGTTGAGTCACAAGCTTTAATAAACAAACTACAAAGTCATAAATCTTTGAATGCTGACCAGTAAAAGTACTGAGAACATCTGATGGCCTCACTCAGCAGATGGAGTCTCTCAGTTGTCATCTCATTCCCATGATCACTAATTATCATGTGACCAAGATTCTGCATTAAAGTCATGTGATCACAACTAAACTAAATCTACATGACAACTGAGCAACTCCATCCACTGAGGCCAGAAGATTTTGTCAAGCTGTAGCTCTGAAGTCATTCAAGTCTCTTCTTATTATGACTTAAAGAAAGATTTGACACTTTGGTATGGATCCTCTCATCTAATTCATGACAAGAAAGTTAATTACCATATTTCCCAGAGGTTAAATTAGCTCAGCACAAAGACTGGAAACTGAAGATGAATTGAAAAGCCTCGTTCTATGGCTCATTTTGTGACGTGTTCATGTATCAGCTGGAAAAAAAACTGGTCTGGACCAAGAAATAAAAAGCTCCCATATAACTGTATGTTTTCAGATGTACACTGTAGTTTTTGTGCGTATTAAACAAATATGATATAACATGTGGTCTTCATTAGTGAACTTGGAGTAGCTTGTAGCAACATTTTGCTACCTTTGGACAGAGCCAGGCTGGCTGTTTCCAGTCTTTGTGCTACGCTAAGCTAACCATCAGCTACATGCAGACTATATTTAAAAGGCAGATTGGAGAGTGCTATCGATCTTCTCATGTAACTCTGCCAGAAGCATATTTAGAAAAAGATTTCTTGTCCTTGAAAGACCACAGTGGAGTTCTGGTTGCAGTCTAGTTTGCCAAGTTTGCCAAATTTCTTAGCATAGAGGGCAAAGGAGCCTATTTTTAGAAGGTAGAATCCCAGAGGAAGAATGTAGCAGTTACATAAGACAAAAACTTGATCATATTCAAGAGACAGAAGCATGCAACACAAGGACATTTTAAAAATATATTGGTAGATTGAGTTATGAAAGAATGCTTTTGTACTTTTAATTAACGATCTATGTAGTTTACTTCTTATGTAAGTTTATTTGTCACAATAAATGGTATATAATGGCAAATAAAGACTTTTTTGTACGCCCACATCGTGCTATCCTCAAACATTTTTATTGTAGAAATAAATACACAGTCTGTGCAGGAATTTTCCAAATTTTCCTGGTTTAAAGTGAAAATACTCCTCGGGCAGAGTACAGGTATCTCCACATTTAGTGGCAAACATACATTAATATATACACCAGTGGTGCCCAACCAGTAGCCCGCGGTCGACCGGTCGCCCGCGGCCTGATCACAAGTCGTCCGCGGGAGGTTTGGGGGGGAAAGCAATTTTCGCAACCGCACCAGCTGGCTGTATGTGTGTGTGTGTGTGTGTGTGTGTGTTTGTGTGTGCGTGTGCGCATGTGTAGTCTACCTGTGACACGTGCGTTAAGGCCAACTCAACGCGGAACGGAAGCGGAACGGTACCGCTGCGGTCACCGTAGCAAATAGAATCCAGTCTAGTCAATGAGACTCACACCGGGCGCGGATCAGAAGCGTCCCAGACGCGGCTCTCCGCGCCACGGCGCGAGCTTTCCGCAAGGTTTCTATTTCTTCCGCGAGCCGCGGCTGAACCGCGTAAATTTGAACAGAGCACTGCGCACCAGACAGGAAATCCGTCCGAAATGTTCTTATTATGATTGCATGGCAGTGTTTGTCCAAATCTGTTGTACTTATGTTTTAATGATGTAGGCCTACTTATAAGTCTGTTGTAGCCTACTTTATGCTTATGTGGACATAAAGTAAAGTGGTAAACAAAGTAGTATTGTGTTGTTGTGAAGTTACTGCAGGCTGGCGACGATGTTTGTGGTTTGAAATGTTGGTATTGGACTGGTAGACCCCGGAGGGGTTGGCTACTGAAAAGTAGACCTCGGGTCAAAAAAGGTTGGGCACCCCTGATATACACCATGCGTACTGCATATTGTATGTGTGTATAATGGCATCTATTGGCATTGCCATAAATACATGAATCCACAGATAGATCCTGGATGGTTCAGGCACTCTGGTTCTGCACAGAGCGAGATGAAGCTCCTACGTTATAAAACTCAATGTCAAACAATATTATTATACACTTCATTCAAATTAAGATTTAATGGGCATATAATTACTTCTCCCCCCATGAAGTTCAAGTAATTCCAGCCAAATCCATTTGCTTGTTCTATTTATTTGCGCTCTCATATAACAATGTGAGGCTCTGAGTGACATTTCCAAGCAGTCAATGACTTAGTATGCTGCTTGAGTTTTATTTAGCTGACAACCACTTCACAAGAAAACAAAACAAAACGGATGATATCAGTGAAGACTCAGAATATCAACAGTCAGAAACAAAAGACTTTGTTTCAGGTGAGGGTCTGCTGCTGTGTGGTCTGATGATGCACCGAGCATTTGGTTTTTAGGTATGTGTGTGTGTGTGTGTGTGTGAATGGTCTTCAGGCCGTTACCTGCAGCAGGAGCCTCTCGTCGCCGATGACTGCGGCTGTGTTCCAGTCGATGATCTCGGAGAAAGGCAGCTCCCAGCCGTTACTCAGCATCACTGGCACACACGCAGCCTGAGAGACAAACACACACACACAAACAGAGAGAAGCTTGGTCATGATCCTTTACAAACACAATCACAGCTACAGCTAAGTCATGACTGATCTGCTCCATATTGATCCTGCTTATTAAAGCTGCAATATGCAGCTCTCTTTATTAATGTTACGACAGCTACATTCGGCAAAAACTGGGTTGTGTTTGATTTTAAATCGCCTCGGTGTGATTTGGACATATCACACACAACATCACTGGTGAGGCTTGTAGCAGACAAGTAGGGAAGTCACAACAATGATAAATGCAGAACAATTACAGCTGGTCTTTATAGATGACAACTTTATCAGCTCCAGGCTGGATGCTGGAAACCTCATCAAAGAGCTGAACTGAGAGGGAAAATCAGCTGCTAAAAAATGTCATACTGTAGATGTAATTACAATTATTAGTCCTAATTATATTAGAAACACTTGTTAATTAACTTTTTTGATTGTATCCTGACAAAATTTCTAGAAGGCAGAAATGTCAACGTATTCATGAAAATGGCAAAACTACAGTCTGCACTTGAAGCTATATTAACTGAGATTTTTACCACTTGGCGGAAACATTGACATATTCTGACCTCATAAAGTTGGTATTGTAAATGTGTTGGAGAACATCTCGCATGCAGTGGACACCGAGCAACATTAGCATTCATTTGGAGTTTTGTTTCTGGCTAATAAGTCTAGTATTGACCCTCTTTTAGTTTTGCTTTTGGCCAACAGTTCCTGAGGGAGCAATCTGGCTCTTTAGCTGCTAGATGATGCATTATCTTACCAGTTATTAGCTAACTTTGTCTGCCTGCTGTTTGGTGCTGGACACAGTGGATTTGTACCTGAAAGCAGCTCTCTGCTTCTGGAAACTCTCAGGGATGAGATGGAACATTAAAGCTGCAGACACCGAAATAATTAGCCTAAAGACACTAAAACGCTCAGTAGAGCTGAGGAGAACTGCAGTGCTCTCCTTACATACAAATCTCTTCATGGTCAGGCACCATCATATTTAAAAGAGCTCATAGTACCTTACTATCCCTCTAGAACACTGCACTCAGGATGCTGGGTTCCTTGTGGTTCCTATAGTTTCCAAAAGTAAATTGGGAGCCAGAGCTTTCAGCTATCAGGCTCCTCTTCTGTGGAACAAACTACCATTCTGGGTTCAGGAGGCAGACACGGTCAACACCTTTAAGAGTAGACTTAAGACTTTCCTTTTTGATAGAGCTTATAGTTAGGGCTGGCTCAGGTCATCCCTTAGTTATGCTGCCATTGGACAAGACTCCCCCTCCCTCCCTCCCTCCCTACCTCCCTCTGTCTCTCTCTCTCTGTCTCTCTTTTAGGGTTATGCCTAGTCAGGCACGATATTGGTTGAAGATGCAGTCACATCTCCCTTTACTGAACTCTCTCTCTCTCTCTCTCTCTCTCTCTCTCTCTCTCTCTCTGTTTATAGTTAATTAATGTTTTGCTGCTGCTGTGCATCTGTCTCTACCTCTATTTATCTGTCTATCCCTCCACTCTCTCTCTCTATCTGCCCCTCTCTCTCTTTAACTCAACCTACAGAATAATGGTTGATGACCATCCACCAATGAGTTTGGGTCTGCCCGAGGTTTCTGCCTGTTAAAAGAAAGTTTTCCCTCGCCACCGTCGCCAAGTGCTTACTCATGGTGGAACTGTTGGTCTCTGTAAATAATATTATAAGAGTACAGTCTAGACCTGCTCTGTATGAAAAGTGTCATGAGATAACTTTTGTTATGATATGGTGTTATATAAATAAAATTTAAGTGAATTATTAATACTGTGAGTTCATTATTTTTTACCATTTGTTATTCAAGTGCTGATATTAATATACAGTGGTCCCTCGTTTATCGCGGGGGATACGTTCTAAAAATAGCCCGCAATAAACGAAATCCGCAAAGTAAGTTTTACAATTATTATACATGTTTTAAGGCCGTAAAACCCCTAACCACACACTTTTATACACCTTTTTACACGCATTTTGTACAGTACTCCCTTAATCAGGACGCAGAACATATGTGCGGTTCTCCCTTAGCCAATTTAGGACGCAGAACACAATGTGCGTTCATACTGTACAGTACGCTGTAAAAAAAAAAAAAAGCATGCAAAATTACACTGAAAAATATCCGCGAAACAGCGAGTCCGCGAAAAGTGAACCGCGTTATAGCGAGGGACAACTGTACTGTATATTAGTGCAGCTTTGATAATAAAACACATGGTCAAATGTAATATAAACGTACAAGTTGGAATATTTGTTTTATTTAAAGTTAAGATCAAACATGAGCGCTAAGCCGCTTAGCAATCAGATGAACAGAAATAAGCTTGAACATACAATCTAGATAAGCAGGCAGGCAGCGTATAGTCACAGATAGCGAGGAATTTGTGTAACGATGACTGATATGGATATGAAAAAGCATCTATTAGAGATCAGATCAAAAAGAGTCTGTTAAAGTTTGAACTGAGCTAAACTGAAATATACAAACAGGCAGAGAGCAGAAAACATTCATGCACTGTGCTGTAACTCTTGCAAACCACAAGAACTCAGACATGCACAAAAAGAATTTCTTGATGACTAATAGTTCTGTTTCTGATTCTGTTTGTGTTTATTTGATGTCAATCTTTGAATCATTTATGACCCTGAAAAACAAAATGAAATCAAAGAAAACAAACACATTCAGTCAGCCTGGATTGTCTAAATTTATCTCTGAGTGGATGACCACTCATCTTTGTACAGCTACACCTCTCCACACATCCATATTAAAATATTAACTTCAGGTTGCTGGGAAGTTAATAACTCAAATGAAGCGAGCAAGAGGGCATGATAAAAGGAGGAGAAAGAGGAATTTAAAAAAGATCAAAAGTCAGAAGAAAATGGATAAATAGGTTTTAAAAAATGATAAAAAGAAAGGAGGTATGAAGCTGAATGTGACCTTTGGCAAAGGAGTGGCAGAAGGATGGAGGGATGAGAGGAGAGGTAGAGGGAACAGCTGGTGTGTGTGTTTGTGTGTTCGTGGTGGGAGTTTGATGTAATGACGGCCCTGTCACTCCCAGGTCATAAAGGTGTCAGCTAAACCAGAGCTGGCCCTCAGGCTCTGCTGCTGTCTCCTCCACAAACACACACACACACACACACACACACACACACACACACACACCACCCATAAATCCACCAGCGCACAATCCCATGCATACAGATATATACAGTCACACAAACAACCCCAGGGCTTGCACACACACATACACACACACAGTTGACCTCTATTAGGTATTGCTTTCTCATGCTAAGACCGAAGCCTGTAAATATACTCTCCGTCCGTCTTCCTCTGGATGGTGCGAGTCGATGGATGGAGTGAGTCAGACGGATGGAGAAAGAAAAAGAGGAGAGGGCACATTTTCCTCCTGAGCGAAGTGCACTGTTCTGTGTGTGTGTGGCGGCTGATAGTGAGATAAGCGCACTTATGTGGGTGCACTCTGTGGACGGCGGTGTGCAGTAAGGAGAGGTAAAGGACAGTGCAGTAGTAATGCGGAAGAGTGCGGCGCAGTTATAGAAATGGATGAACGGAGGGGAAAAATGGAGATGTGTTGATTTCAAGAGGTGCGAGTAAAGTGGAGGCAAACGCACATCCAGCTTTAGGAAATGACTCTCTATGGGTGGAATTCATCTCATAGATTGTTTTTACGGGACATTATGTGTAGCAATTTTAACCCCTAATCTGGCTTAATCTGCACTTAACCATGACAAACTGTACGTTGTTTGAAAGCTCAAAACCTCCTGATTCTATCTCTGTAAACCACTTTAAGGTTCAACAACCATTTATTTATTATTTTGTACCTGGAGTTCATCTGGAGTTCAGACAAAACAGCAGTAGAGATTACAGCTAGATCTTTGTGGCTCTATTTTCAACCTGCTGGGCTGTTGACTTAGCCCGATCTTGTTCTTGAGATTATGCATGATTTCATTTGTTGAAAGTGTTAAAGTAGGAAAAAGCTTGCCAAGCTAGTGACAATTTCTCCCAGTTCATTGTTTCCTGGCTCATAACTGTATGTAAACCTCTTCCACTCATCTGCTGTGAAGCACCTGACAATGCTATCTTTGTAGGCCTAAACCATTTTAAGTCCTGTATCATAACACCTAATTTTTTAGCTGCTGTTCATACAAAGCAGCAGTAAATTTGAGGGGAAAAAATCAGATTTTTGTTGCTATTTGTAGCTCTGTAGCATTATCTCCCTGAGTGTCTTGTTAACTCACCCTGGCATTTTATTCTTAAGACAGTACATGACTTTAAGTTTGACATTATTAAAGCGGGAAAACTCAATGCTAGTATACAAGCTAGATTAGCTGCTAACAGGACATTATGCTCACACAGTTTATTTAAAAGATGCTTCACAGCAAAAATCATCTTTATTTTTCTAGAGTTGTGGCTAGCTGCTAAAACGTTAGGGTTATGCCTAGTCAGGCACGATATTGGTTGAAGATGTAGTCACATCTCCCTTTACTGAAAACTCTACCATATCTCCATCACAGTTTGTAGTTAGTTAATGATTTGCTGCTGCTGTGCATCTGTCTCTACCTCTATTTATCTGTCTATCCCTCCCCTCTCTGTCTCTATCTGCCCCTCTCTATCTTTAATTCAACCAGTCATGGTGGATGACTGTCCACCAATGAGTTTAGGTCTGCTCCAGGTTTCTGCCTGTTAAAAAGAAGTTTTTCCTCACCACCGTTGCCAAGTGCTTGCTCATGGTGGAACTGTTGGTCTCTGTAAATAACATTATAAAGAGTACGGTCTACATTTCTTTCTGTCTGATTTAAAAGATGTATTTGTATCATTGTTTTCTGCCTTAACTGTCGGTAAACCCGACAGTGTTTCTTTTAAGACAGTTTGCTATTGGCTAGCCACTAAAATAATAGTAATATTTAATAGTAAACTTGCCTCTGTAAAGCACTATGAATTGCCTTGTGTACGAATTGTGCTATACAAATAAACTTGCCTTGCCTTGCCTTGCCTAGAGCGGAGGATCATGACAAAAACAAGCACTTAATATGGGGTCAAATATCTACAGTAGCCTATATATCTTTTATGAAATCATTGGGAAATAAATCCACATATGGATTAGACAGTGAGAGTTGTTCATAAGTTACGATCAAAAGGAATGTTGAACTACAAACAAAATCAAGAGTTTTTTTAAACAAATTCCAGTTTACCAGCTGCTCTTTGATCGTCTGACTGTTTGCAATTTTCACAGTCAGGCAAGAATGTAATAGTTCATCAGCAAAAGTTACAATGTTTAGAGGCAGGAAGAAGCAGCTAATCTTCTCACTGAAGGTCTGGTTTGGTCATGTTCATTACACTATTAGTCTGAAAATTAAGCTGGTAATGATTTAGTGAGCCTTTAATGCTAGAGGTAGTACCATTAAAACAAAAGGTAAGTGGGAGGTTGAGTGTGGGAAGGGATTCTTTTTCTTCCCAAAAACATTGCTAGTAGGCATGAATTTACTGCATATGCAATGTTTGCTCATAATAGCGTGTGTTTGTGTGTGTGTGTGTGTGTGTGTGTGTGTGTGTGTGTGTTGCTTGTTTACCTGCAGCGCCTCGAGGAAGCGAAAGGAGCCCAGTCGTCTGCCGCGGGGCACCAAACAGAAGGTGGAGTTGTGAAGCATCTCCTTGTAGTCATACCTGCAGAGACACAACACAAACACACACACACACACGTGATGAGTTCATGGACATAAACAACGACAACCACACAATTTGCAAATGGCTTACACACACTGGCAATAACATTTTCAAGCCCAAGGCAAATCAAGAACACTCACTCATACACACACACACACACACACACACACACACACACACACACACACACACACACACACACACACACACACACACACACACACAAATCCTTTCAGCTGAATTTCAAAATGGCTGGTTGATTACAGGAACAACAACTTGGACTGTCAGACAATCAGACAGGTTGTCCACAAGACAATTTGATTATTTAAATCACTTTATTTGGAGGTCAAATCCAGCAGAAAAAACAAGCGGCAAACTCTGTGGCTGTGAAATGAAGCCAACGCTTAAGTGCTTAACACTGCAGTTCCTGTGCACTAAAGGCTGGCTCAAGAAGTGAGTCAGTCTCCATAAGTCCCCATGTTAAAATGTCCACCTTCACAGCAGAAATAAACATGTTTACAGCCTGGTAGAAAAAACTGTTTTCAACTCAGACATTCAGATATATTACGGCTCAAAGTTAAATATCCACTTTAGCTTCAGCCTCTCCATCCAAAAACTCACATGCTCACACCTCTCCTATCCCCCTTGTTCCTCCTTCCTCCTATCTCACAAACCACATGCTCCTTTGCACACCCCGTCTTCACTGCCCACTACCTTTCACAACCTCTCTATCTCTTAGAGCAGGAGGTCAATGCTCCCCACCTCCCTCTGTTCCCCTCCCGGCTCCTCTTTCTCCTCCTCCTCCACCTGCCCCCCTTCATCCCTCTATCTCTCCAGCGAGGTGTGTCTTATTGCTCTCCAAACAGGGTGATCAACCCTGCCAGGGGTAATGAGCTGAGAGTGACACCTGCTTCCACCACACAGCTGGCTCTGTGCGTGTGTGTGTGTGTGTGTGTGTGTGTGTGTGTGTGTGTGTGTGTGCGTGTGTGTGTTTGCGTGAGTGCGAGAGAGAGAGAGAGAAACAGAGAAAGACAGAAATAGAGAGACAGTGTGTATCAGTGCATCAGTCTGTGTGTTTGTTTGCATGCATGCTGCTTTTCTGTGTTTTCGCATTTTGTGTGTGTATTCTGGTTTATGTGTCTGGCCATCTTTCATATGGTGTTTACATTCTACTACAGCTCTCTATCCCTACATGAACACAGAGCTAAGAAATGCTAACATGCTAGCTGAGAGTGCATTCTCTTTTTTAATAATAAAAAGATGTTTGTTTTTTTTTGTTTTTTTTAAAGAGCAGATTTGTTTTAGCTGTTTTTCACACATTTCATGTCACCATGCTCCCAAAAGTTATGTTTCCTGATCCAGAAGACAGTGATCATAACAAACTGTAAACTACATCGTGCTGCAACGATGACAGCTCTGAAAATGTGTTAATATATTTAAAAATAAAAAAAAGAATCAGGAGAAAGTAGAAATGAGATGATCATTATGCACCAGAGAAATGAAAAACAAATATTTAGAGTTTACTGTGTGTGCTAATAATAATAATAACAATAATAACAATAACAATAACAATAATAATAATAATAATACAATTTTGGGGGGTTCAGGGGCAAAAATGGAAAATAATGAGCCCTTAGGTTTGTTCAGGTTGGGGGTTAAGCGACTGTTGAGGCAGAAAATCATTTCTCATTTAGCCATAATCTATACAAGGTGAAGGTTACAGGACACACACACACACACACACACACACACACACACACACACTCTGTAGATATGCATTCTGCTCTATTGATGATGCCGTGCATGTACTGCAGCTTGTACACAAGTGTGACAGCAATTGCTGATGCTGCCTTCTGTGTGCGCCTGTGAATATGGACCGAGCTGACAAAGCTGGAAGCCAAGCACAAAGTTCAAACACATACACACACAGCGACACCTACACAGACACACACACACACACACTTGATGGTGATTGCTGATGTTGCCAGCAAGATGCTGCCTTGTCTCTTCTTTAGCCAAGCTTTAATGAAGTGCCGGGACATAACAGCATGTGATAATATCCCACCCTCATTCACACCTAGATGCATAACGTTCTGTGCAGCACATAACACAGTTATCACACACACACACACACACACACACACACACACACACACACCGACAGACTCGCAGACACACGCGCAGTGCGAACAAGCGACAGCTGCACGCCCTCACATTGACGTTCCGTCACCTGTCGATGGAAACGAAGAAGCTATCTTAGCCCATATTTCCACACCAGCTGTCTGCCTGGACGATGTCTGTGTGTGTGTGTGTGTGTGTGTAACAGCCCACCAAACAGGCCAGCATCTGATAGCAGTGAATATTAATGTGTGGATTTAACACACAGCAGCCCTGTAAAATGTTGCATCTAACCACTGCGCCTCCATGTGTGCCAGATCTTCTTCCTCCGCTATGTTTAATGCCGTCTGTTTGTTTCTGTCTGACCTAATCTGCGTTGTGTGAAGGACTTTAAAACTTTAATGGTTTTAAACCAACTCTCTCAGTGAATAACTGCTTTACACGATGGATTTTTTTGGTGGCCGAAGCAGCAGCACATCTCTCGTGTGACATCCACCTGTAGTGCACCTTAACCTCAAATTACGGCTCCGTCGTGCCTAAAAGACATACATTTTCTTTTTACGAGCGAATGTTTGTGGTTTACAGATCGGAGCGAGGTGAGGAGGTCGCAGGACGAGGCTTGCACAAGGACGTCCCCCTTGCTGTGTAAATCCACCTTCACCTCCCAGGACCTTCTCCTAACTCCTCTTCCTTCCTTTGAATCCCCTGCTGGTTTGCACTTCACACACGGTTCACAGGCCACAGCTTGCTTTCAGTTTTATTTTCTCCCCCCTCTGTATTTCTTCTTCTCCTCTTTTTGTGTCCTGGTGAACAACAGCCCTCCCATTCGTTTTCTCCTCATGACCTTGAGCTGGCAGAGGGAAACCACAGCAGAGCTGCGAGCCTGCAGGCTGTGATTGTGTGTGTGTGTGTATGTGTGTGTATTTATGTTTTTCTTTGCATATAAGAGTGTGTACGCACGTGTGTTTGGGCGAAACAGGTGAATATGATGAAAGCGCTGTAGAAGCTGTAGAGTGTGTGACAAATGTGAAGCAATAACCTGCTGGAGGAAATCACTTCAACGTGAAGCAGACAGAAAACAGCACAGTGTCATACAGGAGGTGACCTCTGGTGTGCACATGAGAGTGTGTTTGTGTGTACGTGTCCAACAACTGTGAGGAGGTAAAAAACAAGCCCCAACGGCAACGTCATACACCGTTGCTGTAGCAACCTGTCATTAAGTGTCTTCATTTGCAGCAACTTTATTACATCGGATCAGGGCTTCATCCACACATACAGGAGAAAGTATTTTTTAATAAACACAACATCTAGCTGATGTTATTAGTAGCTGAGAGAAACTTTTGTCGAATTATGCACCCACATCTCCATCAACCACACCGCAGCTCCCTCATGGTCAGTGGAGGAAGACATACTCAGATGCTATCAGGAGCAATACCCTAACATAATTAAAAAGTGAACTGACCCTTTGCTAAGTCCTTCCGCTTTGTTGCTACACTTCCAGCCTTCCTTTCTATAATGGCGCATGTCAAGCACATATATGATTCAGAGAGCTTCAGTGTGTGGTCTTTCATTCCACAAAGAAAGAAGTAGACAAAAAGTCTAGTTGAACTTTTTGGAGATCCGGATCTGTTTTTATACAAGAGTTCTACTTTCAGCATGCAAGAAACAATCCAGACCAACTTCTGAACAAAGTTTAAAGGTCAAGTTCACAGTGCCTTCACTGTACTGAATGAAGCAGTGACATGCCTGGATTTTTAGAAAGATGTTTCAGATATTCCTGCATTTCATATTTTGCATTACACTGTTCACTGTCATCTTTCCTCATGAGAGGAACGTTTCTTCCTCTCCGCCATGACTACTAGACCCATGATGCAGGTCATTGTTTTTTGATGTGCAGCTGTCAGAAAAACACTAATGCAGGTTATTAATAAGCTTGGAATCGTACAAATCTGATGGTTTGGAACTGGTTCTTGATTCCCTGCATGTGGACAACAGGTGGAGTACAACTTCATGGATACCCACTAAAATATCAGTATTAGTAAAAACATACATGTACAAGCACCATCATATGATGATGTCCTTGGCTTTCTCATTAATGCTGTAGCATTTTGTGTGCATCTTTCCCTGTGAAATGTAGAGATGTAGTATAAACAGTCAGGTAAGTTGTATTTTAGCGCAGCACTTGTATAAATGTATTCCGTTGTGGCTGCCCAGATTCCCCAAAGGTGTGCACTTGGTGGGCTGCCACCTGGTCTTTCTGGTTCCATGTGTGCACCCAGCAGGCACCTGAACGTGGAGCTTCAGCGTGATGAAAACATAAAACCACCAGCAGCAGCCAGAGTGTGTTCCAGAGAGCAGAGAGAAAGAGATCCAATTTACTGCTTATTGAGACTGTTGTTATATTAGCCTCCTGGACCTCTCTCCTGTCTCCTTCTGCCACTCGCTCACTAATTTCTTTGTCTTCCGAAGTGTGTTTCTCTATGTGTCTGTGTCTGCAGGAGTGTGTGAAAGAATGGCTGTCTGGAGGTCTGGTGATGGCTGGAACAAAAAAAGTTTTTTTTGTATTGTATTGCAGTGGGATTTCTCTCTCTCTCTCTCTCTCTCTGTGTGTGTGTGTGTGTGTGTGTGTGTGTGTGTGTGTGAGAGAGAGGGAGAGAGAGAGAGGGAGAGGGAGGTTTTGTAACCGAAAAACTAAACCCTGTAGTAAAGTCTCACCAATTCATTCATTTATGAATAAAGCTCCTCTCACTGTGTCCTTCTGCACACAAGCATGAACGTGAACGTTCAGATGTGGTGGCTGAACATCAAAAGTATATTAAACATATTTGTCGTTATGCATGTCAGGCCACAGATGTGCTCATTTGTCTGCTAAATAACCCCCAAACAGAGTAAGGACAGATTCCAGCGGTAATTAAACAGAAGTCTCGTACTCCCCATAAACACTAGTGTCTAAGTTGAAGCATATTGTTGTGTGTGTTCCCATGAGAGTATGGCAGATGTGCAGGCTAAGTGAGCTTGTGGGTAAAAAACGACAGAGTGTGTTTGGTGAGGGGGAGTGTGTTTGTGGACTGAGGACGATTGTAGGCTCCTATGTTTCTGTGTGTGTTTCACTATGATCATGTGTGCGCACATGCGTATAGTGACAGATACGAGCTCGGGAGAAGTGACTGGAATGTGTGTGTGTGTGTGTGTGTGTCCTCTTAACTTTCACCCTCTTTACTTATTTACCCCGCAGCTGTGTGGCAAAGCGTGAGTCAACGTCTGTGTGTGTGCATCCAGATGCGTGGCTTTCCATTTTGTCCCATCCTTCTCCTCCTCCTCCTCGTCTGCTGTAACGCCTGCTGTACACTGTGAAACTAATTCATTAGCCTAATTAGCACTCATTAGCCAGCTTATGCTACTTCCAATTAGCATTCTAGCATGGACTGACCCAGAGGTCCGCCTGGCCAAACAAACAGGCTTTCTGTGGTCAAACCCATGACGGCCCTGCGGTCTGTCCACACACCGAGGCCAATCTGATTACGCCCACTTACAGGACTGTTAAGAATCTCCACTACCCGTCAGAGTCCACAGAGCTCAGTGGGTAATTCAACATGTCAACAGCTGAGTTCATTGTTGTTGATTTGACTGGTGGTGATCATGAGAAAGACATAAACGCTCTAAAAACAAGCCAAGTCATGATGCAGACAGAACCTGAGCGCAGTCGACATAAGTGAATAAAGCAAACAGATGAGCCAGATGAGACTGCATTACAAGAGGACAGCTGTTACAAAATGAGGATGCACTGAGATCTGGACCGAGCAGAGCGCGTCCTAATGTTGGTCAGCTATCATCTGCATAAGTGGAAGAACGTGCCCCTGCACGTGCCCGTTTCATCACCCGATCCCCAAAACAATTAGCAAAAAGTCGGCATTGATGGTAAATGGACTGTACTTATGTAGCGCAAGGACACTTCGACATGCAGACTGGAGGAGCCGGGGATCGAACCGCCAATCATCTGATTGGATGGAGTGTAAATAAGTGCTGATGTAAGAGCTGATGACAGTCTGTGATGTTTTCACTCTGATCTTTCAGAAACAGAAGTGGCGTGTGTGGTTATTTGCATAATGGGTATGCATCAAGTGTTCATCTGATAGCAGGTGTGAACCTGGAAGTCCATCTTGCCCTGATTTCAACAGGACACGGATATAACTGGTTATAAGATCTGAACAAGGACTTAATATGACAGGTCTTTCTGCCCCGTCAAGAACAATTTCTTGAGGGGAATCGCTGACTGATGGGTGCACGGTAATATCTCTGTAATCTCTCTCTCTCTCTCTCTCTAGCTCTCGTTCACTCTCACCCTGCGTGAATACAGAGCGACTGCAGAAAAACAAGCCTCCAAACACAAAACTAAGAATCAAAAGTACTGTAATGCTAAGAAACTGATGGTACAACTTGATATCTGTGCTCTCCATGCTGGTGTCCTGTAGCCTTCACAGATGATTCTTAGAAATTCTCCCCATGCTGCCAATAAACGAGCCCTACCTCGGTTTCTGCCTGGAAAGTCGCGCTGACTCGGCTTTGAATTTGAAAGAAATCCAGGTTTAAGGAATTTCTTAGATGTCACACTAGTTTGCATAGCTCTATTCGATCAATATTACTATTGAAATGATAGCCCGGCATTTAGTATAGCTGCAGGTGATGGGTGTGAACCATGTAAGAATAAATAAAAAAAAAACATTCTCATAAAGATAGTGCTCATAAACATGCAGAATCACACTCTCATAAACTTCTGAATCAGTTCAAGTCAGCGTCCTGTCCTTTCCCTCCAGCTACCCATCATCCCCCCTTCACACGTGTAAGCCTGAATATTTTACAAATACCCCGATAACAAGAAGTCTTCCTGCCGCGATACTAATTCACTATGACGGGTTTATCCTTGGAATCTTTTCAATTTGTCCTCTCGGATTTTTTCCACCGCCAACAGATGGAGGCAATTTTTCAGTTACATTTAGTGTCTGAGCTGTAGTCCCCAACTGAACACACACACACACACACACACACACACACACACACACACTTGACTCTCCAGAGGATGGAAGTGAGGTCCATTCCAAACTCGGCGACGACTATTCCGCACACGTACCCGGGTGTGGGGAACTTGTTTTCACGATGGCAGCAACAATCACGCTTCACACTTGGTCAGTGATCGGCACCTTGCTGTGTGATCTTGCAGATGAGGGGTCCGGACTGCTTGGACGTTGGCTGGAGACCAGCTGTGCCTCGCTCTGCACTTCCAGATGGCCCTCGGGACGCCTCACTGTGCACGTTAGTGTGTGGGTGTGGGTGTGTGTGTGTGTGTATGTGTGTATATGTGTGAGAGAATCTCAGATTTAGACGTGTCAGCACATGCTCTGCGGCGGCCTCTTTTTAAACACTGACACATTTTGTCATCAGAGCCACTGAAATGAGGAGTGCAGAGGAGGCTGGAGTTAGCCGAGATGTCCTTTCATCTGATACACACGCACGCACGCACGCACGCACACACACACACACACAGGAATGCTTAGATCCGTCCATCCACATTACAGTCACTGCAGGCTCTTTCATGACAAATCCATCTCCAAAATCTTGAAGTCTAAATACCACACACACTCTATTAAACACACAAACACATACACACACACAAACACTCAGACACTCTCGCTCTTCAATCCACGTTAATATGCACACTAACCCTCTTATTTTCAAAGCGCCACCAAACATTATCGGGGTCCCATCTGCTGGAAAAGACCAGTTCTACTCTCCTCCAATAGGTGAGCAGAAACTTAATTGCATCTAATTCCTTGCCTGCAAACACATTCTAATGTATTCCCTCTGAAGACTCTTCTAAATCAAAATATAAACATGGTCCTGGAGCCACCTGGGTCCCTCAGCACAACACTGGCAGTCAGTGAATGCTAAGAACCCGCCCAGAGCAGAGCCCTGACTATCACAGTAAATGGATGGCTGGGCGCACGGAGGCTGGATGGAGAGATGCACTGTCATCAGTCAAGATTGCATCTTTGAAACATCGGCTTTGCAGGAATTTGGAGAAGCAGGCTTCTTTTCAGACACACGGTAGAACATTGTTGGAGGTTTTTCCTTTTTAAAAGGCCTCGGAAGAGAGATGGCGTAAACAAAAACATCACGGCGGCTGCAGATAAGTTTCCCTGCAAATTCTAGTCTAGTCTGTGCATCTCCTCATCTCGCTGGATTTCAAGTTGAAAAGTCATAAATAAGGGTCTCTGTGGTGGTTCTACATGGAGCCACAAAAAAAAGCAGCATTCCATTCACTACCGTTAGACGGTTAATAGGAAGCTTCGTTGGGAAGCTGGCGGCGCTAATTCTCCAGTCAGGTGCCATGAAACCACCACAGAAGAAGCAACGAGTTAAATATCCAAATGAAATGAGCCCCACACACAGCTAACCCTGGTCTGTTACGTGATTTCAGCCGACTAGCTAACCCTGTCCGTCATATAAAACTGGATCTCACATTACAGGAGATGTTCACACAGTATCATTACTATTTATTATCATTGTACTGCGTGATGTTGTCATAGAGACGTCGAGACGTTTGTTGAGTGTGTGTGTTGGTGACTGATTGCCGACATACAGTACACATCCATCTGGTATCATATGACCAGATTTCCACACTTCAAAGTCAAGCCATCTCCTTGACAACTAAACAAACTCGTGAAACTGATGAAGGATGCAGGTTGAAAGCTCCAAAAAAATTTTTTGTTCGACATCAGCATTTGATTCATTTTTTTGTGCAGTTTTTTCATGACTGACCTGCAACAATTATATTGATTATTAATTAATTCATTTCTTTTGTTTCTTTCAAGCAGTACTCCAAACTTCAACATGCTGAGTTTACTATGACATAATACAAAGAGAACAGACTGCTCTGGCCATTTTGCTGGAAAAATATGAAAATAAATCATTCACCAATCATTTCAGCTCTAGACCTGAGTTTCATAATATCTTTATACATCACATAATACTCCATCATACAGATTTTTCTGTATACCTCACCAACAATTGAGATCTGTGGTTTTAGTCAGAGCTAACAGCAGCATGTGACCTTAATTTGCCTCCTTTATTGATATGTACTGTACCAAGACTGATTCAAAAAAGATCCTCCATCTCACACACACACACAGGCAAGGGCACGCACGCGCACACACACAGCCAAGAACGTACACAATCATTCGAGAGTAAGTTTGACATCAGCATCAAACACAGAGTATGTCAGCACCGCACGACACTGGAGAACAGCATGATGCCTGAGACAGTCAGTGCTCCAAGGATGTCTGTGTGTGTGTGTGTGTGTGTGTGTGTGAGTGTGTGTGAGTGAGAGAGAGAGAGAGTAAGAGAGAGAGAAAGAGAGAGAGAGAGAGAGAGAGAGAGAGAGAGAGAGAGAGAGAGTGGTACAGCTGTCAATCACAAGCAGAGAGGCAAGCAAAGCGATACGCTACCCAGTGGGTTCATCAGTACCATGTGTCAGTCACACCCTGAGATCACATTGATTGTCTGTCGGCCCCCATCTGAGTGTGTGCGTGTGTGTGTGTCTGTGTGTGTGTGTGAGAAAATGTTAGTGGAGGAGTCATATTTGGTCTTGAGAGAAATATCATGGGGGGTGGGATACAAAGGACGAGGAAAATAATGAGAAATAGAAAGAGGACGAAACGTCCACCATGATGCAATTATGATTCAATTTAGATTCCTGCATCAATTATGCAAACATATTCAAGAGTCATGTCAAATATTGATAGGCTCTTCAACTTCTCAAACTGTATTCATTAAGGAGCCAAAACTTAACCCAGACTCTCTCATTAATCATGGATAGATGTCAGCTGGAGGTCTGCATTCAAATTCAGCCAACACTCCCGGGCCTACATACCAGCAAAGGCTATGAATCGCTGTGTATCTACACGTGTGTGTGTGTGTGTGTGTGTGTGTGTGTGTGTATTTGTCTGTTTATATGTATGTGAGTAGCCATGCAGCTGCTGTGAGCACTAACCCGGTGCGTTTGAGTGTCTGGGTGGATGGTCGGTGTGGGTAGAGCCGCTATGCTGTGCAGTCTAATGTGATGCTGAGGCTTGAATGACCATGGTGGAAAATAGTGACTGAGTGAAATACAGAATGAGAGTTTGGGCCACAAATTTTTGATGGATTACCATGAAATCTTTTGACATTCACAGCCCCCCAGAGGATGAATCCTAATGACTTCTCTCTTTGAGCCACCATGAGGTTCACATTTGTGGATTTGAGTGAAATGTCTTCGACTATTGGTTGAATGTGCCACACACACACACACACACACACACACGTTCACGCCCCCACCACCCACCTCTCAGGATGAATTGTATCATGTATATATGTATGAGTGTGCCCATCTCTGTGGTTTGTGAGCCTCAGCTCTGCTTTGTGTTTACCACCTTGTTAACATGCTAGCAGGCTCAGCTTAGATGGCAAAACAAAAAACACTGGTACCGGTAGTTATCATCGGCATGTTAGCATGCTGATGTTAGCATTCAGCTGCACCATAAATGTAAAGCCTCACAAAGTCACTAGCATGGCTGACTTTGTCTTTTTAAAATGAATAAAAGAACATGAAGCAGCTGTAAAGGAATTTGACCTGAATAAATTTAAAGCTTAAAGGTCCAGTGTGTACAATTGAGTTGCATCTAGTGGTCTAATCGCTGCATTGCAATCTCCTCACATCACCCTCACCTTCCTAGTGTAAAGGAGAAACAACACTTTAAGGTCCCTGTCTACAGTCAGTATTTAGTTTGTCTGTTCTGGGCTACTGTAGAAACACAGGGTTTCAACATGGCGGCCTCCAAGAAAGAGGACCTGCTCCAACTGTAGATATAATGGGATCATTTTTAAATAACAAAAATAATATTATTATATATATTTATATATATTATAATTATACTTTCAGACGATTATACATGCATGAAAACATAGTTATGAATATTATTTTCCATATCTCCCTTATTCTGAAAATAAAGGCCCCAAATCTTACACACTGAACCTTTAACCATATAAGTATCTGAATCAGGGGTTCTTCCACAGGTGGCACATGACCTCCCTCCAGTGAAACACGGCGCAATCTTGGAAATATTTCTTTAAAATATCATCAAAAAAAATATGAATGTAAATAAACTGAAAAATCATTGTATGATTTAAAATAAGTATAAATAAATATAATAATATTTTGAAATGTAACCTCTTCCACTAAATGAGCTCAGGATTCAACAACAGCCAACATAAATAATGTTCATATATTTAGAATAAAAGTGTCTGTAGCTGAACAGGGTCGGCCAAGTTGCTGTATTTTAATATCTCTACTCTGACAGCGTAATATTTTCGGAGATGGTGTGTGTTATCTGATCTTGTAGCTCAATACACAGACACTGACATAATATTAGGCATTAACCTCTGTGTCTGTATTCTGTTGTGTCTGTGCTGTCTGTCTACATTCCTTTGTAGCTCTTATTATATCACCACAGCAAACGTCCCCTTCGGCTACAACCGCTCCATCGTAACACTAATGACACACCTCTGAAGTGCTAACCTGGTCTCATGTGACCGAACATAGGCTCCAAAGCTGGGTGGGGTCATGATGCACAGGTCAAAGGTCACTCCGGTCCCCACCCTGAGGAACAAAAGGGACGACTAAGCCTTTCAATGAGTGTCTTAGGTTTAGGCTGACTGGGGGAGTTGTGCTGTGTGTGTGTCTCAGTGCTGTGTGTGTGTATACCTTTATTTTATGTTACATAGATCTTGTCTGTCTGTCTGTCTGGGTGCAAAGCAGAGAGACATCCTGTTCATGTCAGACCACATACCGTGTGTCTCTGTGTGTTTGTGTGTGTGCTAACTGTGATGATAAACCCAAAGAGCAAACCCACTGCAGGCTTCCCCCCCGAGCTCTGCACTTGGCTGGTTAGTGTGTGAGTGTGTGTGTGTCTGTGTGTGTACAGGGAACAGCTGTTCTCCACTGCTACATGGGGAGGTCAGGGGGAGACATGGACGAGCTACAGCTGTGGCCCCGGGGCTTGTGGGAACTGTGGCTTGAACAACGTGGGAGAGGAGACGAGAGGAGAGGAGAGGAGAGGAGTCAGGAGGAAGCCTGAAAGAAGAGCAGAGGAGATTTTACGGGGGAAAAGATGACTTTACACGCTGAGGTGAGATGAGACGGCCAAATGAGGCTGCAGAGAAAGCAGAGAAGACGCGACAAGAGCAAGAGTAAAAGAGGCGTGAAAAAGGTGACGTCTCTCTCTCGCACTCAAGTCATCCAGAACTGCAAAAGCCACAGAGACCGGCAGGGCGACGTGGACCACGGCATGTTTTGGCCACTAGTTCATCGCATCAACACATGGGATGAGAGGCACGTACAACTGAAGGCTCTGTTCCAATAAGCTGATCCAGACCCATCAACCACAGCCACTTAGCATTCTAACTAAAGCCCTTATGTTTAAGAAAATGAATCAGGGTTATAAGCTCATAAACAAGTTGACTTTCCTGGTAGAGAATCAGCCTGCTGGCCAAGATTGCAGAGTGACTCGAATAAAGACCCACTGTTGGAGATAATGCTTATTTCAGGACAGCCCATAATGTGATAAGTCTGAGAAATCACTTTATAGTTTTGCACAGACAATCACGAGCTGCGGTTGAGAGCAGAGGCCCTGCTCCAACAGAGAGAAACTAGTGGCAGAGAGAAGGAGGCTGACAGTGAAAACTAATAAGCTTTGTGCGGGGAGAGAAATGGGCTCATCTCTCCGAGGCACCAAGAAAAACTATTGGAGCTGTTGTACACCATTTCCAAGAACAGAAAAAAAAGAAGAAGAAGAAGAAGAAGCTGAAACTTAACACTAAATCCCTTCTGCCTGACAGATTCGGCAAAAGAATAATATCTGCAGCAAGAATAACATTTGCAGTCTACATTATAGAAGCATATGAGGGAATAGAGCAAGAGATGGAACTAGGCCAAAAGCCAATTTATGGCTTTTTGTGGAACCCTTTAAAAAAAAGAGAGAGAGTTGTTCAAGGTGCTACTTAAAAATCCTCTCTGAAACTGCCTCATCCACTCACTTGCAAGCCTCAATTAAACCCTGACGATTGCCATCTGTGAGGCAAGTGAACCTAAAACCATTAAAAGTCTGCAAAGGTTCAGAGCAGGCGTGGGTGTGATGAAAACGAAGAGATAGAAACAAGGATAGAAGACAAGAAAGCGAGGGGAGGTGAGTTCTCAGACATGAACGTGGAGGCGACCTTCGTGGCGAGCTTGACTGGGCTTGACTTGGAGTTTTGGTATAAGGTGAACCGACTGAACCGAAGCTACAGGTGAAACAGATAATGTGTGTGTAATGTGTGTGTGTGTGTGTGTGTGTGTGTGTGTATATCCTCCCTTCTCTTTAATAAAAAGAACTACATTACATCCAATACATGTGTGTGAGTTACAGTTGGAGAGGTGGTGCTCTAGTATGTGTTGTGGGGTTCGATTCAATAAATAGTCTCCTAGCAACGAGCTCTGACGTATCAAAGATTTCCTGTAACTGTCAAACTGAGAGTCACGCGGATTCAAGGTATTTGGGGGGGGGGGGGGGGTCACACATGAAGGAACACACAGAAAACGCAGACAGGGTCATTTTTAAGCCAAGTGTCACTTTTCATAGACAAGACTATACACAAGCACTTGCAGAAAAGGATGCACACGAGGCGGCTGTTATTCTTCGTGCTATCTCATATCTGTATGCACTGTCAAAGCCGTGGCATGTCTGTTGTCAGTGGCTGTGCACCAGCACCAGAGGGAATTTCTCTCGCTCGTACTATGCCAAGTTGTCAACAAGTTCAAGAGAGCCAGCTAATTTTCTTTATCTGGAATTTAGAAGGAAAAAAAAAAGAAGGCAGTATAAGAGGGAAGAGTACGCACAAACGACAACAGGAAATTCTTAAGAGACGTGTGTTTTAATTAAACACGCGATGACACCGCACATTGTGCTGCTGCCCTGTTTTCGTGAGCGTAAAAAACCTAATCCCATCAGAAGATGGTGCCGCGAAATTCATTCACATATTCTCATGAAATAGGCACTGTTGGAAGCTGAGTGACCTTGTGAGTACTTGTGCTCTCCGTTACTAAACCAGGTCCTTTGAATAAAGACAGTTTTCTCCAGGGCTTTTTACAGAATATGACATAAATGGAATATAATGTGCATAACTGTGTTTACAGTAGTATAGAATCACCTAAAAAGAAGAATCTGTTCTGTTCTCTTCAAACAGCTCGACTAAAGGTTATTACATATGATGGATTATTGTTTGGATTTTGGCGTGCTGTAAAACAAGCTGGTGTGACGCTGGATGCTGGACTTCTCACACAGGGTATGAAGTGCAAACCTGTCATTGCATTTAAAAAAAACAACACATATCCAATATTTGAAGATATTGGATTTCGATCACAGTCCTCATCAGCTTTGCAGACAGAGAGAGAAGGTCATGTCCTTTGAACAAAAGCAGCATTCTTATCAAAAGCCCCCTTTTCTGATATAATATGAATGAAGCAAGACTGAACACGAAGAGGCAGTTCTTGGAGAATCACTGGCTCGACACTTGAAATTTAACGATACATGCCGGAGTACGTTGGGGCTGTGGGACATTCCTTCACATTCCTCCTCTGATCTGATTCTCCACATGTCTTTACCATCTGCATTCTTCTACATGTCACAGTATCTTTCTCTATATCTGTCTCTCTCGAAGTGAGGACTTTCTCTCTGTGGCTGCCCGTCTGTCTCTCAGCGATGCAACAAGGACAGCCGAGGTTAGCAGTGACAAATGAAGAGGAACTTTTTGATGGGGATGAATAGGTGCGCTGTGTCCGGAGAAAAAGAAAAGCCTCTTCTCTGGGAGAAGAAAAGAAAAAAAAACCTGTTGTCACTGTTGCCTCGAATCTCCATTACACATGCCATTCAGAAGTGTCTCACAAGGGAAAGAGCAGACTCTCAGTGTGGAGAGTGCGGAGACATTTTTAATGCCAGGAATAAATGGAATGCTGGATTAATCGTATCTGGATACAATCTGGGTTCCAGACAAATGTCAGCGTGAGGTGTAAAGGGGGGCCTCGGTCTCTTTTCCACTGAGAAGCGCCGCTCTCAGGCATTTCTGCTGTGCAGCGGAGCAGAGAGCCAGCCTTCTCCTCTTGTACCTGTAAGAGGGGGTATTGTTGCAACAGAACCACGACTTCAGTTACCGAGCATTCCTGCCTCTTCATTTCAAAGACAGAAACGTTAAAAGGTAAGGCAAGGCAGAGGGAGAGGACAAACAGGTAGAAAATAACAAGGTGTGGAAAGGAGGGAGCGGAAATATTAGCATCTATTACAGCGTGACTTTCCCAGCTCGCATGTTTAGTGGATAATCAAAGAGCAGTTTGGCAGACGAGAACATTTCTGCATTCATCCGCGCGGACGCACTCCATGTTGACACACTCAGAGGCATCACTCCTCTTCATCATTTCATCTTTTCCTCCAGCCAAGGACAACGGAGGAGAATAATCTGACCGCTTTGATCTGACTCAGTGAGAGAATGTCATCTCCAATCCGAGCATGTAATTCTCTCCGGTGGGACGTTGGGGCGAAGCAGCTTTGTGATGTTAGTCACCCGCTCGGGCTATGGCACACTTTCTACGTCCTGAAAGTCATAACAATCCCAGCACTGCTACTGCATTAACCATCTGCAACAAATGAACCTCTGTCTGGCAAATGAGTCAGAAACACACACACACACACACACACACACACACACACAGAGCCCACACACACACACACACACACAGAGCCTGGCTAAGCCCGACAAATATGAGACGAGACATTTGGAATTGCTTGTCATACTTTTAAAGATTGTACATTAATTCAGTAATTCAGTAAATAATGTCATAAATACACAATTTCTATATTACTATACTTACACGCAGACCGTTCCCCCATCCCACACACACATACAGAAGAGCTGGGACACCATTTAATCCCGCAGTAATGGATTTACCCCCAACTGAGAGTCCAATTACAAGAGCTATAAATGCTAATGGTAGTGCTAATCATAACAATAGCATTGTGGTTTAAAACCACTAGCTAGGACACGGTGCTTGGTTTACCCAGACAACAACGCTGCACAATTACAACTAAAAGCATGAAGCAGGCGTCTCCAGCTGATTTCATCTGTTATCACAATTTCTGCCTCTCTGCAAATCACTTCCTCATCAAAAACATGCTCCAGCCTCCTGTTTTTTTTCCTCTCTTTCTCCAACTCCTTTCCTTTTCAAGTCTATTTAAAGTCTATTTAAACATTTACTATTGATTTTTTTTTCTTTTTAGGTGCAGCAAAACAAGCTGTGAACACAACGTTGACATATTATCACCTAATATGGCTAATGTGTTAGGAAGGAGTTGCCTGTTCACACATCCAGCAGACATTAGCATCCATTTGAAGTCATGTTTCTGCTCCCCGGGAGTATCTAAGCCCAATATTCACCCTACTTGAAGCTTTGTTTCGAAGAATTTTAAGAGCTTGTTGCCATGTTCCACTGTAGCCAACAGCTAACCGCCCACTAGGGATGGGCATGATTGATCGATAATCGATAATTGATCGTTAAGAATTGTGTCGATCACGTAAATTTTTTTTATTGATCAAACGTTGGTATTAAATAAAGGTGCTGTATAGTGTGAGTCTTGAAGCAATGCAATGGGTTTCACTGTGTGGCAGCAATGAAACATTTTACCAACCGGGGACGATATTTGACTTAGAAAACAGTACACTCAGCTACCTGCGAGTTTCCCGTAGATTTCAAAATTAATCATGTAGAGGTCACGGCGAAGTGTGGCGTGGGACTATTTTGAATTAAAAACTAACAAACTTCACTGCAAACACTGCAAAGCTGTGTATAAGTACAACACGTCCACGACTCCAATGATGTACCACTTGAACAACGTGCATCCGACCCTGGTTAACGTCAGTGCACCCCAGGCTGGCCAAGTTAGCGCGGAGGTACCTGTGCATCCCAGCAACGTCAGTCCCCTTAGAGCGGGTGTTCTCAGCTGCTGGACTGACGGTCACCAGGCTGCGCTCGCATCTGACCCCAGAGCATGTTAACATGCTAAATGTATTCGAATGTCCATCCCTACCGCCCACTCTGTCTGCCTATTTGGTGCAAACTGAGGCCTTAAAACCAAAACAATGAGCTAAAAGACAATAAAACAGGCTGAGCAGAACTGTGTGACGATGATATTCTGTGGGTTCATTATATGAGCAGCACCTTCACATTATACATAGTAATGTGATCTATCGTTCGAGGTCCAGTGTGCAGGATTTAGTGGCACCTGACAGTGAAGTTACAGATTGCGACTAACAACTCTAACATAAAAAGCAGGAGGCCATATTTCGAGCTAGTGTTTGGTTTGTCTGTTCTGGGCTTCTGTAGAAAAATGGCGGTTCAACATGGTGGACTCATGAAAGAGGACCCAGCTTTAAGTTACAACCAGAGGTATCACCAAATGAACTACAGCTAAAGGATTACACCTTCATATAAGTTTAAATAAAGTGATGTATTTAGACGTCAAACTTACAATTTCCAGATCAAAATCAACCTAGACTCATAAATCAGTGTTTTGTACTGGCTAAACCACATTTTCATGCCCTGAATATGACTGCATAAAAATGGAGAAGTAGAGGAGGGAATGTTTAATGATTTAGCCTCCATAGTACCACAACAAACATGAGTTCTAGTTATTTGGGGAGAAAAATCTAAAGACTCCAGCAGTGTAATCCATGGAAGTATCTGTCTGCTCATCAATCCAGCCTGAATGTCTGTGGCTTTCCTCCCATCCTCAGTGTTAACTGGGTCATCTGTGGGAGAGGCATGGTGCTCTCCTGAGACCTGAGACCTGCACTAACTCACATGCACGCACACACTTACACACTTAAACACACACACACACACACACACACGTGTCTTCAGTTGGAGTAGTTCAAAGGAGCCCAATAAAACATTTACAACATGGTTAAGCCTTTTTCTCTCTCCCTCCCTTCACTCTCAATCTGCCTCTTTGGCTTGTTTCTGTATCGTTCCCTCTAACCTCCCATGATTCCCTGCTCCGTTACAAGCCTGCACTCCTCTCTGAGTCTCGTCCATTTCTTTTCTCTAGGCTCTGTGAATGACCCCGGGTTAAACACATTTAATTAGCGTTTGCAGGATCTACACGCCCCCTCCTACTGGGAGCTTTAGAGACGAGCCCCCTGGACCAACCAGCTTGTGCGGTATGTGTGTGTATGTGCTGCGTATGTGTGGGTTTGTTTGCTTTTACAAGTTCAGATGGTATGGTAGGAGATGATGTCAGATCTCACATGGGTGCATATACACTTTCCTCAGGCTTGATAATTACTCTGGTCTGGGTAGAGTGAGTTCTTGGAGCGCTGAAAACAAACTGACTTGCAGACCGGAGCAGCACTCTCCTCTCTCCAACCTTCAGATCCCTCAGCCACAGCGGACACACCCGCTTGGAAACGTGCAGCTTCTGTCAAGTTTCTGCTGCGCAACACAACGGCAACATATTTTACACAGCGTGGGTTAGGGGTGTCAATATATATACACGAGTGCACGGTGGTCTTTCATGTTTTTGACAGTGAGAGTGAGCAGTTATTTGGAGAGGCACATTCAGTATGCTTACAGAGAATAATATAATAAAGACAAGCAGGCCTGGAGCCCCGGCTGGCCACTAATGAACAGCGTACAGTATACGATAATACAGGCTGCAGACATCCTTGTAGGTATAGGAGAGCACAATACAGCAGGTTTAACGATAATGAGCAGAGTGTGTGCAGAGTGCAAACTGCCGGGTATATGGGGTAAAGCAGGAAACACAATCCCCGCCAGAGAGGAATAAAAATCCTGCCATCAAAAGCAAATAAAACAAAGTCCAATGATTTTACACATGGAGTTTATGCTCCTGTAAGCCTGTGAAAACTGTTGTATAACTTCTGCTCGGTTCTGGAGGAAAGGCATAAAGAAAATAACCTCTGTGATGTCATCAAGGTCAGCCTCAGGTTGAGCCACAAGCATCGACTGAGAGATCAATAATCATTAAATTGCGGCTGATAGCCATTTAAAAACAGTGCTGAGAAATAACACCACGTCCCATGGTGGTCTTTACTGATTCTGACACTGATACACTTTCTTTTGTGGGTCTCTAATTCTCCAATACTGTCCTTATAAACTGTGTGAAGTCTTTATTTTATAGGAAATATAACAACAATGTTCAAAAGCTAAACTCCACTTCATTAATTGCAATTAATGCAGCATTGAAATTTGTCTACAGGCAAACATACAGTTTAACATTATGTGGAGAATCAAGTTTCCAATAATAATGAGTATTCATGAGGGTTGAATGGAACAGTTTTTTCAGGGAACCTCCTTATTTTCATGTAATTATTAATAAATTCCATCGTTCTTTCTAGGAAATGATGGATCAGAACAATTAAGTATTACCAACACATGGAACAAGCTCACAGAGAGTACGGAGAGAGATATACAGTCCACATGGTGGTGAGAAATCCAACTTAAATAATGTATGCAGATAATGAGTGGAAGCCCTTGGTAGAAAAATGTAGCAGATTTCCTCCTGAGAGTAAAATCATGACAAGAAAACAGAAAATCTGATTCAACAGAACCAAAAACCAACTGTTCTTCAGTAATTACAGCAGCATTTTTTTTGCCTTCTAATCAGAACAAAACTTAAAAAACGAGAAAGGAAGCTTCAAGCTTCTGCATGTGCTAGAAAAGCAGAGCAGCGAAACAAATCACCCTCGCTTCTCAAAATGAGAAAAGAGCAATTTACCAGACAAGATGAGAGAAAATAAAGCTGTGGCGCTCTGTTTGAAAGCTGATGCAATCTACTTTGCAGTGGAACATCTGGGGAAATAAAAAGGTCACACAGATTTATATTTAGATGCCGCAGGGAGAATTATGCTTCTCTGCTCTGCTCTGCACCCACGAGCTAACAATGGCCCGCTATAAAGAACCAAATTAATGTAGCGTTAATGGCAGCTGACTGTACGGCTAATGGCTGCAGGTTTTGTTTCTTTAAGCAGTCTGACATAAACAAAAAGGTACACTGCAGCGAGCTCAACGCGTTAGCCTTAATGCTTTGATGACAAAAACTTTGAATTTTGATGTAACCTGAGAATCAGGTGTTAAAAGAATACTTTGATAAGAATACTCTTGTTCACTTTCTGGGTAAGAGACAAACATGTTGATACTCTTAACTTAGCACAAAGAAAACGGTGGTGACACATGCGACATGCAGGGAATTAAACAAATGAGATGTAACCATGCGGCAACCTGTGAAGTGAAGTGAAGTGAAGTGAAGTGAAGTGAAGTCTATGTGGAAGTGCCAAAAACTGCAGTTCCTCAAACAGCAATGAAGGTCCAGTGTGTAAGATTTGGGGCCTTTATTTTCAGAATAAGGCAGACATGGAATATAATATTCATAACTATGCTTTCATGCATGTATAATCACATGAAAATAAGAATCTTTCTGTTTTTATATCTACAGTGGGAGCGGGTCCTCTTTCTTGGAGGCCGCCATGTTGAAACCCTGTGTTTCTACAGTAGCCCAGGACAGACAAACTAAATACTGACTGTAGACAGGGTCCTTAAAGTGTTGTTTCTCCTTTACACTAGGAAGGTGAGGGTGATGTGAGGAGATTGCAATGCAGCAATTAGACCACTAGATGCAACTAAATTCTACACACTGGACCTTTAAGGCTGGCTACAGAATGAGTCCGTTACAGATCATTCAGTCATTCAGTCGATGATCCACGTTTTTAGATGCCAGTTTTTCGATTAGCTGGGAGGCTGAAGAGGCAGGATTAGCAACATGGTGCCAGCAGGAGCCACATATAACCTGCGTGCGATGTCACACATGCACTGTCTACTCTTTATACCGAGTCAGTGGATTTAGCGTGTGCTTTAGTGAGTTTAGGAGGTGCTGGTATGCAGGATCAGGGTCAGGCTAGCAGCTTCCCTATTCTTTGTGCTAAGCTAAGCTAGCTAGCTGGCTGCTTGGAGTAGCATTACATTAAAACACCGCTATATAAATCTTTTCTCGATGAGAACCAAACTGAGCATATTTCCCAAAAGGCAGAACTATTCCTTTGAGCTGTTTCAGGGTGGATTTATCCTTCAGCGTAAAAACAGTAAAAAATGTTTCACTGCTGCAGTTTTCTTACATGAAACACATCCAAGGTTTATTTATTGAACCAGAGTTACCACTTGTTTTTTTTGTTTGTTTTTTTTTTACTAGAGAGCTTCATTTTTTAAAATGGTCGATGTAACATTAACCTTTCCTTTCAGTTAACATTACCACATGAAGCCCATAACTGGCATTAAAGCATTGTTTAGCTGAAGGTGCATCAACATCAGCCATTTGCTGATGGCACTGCCTGGTGTTAATGTCTTCCCTCTTGCTACAGAAGCGGAGATCTCATCAGTCTTCTTTATGACTATTTGTGTTGGAAATCAAACCCTTGGGGACACACTGATACTTGAGACAGAGAGAGGGAAAATATATAATAAATAGGCGAAGAATAAGACTAACACCACAGGGACAAGGCTGAGGAGAAAGCCAGGGAACATTTCAGGAAAATACAGGATTAATTAGGGTGCATGAAAACACCCGAGGGCGCCCACAAGGCCTTGCTTTCCTCGTCTGCTTCGGGAAGCTTAGAGATCTCTGCTATCTCTCCAGTAAAGGCCTTGTAGACAGACTATGATTAATGCTTAAGACTTGCTAGTGGGCCTCTTCTCTGCTTAACATCCGAAGGGGCAAACTTTTAACCTGTGATTGAGCTGCGCTGATTCACCTCTAATAAGTCAAAGAAAGGTATTCCACCTCCCAGGCTCCTCGGGCAAAGCAACACACCGTTGATATCAGTCATGGGATGCTGGTGGAGCGCTAACCCTGTCAGAGGCACCATCTGTCGGCTGTCTTTTATAGGATGGAAGGTTCTCCGCTGACAGGCGGGGAGGTATCATCTTACTGGCACCATGGGGTGGTGTGTGAGTATACGGGAATGGCAAGGAAAATTAATCTGTGTTTCAATATTTGGACGCTGCCGTGTGTGTGTGCTGTTGTATATGGATACCCAAGGAGCTGTAGAGGATATTGGCCGATGCTGATTCGGTGAAGTTCAGCCTCAAGTTTATTACAATGCACCGTGGCATAAAGAAATGTGAAATGAGATGCTTTTTTACAGACAGCCTGGAGTCTTCACGGAATATGATGAATAACAAACAGCTTTAAAAAATGCAGCAATAGCATAATGTAGTCTTATATTATTGGTTTTTAATAAAGTGCATCTACTGCCATTTAACGGAGGGAAGTAAGCAGCTAACATAGTGTAGCTGACATGAGGTAACAAAGTGACAGGGGACAGCATTATTGCATATTCCAGCGTAAAGAGATTACGTGGTAATTCTATTTGGAAATTAATTAACACACTAATCAACTTAAATTCAGCTTAAATGTAATGAGAAGACATCGGCAAACGCTGGGGGTTAAAAACTACAGCGATGGCGAAAGATCAACATTTTTATATTGCAGTTTATTCTGCAGAGTAAGAACACGAGCATGGAGCTCATTTATCAGTGTGTCCCTTTATCTCAAAGGTTTACAGCCACCTAATTCACCTACACTTTCCTTGGTTTTACAATTAGCTCATTTCTTATATTTCATTGAATGTATCAAACCAAGGTCGGCCTGGAATCACATCATAAAACTGCTGTGTGTGCACGTGTGTGTGTGTGTGTGTGTGTGTGTGTGTGTGTGTGTGTGCATTCACGTCCCATAACAAAGCTCCCAGTCAGCTTGTCCAGACTTCCTTTCAACATGACACGGCAGGTGTCGCATAACCTCGTGATTCACCGTGTTATAACAACAACACCGACTCACCGGGATGAACAATGACTTTGTGTGGACTTGGCAGATATCTGGAAAAAAAAACCTCAGGTTCTCCCTCAAACAGTACACACAGGATGAGATCATCTTTGAAGGAGGGTTTTTTTTTTCTTAAAGTGAGTAATGCCAGCCTCCTCAGCCCACGCTCATTACAGCCGAATTAGGCCCGTATCGCGGCGGTAAGCTCCAGTAATCAGACTACCTCGGCAGCCAGGCTTAATTGGCTCATCACTCTGCTGACGCTCACTCGACGCACATTAAAACAGAAGGCGCTCCTGTCATTCCTCTGGTGCTTGAAACAGCAAAAAGCAGCAGGGAAAGAGGTGTCGTTTCCTCGAGGTGGCTTTCATGATTTTTGACGAGGCAGTACAGTAAATCTGAGTCAAATGAAGCCAGAACAGAATAAGGATATTATAGTCATCAAAGAGATGTTACTATACTATATTGCTCATGTTTTAACCACAGCTCCAGCATGCTAAAGCCTCCCAAGTGAAAAATATTCCCCTCTGCTGTATTCAAGAAAAAACCTAACACACTCTAGAGTTCAAATAACCTTCAACTGTTTATGTGAAATGCAGTGAGCAGGCATTGCTCACGACAATTGAAATGAAAAACTCATTATTGAAAAGGGTGCTTTAATTCATTCTCCTCCTCTAACGCAACCTTGTAACCCACAACCTTCTGCAGCATCGCTCACACCGCCCGCGAGTGATGTGTGTAAAAGCGACGCCTGCACTCTCACAGAAATACGCAGGTTAAATCAGCGCCCTGTGTGGGAACAACAAGCCACGAGAAAGACCAAACAGGAAACAGATGAGCGAGAGCGATGGAATGAAACCGACTGAGAGCGGAAATGAATGAATAAGAGTGGGAGAGAGCGATAGAGGCCGGCAGTTTTTGTTGGCCGACTCGGGCCTCTCTGTGCCAGCCTCTCTGAGAAGCTCAGATATCCATCAGCTCTGCCTCTCTCTGTGTTTGACAGCAGGTCTACAGAGGGTCCTTTTCAAATCAGGCCTCTCCTACCGCTGGCACAGCTCCAGATAAAGGCCCACTCTGAAGGGGATTCCTCGGCACACAAACCTCCGCTGGGAAACGGCTGAGACGGACCAATGAACGCTTTTGTGGAGAGGAAGAGCAGGGCATGGCGGTCAAGGAGACAGACAGAGAGTGAGGAACTAAACAAGGAATAAAAAGAGGGGAAAGATGCATTAACGCACACACACATACGCACACAGTCTCAGGCGGCGAGACACAAGCTCAATAGGGGGTCCTGTGGGGACTTATTCGACATTTGTTCAATGCATCCTATAGACATTTGTGCCACGTATCTCAATGCAGTCCCTTTTCCTCCAGAGGGGCGGCAGGACTCACACTGGGAGCTGTGATGTGATTAAGAGCTGCAGCTATGCATTTGGTATTTGGTTAAAAAAAAAAAAAACACCTCAGGATCTGTGAGCTGCTTACGAATGAAGAAGAATGCAATCACCTGCAAACTGTATCCTGACGGTAAGGTCACTTTCACTCGGTCCCAAAGTGAGGAAAAGAAAACAACGCAGAGATGCTTTACTTTGTTTCCAAGTCTGAGACTCATTTATTGGACGACTCTGGTGACTCATCAATGCATGGACCAATTAAAACAGTTAATGCAGTGACTGACTGCACCTCACTGAGCTATATGCATTAAGTTTAAATAGGTGGTTGTTAACTGTGGATGCATCAATCCAATCGGCTGGATCAGCTCTGATATGTGACGTGACCCACTCACAAGAAATTCACTTTCTCTGTCGACATTGTTTGTTCTGCTACAAATGACAAAAATCCTGGATGACTGGCAGGTGACTCACTCTTCAGCACAGCGTCCCTGATGAATGATATTTCCATTTTATTCCGTGAAGTTTCACACAGAGAGGTATGCAGCTGTTTTAGCAGAGAGTACAATTTGTTCCCTTCTGTACTCTCTAGAAGCAAAAACCCAGTTTATTGCAAATGTAAGATGTCAGTACAGAATAACTGGACATTTGTTATTAATATTTTAACCAATTAAATATCTTGTATCATAATAATAACTGTCATGTGACTGCCATGAGGACATTGCATGTACCTGTTTGAACTCTCCTTTGGAGTTCAGGAGGTAAAGCAGGTCGTCCACTGATCAGATGATCGGTGGTTCGATCCCTGCCCCTGAAGGCTGTGCCATCTGTGTGTGAATGTGTGTGAGTGGTTAGCTCCTAAAACCGATGAGCAGTTGGCACCTTACATAACAGTGTATGAATGTGTGTGAAAGGCCCTATAAAAGTCAATTTACCACCAGAGGAAACACACACACACACACACACACACACACACACACACACACACACACACACACACACACACACACACTGTCTTAATTAGCAAATGATCTTGCATAATCAGTAGATCACCTATAGATCACTGAGGCGCTCCCTTCCTCCGCAGATCACTTCATGCATCGTGTACCTTTAATCATACTTTAGCTTTTGAAATCAGGTGTTCACAAATGTACCACAGTTTGCTTGGATGTGAACCAAAATGCGCCTTTGTCTTTGTGTGCTGGTTCAGCCTGAACAACAGACTTCACACCAGCATGAAGAAAACAAAGCAAACGGGCAAATACACCAGAGGTTCTTTGAACAGAAGCGAGCAGATTAGGTGTGAAAGCACAGCGTGACGCCGGACTCCAAACAGGAGACAGGCGCAGAATGAAAGTCAATGTGTTTTTTCTTATTTTGTGAACTTTGGTGATAAAACAGACATGCCACGCTTGGATTTCAGATTTTTTAAAAAAAGGCCCCCGATCAGAAGTGTGGCTGTCCATCACACGAAGCATGACGGGATTACAGCTATAACTCTGATTTGTGGAGTCATTCTGAGAGAAAACTAGCCCTCCGCTCAGATGAATGACACCTGTAAGACTGCTGTCAACAGCCGCTCTCTCCCGGCGCTGTACTTATCAAGCTTTTTGGAAGCAGCAGTGGAAAGCCAATCTGGCATCGCTCACCACCCTTCTCCCACTATCTCACTCACTGTGACTTGTCAGGCAGCCCTGATTCTTCGATGAGCCCTCCTAAGGGATGACAAACGGCACTTGTGTTGACTGAAGCACAACAAGCCTTCAGCTGTGCCGCACTTCCTAAACAGGATGCCCCTAATATCCATTCGCCACACTCAGCTATTTAACAGTCACCGCTCCAGGCTCCGGGATTGGTTCGGTTATCTGTTTACGTTGACCAGCTGACAGCCGGTTATGCCGGCGTTAACTTTGCAACACAATGGAGGGAATTATTTAGCGGCGTTCTCTCCATAAGCCCCCGGAGAGTGTTTACTTATCAGCGGGCACACACCCCTATCAACAGCCGTGCTCCAACGCACCGCGAGCTGAGGAGTGTCAGAGGAGAGAAAAGACAGGGAGGGAGAAGGAGGATGAGGCAGGAAGAGAGGCTCTCTGGAAGGCTTTGATATGTGCTCAAGAACATACATGGCTACTCCACCGGCAAATGCTGCACTCCTTGAACACATCTGTGTGTGGGACGGGGGGGAGAAAAGGAGGGGGGGGGGGGGGGCGCTTATGAGCATCGGGGAGTAAATTCCTCACTCTCTGCCGTCCCTTGAGACCCATTCTGCTGCCTGTAGATAAGTGTGGAATTCAGGCTTGGTGGCAGGCGTGCCGAGGTGAAACGGATGCCGTGGCTTCGGCTCAGGCGGACCTGCAGTGTTATAACCGGGCCAAGAGTGCCAAGAGTGAGGCCTGCCAGCCTGCGCAGACCGTAGAAGCTTCTAAAAAAACAATATTATAACATGCTTATGACAGAACAGGCAGAAAATCAGCCACCTATTGTGAAATACATGGGCCAAAAAGATATACACAGGCTCTAACAATGTAAGGATGATCCAGTAAGCCGTGTGGGCTTCATTACTTGAGTCGGCGCGGGTGGAGATATCCCCCAGCTACTGAACACAATGCACCGAGCGCTGCAGACTGCTGTCTCCTCTCTATACATCTCAAACCAAAGCACAGTCACTTCTAATTTAATTAATATAACAAGACAGGGTAGCTTGACAGTACAGTGTGTGTGTGTGTGTGTGGTACAGTGGGAAGGAGGAGAGATCAACACACAACTGAAAGGACCTGACAGGCCTTGTCCCACAGCGACAGAGTCCACTGAGGAAGTTCAGACACGCTGAGAAGAGGAAAAAAGGGGGACAGCCTTCCTTCCTATACAACAACAAGCCAGAAAAAGAAGCGCCACAAACTCTTCCTCACTTTCTATAACAGTCCCCCGCTGCAGGAAGCGGCGATGACGGTTTACATTACATCCCGGGGAAGTATTATTCCAGAAGCGGCAACAATTTAAGCATCGTTTGCTTATTTACACGGAGATACACAACATAAGCACGGAGGGGAACGCTGTGAATGTGAAGAAAAAGAAGCAAAACAAACACTGAAGGTGTTTTACAAAAAGCTGAATATGAAAAAAGGAACAAAGAAAAAAAAGGAGATGAGGAGAATAAAGGAGGCGAATGCAGAAGGAAAATGTCATGGAGGGAACACGAGCCCCGTCATATTCTCTAATTCATTTATGTTTCTCTGACAGCGTCAAGAAAAACTGAATAATTGAAGCCTGAAAAAAATATTGCAGGCGTTTTTCATTCAACATGCAGGTAATTCTGCTTTTGTGTCCACTCGTTCGCCATCGTCCTCTATTCATGGTCCTGCACATTATTCAGCAGGCTGCACGTGATAAAAAAAAGCACTGTAATTTAGTTTTATTAGTGGTCTTTTGGTCTATAAAATGCCCCTAACAGTGTCCAAGATCAGTCAACAGTCCAAAACCCAAAACGACTGACGTTACAATGACCGAGAACAGAGCCGAGCAGCACATGCTCACATTCGAGAAGCTGAAACTAGGCAATGTCTGGCTTTTTGCCTAAAAAATGACCTAAAAACACTTCATTAAAATGCTTTAAATCCTGCTGGAGTCTGCTTCTCTTGTGCCAAACAGTACTACGTCAATAAATGAAATGTCAAAATGTCTCCTGTACGTTTGTTACACTGTGCAGGACAACTGAAGTGACTCTGATTCGCGGAGTAAACGTGATCTTCCACGGCGGGGCAGACGGTGCTTCACGTCCAGCCTCCAGTCAAATCGGGAGAGGGGGGGAAAAAAACAAAAGCGAGAACGCCGCCGCCTAATGCTGATGAAAAACAAGGTGGTGTGGGAGAGCGAGCAGCCACTGGAGCAGGGTTAACATGGGCGAGAGCAGGGGAGGCGTGTAGGAGGAGAGTGTGTGGCAGTAAAGGCCCGCGAATGTCGCTGCTACCAACTCGACCACTTTGTCTGACTGATGAGTTCAAACAGGACATGGTAATAGCCTGTCTCCAACATTCTCCTAACCATAAATCTCTTGGCAAGAAAAATGGGAAAGCAATCAGGTGGGAAGAAGGTTTGGTCTGTGTGTGTGTGTGTGAGAGAGAGAGAGAAAAAGAAGTGAAGGCAGACAATAAGAGAGCATGTAAAACACAGCAGGAGAAGGAAAAGGAGCGCTTGTGTTTCTGTGTGAAATTACAGACGACACTCAGCCGGGGACGAGCATCTACTCTACGAGAGGACGCGAGAAGATGAGTGGGCACTCGAGCACTTGAGATATGAAGCTTGTTTTAGTGCGCATCAAAAAATGAAGCTGTCGTTCTTGCCCAGCACTTAATATGATTAAAGAGCGAGAGACAACAGAGAGCCTTGCCCTTTTCTTTAAGGTAGTTAAACCATTAAACGGGGCAAGAAGAGTTATTCTGTAGAGACTTTTGGCAGGCACAGCGGGTGGAGAGCGGCCAAAGATTTAAGGCTTTACAGTGAGAGCGGCGGAGAGTGAGAGGGGGGAGATGGAGATGGAGATGGAGAGAGATCCGCCTTGGCCAGTAAGGGATGTATTTCAGCGTAGCGGCAGACTATCGATCAGACCCTGACCCTTCCTGTTTATCATTCAACACATTATCACAACGGACATTAATAAAAATCTCCACGTCGCTGTGTCAGTCCCTGAAAGCCAAATGTGACTGCTAAGGTGCCGGAGTGTGCACAATACGGTGTGTTTGCATATGTGTGTGTGTCCACGCTGTGGGCACACGGGCATGCCCTCGCCATCAGCTACACACACACACACACACACACACAGTCGCACAACGCAGCTCTCGAGTGACTAAGATGTAGGGCCTCATCAAAAAGCACAATGCAGCCAGTGTGCTCGGTGCGCTGCATTCAACCGTCGGCGCTGTGCGACGGGGGCCGTCAGGTCTGCCAAACAGCCTGCTGCAACACTGTGGCAAATGAAGTCGGAGTTTATTGAACGGGGGGAGGGAGGAAAAGGGAGGGAAGGCAGGGAGGGAGAAAGAGTGTGAGGGGGAGATAAAGAATGAGGGGAAAGTTCATTATTCACTGTGATGAAAGAGCGAGGAGAAGGAGGTGGAGGAGGAGGAAGAAGTGGGGGAGCAGGTGAGGAAGGGGAGGCTGGACGTGCTTTCCTTCCTCTGTAAGTAAACGACCAGAATTAGCCCACTGAGGCATTTGGCCGTCTGTTGGTCATGTGACCCTCACCCTGCAGTTCACAGCAGCTCGTCTAGAGTCTCGCCGAGGTCAAATAAAAATGGTAATGACATTGGAATGATCCTTTGCAGCTTAAACAAACCAGAGAGAAAACACACACACACACACACACACACACACACACACACAGGGACGGGGTGAGGACGCCCTGCTCCAGTCAAAACAGCGGACGCCGTGACCACATCGTTTCCAGCAAAGCCGCGTGGGAGAGAAAGAGAGAGACAGAGAGAGAGTGAGGCGGCCTTCAAAGCTCTGTTTGTCTTTAAACAGTCCGCTGAGAGCAGACCAAACTGCATCCCCACCGGCTGCTACAAACAACCAACAGACCCCGTGCAGGAGACAGAGGGGAGAGAGAAGGGGGGAGAGAGGGGAGAGTGCAGGTAGCGTTTGGAGGACGGACATGATGGTGGATGAAAGGAGGGACGGGGAGAGTGTTTTGATCTTTTGGCCGGCTCTGCTGAAATATTTACTCCGGGCAGATTTAGTTTCTATGTAAATTTCATGTCTGAGTTGCTGCTCGCAAACAAGTGGGAGTGAGTATAATGTGAAATAACAGCGTATATTTTATTACCATTGTGTGGGCATGTAAGCAAATATGTATGTTAATTGAAGACCCTGTCATTCCCTCCGTGTGCTCCGAAGGTTGTTGATTTGCATGCAGCGTACAGTGCAGCATACAAATACACACAACGGCATCACCTACGTCCAGACACACACTCATCTGGTTTTCTCCAGAATTCACTCTGATTTGGGATTTCCTGGTAAATTTCAGGAGCATCGCTGCTCGTGTTTTCAGAAGCTATTAATTTGAAGCTCACAATAAAGAGCTCCAAAGAAAGAAAATAGCTTTAATATCACCTTGAATTATTAATTCACCACAGCACTAAAAAAAAAAAAAATGACCCAGTGAACCAGCAGCTGGCTCAGGCAGTCGGCTGTCAGCCACAGCGCGGTGAGGAGAATGACAGACGGACACCTGACTCACAGGAGAGAGGACAGGCTCTGTGTGAGGAGGCGTGATGACAGTTATGAGTTTGGGCAGGTTATACTGAAGATGCAACTGTGATATAATATATCTGTCACCTTTTCTGATTGAGCTGTGAGTCTGAAGGAAGAGAAGGAAGACAGCTGCAGTTATGACGTGCGGACATTTAAGTAGAACTTTTTGAAGACATCGCCACATTCTTGGTGTTTGTCTTTGCTCGTTAGGTCAAAATTGTAATTCCCAAAACACTTCCATCGCCGCGCAGGCTGTTAACAAGCTGGGCGCAGTAAATTGATAGCCGCTACTTCTTCTTTTTTGCCATTAGTCCCATCTGTGATTTGAGCCCGTACATAACTGCATGTCGTGAACAGAATCACAGAGTGACGTACTGAGGTCACACGACTGCTGTGAGCTTTCACAGTCTGCTCACGTAGGCTACAGTCACCACAACTGGACCCGTGAAGGAGTAGTAGTAGACAACACTGAATGTGTGGGAACCGTCAGTGATTAGCAGGTGTCATATTAACTAAAGTAATGTCTAGTGGGAACCAGTGATAGCTACTGTAGTGAGCTTGGGGGCGGCAGTAGCTCAGTCCATAGAGACTTGGCTTGGGAACAGGAGAGTGGCCGACTCAAGTCCAGCATGGACCGAAATTCTGGAAGGTGGACTGGTAGCTGGAGAGGTGCCAGTTCACCTCCTGGGCACTGCTGAGGTGCCCCTGAGCAAGGCACCGATCCCCCCAACTGCTCGAGGGCGCCGCTCTGGCTGGCTGCCCATCACTCCACCATCTCTCTCCACATCTGCATGTCTATGAGCCTTGTACTTGTACTGTGTGTGTGTTGGGGCATGTCAATACAGAAAGTAGAAGTTAGCACACCAGGCTAACTAGCTTTCACGCTTAAATTTTTGGGAAGGCCCCATTGTGCTGTCAGAGGGAACTTCTACTTCTACTTTCCTAACCTATCTAAACTTCCTAAACTAGCTTGGACTTTTTGAGTCAGCACAACTTTTACCCTACCCTGCTAGCTTCCTTTTTCTAAGTGTAATGAAAACTTAATATCACAGCAGTTCCTCCCAAGAGCTGTAAAGTAGGCGCTAGTTAAACTAGCTCCATAGCTTCAACTTGTAACACATACTTAACACCACAAGCCAGTTGTGTGTGGAAAACAAACTAGACAGAGCAGTGGGTCCTAAACGTTCTATGAATGTTGTAAAAGGTTTGTGTGAGTCTTAAATCACTTGCAGTAAATGATAACAGAAGGGGGGAAACCGTCTGTATCAGTGATTAGCTTTGACATGCTCCAGTCCATGGGACAGCTCTGAAATGTCAGTAAAACAAAAATTCACAAACATGTCTAAAAACTTTTTTTTTGAACATTTTAAAATATGCACAACAGCTGCAGTATAATTTCAGATTTGATTTCCATCCACAGTGCACTACTCAAATTCCCCTTAAAAGACACAATTTGCCTTCCATTCAGTCTCCCTTTGTCTCTAACAGTCCTCCTTCTCTGTTCACTCCGTTTTTACATTTCAGCAGATAATCTCTTTTTGGCAGAGGGTCTCTTTCTTCAGTCGGCTGAAAGAGGTCCATGAGAGGCAGAACGGTGGCCCTTTGACAGGAACTCTGCCTCTTATTTACACGTGTGTGCTGTATGTTTGGACGCTGCGTTCGGGCATCATTTATATGCCGAGCATGTTTCCCTCTGCTGCCCTTGCCAGTTCTCACGCCCCACCCAACCCTCCCACGCACATTTACGCACCACACTCTCACACGCAAGCTCACAATAAGAAGAAGAAAAAGGTTTCTTACCTAGATGGTGTTGATCAGTGTGGATGACGGGTGGTGCAGGGAGCCGGAGAGAAGGGCACAGAGAGGGAGAGAAAAACACAAGAAGAAAGCTTGATTAGTGTGTGAGTTCAGCACTTGTAACCTCTCCTACGGCGAGTTAAGCTGCTCTCTCTTGTTCGGCTCAAACAGGTTGATGCCAGGAGTATGCCTTAACAAATCCACCATGCACTCCTCTGGGTAAAATACCCTCTCCTTCACTTCCCCTCCTCTGCTCTTTCTCACTCAGAGAAGAGGCCAGCTCTTCCCTTTCGGTTCCTTCAACACTGCGCTTATCATTTTGTCATTCTCCCCTCTTCTTTCTTTCGCTCTTACCTTCTATTCCCCCTGCAGCCCATTTCATCCACTCATTCTCTCCTCTAATCTCCAACTGGACTTCTCCACTTTTAACCCCTCTTTCGCCTCATGCTCGCCAGCTGCCTATTTTTTGCTCCCTCACCACTTGTACCTAGACAGACAGAAGCCCTAACCCTGTGGGAAGCCAGGAGCTGGTAAAAAAACAACAAAAATCAGCAGGTGGGCCTTCATGCAACCGCTCCACATGACAGAGGTGACCCCCTGCATCTTGCATTTTTTTATTCCCTACCTTTCCTGTCTACAGCCTTTTCAAAGGTGCACATTTACTCCTCCTCTCACTGCTCCTTAGAGGGATATACATCAAAAACTTAGAGGCATGGGTCAATTACAAGGGTGGATTGGGAATGAGCGGGACGGGACGCTGAGCATGGGGCTGAACAGATAAGTTAAACTCCTGAGATGGTAACCACAGGAAATAAAACATGCTAAGTTTAGTCGTTTCTTTTAAAATTAAATCCACATTCCCCATAAAGCATAAAGTTCCTTCCTGTTGCAAAGCGGAACGTTGATACTTGCCCCAAGCATCACTCAATGCAGTTATATGCACTATAGCAATCTCATTATTCCCCAGCTTTCAGCAGTAACCCGATTTCGGGAACATGTAAGTAATGGAAGCCTGGTTTCCTTTTACAGGTTAAGGGATTAAGAAAATCCTTGTCAACACGGATAGATTTCCACCGGAGGAGCCTGATTACTCGGACACACGCTGTACACCTTAATCTACTTTCTTTAATGAAAAAAAAAAAACAGGAAAAGTCGTTTCTGTGGAAAAATAAGTGTTTGTATTGATCTGTGTGAATCCCTGAATTTAGGATTATATATTGTATATACATGAAAAAATGGCTTTGTGCTTGTAACATTTACGGTCACTCTGAGTGATTGTGTGACCGGCTCTTGTTCTCATCGTGAATGCAAAATGGATGTGACATTGAGTAATACGTGACACCACAGATGGAGAATAGTGGATAAAGGTGAGGCTGTCTGCTGCCTGCAACTGAATCACCTCAGTCACATGTTGGTCTGTAATGCATTTTATGATGAGTCTATGAGGGCTGACTTCAAATTAATCAAAACTCATTTCTTGTACGTTTTCATTCATTCAATCCGTTTTTGATAAAGCGCACAGGTGCGGCGATGCCTTCGACTGAATGTTAACATCAGCATGCTAACATGCTCACAGTGACAATACTAACGTGCTGATTCTCTGCAAGTAATATTTAACTGGGTCAGCACACTAACGTTTGCTAATTAGAACACAAGGTACAGCTGAGGCTGAGGCGTCCTCTGAGGCCGTCGAATAACAGCAACCTTCACAGCAATCCATTAAAAAGTTGTCAAGATATTTCAGTATCAACGACCACCAAAGTCATAAGTGAACCGACTGTTTTTGAGATGTTTCCATCTGTGGTGCACCAACTCATCCACGGAGTCATGTTGCTAGAGTTCAACCCGAAATCCTTCAACTAAACAAAATTGTGTAAAAAGAAAATTTGAAGTATTTGAAAAACCTCAGACAACACAAAAATATCTGTGGTTTGGTTGCAGCCAAACACTGATATGACTGATACTATTACTTACAACATTTTATTGAAAAATAACAAAATATGATAATAAGCGGTCTGAGAACAGAACACATGTCAGGGAAACAATCTGATTACTAACCGGCTTAATGTAAACTGTGGTTTCAGAGCAATCAGGCTCAATGAGCACAGGCCGATTATGAGATAAGAGATTATGACAGCTTTGATAACAGTGAACATACTTTATAACAATGTAAACAGAGAGGTGGATGGTGTAATACTTGAGTGTTACATACATCTAACACTGTAAAACTCTAATGCAATCTCACAGATTTCCTGTGAAACAGAATCTGATGACCGTCTCCTTTACAGCAATTATATATATATTAATAATAATTACAGTAATATTTTATACATTTGAAACACACAGCACCTTTAACACCAAAACCTGTTCAAGGACATATTAGGGCTCTGGCTCTTATTGTCTCTCACACACACACTCTCCCAAACTCCCAACAGTCTTTTTGGGCACCAATTGCTCCTTACTGTAAATATTCCTAAATGTCTTTTTGGGAGATGGCGTTGGCAGCGACAGCTTTTTCTGAAGAGCCCTAAGCCTACCAATTACTGTAAGTTGGGGACAGTTAGCAGCAGCCTAAGGTCTGAAAGTCCCTTTTAAGTCAGCCAGGCAGCCGTTCAGTCAGACATCCAGTCAGCCGTACAGAGAGCCTGCGGCGACGGGAAAATTTCCTGCGGTTAAAACAGGAAGACAGAAAGAGAGTCAGCTCGCCAAGGAGGCTAACGTGGCCTCATGTGGCTTACAGCGAACCCTTCAGATGACAGGGAACAGGCATGTCGAGAAGACGCAGCATTTTTGGTTTCTGTTACATGGCGGAAGTGTGTGTTTAGGCTGTGTGTGTGTGTGTGTTTGTGTGTGTGTGTGTGTGTGTGTGTGTGTGTGTGTTTGTGTGTGTGGGTCTGTATGTAAGAGCTGTGGGTGCTGTGTTGTGGTGAGGAGACAAACAGCACATCGAATGCTGCTGTCGCATTTTCATTTGCAGAGAGAAGAAACTGGGATTTGTCTGAAAGCTTGAAGAGAAACTGGGGCAACCACAGGAGATGCTGAGTGCTGCTGAAATGATTAGTCTCTTAACAGTTTGAATAATCAATGATTTAGTTTATCTCATTCATCAAGTAGAAATGTACTGATTTTCTCTGTTTAAAATAATAAATAAAGACAGTTTACTGACATTGCAAAGACTAAAAGGATTATTGACAGCTTAGTTCTGTGGCTTGTGATTATTATTTTTATTTTTTTCATTATATTGTTGGTGGTTTCATTTCTCACACTGCAGCAGTGATGTAAAAGTGTACTGTAGGGTGTGCCTGTACATTGTGACATCACTGGTAGGTGTGGTTTAAAACAGTACTGCGATTCATTTTTCTTTTCTTTTTTTAATTAATGAATCAAAAACGTGAATCTGCAGATTAATTTACAGTGTCAAGCTGAAACTAAATTATTTGTGTTTTATTATTATCTGACAGTCAGCAAATATGTTATTATATATAATATATTTAAATGGATGGACAAACAACTAAAAGGAGAAACTCTTTTAAGAAGCTGTAACCAGAAAAATTTTGTCCTGAAAAATCTCCTGTACATCATCAAAATGGTTGCCAATTCATTTTCTGTCACATAGCTAGTTGCCTAACTTTCAGTTCTACTATAATAAAAACTTATTTATTACCACCTTAATAATCATTCAAATAGTTAATTTCCGATTTATTTTTATCTTGTCATTTTTTGGACCAAACAAAGGATGCTGTCTGATAACAATAACTCATTTCCACTGGAACAGGAATCAGACAGAACAGTAGCAGCATCCTGGATCGGGCCTCACATTAATCTGCAGCAGCGAGCGTTTGAACGATGAGCAGCGCTCTCTCCTTCTCCCTGTAAGGCTTTGTTAAATGCCACGCCGCTGAGTCCAGAGCGCATTGTAGAAAATTCATGACCACTAAATATCAAGCTAGGTTCTGTCAATTAACATGCAGGGAATATATTAGACAGAACAAAGCCTAAAGGAGCCTTAACAGGAACCTTAATAGTCTTGCTCTTTTGAAATATGCGCACATCCTGTTTATTAGGCTCTTTGGTGGTAAGTAGTGCCGGATGGTGGCAAAGAGTCACACTATTCACCAGCCATCCACACAAAGTGTCACGAGTATGAACGTGTCCTGCCGAAATTCATGTTGGTGTAAAGCAAAACAGAAAAGAATATGATTGGAAAACAAATAAAGGGCAAAGTGCTTACTGAAAAGGTTACACAGTTATCACTGAGATTTCCAACCAGTTTTTGTCAGAGCGTGTGAGGCAGAGAAAGGTTGATAGTTGTCAGGTCCAGGCACAGCCCTTACCCCCCTCAGGTATTTTGACATTTTAAGTGAATTTAAGCGCGGCGGTCTTCTGCAGCAACCCCTACACCACAGCAGTCTCCATGCCGACAGCAGCAGCACCAGCAGTTGTCTCCCGGAACCAGCCCTGACATTTTGTCTTCTTCTCGGCATGAAGCGAGTGTGTGTGTGTGTGTGCCTGTTCGGGAGCTGATGCGCTGCACTGCTTCCTTCCACCCACCACTTTCTTTAGCTAATGTAACACATGAAACCTGCACAGGCTCAGGTGTCAACCTGCACAGGGAAGTCTGCGTGGGCTACGAAATGAGAACAAAAAAACTAGAGGAGAGATAGAGAGAGAAATCATCCTCAACCCACCAGCTATGTATTCCTGTAAATCTCAGACCAAAGAGCCGTGGCCTCTTAACCCGGGACAACAAACAAGAGGAGATGCTGGATTCTGCAGGGCAGGAATACACACCGTGTGTGTTTTCAATTAATTGCTGCACTAAAACACACAGCGCTATCAGATCAAACTAACATTCCCCTTTTGTTACTGAGATTCTACATAATTAGATTAGATTCAGATTAACTGGATTATTTTCAACTGGAGCAGCAGCAGCACATAGTGAAAGGATCATAACCACAGAATTTGAATGAACCAAAACCTGAAACCTGAAACCTGAAACCTGAAAGTGATGATTCAGTTTACCCATCGAGTCATCCTTTGACCCACATTGTGTCTGTTTGTTCACGTGTGGTGAAGCAGCTCTGTGCCCTGTCACCAGCAGGTTACTTTGCAGGTTTTTTACAGGTTTCCAATCAGACCAGACATTTAACAAACTTTCAGTAATTGACAGATTTTTCCTACAGACGCACCGAGGTGTGACAGTCAGCGCTGCAGAGCATCAAACATCTTTTTATGTTGCAGTGGAGAAAAACAACTGAAAATGTTACATCTTTCATCTAAGTAGGTCATTTCAACAGCGCTACAAAGCTAAATGTAATACAGCGTATAAATACAAGGACAGATGTAAGGACATAACCTAGTTAAGTCTGCAGGCTGGCTGTTATGATTGATGCAGCAACTGACCATGAAACATATTTGATGTCACTTACATACAGAAATATCAGTTCTGTGTACGGCGGTCAGACTCGATGCTGCTGACGCCTCAAATTTCCGTCTCCAAGCCATCAAAGAAATGTCACATAATGTGCATCCATTATTGCTTCCATTGCATTCTGGCCTTAAGGTTTCTACGAGCATCGGAGCGGCTTTCTGACGCTGCTGCCAGACAACAAATGATAATAGCCTGCTGTGGGGCGCAGATCAACATTTAGGGCGGTAATGTGGGGAGTTCAAGTTACTCTCTCCGGCTCCTGTTCTGAAACTATGATGCTTCACAACTTAAATGGTTTGTTAATGAGGCGCAGCCTTGTGTTTTGAGCTTTGTTGATTGTGTTGTTTGCTCGTACAAAGGCTCTGTGATATCTACAGAGATCTGCACCAGCGTGGATAACAAGGGTGCCAATTAACTAGACTTCCACTTCACCTCCCTGTTAGCGCTAAAGATTTTGGAGGAAGATTTACTTCCTATTATGTCCCATTACGGTGAGGTTAGGGTGAAATTACAGCATTGGAGGTTCAGCTGCTTTCCCCTGGTACTCTTATCTTGAAAAGCAGGCTCGTACACCAAAACACTTAATTGGTTCCAGAGATGTTGTACCACACGTCCAGCTCCTAGCCACCCGTGACCTGTGGCTTTTTTTTTTTACCGCATGTGATCTTTAAAACCATCAAAACACACCACGAGTCTGACTGTTCAGAGTTTGAAGAAACATAAGTTATCAGCTCTGACACCTGAATGCCACACGGCAAGCAAGCAGAGAAGTTGCAGCAGTTAGCTCGAAGTAAATGACGGTTAAAATTGCTCTAATAGGCTATGGTCGTACAACAGGCGAGGGAACATTTAGCACAGGGGATGGCGATGTGTGAGGGCCTGCATTTGTTGGCTTTCTCGCTCTGTGCTCCTTCTCCTCAATCAGCCTCTCCTCCAAACCAAAGCAAGCTTCTTGGTATCACTTTTTTGCAACTGGTGGCGTATCCTAGTCTGTGATGTTGGCCTGGATAGCACCCAGTTTCAGTGACATTTCAGGCTGACTGTGTTTGACTGCATCTTTCAAATGAATGGGAAGACTGGCTGCTTCTTCTTGTTGCATCTGACTTGATCTTAAGTACAACTACAGCACGCCACAGAAACAGATACAGTGCTTCACAGTTTACAAAAGATAAATGATAAAATCATTTGAATCGATCGAATCAATCCAAATGTTTAACAAGACCAAACCAGGTCAACAAAGCATCAATAAATAAATAATTAAATTAATAAATGGCCGTCTTCACTCCGAATGTAGTAGTACAATGCAAACTTAACCAAACCCAGAAACCCAAACAAATTAACTGTATGAAAAAGACATCGTAACCTTTATTTTTATACCACTAATAGTTAAATACCAGGCAGGGACCCCCCTGCCCCTCACTATTGATTGGCCCTCTGTGTGTTGACTCGTGTGTCTATCTATCTGTGCTGTGACGCCTTCAGGCATGGACGGCTGCTGGCCCTGAGAAAACCCTGACAAACTGAACTGAATCTTCAGTCCACGGAACAAAGAGCTGCTCCGATGGTCAATTAGCATCAGAAAAGAACACTGGCTGGAAGGAAAGAAAGCCGGCATCTAAAGTCTGCTTAAAATTTCAAATTGTGCCGAGGGCCTTTTGAATGCAGTATCAAGTCTGACACTTAATTATTGTGTACTTTACATCTATTTATTTGTGAGCAGGAGCTTGGCAGCGAGAGGCCGATCTTCATCTTGCCAGGTCTGGTACGTGGTGTGTGTAAGTGTTTGTGCTGCATGCGTACACGTCCCCAGCAGGCCTACAACACGGGAAGTTAAGCAGAGCACTTCCTGTGGTTTATCCAATCAGGCACTTCCTTTTCCTTTTCACTTTGTTGTGTGTGTTTGTTTGTGCCCCTGTGTGTGTGTGTGTGTGTGTGTGTGTGTGTGTGTGTGTGTGGCATCCTGAGGGGGTCACTTAGTGAGTTCCACAGGGAGAGTTGCTATAAAAACATCAAACAGCAGCGGCAGAGAAACAGTCGGCGACTTGGGAGAGAAGAACGCTTTCACTCTGACTAGACGAGAATCAGAGGAAATCAAAAGGTAGCCGGCTTCAGCAACACACTGCTGCTACCACCAGGAACACCTGACTGTGTGTGTGTGTGAATGTGATTGTGTGTGTGTGTTCACTGCTTAACTGTCAGTCTTCAGACGTGCAGAGAGGGAGAGGTTGTGTGATGTTTTCAAAGATGTGTGTGTTAAGCTGCTGGAGATGACCTGACCTGGATAAAGGCAGCGGCTGAATAAATAAGCCAACGAGACGCTCAGAGCCCTCACACCTCACTGTGTGTGTGTGTGTGTGTGTGTGTGTGTGTGTGTGTGTGTGTGTGTGTGTGTGTGTGTGCGCGCGCGCAAGATGATTATCAATGCAGACATTTTCTATGCATGAATGAGTGGGAGTACGCTTGTGAGGTCAAGATCGATGTGCATGTTAGGTACACAGCAGAGTGGTGTGAGGGTGTGAGTGTTCCCTTTTATTGTGTTGTAATGTTTCAGATAATGTGTCTATATGACTGTAGACTTCATGTTGTTGTCGGTGTGTGTGTGTGTGTGTGTGTGTGTGTGTGTGTGTGTGTGTAGTCCAGCTCCTTAAGGGGCTTCAAGGCTGATATTAATGAAGCATTTCTCTCTGTGGAGCTCCGTCAGTACAACAAGCCCCTGACGTGATTAATAACTGCCTCGCTTCCCGTGTGTGTGTGTGTGTGTGTATTTCTCAGTATATGTGCAGTATATGATGCAAGTGTGTGTGTGTGTCTGCGTGTTTTATGAAGCTTTATTAGACCTCGACCAATACTTCGGCTGTATTGATATAACAAGTCAATTTCACTGTACACACCAAACTATGTTTATTATTATACACTGTATATATTATTATATTTTATCAGACAGCTTTATGCCATGCATTTTATATATCAGTTTTATATATTCTTCTTTAGGGATGCACTGATCAGATCAGATCCTGACCTTTGTAATTTAAGATAAATTAAAATCTAGGGATGCTCTGATGGTATCGGTATCTGTCCCCATATTGAAGAAAATTCTAGATCGGGTATCTGTGACAATGGGCTGATCCATATCATCTATTCAGTCTAATTCTATGCTGTGCGCTGAGAGTGACGTTGCCCACGTTGTTTTAAAAATGGAGTGAGTGAAAGGATCGACTGTCTGGAACTTTTTCACACTACCTCAGCCAACAAATTCGACGGCTACTTGCAATACCTGCGTTTACCTGCGGTGGTAAAACTTCAAGTTATAACACAACCAACTTAATCAAACACCTACAGAAATGTCACGCCAGAAAGCACGCAGACATCCACATCAAAAACATGTATATACGCCAAGTGAAAAACTAAAAAATGATTTAGTCCATCATGACGACCCAAAGTGCTTAACTCCTATAGAGAAACTGCCACTTTAAAGAGTGCTAGAGATTGAATGGAGTTCATTGTAAATTGTATACGTTCTATATTAAACCTGTTGAAGGATTTTGATTTTGCTTACATGCATTTCAGCTTAGCAGTTTTCTGCAATACATCATTGATGATATGAATCAGAGCTACAGCCTTGACTAAAGGCGTCTTTACTTTGGACTGGAATATCGATTAATATTTTCAAAGAGTTTCTTCACCTGAATTCAAAGAACTTAAAAAAAAACTGTTCTATTCATCATTTACTGTGACTTTTTATAGGTCAGGTTTTTGTTGTGTGTGGAGTTTTCTGGGTCACTGGACACTGAAGATGAAGAGCTACACATGAATCCCAAAAACAGGGATTAAAATATTTAACATAACCAACACTCAAAAAATAAAATGTTGACTTTAATTTAATTTATTTTGTCAACAGGTTCCACATAATTGTGTTATTAAGTTATCTGAAAATAAATGTTAGGTTAGGGGTTCAATTACATAACATTTTAAGCTGAAATAACTTAATACTATTAATTATGTGGAACCTGTTGACAAAATAAATTTAATTACAGTTAACATTTCATTTTTTTTGTTAGGTCTTCCACCTGCTACATTCTATGTATGTATATATGAAGAACTTCACCTGTGTGTCTGTGTGATGGTGTTCATGTACACTGGCCTCCTAACCAAGCCTACTATTTTCTGATATTTATGGTTTAATTCATCTCACTTGTTGCATGTGCGCTAAAATCTACAATATATGATGTGGTATGATGATGGTAAAGCCTGAGTAAATGTTGATGAGAGGAGTGCATTACCTCTTCCTGTTTATGGCTCTGTACTTCATAAAGCACTCTGCTGCTGCCGCCTGTCTAATAAGCTTCATACCGGTGTTGTCTTTCTCTACAGGACGCCATGCGGCTCGAAGCTGCCGGATGTAATGAGCCAAATGGTTTAATGCAACCACGAAACAATGACACAAAGCCAAACACTGAAATCTATTTCACATGACAAGCGAGATAAAGCAGCGTGAGCTTTTGTAAAACGCGTCCGCGCCTCTCATAATGCGTGTAGACTAAAGAGGTGGCTCTAAACGTTGATGCTGGTGTGTATGTGTGTGTGCTCATATTATCTCCTAAGCTTCTCGCAGCCCTGCTTAGCAAGGTGCTCATCATCCATCTTCATTTCCCAAGGTGCCAAGCGCTCGCCTATGTGTGTGTTTGTGTGTGTTGAGGGAGAGATTGAGCGAGGAGGAGGAGGAGGAGGAGGAGGAGGTGGAGGTGCAATTGTTTGTGACTGTTCAAGGGGTCCATTACAGCCTGCGTGGTCTCACCTGAGAGGATGACCTTCACTCATTCTGTCTCAAAGTGCCTCTTTTCCCCTCCTCCTCTTCCTCCCGCTTTGAAAGTAGACGTTCTACACGCCTGGTTTGCAAGACGTTGTCCATCGCAATTTAATTCGCACCCCCACACCCCGTATTGCCTGTACATTAACTCCCCGCGACGTGAAACGCCTCACTTGGCCTGCAACAAATCAACCTCACAGACCACATGACGGTGATTCAGGCTCAGTGTTGGCCCAAATTCTGCACTGCCAACACGCTCCATCCACATAAAAATGAGAGAGAGAAAAACACAAGCTAATGCCTGCCAGCAGAAACAAAATCAAATGGACAGGAACCAAAGCAGAAACCAGAGATTTCTCTTTCTACTCTCTTCCAATGTCTGACTACGAATCGTCACTTCTCATCTGGATTCTCCGCTCTCATCAAACAGCATCCGTCTCATCAGCTGCCCGAGGCTGCAGAATTAATTGTCTCTAATCATGACGAGTTTCCACAATGTCTAACTGTTGAAAAGTGAAATATCAAGTTTCCTGCTGTAGGTCAAAATAATCATCCTCATATCTGATGCAAACGCGGAGTCATTCTTTTGAACTTAGATGAATTATTCTGATTGTTAATATTAATGCTGAGAAAATCTTCAATACAGAATGCTTTAGGAAACAATCCACAAATAAACACAAGCTGATGCTGATTCTTTGTTTTTTCATTAAGATATATACTTCTCTAGTGGGAACTGACGGAGAAGTGGAACTTCTTCAGGTACCAGAGAACTTTTTACTTTTATCTACTCAAATGTCTGTTATGTTTACAGGTTACAAAACAGACTCGAGGGAGAATCACGCTGTACTTTTTCCTTTGTCTACATTTCAATGCCTGTACTTTTTCACTTCCATCTCTTGAATTGACACACAGTGTCAGGAAATGTTTGCTAATAACCGTCAGTGTCACGCTGTATTAATCCACAGTACAATCCATCCACAGGAATTCCAAGGCTGCAGGACGAACATGACAAACCCAACCAACCATGTTTTGGCTGACTTCTCCATCAGCATTCATGTTAAAACCAGAAGATATTCTGTTTGCTCACATAAACAAACAAAATAAACCAAAAGCAACCAAAACTTGATAAACAGGAGTTGAAGAATGTTTGATATAACCCCATCTTGAAAAATAGTCGATGATTAATTTTCTGACAACTAACCAACTGATTAAAATAATACCTTACCTTGAGGAACATAAACAACATGTATTGGACACACATTGGTCTGGAGTTTTCAATCCAAGCTAAATTATGATAGAAATCTGTAACATCAACGTTCGGTACGACCAAATGTTGTCAGTAATAGGGACACGTTTCAGTTCAGAGCAAAGAAGTGACCACTGACAGCAGCACTGGAATCTTTTGGACGCGTGCTAAACATCGGATACAGAAACATTGTTTCTGTCGTTGAAGTCAGCAAGTCGACTGAAAGCTGATACAGAGGCCGAGATCGCTTTCATGTTACTTACATCTCTACAAGAGCTGATAGGAGCTGGACACTGGATATCACCCCCATGTCTGCATTTCATGATGATACACATTTTGTTTGCTGATCCTGCGTCAGCAAAAAAAAAAAAAGAGAAATTACGAGATCAAACAGTCTGAAGCCTCTGCGTGAGCCTTGAGGACCAGGCGACATTCTCCCGCACTGATGCAGCGCTGCGTTACCCCGGGCACAGCAAACCATCAATCTTTATAAATCATTCACTTCTCCTGCTCTGCCCTCCACATAAACACCAGAGGACACTCCAAAAGAACACACACCATGGTCCTTTTCTCCCACGGTGCTCCGGGATCGCTGGAGTTTTTACATGACTGTGCACACGAGAGAACGACTCAGCTGAAACGAAATCTAAAGTGTCTTTTTGTAGATGTGGAGCCTGAAATAACCTGTCCTGTGGAGTCTGCACAGCCAACATGACAGTCAGGAGATGAAAGAAGAGGAGCGACAGATGTTTAAAAGAAGTGATCCGTACACGTCTCTACATTTATTTGATAAAGAAGAGATCTCATCACAATAACTAGATCAACCTGCACCTGCTTTGTTAAAGCTGTTATGCTCTGCGTGACCATTGAATCTTGTAGAAGGAAGAAAAAGAAAAAGGCTTTGGTGCACATGAAGCGGTGCATTAAAGTTTCAGCAGCAGCTGCATTTTAAAAGCAGATGACAGAGAACAGAGGCAGCAGCAGGAACTTCCTCAGGTTAAAACTGAATCAGAGCACCACAATAACAATGACCACAAACGAGGAACCTGAACTGTAGCACGGCTGAACATGTGACACCTCAGATCAGTGCTGTCACTTACAGTGTGAATTACAAGCCTATGAGCTCCATGAAATCAGCGTTTCTACTGTCCCAGCTGGCTTTTTCCTTCCTGTACATCTTCAGTAATGTTTCTGAAACACAGCCACATGTGCAGCATGTGCTCTCTTTGCTGTATTACCGCCAGTCACACCTCAATTTTCTCATTCAACAAGGGTTTCCAGGGCACTAAACAAGACTCCAACAATGACGCAGGGTTAAAGGTTAACTCTGCTGTTAGTCTCCACAAAAGATACAAGAGAGTACGACTGCCTTTTTTTGGGGGGCTGATCGGGACTGTATGGGGAGACGAGCAGATCACAGTGAATAATTCATAAGCTCCCTTTTAAAGCTCAGCTGGGACTGATGGAAATTTAAAATATTCTGTGGGGCGAAAATTTCAAATCTCAGTATTTTGTGAGGACGTAAATCATTTAAGAACTCGTCAAGTCAAAGCCGAGAGCTGAGAGAGACTTCATGATGAGGCATGTCATCTGGGGCGAGATAAAGAAGAGGCTTTTTTTGTCTTCTGTCAGCAGCGCGGCTGTTGTGACACCCCCTCCTCCTCCTCCCGTGGTCACCTTGTATTTAAATAACATTGCGGCTCATTGATCTCCGGGGAGAGGCCATGTTGGCTCCGATTTAGACTGCAGAGGAATTCTGGAATGTCTCTGGCTCTGAGCCAGCAGCCTTTTCCTGGCCCGACCTTTAACCTCTGCCACTGCTAAAGGGGGGGCCGTATGCAGGACGGGGGGGCGGGGGGGAGCTGTACGAGGCCAAAGTAGGCGGCGACCACCTGCTCTCCCTCTGATCTAATGACCTCGCCTCACAGTCGCACACACAGACACACCTACCAACACAAAGTCGTTCCCTTTGAGCTCCTGCGTCCAACTCTGGGCCACAGACGCATGCGTGGCAGCCTGCAGACGAGTCATGCTCTGTGGTCGTGGGTAAACACACAAAGCTAAGGGCTGACTGCACATGTCAACACACACTGATCTGTTCCACACACACACACACACACACACACACATACTGGAGATGAAGAGCACCTGACCGACTCAAAGTGCATTCAGGGATAAAAGCACCATAAAGACAAGCACCATACCATACGTATACGAGTGCGTTACTCATGCGGCAGACATTTACGGCCTTCATCTGGTAGCTATACATAACATCATTACCCCATCGGCCAGCGTTAATGTGAAACTTGGAAGCGTGTCGGTGGCCTCTGCGCCGCGTTTCACCCGGTTTAGCCTGTTTCCATGTGACTGACTCGTGAGGCAGGAACGATGGAAAAATCAGCGTCATTACATCACTGGGGCCTGCACTAACCTCAGCCGACTGGTATGGGCGAGCACGGGAAGGGAACTTGGAAGCTTTCTTAAAAATAAACGTGGAGCAGTAAAACACTGAGTGACTAATCGGCATGGAGGGTGAAGCTAAGGAGGTGGAGGAGAAGGAGAAAGGAGGGGGAGGGGGGTGAAGAAATCAGACTGAAGAGGGCCTTTATGCCTGGTGTGCCAACTCTGTGGAGATATATATGCACAGAGGGATGACTGAAGGGAGGAATATGGGGTACGTACAGGAAAAGCAAAGAGGAAGGCCGCAAATATACGGGGGAAGGGAGGAAGGAAGGTAGGACAAATGAAAATAAGAAAGCGTACAAGGAAAGGATGCAGAGCACAGAGGGAGCTGAGGGGTAATTTGAGATGATGACAGTGCTTCCTTTCCTGACTCCAGTTCTGGCGTTTCCATTCGAGACGCGCAGATAGTGTAACGTTATACTCTGTAAGTATAGGAAACATTCGGAGTGAATGTGCGGCTGTATATGGCTGCATGTGTGGTGAGGCAGTGGAGTGAGGAGCCTTCACTCGTGAAGTCATGACAAACGTCCTGAAAAAGAAAGCAGAAAGTAAAAAGCATGGATTCAGCTCTCGAGGGGAAATACACACACACACACACACACACACACACACAAACAAACATAAATACAGCAGCACCATCTTTGTGAAAGCAGGGGATAAACACAGGGTATTCCCTCATCGCCCCTGGCTCCTGTTTCTGTCGACGGCATGGAAACAGAGAGGAAGTCTCAAAAAAGAGTGTGAGAGGGAGAAAATTATAGATCTCTCTGTCACTGTCTGCTTATGTCATGAAAACCGGCCGACCACATGGCATTAGCCGAGGTGGTTCAGCGCACTCAGACATTGAGACATGGCATTAGCAGCATGTGAAAGCATTCTGTGCAGCTATGTCACCGGACAGAAAAAGGGGGGAAAAAAACAAAAAAAACGGAAACAAACAAACCCCAAAAGGAGAAGGAAAAAAAGAGAAAGCTTGTTTTTACTACCCGGTGAATGAAAGCATGCAAGGATCGTCGGAAAGAGAGAAAACTAAAAACGAAGGAGGAGGAGGTGGAGGAGCGGGGGAAGACTTCCCAAAGATGACGGTGTGGTCTTTGAGTGTCTTAACCGTGCAGTCGCTCCCACCGCAGATCAAAGGCAGAGAAGTGGCTTGGCTCTCAGCGGCATTAAGTCACGTTAAGCCTAGACGGAGGCCATACACATGCTCCCACAAATAAAGCCGGCTGGGATTAGACTGACAATGGCCCACAGTGAGTCACAGGCTTTCAAACAAGGTCAGACCACAGTCGCACACAAGCAGAGGAACGCACGGGAAATAAAAGATGTACTCGAAAATGGGCTGAGCTGCTTTAAGGTGCGCTGGATTTCATTTACTCGTGTAATGAAAACCTTCCAGCCGTTCAGCTTCGTTTCAGACAAAATGTTTAACACCCAGGGGCCAACGCTCAGAGCCGACACAGGAAGCGGTACACCCCAGAGAGGAACGGCACCATCAAGATGGTGGATAGGAATGCGATCTGCATTAAATGTCCACATATCTATTTTTCCCAAGTGTTTCAGATGTCTAACACTTAAAGGTGTGGAGTGTAAAATTTGGGGCCTTTATTTTCAGAGTAAGGCGACATCGTAACTATGTTTTCATGCGCGTATAATCACCTCAAAATAAGGATATTTTTATTTTTGTTACTTAAAAATTCTCTTTTTATATCTACAGTGGGAGCAGGTCCTCTTTCATGGAGGCCGCCATGTTGAAACACCGTGTTTCTACAGTAGCCCAGAACAGACAAACTAAATACTGACTGTAGACAGGGACCTTAAAGTGTTGTTTCTCCTTTACACTAGGAATGTGAGAGTGATGTGAGGAGATTGCAATGCAGCGATTAGACCACTAGATGCACCTAAATTCTACACACCTTTAACATACTTTAAAGTACACCATTTTGCAACACAGTCTACAGTCTGACGCCTCTTCATCTATCAGCTCACTGTGGCTTCTTGTTCATTCATTTCTTGCAAAGATTAAGAGGTGATTCACTGACAGAACATAAATTTAATAGTTGAATTTTTTGATCAATGATAGAGAAAAATTAAATGTAAAATTAAAGTCACACCGTGTTATGCCATTAATGTGAACTCGTAGCAGTGAGAACAGTGTCAGGTTTGCATTAGCTATTCTATACAGTTACTGTCCATTAGGGCTGTCAAAATTGCTCTAAAATGACGTCTGAATATTCGCTCTAACAAACACACAGGTTCGAACCATTTGAATATCTAGATTTGCGCATTATGTCAATAACAGGAGGACAAACTAATACGTATTTGTATAGGTATTTTTGTTTTAGTTTTAACATGTCTTTGAAAAAATACCTACACATTACAAAATAAGTAAATGAACTAATGGCCTATACCGTAAAACTTTTAAGACCGTAGAACTCTCTCTCTCTCTTGCTCGCCCCACCCCCCCATGCGCAGTCAAGGCTTCGTATTTTTGCCGTCTACTGACCAAAGTCTGAAGTATTTCCAAACAGGGCTTTTTAGGTTGCTTGAAGTCCAAACCACTCTCTCTGCTGCCGAGTTGGGCTCTGAACTTTGTGCCATTTTGTTTTTCTCTCTGTCATCTGCATCTGCCACAGTTTTTGTCGCGGCGTGCGAGTGCAGCTCCTGTGACCTGTCCCTGACCCGTCTTGCAGTGCAGCCACTCACAAAGCAGCCGCTGATGTGTTTTTTTCCACAGTCGAATATTAATTTTCACAATCGAATCTCCGTTTTTTTAAAATATTCGAATATATATTCGAATTCGGAATATTCGTTGACAGCCCTACTGTCAATCACTCGTGCCAGAGAGATCTGAATCCAGTGAGGGAACGGCGGACTCCGCCACTGACAATGAAAACTATATAGGGAGGCAATTACTGAATGCAAATACACTGAATGGAAATTGTTGACTACAGTACACAATCCAGCCCATAAATCATATCAAAACCAGGGTCTGATTTCATGAAAATTAAATCAGAACTTTAAACCATAGCAACCGTTCAATTCATTTACAATTCCAAAGTTTGCAAAGATTGCATTTGAAAAAAAAAAAACAAAACCCCCAAAAATATTGTCCATAAAGGTGATATTTTATAAAATGTCAAATATCAACTTTTCATGTGGTGGTATGGCTGCACAAGACATCACGGCTGCGTCTGCATTCTGATTCTGTACACTGAGTTTATATTGAGTCTCTAAAAAGGTCTTCAGAGACGTGGCAGGTGAAATAAAAAGCAACAATCCACTTTAAGAGCACTTTATGAATGGCTGTGAAGGCAGACTGCGGGTCACAGAGGCACAGAACAAGAGAAAAAGCAAAAACAAAACACACACACACACACACAAAATGGTTCAAACTGAGTTTAAGTTAATAAAAAATCTTCAGAAAGAGTTGCCCGCGCACACACACACACACACACACACACACACACACACACACACACACACACACACACACACAAAAAGGTGCCCCGAGTGTCACTGGGCTGTCAGCCTCCGCATTAGACACCCGAGCATGGCAACACATTTGGACTTGCCAACACTACCTGTCAGCACCAATGTAGGCCTTAGCTCACACAGACACACACACACACACACAGACAATAATGCACACGCTGTTGTGCGCACACACCCTAACTTTATAAAAGCAGAGCGACAGCCAGCGGAGGGGAGCACGAACGCTGGCTTTAAATATCGATGTGATGAAAGGGCGAGGCTCCACGGATTCAAGGGAAAGAAAAGATGGAGGCAGACAGAAAGGGAGCGAGTTCAGAGGGGGAACACGGGGAGATCAAAGAGGTGTTTCAGAGTCAATCCCTTGTTGGACTGTTTGAGAGCTGGTGGCTGTCAACAGGCATGAGAACAAACACCGACAAATGTGACGCAGGGACTGGTTTACATGCAGAGCTTTGCCACTGTACACACACACACACACACACACACACACACACACACACACACACACACACACACACACACACACTCCTGAGCGTACACACAGAGAGGCAGACGTGGAAACACATCATTATCGCAGATGAAAATACAAAAATAAATGTAATCAACATGCTGGCTTCTGAGGAAATCTCTTGTTTTCTCTCTCATTTACATCCATCCATCTCCTGTAACTCTTCTACCTTTATTCCACATTACTGCTCACGGAGTCCCAAAAACCAAATTTAGGATGTGTTTTTTTCCAACGTGTCTGACAGTAACAGCACACTTTTCTCGTCTGGGTGGCCCCAGTGGGAATCACATACCCGCCTGTGGCAGCATTAGCACATTGTTTCTAAGTTACACTAAGGTTATACAGGGTGTGAGTGCTGGGTCACCTGCGTATGTCCTATTTTACTGTGGAAGTGTTTGAAATCTCATTTTGTGTGGACAGGGGACGTGAACACATGATAAAAATGAGTGGTTGTGAGCTTATTATTGTCAGATTTCCCACTGATAGACACATTATGATTATTTGAATAACATTCAAGGTGTCAGATAGCACCTGTCTCCCAAAAAACATGTTGAAATATAGATTTTGCATTAGCATTAGCATTCTGTGCAGCTACCTGAACTAGCAACCAATGAGCTACTTATACAGAATGGATTCAATGCTTCCTGCTAGCATCTTTCTTTTACTGGTAACTAGAGTATTATTAAATCTGTATTGATCGAGTGCAGAAGAATAAACTGTAAACACAACATTGACAGACTTATGAATGTTAGCGTTAGCATACAGTTGCACGTTTCCACATGCAGCAAACACGGAGCAACATTTGCTATCTGGGGTTGTTTCTGCTCAGCTAGCTAATGTTAGCCAAACGTTTCATGTCATTCTAACTCTGTGTCTCTCTTTCTAATAAATCCTGAGTGAAATATCAGTCAGTTATATCAGTCAGTCAGTTTTTATTTGTCAATTTCTTCACATGTACTTGACATACAAAGGAATCTAAATTACGTTTCTCACTTTCCTATGCGTTTACATAGACAACAACAACAGCAGTAAAGTGCAAGTGCACAGGACAAGACAAGACCTAAGCCAAGTTACTGTAAATAAATAAGTAAAGTGCAGTGGCTTAAGGCTACTGTTACCTAGTGTTGCTAAAACTAAACCAGGTATGACAAGACAAGATGACAAGACGAGATAAGACAAGACAACACTGAATGTGTGCATTTCAATGTGTGCATTTAAAGGTAGTTGTTGTAAAAGTGTTGGCTAGTGCAATAAAAAATTATAATATACAGCACATGTGAGTGCATTTTTTCATATGCAGAGTTCTCAGTTTAGGTAAGGTGGGGGTGGGGGTGGGGGTGTTGGGGGGGTGAGAGTCCAGTTTAGGTAGGTGGGGGGGGGGTGAAGAGTCCAATGTCCCTAGACTTCCATAGACTTCTGGCTGGGGCTGAGGGTGAGGGTCTCAGTTTAGGTAAAAGGGGGGGGAATGAGAGCCCAATGTCCCTACCTAGACTTCTCCTGCCAGCCTGGTGTTCCTTCTGGTGGGGCTGAGGGTGAGGGTGCGGAGGGGGGGGAGTTTCAAGCAGTCTCACGGGTGGGGAGGGGAGAGAGTTAAGCAGTCTCACGGCCTGGTGGACGAAGCTGTTCGTGAGTCTGGTGGTGCGGGAGCGGAGACTCCTGTACCTCTTCCTGGAGGGCAGGAGGCTGAACAGACTGTGTGCAGGGTGAATATCTGGCTCTGGTACAGGGAAGGCCGTGTACATTAGTTTTTTCTGAGTTCTTTTGCTGAAAATCTGGAAACCAAAGTGATAAAGATGGTGAGACTAAACTACAATGATGCAGCTGTGGCGGTAAAACAAAACAATATGCTGAAAGACGCTAAAACGCTCCAAAAACTTAGAGAAGCTGCAGAACTGAGGTGAAAATTCTCTGTGTGATCGAGCCCTTTCACGTCACATATATTCTTTGGATGTCTTGTTAATACTAAAGTACTGATCAGAGCAGCAGGCAGCTGAAAGCCTTCAGGTAAGGTTCAGGAAAGATATCGAAACAGTCAATACTGACTTAAAGACGATGTGGCAAATCATATTCATACAGAACAGATTGTGTAGGAGCCAGCACTGCAAAGTGCTGCTCGTATGAACAAAATTGTGTTTATTAATGTACGACTGGGTTTTTGAAAGAGGTCAATGTCACTGCGAAGAGGAATTGTTTTCATTCTTTAATTATTAAAGTGAAGTAAAAGCATCAAAATCACTCAGAGTCAAACAGAACGGACGTCTTTCTGTAACAAAAAAATACACTGTTGTTCTGCCCTGCATCCTCGCCTTCTCCTTTCTTTAACGCCCACACAGATAATCAATCTGAAACCTGACATTTCCAACCTCTCCTATAGGAAAACGGTTGCAGATTGAACCAAGTAATCCAACAAAGCACTTTGCCAGGTCCAGGAGAGCGGCTATCACCTGTTTTCATTCCTGCTTCTTTTAGCGCTCCCGTCTTTCCTCCTGGCAAAAACATCACCTATTGTTTTGGCGTGATTGTCTGTCTCACACCTTCCATTCACGTCTGCGTGAAAGGGTCTATTCAGCTGTGCTGTGCACAGAGAGGCCTGTTTTATTCTCATACTGTGCCAGTTTCATGTCTGCTGGACAAATTAGTGATCGTCCAGGTCGTTTATCTTACATACTCACAAATACAGTACGGAGGTGGGGGTTGAACAGCTGAACCAAGTGAACCATGACATTTTTCTTCCGATGAACGACCTACGTGAGTCTCTGCTTTCCTTTTCATTACCAGCCTGCAGAGAAAGAAATCCAGTACAGAGGAGAAGAGAGCAGGATGTGTCCTTCCAGGATACTGACCACATGTTTCCCCCCACTGTGCTTCGCTGGCCACTTTTCCTCTGGAGGATTAGTCCGTGTATACATGTGCATGTGTGTGTGTGTGTGTGTGTGTGTGTGTGAAGACGCTGGCATTGGTTGATAGGCTGCAAGGAAAAGGAGCTTCCACCCCCTCCACTGTGTAGAAGTGTGGTTGGTTTCTCTCTCTCACACACATAAAACAACTGTTTTCAGTCCACCGGGCCTTTAAAACCGACATATACAACCACACACACACACACAGCCAGCCAGATCTAAAGCAGTATAAAACACAGCACACATATAATGCATCTGGGGGCCTCTTGCTGTTCAGGTCTGGGAGAAATAGCAAACAGCAGCAGCAGTGGTGAAGCGGTGAATATTTCATAACATTCAAAGTGAAGGTTTCTCTGCTCAAACACACGATCACACACGTCCGCCTCCATACACAAAAGTCAAAGTGGATACTAAAGAATGCATACTGAGGACTCTGGATCTACTCAGAGCAGAATTACTATGAATTACCCCCAAATTCTAGCACATCGAGCACAAAAACAGCATAGAGAATCCTATGAATTTTCAAAATTAAATACCCCGTGCAAACTGCCGGTCATAAAAACAGACTAAAGAGAAACAAATTGAATATGTAACATATTGACACATGTAGAAGCATATTTAGAAGCTCACAAACCAGGAAAATGGCCAAATCTGAGCAAGTAAACAAAGTCTGGTAGGCTAAACGCTTCTGAAACACTCCTGGTGGGTTTGAAGTCGCGTGCAGGACGGACCAAAACAGGGGTAAAGAAAAAGCCTGAACATTAAACACGCTGAGAATATATTAGAACTTGTGTGTGTACTGCAACAATGCTAACAAAATCCCTCTATTTTTAATACTGTGTATAGACCAACACAATGTCTGTCTATATTTGTGCATTCACAAGTGGAATTTGGGCACTGCACAACCCTCAAAACTCTCCACAACGAACAAAGTCCATCACAGCTTTGCATTTTATATGTGCAAAATGTCCCTGTGATGAGTTTCTCAAACCTTTTTATACCGTGTACTACCTCAGAATATATCTGGCTCGCCACATACCAGCAGACATTAAAATACTCTATTCAGCAAGGTTTATTCTGAATAGGAATTATTTTTCTTAATTGACTATTGTTGAATCATGAAAAGAAACCAGTTCAAGAGCCAGAGCTACTCGAGTAGAAAAGATGTACTCCTGATCCGCACGTCTCTTTCTCATAGTTCCTGTTTGGAGTCATGGTTGCATGGTTCTCCTTTGAGCTTCGCAGACGAGGTTTAAAATGAACATTGGGGTGTCACATTGCCGTGACAGCAGATCTGAGTTGAGGAAGTCAGTTCATTAAAGATCCCCACAGAAGAGGACTTCCTGTTTGGTTATGTTATGTCATGTTTCCCTGAAATATGATGTGGGTCAAATCAAGCTTTACTTCCTGTTGGGAGATGTGTTTACAGCACCTACAGGGTGAACTCCATCCATCTCATGCAGTCCTTTTCACGTCCACGCAGGTGTTAACCAATTAAATTACAAATATGAAAAGCTGTGACCACTTCTACCTCCTCAAATGACTGAGACATCAGAGGATGAATCAGATGGCCCAGCTAAACCTGCATTTACTCAAAGAGAGCGTTGACCTTCCTCCTGACACGTGTGAGCTTGGAGAGCCTGAGGTCTGGTTACGCCAAATTAGCTGGAACTGAACCACCAACTGCAGCGACCAAAGAGCCCGGCTCTCTCTAATTATAACACCGAACCCGAAAAACATAATATCCACATAAACCGCATCGACCCCGGCATGATTTCTGCGCTAATCAACACCCAACTATGTGTGTCAGCAAACAGCAAGGGCCCTCACAAGGCACCACCATCTTCCTAACTACCTATCATTACCACCTCTCTCTCTCTCTCTCTCTCTCTCTCTCTCTCTCTCTCTCTCACCAGTAAGGCATCCACGAGTCCCCTGCATTTGATCTCTTCTTCCTGTTAAAGGAGTGCTGGCCTGCCGCTTGTAAGACACTGGGAGATGTAGCGGTGAACACAGGCATCAGGGAATATCCCACAGTGCCGAGACAAAGCCATCAAATCAAACAGTGTCAAAACAAAAGAAGGGGAGTGAGAAATATGAGGCGGGGAGAGGATGGAGAACGCTCATGGTTGACCAGGAAAAAAAAAAAAAAAAAAAAACATGGAAAGGAGGTAAAAGCCGGCAATTAATGGGGCGGGAGTGGAGTTAAAATGTAAGAAATGTAAAGTGGCAAAGGCCCAGCGGTGTGCTTTTACCATATTCCTCCTGTTACCCTCTCCTCCCTCTTGGCCAACAAAACCCAAACGCTCTTCAATGCAGCAGAAAGTAGCAGCGGATGCTCATCATTTGATTATCCCCAGAGATCCATTTTCCTCTGTCTCTGTTCTCTCACTGGCAGATACCTATACATCCTGTTCTAGCCCTCCTCCTCCTCCTCTACCATCACCACCTGCCTTCGTCGCCTCTTCCTCGCACCTCCTCCTCACTGCCAGAGTCCCTAATGAGGCTCCGTGGGAATGCTCTCTGGCTCCCTCCCTGAAGATAGACCTGCTCGCTTTTCTGTTGTTTCTAAAGGAGCTGCTGGAACGGATTGCCTGCCACACATACCATATGGCCCCGACGCCCCAGCACTCATGGAACACACACACACACACACACACACACACACACACACACACACCCTTGCATTTCTGACTCAGGTTCTTCAAGCTCGTATGGACACACATGCACACACACAATCTTTATGCATTAATTTACAAAGGATTAACATATGTGGGCACACAGTGACACACACACACACACACACACACACATTTTCATACGTATTTAAATAATGCTTCAGAGAATGGTCATATACACGAGGATCCACCAGTAAGGCTCAGTCTGTCACAGAAAAGTTTCTTCTTTGGAAATTTTCCGCAGAAATCAGCCGATTCAAGTCATGAAAGTGCTGAGTCGTATTTGTGAATAAAGGGCTGGCCTTCATTAACACAATCATCAGAAACTTTTAGCTACTGGTTGAAAAGCGGAAGACAAAAAATACAACATGGACCTGAATACTGCAGTGAAGCAGCTGTTACACACTGTCTGTGTGTTCTGCAGCCAAAATCCATTTTTTTAAATCATCGACACTTCCTGTTGGTTACTAACGTGGCCCTGCTCCTTACAAAAACGGATGCAAATCAAGTCGTTATCAGTGGATCCGTTTATTGAGGGGAACAGCTGTCATGATAAACTTTGGCCGACACACACACAAACTGTGTCGTTGGCTCTGATCTTTAAAAGGAACTGAGAGGACCGGAGAGTCCACAATGGAAGACACTACTAATATTACCTGTATCATTCAGTGTTTAAATAAATGAAACGCAGCTCTGCCAAATGAGACACAACAACAACAAAGCTCTTCATATCCATTCTGCTATAAACGTGTCACTACAGCCCGGAACTTCCAGCACCAGAGATTCTGTAAGAAGGTGCAAATGAATTCTCAGCGTGAGATTTTTTATTTGCGTATGTGCAGTCGTGATCACATTTCAGTGAAAAACAAAACACAGATGCTTCTTTTATTTAAATTAAGACGAGCGAGGCTGATTTGATCCACCAAGTAAAGCTGTTGCCACGACGCTTCATGACATCATCGGGCAGGGCGCTGCATCAAATACACGAAAACACACATTCCTGATGTATTTTGAGAAGACAACTGCGGTAAAATCCTGTCTCGTGGTGTTACAAAGCATCGCGCAGTGTTCAAACTCACGGCTCTGTTTCTTCAAATGGACTTCCTGGATTATATTTCGTCCCACCTACGCGTGCAGGCCCTACGCGTTCTTTTCTGTCTGAGCGTTTACTATTCTGGCTCTAAATCTGACACCTCAAGAATTTCGGAAAAAGGACATAAGGGATCAGTGAAATGTATGCTGACACCCGGCTGACTGCAGCATGATGTACGGTATCATCCACCACACTAGAATTCTAAAAGGTAAACCCAATGCGAGTTTGTGCATTCAGAAGAGAATCTGGCAGAGGACCACACACACCAACCCTGCAATGAGTCGCTGCTGCTGGCGAAGAGCTTAATGAGAAAATATTGGCTCAGCTGTTTCTGAATTGAACGGCAAAGATGTTTAGCTCTCTCTCTCTCTCTCTCTCTCCTCAACAATATGCCAGTAATTGGATAATAAAGTCCGCGTTGATGGAGAGTTGAGAATATTGAGGTTTTGCTTTTTTTAACGCAGTAAAGGTCTGAGTGTGATGGGCTTAACAGGCGCTCGTCTGGGATATCGAGTGCATCGTGATGGGTCAGATTGGTTCTGTTATTGCTCGCCATTCTCTTCCCTCCTCTCACGTTCCTCCTGCCATCTCCCTACATCCTTCCTGTCCATCCTCCTCCCTCTCTCCTGCCTCCCTTCAGTCTTCTCTTTTCCCTCTCTGAGTCATGCAGTTAGTGAGCAGACTGTTTTGTCCAGGTCTATTTCTGGATGTCATGCTGTGGAAGAGAAAAATAAGATTAAAAACAGAGAGAGAGAAAGAGAGATATTTCCCCACGGCTTAAGGATCTAGGAAACTTAAACCGTTTTTATTCAACAAAAAAAATGATACTCAGCAGAAAAGACAGTCTGTCACCAAGGCAGTAAACGCACACACACACATTAAAAAGAACTAAAATACCATAACCATCTCTCATCTTCTACGCCGGGCGTCAGGAAGCCACTGACTGCATTACAGTGAGCCCACAGCTGCTTGCAGTCGGATCAATAACTGAACCTGATAACCATTTAACAAATTGATTTTTTTAAATGGAGCTTTAAATGGATAAAGGCTGCAGCGTTGACGAGAGACCCTGAGAGTTTTATTTCTATGTTTCATACTCGTTGCAATTCAGCCGAGCTGTTTCTCTCCTTTTCTAATCACTTCTCTCTCTCTCTCCCTCTCTGATAATCCAAAACTTTTTAGGTACCCGTCCAATTATTACCGCTTTGTGATGCATGACGCTGAAAAGTTTTCTCAGTTACAAACACGAGAGAACCAGCGCCTGGAATGAGGGATGTGGAAGTATGTTCTGCGTCAGGGAGGTAAATTTATTCCTTTTATCCAGCCTGATGGAAATGCGCCTGATTTTCTTTTTTTTCTTTTTTTTTTTTGGTGCCATTTAAAAGTTTGCTGGAAAAACTGTTTTTTCCAGTTTGATAGAAACTCGGTGAGTCATCAGGGGAAGAAAAGGGAACAAAAAGTGCTGCAAATTTAGGCAATTTAGAAATAATCTTGTTCAAAGTTCATCGGTCAGAGTTTAAACAAAAATTCCCTGGAGCCTCGAAAACTGCTGAAGGCAGCTGAACACCTCAGCAGGATTCATCAGCGAGGCGGTAATATTGCAAAAAGCAGATGAGAGAAATCGTTGGATCTCTCACTTTCAACATGAATTCTACGTTTCTTCTCGTTCTTTGTTCCCGTTTCTAGTCTTTAACCTTGGAAACCCGGCTCGTGCTGTCCTCCCTTTGATAAATGTCATCTGCTTTGGACTTAACAGAGACCTTGGAACAAGAAAAGAGGAGTCATCCTCTCCCTCATGGATCATAACAAACGCTCTATATTCATCATTCCTCCCATTAGATCACTCCTGACCGAGATATTCCGCTTGTCTTTTTTTCCCCCTTTCTATAGCGCTTCATTTTACAGGCCACCAAATTCCCCTTCCTCTGTTGCCAAAAAGGTCAAGGTAAGTTCAGCTCATGCCTACCCTCCTCATGTGCGATCCTCCGGGGAGTAATCCCTCACTGGACTGACACACAAACAGTGCTCGCTGCATTTGCTTGAGAAACCACCGAGGTGTGTCCGCATGAGTCATGATATAGGGTGGAAACTTGAAGGGGGGAGTTAAAGGGGGAGGAAAAAAAAAGGCAAAGTGTAAGATGTGTTTCCTTCTGGACAAACAGCAGCAACAGCAGCATTTCTCTGCAGCTGTGTGGTGAAGGCAGGTCCCCCGTGGATCAGCCCAAAGCTCGAGAATGTGACTTCTCATACGACGGCCGGGCTGAGGTTTGAGCTTTGATCCCTCACTGAAGAGAAAGTCGGATTTTCCGGCACAGTGAGTGACAGGCCCAGCGAAAAGGGCTGGGAAGTGGCAAAAGCCGGGCCGTTACTAAGGCGAAAGGGATTGTGTGTGTGTGTGTGTGTGTGTGTGTGTGTGTGTGTGTGTGTGTGTGTGTGTGTGTGTGCAGGAGGTAGAAGGAGAACCTCACCCCCACCCTCCTCCACCCCTAAGTCATTTCTTTCTTGGCAACTGCCGGCTAAAAAGATTTTCTCAATGAGAGACAGAGGGGATGCGAAGGGCTAAGACTTGTCTGTAGTCTCTCCGGGGGCTTTTGCAGGAAGCACTGTACCAGAGAAGGAGGGAGATGGATTCCCGGACAAGCCGGGAACAATGGCGGTGACATGGCATAACTAATCGATATGAGAAAGCTCTGACTTGGGGACGGGGGTCAGGTCTCTTGATGAGGCAGGATCCGTCTTTCCTACGACTGTTTCACTCTTGCTCTCCAGTCTCGCCATCCCTCCACACACACACCCTTCATTTCCTTTCTCAGCGGACATCCTTTGAAATGCTAAACAATCAGGGCAAAGTCCTCACCTCGGCTTTCCCCTCGAGACACAGCTAATTTTTTCCCTGGCACCACTCGGTTCACCCAGACCCACCAAGCTCTTCCCTCCCCGAGCTGGTGTTGATGGAGGATAGGAGCTTGGAAAGCAGCAGATTAGGGCTGTGAAAAACTAAACGAGGACTTTGTTGTCCGTCTTTATTAAAAGCAGAAGAACAGCAGCTTGGCATAACTGAAACATTTGCTTTTATTTACCGAGGACTCATATATCTTCACCACCGTTAGATGATGGAATATGTTTGCATCTTGTGTCTGAATAAAAATTAGTTTTTCCCCTGAAGATGTTCTGTAATATCAAACTATTGACAGTCTAATCAGAGCCAAATGAAGTCTGTCTCCATGTTGCACCTTTTTGTTAAATGTTAATGTGTTTTATGCTGTGTTATCATGATGTCATGTGGACTTTCATGCACGTTTTCACTTAAAAACTTCACGTGACTGTTATATGTCATGAAGTTAGCTAAAGGAAGTTCTGGCTGTCACTGTGCAGACGGAAACGTGGTATTGATGTTTAATGTTGATATTTAGATGGCAGATATGCAACCGACTTCCTGACTAGCCTGCGAGAAGTGCGATAAAAGGAGGAAGAGTGGGTGAGATAAACAAAACTGAAACGTGATGTTATTTGCTAATTGCGTCGATGTGGTTCCATCCAAAAAAAAAAAGAAAGAAAGAAGGAAATCAAGCAGACAGAACAGTGTGAGAATCACAGAGAGGCAGACGTCTTGTCTCTATGACATTTTCAAACTCTCTTTCCACCTCTGCATGTCTGCTTCTTCAACACTGATTCAATTAAGGAGCTGGTCGTCTCCTGAAATGCAGAAGTAGGGAGTAATGAGTTTTTTAAAAATGCCATCGGGATCATCTCTGAAGTTCTCGAGATGCAGCTGAAATGTGTGAAGGTTCCTGAAAATATTTGGACCAAAAGATTCAATAATACATCTTGATGACTGATGATGATGCAGAGTTATCGTCCTAACAATCAGAGCCTACAGTTCTTGATCTGCTTCTGAAGGCAGCAGTGCTGTTCTTCATTACCTCACAATGCCGCTCATATATCACAGCCTTTACATCAACAGCACTCTTCTGAGAAATCCTTAATTAATACAGGCAGAGCAGAGGTGTCTGCTTCAAGTCAGAAAAACACCCCAGAGACTAAAAAACGGATGTTAAACAAGGTCTGGAGCGAGCAGAGGTTAGTGCTGACCGCGCTGGCTAGAGCAGCTGTTTGCCTGTGCTATGTTGTGGTTTTAAACAAACACGGTCACACACGTGTACATATACATACATATTTATCCCCCCACACACACACACACACACACACACACACACACACACACACAGAGAACCTCCCTGTTTCTGTGTTATGGTCAGGAGCAGACCGAGCCTCTGTGGTCTGTAGGGTTCACTAACACACATGCTCTCTGTTTATGTTGTGCTCAGAGGCCTCCTGTGGTCTGGCCTGACACAATCTGCCATTCCAGCACAGCACAGCACAGCACGGCACAGCAATGCTCTCCATCACCTACTTTTTTCCTCCGCTGTCTTTTTCCCCAATCACATTACTCCAAATACTTATTTAGCCGTCTCTCTTCCACTCACTCCATTCTCTCCGAGCTTCAATATATTGATTCTACTCAGAAAAATATGTTGTGTTTATGTTTGGCTTGCAGACACAGAGATAACCATGCCAGGTCAGTGGTTCATGGTGTGTGTGTGTGTGTGTGTGTGTGTGTGTGTGTGTGTGTGTGTGTGTGTGTGTGTGCGTGTGTGTGTGTGTGCAGTTCCGTCTTTCTTGCATCAATTTATTCTTTTTTTCTTGCCCCAACTCACTTTCTCACCACGTTAATCTTCCTCCTCTCCACAGTCTCGTCTCTCCCTCTCCCTCTGCCTCCAAACTCTGTCTGGTGCGTCTCATTTTGCAGTCTATTGTTGGGGCTCAGTGAGTTTACGGGGAGGTGGGGTCGGCCTGAAAACACAAGCGGGGGTCGGTGTGGTCGCAGCCGAGCATGACGGATACAATAACCCCTGTAGCGGAAGCACCCATGTGCTAAATTACTGCCACAAATGTTCTTCCATCAGGCCGCGGCAGGACCATAAGAGCCACTCAGCTATCGTAAGTCCTGACGTGCCTCTCTTTTCCTCGTTACATAATTGCACCCCTACCGACCGTCCAGCAGCAGGCCGAGCGATGCTTAAAGGTGGGACGAGGTTGATAGGAGGAGGATAGAGGAAGATTAAGGCCGGTGTTGTCCTCGCCAAGAAAACAAACGTGCTGTGTTTTGTAACTACGGGGCTGCAAGCAAATAATAGTAAAAGCACGATGCCCAGAGGCAAAAGGGAACAAGACATCCTGGACAAGTCGGCAGCTCATCAACAGGTGAATTAACCCAGTGTGGGATTAATAAAGTCTATCTCGTCTTGGTTTAAACGTACAAAATGTTCAACTGGTCAGCACGATTTCTCTGAACGCATGTAAAGAAACATGCCAAATTCCACCAGGCACTGATACGACTTGTTCCCTGTGTGCCCCGAGCTGGCAGGAAGTCAGACACAGAGAAACGGCATAGAGAATCTAGTCGATTTTCAAAATAAAACACTGACTTCCGATTGTAAAACAGTAGCTCAGTCCATAGGGACTTTGCTTTGGAAGCAGAGGGTGGCCGGTTCAAGTCCGGTATGGAAAGATAAAGACACATGACAGACTCTATGACCACTTGAACGGTTTATTTCCTCACGCAGCATTTGCGTGACAAAGTGCTCCAAACAGTGTCCAGAAGGAAAGAGAGTCAGCTCCTCTTTTTGGAGTTTCCACCTGCAATGGTGATTTAAACTCATTCACCTTCCTGCCAGCAGCCACAACACCTATTGTTTTGCAAGGGCAAGCCACTTCACACCTCCCATTCACATTTCTGCAAAGCCATCCTTTCAGCTGTGTGTGTGTGTGTGTGTGTGTGTGTGTGTGTGTGTGTGGGTGTGTGTGGAGGAACTTGAACCGCGCCCATATCACAGTGGCTGGAAAAGACACACGGCTTGCCAGCGTCACATATCTTGTGGACTCACACAAATTCAAATGATACGGTTTGTTCGGAAGCTGGCGTCTATTTTTAGACAGAATATTTGTGGTTTGAAACAAAGTGTAGCACGGAGAAGGTAAAATGTAACACCGCCATCAAAGCATGAAGAAACTGTGTCCGTGCTTTAAGTTTCAAAATGAAAAAGTTACAGCGTCCTTCCACAGCGTTATTAAGCTCCATCACACGCCAGAGGCTGTGTGTCTAATGAGTGAGGTGATTGTTTAAACAGTTATCAGGTGTCTATGCTGACAATGAGATGAGGTACGTCAGGATGTTTGATTCCATGCAGCAGGTAATTGTTGTATCACAATTCGCTCCGGAGAAATTCATCAGAGCAGCTGGTCACAACGTCAGGATGGGAAAAAGTTTATCATGAAAGTGTTTCCGAAACTCGCAAAGAGGAATGGCTCATTTATAAACTTCTATCATATCAGACAGGCTGATAAATGGCATCTAATAACATCTTACAAATGTTTTAAAGATATATTTTTTTATTGGATAATAGCAGCTGAAGAATGACAGGAAAGTGAAGAGAGAGATAAAGGGAGGGGTGACATGCAGCAAAGGGCCACAGATGGGATTTGAACCCTCAATGTTCAGTTCAAGAAAGGCAGGAGAGCTTCACACTGGAAAAGAAACCAGAGAGAGTTTGGAAAATGTACTTTTAATCCATTATCAAAGTCACTCCCAATATATTTTCAGTCTTTTGACTCACGAGTGAATCAACTCACGGTTTCAGCTCTAAAAGCAGAAGGAAGATGATTTTTTAACAGATTCGACAACTTCGTTGGGAAACAAGTCTCAGCAGCTCGGTGAGCATTAACACAGATCATTGCCCTCTCATGCTCTTAGTGACCACTGATGTACTTATTGCCATATTGATTCATAAATGGCCGATGTGCTCCTGCCTTCAATTGCCTATTAAATGATCCATTAACATAATGTATTCAGATCCCATTTTACTCTGCAGTGCTAACTTATGTGCCGGGATGAAACTTTGAATGCAGACAAACAAGAGAAGAGCGAGAACGGTGAAGACACAAAGTCCGGCATACAGTTAAGAGGATCGTTCACATGAACACGGTTCCGCAAGCGAGTGAACACAAACTCACAGATCCCTCCTGCACTTTGTAAAGAAAGACCTGCGTGGTAAACAATAGCACGAATTAGCATGTAGTAATGAGAAATGTCACTGCGACTGAAGAGGATGGACGATTCAGCCACTGAGGAGCTTTTAACACAACATGACACCTTGTAGCCCGTGTTACACAGCAAAAGCAGAATCCGACTGGGCTCGGAACAACGGACAGGCTCATTCACTTGCGGCCCAAATTTCCAGCCTCTCTCACTCTGTTTATTTTGTGTGTATGCACACGTGCATTCATGCGTGTAGTAACACACTGATAAGGAGTGACAGCCCAACACATATGGCCTTGATGAGGTTACGTCGGCTAATGTTATCTGACAATCAACACGCGACGTTTACTGCACAAGTCTGACCCGACGAGGACAACACACTTCAGGATGTGCACATATAGGCCATTTCTAAAAGAGGTCTATCTAACTGAAAGTGCAGCGTATAAAATATGCATCGCAATAAAAGTAATGCAGTGTACTGAGTGCACCTTGGGTTAACACTGCATAAGTCACTGAGGATGACAAGGTGATGTGGGTAGCTTTGAAGTGATTAGCCGATAATTGGACTGGCGGATGCTAATCTCGACTTTGCTTGGAAAGTGAAGATAATGCTAACTTAAATCTAAAATCTAAACGCTCTAATCTTCCTAAAATAGTATATGTTCTATCTGTAATGAAATTACAGGATGACAGTGATAAGGCCACATTTAAGCAATATTATACTCGAGGATGTGCTTTAACTGCATTATTCATACCAATGACACACCCTTGGGTGTAATATCGCAATTATATAACAATTACCAACTTAAAGAAAATATATAATTATAATATATTCATGTTTTAGGGCAATTTGCCATCAAAATAAACGTTTCTTTGCTTGCTGTTTCTGAGATGGCGGAGTAATATTTTTAGTGATGAGTCAGCACATTCTAAAACGTCTAGTTGACCAATCAGATTTCTCGGTTGGACCTACTTGTTGTATAATTAGGAATAAACAAGAGTAGCTAGTTAGCCACATAAATCTAATAGCAACTCTAAACTTTAATTGTGCTTTAATTGGTGCTAAGCTAACGTCTTGGTGTAGATATTAACTCTCTGCGCCAGTTATGTTCTTCACAATAAAAACAACAATGGGATACCTTTACTTAGCGAGTGTGCTAACGAAATTGGCTATGTGGCTAACGTAATGTGATTTTCATTGCAGTGTTAAAGACAGATAGCAGACAAAAGAAAGGACAGATGTTAGAACAAAAAGACGTTTCTATCCAAACACCATGGAGAGCGTTGTTTTAGTTTGCGAGTCAGAAGAAGCTGAAGACACAGTCACATGCTGGTGATGTGGTTTAATGAGAAGGTGCAGGAGCTTTTTACTGTGTGGGCGAGCCTCAAGCTTTGCAACATGCAATGAAGATGATTGCGGCCTTCTCTCTGTAACCGTTCTATGGACTTTCGGAAGGCAGCGTGCCCAGACCGTGGACTCTGATCACAGCAGCTCAGAGCTGTTTGTAAAGGTATCCGTACATAACACCAGTAATCCTACATGAAGAACCAGGAGTGTTACATGACATCAGTCAGCTGTGTCTGCCCTCAGGTCAGACAAACATGTACATGAAGCTCAGCAGAATGTGTTTGACACAGAGTGACTTTCACTTTTGACAGTCTACCTCAGTGAAATGAATCAGCAGTAGGAGCAGCTGATGCGGATGGATTCATCTTTATCACCAGCATCACCAAGAGGAAAGCTGATCAAACCTCTGAGAAATTCGAGATACTGTTGCAGATCAAGTTCATACAATAGACGTGATGAGAACAGATTATTCTGAAGAAGTTTCTGCTGCTGAAGATTTCCTTTAAGGTTTGTTTAACAGGGATTTAAAATGGGAAATGAGCAGCAGATCCGGCGCCAATGATGAAGCTACAGCAAACTTAGTAATGACAGAGCTCTTAGATCTACTTGCCTCGGCCATCCCCATAGATATGGCAGCTGGGAAATGCAAAGCAACACATCTATTTTTTGGAGATGTAGTCTGTCTGTTCCCGCTCCCCCCCAAAAAAAACTTCCCCTGTGTCGTCCTCACCAAAGCTTATCGGCATCCAGAGATGCCGCCGGCTTTGAGGCTCATTTGGTCTCGCTTCATACTTCACATTAAATGCAATTTATTGAATAATGAATCTCCTCTGCTCCTCAGACCGTGTGAACTCAGTAAATTCACTAAGCATTCCCCCCCCCCCAAAAGAAGAAGAAGAAAAAAACAGGCCTTTAAGGTCACTCTCTGATCCTGGATGAAATTCAAATGAAATGTTCTCCAACGTCAAAGAGAAGAGGACAGGAAGTCAGACGCCTCCGTGCTGCTCGCTGAACATACTGGTGAAATCCAGGGACGAGTCTGTATCCTTGCAAGGAGGATGAGGAGGCTGTGCTGTGCTGTGCGGCTGCACGGGTATGTGTGGACATGCTACTTAATATGAAGAGCTAAATAATAAAAAAAATGAAGAAAAACTCCTTTCGCTGATACATTATTCATATTTTGTAGCTTCTGGGGGTTCCACATGAGTGCCCACAGTTAGAGTCAGCGCCGGGTTTCGGCCAAACAAGATGCTGCTGAATATGCGTTAGGGAGGAGGGTGTGTGTGTGTGTGTGTGTTTGTGTGTGTGTGTGTGTGTGTGCGTGTTTGTGGACATAGAGGAAGAGGGTTGCCTGCAGGCTTTAAAAAAAAAAAAAAGAATATTCACTGAGGAAAGCAGGAAAAATGGAAGGACACACTACTGAATCAGCAGTACTTTACTGAAGGGAACACACGCAGGGCTGGCAGCTAGACAGCCATGCACATATGCATATAGGTGCACAATTACACACACTCTCACACACACACAGACACACTCACAGAGAGAGAGAGAGAGCTCAGACTGCAGTGTAAACGTAACACATACTTGTCTGGATTTCTGTCTGTCCCCTCGTCGGCTACAGAGCAAACACTTTGCAGATACCCAGACAGAGAAGCAATCCTCCACTGTCCAGCCCAAAGACAAAACACACATGCACGACTTAAACAGCCCGGCAAAGATTCAATAGCAAAGTATATTCAGACACATTCGCTCATGCTTTCCGTAAGCTCCTGAAAAAGTCAGCGATCCCCGTAGAATATATAAGTGTGCGTTTATAGATAGTAAGCTATGTAGCTGCGAGCAAATACTCTCCAGTCACCAGATACCCACAAACTCCAGACTGGGCCCTCTAGCAAATAGAAACGCTTCCTTTCACACACGCACACACACGCACACACACACTGTGTCTGGGGGGAACCTCAGAAGAATTTGACCTATCGCCTCAATATAGAAGCAATGCTACTGGAAACACTGAGAATATGGCACGGCCGCTCATTAAACGTGCACAAAAAAATTGTGACACCTACTGCAGATATCACACATGTAAGAGGGGTGTTTGAAATTCACACATGCACACACACACACACACATGCACAGACATGCAGATACATAATGAGGAAAACAGGCCTTTTGGACTCAAAGGAGATTTCAAATTAACTGAGCCGTCTTTTGTCTGATTTAAATTAGCATTTAGAAAGTGGCAGGGAGGAGACTGATAGTACGGCGCACACCCTGACAATCAATCCGAGCACTGGAAACTCTGTGTACATACATGTTAAAACACACTATATATATCCAGGACACTTGTCCACCTCTGAAAACTTCCAAGTGTCCAAGTAGTGAAACGCTTCAATAAACACGACGATTGTGTCTTCACAGCTTCACCATCTCTTCTTCTTGCAGCCTACAGATCTGACAGTGTACCTCAGCTCGATCTGATATGTGATGAATGAATATTGTTCATAAAATCAAGATTTAACTGCTCTGTGTTTCCAAAGAGCCGGCCCGATCATCAGTGTGTGTTTAGTGATGGACGTGACACATCCTCGCACAGGTATCCATTAAGGCGCTTCTCTCTCTATCTGCTCCACATCCTGCAAACGGCGGAGCGTCTCCACCTCGCTCCCCGCTCCGCTCACCTGTCTTCAGACTTCAGACAGCCGAGGAACGTCGTGTTCCAGCGAGCGAGCTGCAACACGACGCAGACGCTTTGAAAACAAAGTGCCGTCTTGTCACAACTTTCCTGGGAAATAAACACTTCAATTCACCCTCAGAGAAAAATAGACCCTGTCGAGCTGCTAAACAAAGCAGGCAGCTTTTCTGTCTTCTTTCTCCTCTGCTCCTCACTGCTTTAACAGGATCACTGGCTTTTCCCACTTGAGCTCTTTCTCCCCTGTGTTTTTTTTTTTTTTTTGCTGTTGTTTGCTTTGATGGCTGGGATGCGGCCGGATGGATAGACACCGCCAGCCAAGGATGCAGCAGGGTAAAAATGAAGCCACTGAAACAGGAAAAGAGTCGCACGGTGCCACAGACAGAAGCTAAATATCAGCTTACAAGAATATATATGTGACACGGGCTGGATGTGAGCCCAGAACCTGTGGAAAAATACCTTCAGACCACTAATTCTCTGTGGAAATGACTCATGCAACGAGAAGCGTCTTACTCCTCGAGTGTTTCCAGCGGTGATGTAATGAGACCATAAAGGAGACAGGCGAGCTTCTCACATGTACGCAGAATTGAACAGTTTGTGTACGCGGGGCTCCTGTGAAACTGAAGAAATGACGGCGTGAAAGAGGCGAGGAGGAATGGTAGAGAAGGAGAGTGGGTGTTCATTTTAAATACCCAGCATTACCACCAGCAGCTGCACTTTGTCCTACATCGCCTCCCCAAAAAAACAAGCATGCACTCCTTCTACTTTATCATGAAAAGGAGGCCCTGTGAAGCTCATGAATAAACACCGCACAACAGCACCACCAAACAAGCTGCCAGGGAGGCTGGGAAAAACAGCCAATAACCAAAATGTTTCTTTCCTTCCTCTCTCTGGTCAATCATACACCCACGCTCTGGGCACACTGAGACTCTCCTCGGTGAGACCAGATGCCTCCTTCCCTTGAAACCGTCTCCTCCTCCTCCTCGTCTTCCTCCACCTCCCCTCCCCTCCCCTCCCCAAGTTAGTTTTGGCTTCGCCACTGATCCGTGAAGTGTTGTGGAATCTGCCAAACCAGGGCATGGTTGTCCATGGCTGTAGCTGTGAGAGCGCCCATTGTTACCAGTTGTCGCCCTGGCTTCAGGAAGGAAAAAGACGAGGAGGAGAGGAGGCAGCAGTAGCAGTAGAGTCGGGGGTTGATGGAGAAGGGGTGAAACACGAGGGGAGTTAAAGGGGAGCATATGGAGAGGCTGCGGTGTCAACAAGGCACAAGCGTCCTCTCTGGAACAGAGAGCAAACTTTAGCACAATAGGACCCCTTTGGAGCGCCTGGGGGCAGCCCCAAACTTTTACATCCCGAGAGTGGGAGTCAAACTGAGGCATAAAGCATGATGAACCAGACAGGAAAAAGAGCCCTTCCATCAGCCTGCCAGGCAGCCAGATCTGCTCCAACAAAACCCTCATTCTCCCCTCCGAGCCTTGGCCTCTTAAACACTGAGCCATGAACGCATTCTTCAGTGACATAATGCTTTTTTAAGCTATTGCCCTCTTCAACCCCCCCGCCTCCACTCCACTCCACCACCTCCTCTCTGCCCTTACTCACATTTCCCCCATTTGCCAATTACTATTTGAATATGAATACCAGCAGAGGGGCTGAGTGTTTGTTTTCGCTCCTGCCGTGGTGAGAAGTGAAGGAGGGGAGGTCAGCATGCGAGCTGACGTCAACGATCCGCCGGCCCATTGATGTGCCGTCAGTAGGTGTTTGCTGAACGGCCTCACGGGGCCATAAAAAGCTGCCATAAAAACTAGCTACTACCCCCACCTTTCCCCCCACCTTTTCTCCCCCCCAGAGTGGAGCTGCTGCAACGCCCTGAGGGAGTCACAGAGCTCACACAGTAGGCAAGGTCTGCAACCACTGCTGACACAGCCGGGCGGTGCTCTGATCGCTTTGTGTTTTCTTATTTGGACAGAGATGATGGTGTTTTCCGCAGCAGATACAGGCTGCAGTTTCAGCCCACTGCCCCTCATTGATGAGATAACTCTGGTCAGGTGCTCCGCAGCCCGGGAGTCATTCAGGAAGAGGGACAAATCCCTGGGAGTGCTGGGACCGGCGGCAAACCCCCCCTCATCGCTGCCCCTTTATACACACACACACACACACACACACACACATTGACCTCTCGTGCACTAACACGCTCTACCCTCTGCAGTTTAACAGCGAAAAGATAACAGGCATATAACTACAGCCTAATTCAGTCACAGTGAAACCAGTTTCCACTTGACTAGTCACATGAGATGATGAAAGGGAGGACTGATGTGTTGTTAAATCACAAATTAGAGCCTCGCATGGAGTTGAAGGATTGATTCATTTCATTCGCGTCGTTTACCTCAAAGTTGACATTTCTCGGAAAAAACTGGGAACCTCCTCAACAGAAGCGACATTATTTTATGTGATTTGGTTCATGTAGTAACAACTGAGATAAAGTCTGAACCGGTGTGGACTCCATACTGGTCTGGACTTTACAGGATCTTAAACCTGCAATAACGTTCTTGCTTTTCGTCTAGCGCTCTGCTCTGCACACAGCGGGTCTATGTTTGACAGAACATAAAACACCCTGCAGACTCCAGAGCAGAAAAACAGACAAAAGGGAAACAGTTTAGCTACTTACTCATGGCAGAAGCACATCAACCAAGAAAAAATGACCAGATCTCAGCAAGTTAACAAAGTCTGGCACTCACATTTTATTGTAACGCTGGTTACTCTTACTCAAGTGAACACGTGAATACTTTAATGTCCACTTCAACTCTAGGACAATTTAACACTGACTAACAATATGACACATCCTATCAAGGTTTCACTTCATATCACACCACCAATATAAAAACAACCACTTATATCACAGGCAAGGTGTACCATGAAAATATAGTTCCTGTTCTGATATATTTATTAATATTTAAAATTAATTAAATGTTGCTAATTCTCTCATTAAACCTGAGCAAAAGAAGATAATCTATCAAACAAATCTTCACAAAAATAAATCTCATTTTACATGAGATGGGGAGAATGATTTTACATAAAGTAGCTTATTTATTAATTATTCATTTCTGGAGTCGTGTTTTTGGCAACTTTATGATGATGAAGTCCAGTATTACCCAACCTGCTCTGTAAGCTCTGTATCAGTATTGGGTAAATATGGGAGCTGGGCTGATTTATCTGGGTTTATCTGAGCGTTCACTGAAAGCTGCAGGCAGTAAAACACTTCATAGAGCTGAGAATAAAAAAACAATCATCTCTGGTTAATAATACTGATTAGAGCAGCTGAAAAAGGGTAACAACCTAACAACTACACGTTTCCTCAATAAGTTCAGTGTTAGCTTAGCATCAAACACCATTACAACACAAGTGCTTGCTGTTGAAGTTTGTGGATTTTGAACAGAAGACAAACAAGTGTCGGTTCTCAGACTCACTCGGCTCATTTTGGACAAAATCCAACAAAAAACAGGGAGCTGATGGCAAAACAGTGCAGCAGCTGAACGCGGGAATGTTGGAATGATGGAATGATGGAGTTGGGAATGTGTGCTCAGAGCAGTGTTGCCCCCTGTCTCAGCATGCCCCGTGCCACACAGAGACAGCAGAGATGTGAGAGATTTTGTTAAATACTTCGTCTCTCTGCCAACAAGACGAAGAAAAAAAAAACGGGACAGATGTCAGAACTCAGTGGGCTCGCCAAACCTGCAGACAGCAGCCATATCCCCCCTTCATCCCCCCTAGGCAGAGAATTTAATGAGAAGCCAATCACGCCTCCGTCCTGATCATCGCTTTTTGCCTCAGCCAGTCACATACCTGTCTGTTTTAATTGAGTTCACAAGGACCCAATGAGCTTCTCGCTCTCGTTCTTTCTGTTCTGTCGGAGGCTTCCACAGACCGAGCAGCCACTCACTTACCTGCTTTTTACATCACTGTATCAGCACTAGTTAAGGACGAGAGAGAGAGACAGAGAAGAGGAGGTTTACAACTTTGTGCCCGTGTCTCTTATTAATGAATTCCTCTGAAACATTTCCTGACAGCCCTGGAAGAGGAAGCATTTTGATGCCTTGTTATTCTTCGCTCTTTCAATTACCGTTACTGTGAGCACAACAAGCCTGTTTTTTTTTCCTCCAGAGTGGAAGTGAGCCGCTTTTAATAAAGGAAATGATTCCAGGGCCGGCCCTCTGCTGTGCTAATACCCTCATCGATTTTCATTTTGGGGGAACCCTCCCAGCTGATCAATCTCCTGCCACCAACTAGCCGGCAGCTGGCCTGCGAGGGGGCAGCAGGTCTGATCCGGTGTGTGTGTGTGTGTGTGTATGTGTGTGTGTGTGAGCAGAGTTCATGTCCACCCTTCTCTTGCCTCCGCTCCCTCCCTTGCACCACCACCGCCACCGCCACCACCTCAGAGGCCAGGGGCGGGCTTGGCTGGGCTGGTAATCCTTCAATGAATGTGGGTCAGTGAGCGGGGCTTTGCCTTCGTCACTCAGCAAGGGAACAGACAGCGGGGTCATGACCCCCAGCCCAACCACACACACACACACACACACACACACAAAAAGACATGGATGGATGAGCAGCCACACAAAACTCAGACAAAAACAAGCCACAACACACACTCACACACACACACACACACACACACACACACACACACACACTCAAATCCGGTTAGTCCAGCTGAACTGATTTGTAGAACCAAGATCAACTTGAACAGTTCTGATCAGTTAATCAAACGAGGTGTCTTCTGCTTTTCTTTTTCTTTGATTGAATATTTTTATGTTTTTTAAGACAACACATGACGTTTGAAGACGCCTCCTGATGGGCACCTTTCACTCTGCAAACACTTTATAGATTAAACGATTCATCGGGAAATGAATCAATATGATATATTGAAATATTTCTTATTCAAAAACATGGTCAACTGATAAACAGCTGAGATGAGCCTGTGACCTCAGACAGAAGATCTCCAGCTCAGAGCAGAAGACAGAAAACAGGAGAGATCTAACATGATTAGAAAGATCTAATAAATATGAAATATTAAAAGCTTCTTAAATGTGAGGATCTGCTGTTTTATTTCTGTGACTTGATTCAGCCTCGGCATCTGGGAACTTGATGTTTGACATTTTTTATTAGAAGGAATGAAGCTAAAGATGTTAAACAAAGACAGGACTTCTAATAACTTAACAATGGCATGAGGCCGAGTTGACTCCTCTCGTGTAACGGGACACAGTGACTCGCCCCAGATTACACCGACAAGGCTGAAGCAACACTGACGAGACGGAGAGAGTGAATGTCAGAGGGGGGCGAGAGACGGATCAACGGATCCACAGCCTGATAAGATAAAATAACAAACAAGAGGTTTAATCTAGTTAAAGGCTTACACACACACACACACACACACACACACACACACACACACAGCAAAGACATACCAAACATATTAAAGAGTCCTAATTAAGCTACACTGCATTCAAACTTATTATCCTCCTCATCATTAACATTCTCCATCACAAGCTTGGTACTTTATCTAAGAGAGAGCAGGCAATCATGAAATATTCATGATTTATTAATCTGACTACAGAAAAACAAACAATGCCAACCCGGGGAGTGTGACACCCTCTCCTGCCAAACAGCGAGGCAGCAACACGGCCGTGTTCAAACCTCCAAGAGGAGTCCATTATCAGTCAGCGCCGCCGCCGCCACGCCGGCATTCAGGTGTCTGCCCGGGTATTCCTACTCATCATAGTGTTTTAGCGAGATAAGAAGGGGAAAGTGTCGCCGGGTTTCTTTACTTGGCCCGGATCAGCTTCTGCTGCCTCTCGTTCCGTGGCGTTGTGTCAACAAAATGTCATCCGCCGCGTCGTCATTAAGAATAAAAAGAGAAGGGGAAATGGAAATGTGGCATGGAGCCACATCTCAAGCCAAATCACATCAGTCCATGTTGTTCTGATAGACGGGGGGTGAGAGGAAGGGAGGGAGGGGAGACAAACAGAGGAAAGACAAGAGGACAAGTGGCCGGCCCTCGTTCTCCCGCACGGCCGCCTCACGCCTTTCTGACAGAATTTTCTCGAGTGGGGGAAAAAATGATGACATGGTCGCGAAATGAAAACGCCGCAGCGCTCCGTTGATGTTTCTGTCATTGACTCCTAATGGGGAAAAAAAAAATTCATCCCAACTCACGCAGCACACTCCCACATCCACCGCACTATTATCACTCAATCTCACACCCACTTGCTCTTCTTCTTCCTCCACCAAACACTTTCAGGCAAACACACACACACACACAAGGTTTCTGGATCTCCTCTTGTCTTTCATTCTCTAAATCGCTCTCTCTCGCTCTCTCTCTCTCTCTCTGAGTTTTCTAGTCCCTCGGAGTGACCTTGAGCGGCAGCTGCCAGTGAAGTGGCTAAAGTGCAAAGTCAATACGAGCCAACAAAGCTGGTTAAGTATTAAATGGGGGATGATGACGCTGCGGTTAGTCAGAGAAAGGCTTAACAAAGAGAAAATGAAAGGAATATGTGAGCTCGGACTTTAATGGAACACTCGATAGTTGTAATGATTTACTCGGAGCGATCGACTCATGATATTAGAAGCCGTACTGGTGATTTTAGCAGGATAATCTGCCGGCAGCTGGGAACGGGAGCACTTATACTACTTACGTGCTAAGTTTAATGCCGGGCTACAGAATGTGCAAGCGTAGGGCAAATCTGTGACTTTTTTGGTCCTCTGTTGGAGAGAAAATACAACGGAATATCAACGCCCGAGGTGATTCACGACAGAAACAGGAAGTTAACGAGCAACAAACTTCCTATTTGAGAGAAATGAGAAGTCTGATTTCCAAATGGAAAGACAGAAAACAGAACAGATGTCGTAGGAGTGTGCGTGTGGAGGATGTTTAGTCACCATGAGGCAAAATCCCACCTAACGTGAAACTGTTCAATTGTCAAGGCTGTAATAGTCTTTCTCTGTCCTCTCCGAGGATCATTGTCAGGAAGCCCTGAAAACTCAGTGGATAACGTAGCACTGAATGGCCCCTTTCATCAGCGTTTGGCCATGAAAGTGGACCAGAGTGACTTCAATTGACAGCTGTTGCAGCTAAGGAAATCAATTGAATAAATGTGTGGAGCGTGCATGCTGTGTGGGAGCTGGTACCTATGTGCTGCCTCTCAGTCTGCCCTCCTGCCGCTGCATTCCTTTGTACAGAAGCATTCCACTGCATGGCAGGGGAGGGGAGGTCAAAGGTCAGAGACGAGGCCGGACATCTCTGCAGCACTCAGTGTGTGTGTTAATATGTGGGTGGGTGTGTTTGTGGCCTGTGGGTGGATGGATATTGATTGCAAACAACCGAGGAGTAACATAAGGCCATGGCTTAACGCATCCAGAGGTATGCGCCGGGCTCCATTCAGAGAGAGAGAGCATCCAGGTACATACAATACTGTGCTGCCCGTCGGCCTGCCTTGACAGCGCTCCCTCCTGAACCACTAACAGCTGCTCTGACACGTGTGTGCATTCCTGAGTCTGCATCACAGCATCCCCGCAAGGCACCGCCTGTCCGCCCTCAACCTATGGGAATGCAGCCGGCTGCATATAGATCCGTTTACCTGAGAGAGCTACGTCAGGGATTTTTTTTTTTTTTTTTTTGCAGAGCACAGGCCGACACCCAAAGGGGCTTAAATTAGATTAAAATGAAAAGGTATGGGTTTGATTCAATTTAAACAGGCTGATAAATCATAACAGCAGAAAAATGCTTCACATTTATTAACTTCACTGTGTCCCAAAGTAAGCCATTAATCTAAACACGGTAATAATAGCCAGATAAATGAAGAAAAGTCAACTCAAATGGTTCATGAAGATCACAGAGCAATGCACGCTCAGCGCTCAGTGCTGGATTTAGTGACTTTCAGCAGGGACACAAATCAAACGTAGTATCGATGCTGGAAATGAGATGACTAACAGGCGTGTGCGGCACTGATCAAATAAATCAAGCGTGAAACACGCAACGGTGCAAAGAGCGGCTTCCCTGAGCTCACCACAGCCGATTGTGCCACAGAGACTTTCCCCTGAGACAGAGGCACATCTGGGAGGCTGGGTGAGAGGCCACCAGAGGCCGCGTCCGCTGAGGGAAAAAAAAAGAGGTGGGCCATCCAGAGACGACTGGAATGTCAGGTAATGGATGACACATCTCTCTCCAGGTGACACACAGCCTGAGGCATCCGGGAAGACAGCGAGGGAGAGTGTGTGTGTGTGTGTGTGTGTTAGGATGACGAATGGATAGACAAGTGCATGCTTGTGAGGTTTTCTTAGAGCTCCCCTTTTCTGCATTATCAGTTTGTCTTCATGAGGAGCTGGTGGTTCACTTCAAGTTCAAGGAGAGTCACTTCCACCCTCAACCCGGCGCGTGTTTGGTTAACAGTCTTTCTTATCTCCCCCCACAGCTCCTCTCTCTGTCTCTCTGACTAATCGGATGGAAATATGTGTAGGTTAACTTTCCATATGTTCACCACCTGTGCCTGCCCTTAACCTTGACATGCACTCACACACACACACACTGGCAACAATGTCGACAAGTGCTGTTACCACACGCCCGAGTTTATCCAGGCTTTACAGAGGCATGGGTTGATGATGTTGATCAAACCGGTGTCACTCACAGAGGAGTGAACCTGTCAGCCGAGTTCAAGACATAATCGAGCTATGTAAACATGAAACACGCCTCCTGGATTAAAACAAACCAAGTGTGTGTGTGTGTGTGTGGGGGGGGGGTTGGGCATTAATTACCAACTTGACAAAACTGAGACCTCCAAAATTAGAGGTAATCAACTACCCCTGGGGGCTAAGTGGAAAAGATGGCACTAACGCCTGCAAATGAAGGTGATAATTAACCCATTATGACTGATTTATTCACAGTAAATCGCCTCATAATTCAACACAACTTGTTACACACCGCAGCAGACGTAAACTAAGGAAGCAGAGCTTTGTCATGACAAGGTCACCGAAACACCCAACACTAATTTCAGAGGAGAAAAAAAAAAAACTCCCACCATAGACTTTCACTTAATTCACACTAAGTGCAGGGTGCAGATCAAACGTGTCCGTGCGGATCCTGGTAAAAGGTTGCAGTGCTCCTATGGAAGAGGGGCTGGAAGGTGGTGGAGGAGAGGAGAGGAGGAGGGGGGGAATTCCTTCATAGGAAAAGGAAAGAAGGAGGGAAGGAGAGGGAGAGAGGGTGTCCGGGGAGCTGATAGACTGGCTGGAGATCTTTAACTTCATGCTTGAAAGGGAGCAAAGAGGTGGAGTGGAGGGTAGAGGGCAGCCATGTAGAGGGGACATAGGGCTGGTTAACTATGACCGGACTGAGGACACACTCAGAGTTCAGCTCTGACTTTAAAAGAGGAAGCTCATGTCAGTTCCAACACTCACTTAAGACGCACATAGGAAGTGATCTGCGCTCACATCGTGCGCCAAAGTGTGAGAAACACTGAAAGACGCACGCCTGCGCTGGTATGTGTGTGTATGTGTGTGTGTGTGTGTGTGTGTGTGTGTGTGTGTGTGTGTGTGTGTGTGTGTGGTGATAGCTCCATGCGTAAAAGTCCAACAGCATCAAAAAGGAACAACTTTTATCTCCCTCAGTGGCTGGGAACTTACTTGTCATACTCCGCGTTGTCCTTGTCACAGCGTGCGTCCTTGTGCTTCTGCCAGTCTTTGCCGTGCTTGCAGGTGGTGAGCAGCACCACGTCCTCCGCGTTGTGGACGTGGTGTAAGGCATTCCTGGTGTCCGAGCCGATACCTGTCAGGTAGCGCTTCCCTTTGAACACCAGCATGTACTTTCTAAAAGGCGGGATGGAGTTGTACTTGAGGTACCCCCTCTCTCCGCCGGTCCTCGGGTGCTCCTTGGAGAAGAGGGGGATGGACACGTCGAAGTTGGGCCTGAAGTTCTCGGTGCTGATGCTGGCTTTGGCCAACATGGCCTGACCGATGTCAAAGCCCAGGTCTTCCGTATAGTCCGGCCACGTCCCCGAGTACAAGTTAAATATGAGGTGGTTCCTGCCGTCGTTCCACAGAGGCAGGTTCTGGACCTTGGTCTTCAGGTTGTGGACATATTGCGGGGACAGCTGGTCCCGGTCCAGAGTGTCCAAACTCAGGACGAACAGACACGCCTGTCCGGGGTCTGATGTGTAAAACCTGGACCCCTCGATGGTGGATAAAATATTCTGGTAACTCTCTGAGATCTTCTCGCCCTTCTGCTGCGGGTAAACATAAACTTTGAATCCGTTCTTGTGGCACAGGGAGAAATCAAAGCAGGAGTCCATGCGGCACCGCTTGCCTTTGTAAACACTCGTGTTGATGTCCCTCTTCTGCCGCGGAGAAATGTGCAGGTTGTACTCCTCGGTATCGGTCTGATCCCACGGCAGAAAGAGGTGTAACGGGTCCGAGAAGTGAGGCCAGGGCTGGTCGGACCGGTACCCATTTCTGCTGCGGTCATGCCGGCTCCTGCTCGCCGCTGGAAGTTGAACTCCTCCGAGGTAGAAGAGAAGCACTAGACATGCACCGGCGGAGAGCAGGATCAGGTAGCGTTTTTTGGCCTGCATGTGTCCTGGGAACAGGGGCGAGTTGTTTAGGAATAAGAAATGTAAAGTGGCCCGAAGTGAGGCTCTCACCAACCCCGGCTACACCGCTCCATCCTCCGGCTACCTCCAAGGATCCCCAACCCCCCTTCTGAGTATTCGGTTCCCAAATCCAGCAATTGATCCAGTGCATGTGGGCGATTTTAAAAGTGTTGTCCCGTTCTCCCTCTTCTGTAGAGTTCCAGCATATCTCACAGCGCCTTCAGTGGGGGGCACCGAACACAGAGCCGAGCTGTACCGGACCGTGTCGGACACAAATCACACGCGGAGACTCTCTTCCCCTGCGCGCCTCCTCTCCCTCATTCAGCCTGATCCGTGTGGAGCTCCTCAGGCGGTCAAAGTGTCCGACAGCCGTCTGGGAACTCTCTCTCCCCCCGGCTGAACAGCGAGCAGGGGTCCCCGAGGCTCTCCCAGACGGAAAGGTATACCCCGGTGTGGATGTTAAACTCGGTAACTGACCAGGGAGTGTAAAAAAAAAAAAAAAGAAAGAAAGAAACGTCGGTGTGGCCGCCGCGTTCGGATCCAAATAGCTCGGGGTGAACTGGTCCCGTGTTGTATCACTCCATGGTCCCGTGTGAAGAGAAGCGGAAAAAAACCCGGAGGAGCGTCGCAGCGCAGGAGCAGCTCAGCGGTGCAACTGTAACCTGACGAATCCCTGCATTTCTCTGCTTATTTCTCACAGCCTCCCCTCATTCCCTCAGACGCGCCGATCTAGAATAAAAACCCGGTCGGCGGGGAGCCACGCAGCGGGCGAACTTCTCCGATCCACGCGAGGCCGGGCAGACGGCGGAGTAAATATGAGAGAAAGGGTTCAAAAAAGACGGGATTCCGCGAGCCTAGTGTCCAATTACCGAGTGCTCAGTTGTTCCGATTGTTAGACGGTAACATTCCAATCCCGACACGACGGCAGCTGACGCGACGTCCCATCGATGCGCACCGGCGCCTCTGATTGGTCCGTCTGTGTGAGCGGAAGAGGCGGGACTTCGGGGCATGCACCCATTCATAACCGGAGTCCTCCGCATGTGCAAATTATCTAATTGTGAACCTGTGGAAGTTCTTTAGAGAGAGAGAGAGAGAGAGTGACACAGAGTGCACACACCTCAGGCTCAGCTTGGACTGTCTCTGTCTTCATTCATCTACAAGTCAGTGACTTTGAATTGTTATGGTGCACACCTCATTGTGGAAAGTCAGAGTTCTAATAAAAGCCAACTTCAACACATATCTGTGTTTGTTGTCGGTCCAGTCTGTGGCTCTGTACTCTCATATCATAACAAAAGTTATGTCATGACACTTTTCATACAGAGCATACTAGACCGTACTTTATAATATTATCTACAGAGACCAACAGTTCCACCATGAGCACGCAGTTGGAGACGGTGGCGAGGAAAAACTTCCTTTCCATCCAAACAGTCCTCTGACAGTACAACATGAACTCAAACACAAGAGTGTATCTTCATACAGCGCTTCAGTTATTATGTAATGACTATGTATGTAATGTAATCTTTCTTTCGTTCGTTCGTTCTTTCTTTCTTTCTTTTACACATTAATGACACGGTATAATGATTCTTTTCTTTTCACATTCAGCTCACATCTAACACAGCAGCATGCAGTATTATATATTTCTTTATTTGTCTGAAATCTGATCTTTCTTTCTTTCTTTGACATGTCTCTGCTGTGATTTCTGCTGATTTCACAGAACGGACGTCGCATGCGTGGCGTCACCCTGCATTTTGAAGCTCAGAATCTGTGGCTCCGGCCTCCGCCATGTTGGCTGCCCTGCCTCTTCTGCCTCCCGGCTAACCTAAAAATCAGCAAATGCATGGATTATTGGCGGAGCTTAGGAGCCCGACACCTGGGTGCATCTGCAACAACACCCACCTGTCAATCCAAGTGTCCACGCTCTCATTTCTGCATAACTTTAAGCCTTAATATAATCTGAACAGGTGAGTTGTATATAAATTCACCCTTAGTACAGTTGTCATGAACGGGGAAATTAAACAGTTTTTTGTACCAGGCTGTAAACATGTTTATTTCTGCTGTTTAATTTTAACATGGAGTTTGAAACGTTGGTCACTCGAGGAATTACAGAATTTGACACTTCCGCATTGGCTTCATTTCACAGCCACAGAGCTTTGTTTTCACAGCTTTATTGTGTCACTAATAAACTAAGTATTTTTTTTCTTTTGGACAGCTGTGGAGACAGACAGGAAATGAGACACACAGAGAGAGGCACAGGTCCACAGCTGGAATCAAACCACAGACGCTGCAGTCCCACAGTAATTTACATTTTATCGGACAGTTTTTCTTTGGAAATCCAGATTCTCTCACACTCCCAGCAGCTCTAACACAACCTAAAGCCACAAAGCAAGATAAGCCATGTGCCACTCGTCTGTAACATGTTGTAACACTGACATCGCCTGCAGCGCATAGCAACGGCTCAAATTAATGATCTCATTGTTAATTTTGTACCCGAAGCAAACACAGTAAAACAGTAAAAGATATGGAGGGATTTAATGAGAATAAGTTGTTGGAAGTCAACCACGGACTAAAGTTTTCTCCGATGCACTAACAAACCAAAGTGACACAGCAGAGGCCACCAGCTTGACAAGGAAATTAATAGCAGAGGAGTGGTTCTCGCTGAGTGTCACCATGCCTCATAAGCCCGCATAATCCTCCCCACTGCCATTTGGTGGCACAACACTCGGGCTGGGTGAAGAGGCCATCCTCATTTTTTATCGGCCAATTAGCTCAGAAGAGAGGGACTAATTAGCAGGGCTGGCTGGGAGACAGGCCAGGATCCTGCGGTTGGCCAGCGCTCATCGTCAGAATATGCTGGTGATGAAGAGTTCCAGAGGGATGCTCCTGTCTGCGTGTTTATCATGCCTAATACACAGCTAAGCAGTGCATATAGCTCACATTCTGTTGACTCCAAGGGAAATGTGAATCCCAGATTTTTCTGTACCCCCCTCACAGGTTCTAGTAGCCTTATATTCTGTCCTTCTTCCTGCATGAATCCTAACTCTGCACTCTGATGGAAAAGTCGCACAATTGGCAATCTCACCGCCGCTGCATCTCTTTGGAGGATCTTGCTTTTGTTTATGCCTGGGGGACTTTGCTCTTAATTGCTTGCAACTCTAATGGGAATAATGTCTGGTTGCTAAATGACACTTGAAACCATGATTGTGTTAAGCAGAGAAGATGATGTAATTTGAACACGGCTGTTCTCTTGAAAAGTGCCTTTTTAGTGTCTTTTTAATGCATTGCAAAGGTTGTTCGCATCATTAAGCATTTGCCTTGATTGCAGGTGAGACACAGTCGAGCTTGAACAGACTGTTAGCTGCTGCATCATCAAAGGCGCCGTGTACCCAGAGTTTATCCCCTCGTATCCCGGCTGTTTTGGAACATTCTGGAGCTGTGTGGTCTTTGCATGACAGCGGTGAAGACTGGGAGTCTTTCCAGTGAGCTTCGCCTCACTCCACTCCTTCATCCTTCCTTGTGTACACTTCTGATATTTCCACCCTAGAAAAAAACTAAATTCCCCCTCTTCAATCACACTTTGGTCCTGCTCTTTCACAGGACTGTAGCAGGTCTGAGATGTGAGTGGATGAGAAATCCCGGCCAGCTGTATAAAAGCTGGACTCAAGCAAGATTGTTATGTAAAACAGCCCCCTCTTTAATCTGCCAGAATCAAACAGTTGGTTTGAGCTGCTGTCGATTCTCCCTTTCTGCACAAATGAAATCCTGGTGTCGGCGTGGGCATGAACAGGAAACTGTCCCACTTGTGGAGGGAGAAAAATACAGGAAGTGACTAATTTTCACATACTGGGAAAAAAGTACACATTCTGTCCAAACACAGAAACACACACTGCTGTTATAACATTCATTTTATTAGATATTATTAGTGATTACACACTAATAAATGTCTCAGTGTAACGTGTAAACTTCAGAGTAAAAATGAAACAAAGAACTTGTAGGTAACTTGAATGGATCTCTTTCTTTGGTACTGGCCCAGTTTGACTCACATAACTGAGCAGTGGAATTTCTGCAAAATAAATAGGTCTACTCAACAAGCCAGAAGGTCCTCTAACAATACTTACAACTGCAGTTGTAAGTATTGTTAGAGGACCTTCTGAGGACCATCTGAAGAGTCTTCAAAAACATGTTTTTGAAGACTCTTCAGACTAATAGGATGAAAAATATTAATAATGTTAAGCATTTTATTCTGTATAATGAAAATGTTTCCTGTGTTGGTTTTCTCTTCTGAAATAAAAAAAAGTCTATCATTATAGTTTTTTTTTCAGCCTTATAAGTTTTCATACAAAATAACAAGCTGATATTTTGCTTGTGTTTTATACAAAAACAGCACGTACTGGCGGCACGGTGGTGCAGTGGTTAGCACTGTTGCCTCACTAGGTTCAAACCTTGGCTGGGGTCTTTCTGTGTGGAGTCTGCATGTTCTCCCCATGTCTGTGTGGGTTCTCTCCGGGTACTCCGGCTTCCTCCCGACCTTAACAGGTTAATTGTTGACTCTAAATTGTCCGTAGCTGTGAATGTGAGTGTGAGTGGTTGTTTGTCTCTATGTGCCCTGTGATGAACTGGTGACTTGTCCAGGGCGTACCCCACCTCTCGCCCTGTGTCAGCTGGAATAAGCAGTTATGGAGTATGAATGAGTGATAATTCATTTCCAGCTTCCTAGATTAAGAAATAAAATTGTAACATGAGAAACGAGTAAATATTTTTTATCCAGATGGTCAGAGGATCTCTGGATTGAGCCTCAGAACAGGTATTTATTATTTGTAAAATCACAATTCTCCACTCTGTGACTAAAATGTAATGGTGATAAATGACACAGAGTCTTGCAGCAGTAGTAGGTTCTCTAGTATCATCATATTTGGAACACTAGTCTAAGGTTTTTAATTAGTTTCTATGAAGCAGAAAATCTAGTTTCTGACCCTCATGTGAACTCATGTGGGACAAACACATTCCCCCTTTTTCACAGTTTGGATCCTAATTTTCAGTGAAGACCTGGCCTGGTTTTATCTATCGTTATTATTGATAAGGTGCTTTCTGCAGATTGAGTCATCCACAGGTAAAACAGCTCTCAAAGATACTGCTGTGAGGCTGCTTTCTCCTAAATACATATAATAAAATGTCTATATGTTGACCGTGACACATATTTTCCACTTCAATTAAAAGATAAGGTCATAATCAGTGTCAGATAATGTAATATTTGTAATAGTTCTGTCCTGTGTGTGAGTGTGCAAACAAAATAGTTGGTCAAAGTAAAGACCTGGATTATCTGTGGACTTACTTTAGTTCTCCTGGCACTGATAAACTAAAGGACTTCCACTCAGTGACGGCAGGCAGCCATGATACAGACTTGCAAATTCAGTCCGTGGTAAACAAATACCCATGGCTGGAAGGTAATCTGTGGGTTCAGGGAGTTTCAGGCAAGAGCAAGACAAAACAGCCTTTGAGAGTCTTCAGGCTGCTGCTGATCAGTCTCTGATAAACTTCCCTCTGGATGATGTAACAAGCTGGGCTCCTGCAACGACAAAGGGCATGTGTGTGTGTGTGTGAAGGCACAAAAATACTGTACCTCAGGGATGCGGTGTGTGTTTGGGCCCATGCACCTGGCTTATAAGCACTCGAGACTATATTTTTTGGTGTGTGTGTGTGGATGTGAATACAGGTCACAAATCCAATTGAGTTTACTTTTTATAGGCTTGTGAAGTTCTTCCTAAAACCTGAGAATAGACTTTCACTGATGTAGTGTGTAATCTTGTCTGCATTGTCTCACAGGTTCCAATGCAACAGCACTGCTTTTATTTGGAAATGCAGAAAACAAGACAGACGTTTTCAAATATTCAGGTCCAGTTTTTTTCTCTTGTCGCCTGCGTTGCTGTTTCCTCGTGCTAATTCCTGCAAACTCTGAGAGGTTAGGAGTTGAGAGAGATAGAAATATGAACATATTGTAATGAAATGCTGGTAAAAACACTGGCCAGACTTCAACCTGAGGCGATGAATTAATACCACGTAGTTGTCTCTTCTCATAGCCGACAACAGCAAACAGTGCAGTGACAAACAGGCCAGAAGTTTAGCTAAAAGAGCAATGTGACTGATGTAGCCATGGCAAGTGAGTGGGAGTCAATCTGGACTTGGATTTTCTGTTCTCAGACTGCCAGCCTCATGGATTGCTTCAGGCTACTGAATGCTAAATGGTGTAGCCTTGGCTATCCTTTCAAAGTGCTGTTCACTCCGTGTGTGGGATGCCCAGTGATCTCCCCATTCTTTATTTATTTAATGTGACCTTTCCACTCCCGAGCCGAGATTGCTTTGGGCAAACTGAGCTGGGTTTAAATGTTCGGGGGTGTGGGAGGGAGGCCGTCGTTTGTTGCCAGGGCCCTGAGCGAACCGAGCTGAAACTCTACAATTTTAACCCCATGGAATTCTACTGGGAAGTGCCAACTGGCAGCCAGCAGCAAATGAACCGTTTCAGGTTAGATGTGGTGATAGGTTTTTGTCCTCATTAAAAAGAAATCCCTGCCACTGCCTCCTCGTTTGTAATCCACCGCAATTGGGATTTTGATTTGAGGGATTTGGATGGTGTAAGGCCACTGAAGCCAGCAGGAAAAAGGAATGCATCTTGTAGTTTCATCTTACGCAAAGCCTTGAAAGAGCGACTTTACATACACTTTATCCTCGCTTACTTTCCAACTTTGTGATTAAAGACAAAACCTCTGTCTTGGCTGAACAGAATACACCGATTCCTGCTTATGAAAGGGGGTACAGTGTAACCCATGAAACACCTATTGTTGAGCACACTTCTGGCTGAATGTGCCAATCACTTGAAGCATCGGCCCCACTTCAGGGAGCAGAAACATAATGAGTGTCAGTATCATTAAATCTACCGTGGTGATATTAAATCAGTATCATTCAAAGGAGCTCGTGCTGATATCATTGCTTGAGAAAGTGCTGATGCTGCTGTGGGACCTGCTGGATACACTACGATAGGATTTTGCATCCATTCAGAGATCCTCTAATTCCCTCAGGGACTATACCGCACAGTAATCCACTTAATTTACAATTACCCATGCAAGCCGCACTCATATGGAATGATAAATGGACTCATGTAATCCCACTGATAGAGCTGGTGAGTGTGGATATCAGAACATATACAATATATATGGTCTGATCTCTATCCTTCTACCATTTGTCTCCATATATACAGCATGCTGTCGTACATGAACTGAAGCACAAGCATGCACACACATTTCTAAATATATGCTGCATGTATCTCCCCTTCTGCATACTATATGAACCTCCTCCCTGGCTTTGAGGAGATGCAGGGGTAAAGCCTGGCTTGGCTGTGCGGGGTGAATGTTAATGTTTTAACTCCCCTGCCAAAGATCAGAGCAGTGCCCGCTCTCCTCAGCCCTTTGAACTCTAACCCACTTTTCACTGTATCAACCTCTGTCCTCACCATGTCTGTGCTGCTGCTGCCGCTGGCTGCTGGGTGTTTGGTATCGAGGGAGGGATTTCTTGGCATGAGGATTGTGAGATAGTCAGACACAAGCCATTCTGTTCTTGTACCTGTGGCTAGAATGTGTCTACAGGCATGCTTGTGGCTCTGTGAGGCTGCATTGGGGCAGCTTTTTCTGGCAAGAAAGAAATCCTCGTTTAAAATTCCATTGAAACTTCTAACAGTGCTGATGACTAAAATAACAGCAGAGCAGAGAGGAGCGAAGGCGGCGTCAGGTTTTTAGACAGCAGAGAATAAACAGAGAGCTGAACAACTGTAAAAATGATCAAGTCACCATGGTGCAAGTACCCGTGAAACTTATGGGAGGTGTAGTTTTTTGTGCTCATTAAGTTCCAAAGAGTTCCAAAGAGTTCCAAAGAGTTACAGAGGAACAGAGGCCTGCCCTGATTTGTGTCTCTGCTATCATGCTGATGTTTAGCAGGTATACAGTTTTACCATAGTTTAGGCTGTTAGCGTGCTATCATTTGCTTACGAGCGCTAAACACAGTACAGCTGAGGCTGATGAGAATGTCTTCAGTTAAAGGAGATGACGGCATGAGATGAAAAGTCAATCCATCCAACCATGCATGTTGCTGTTTTTATGGGCCGAATCAGGTTTGAAAGATGTGGTGTTATGAACAATGTGGATTTGATTCAGTTCATCTGATCCTACTTCAGCCCAAATGAATTACATTACATCAAAGTCTGATTATATGAAAACTGCTTCAATGTGTTAACTATGTCTAAATGCAGGGCTAATGTCTTATATATGTAAATACATGTAAGCACTATATGTAATAATAGTGCTTGCAACTATAGTAATAATATATAAAGTTATATAAATACACGAGACTCAGGGATTATCAACAATTTATCACGGGGAGACATTTCACTCAAAACCACTTATGTGGATTACCTGATGGTGGCGCTAGAGGAAAATTCCAGCAGTCACCAAAGTCAGAGGGCTTCATCCTCTGTGGACCATGACTCTTTGCACAGAAGTACCCGGCAGTCCATGAAACAGCTATTTCAGTTTGGACCATAGTGGTGAACAGACCGACCGACTGACAGACAGGGCTCGCTCCGTTAGTGTGGCTAAAAGCAGTTTTAATTTCATCCTTTTTTTCTCAACTCTTCTTTTCTTGTTTTTCCATATTGCAGTATTCCATATTGTTCTTCATTTTTCCGTTGAAATCAATCTTTAAATCACATCTCATCTCATTCTCTCCATCATTCTATGTGTCTCTGGATCTATATGGCTCCTGTGTCTTTTGCTCTGGCACTTCTCTCACTTTACTCTGTCTCACACATTTGATTGGCCTCTTTTTTTTCAGTTTCCACTCAGAGATAGGCAAATCAATCTGTCTCTTTCACTTTTTAATCACTGTCTCATGCCCCTTTTCTTGTTCCTCTTTTCTCTCTGACTTAGCCTCTTTGACCCTTTGACTCAGTCAATTGCACTCCCCGTTGATTCGCACATTTTAATTGCCTGTTTCCCTCATCTCCGGAATTCATGAAATCTGCATTCATACAAAGATTTATTAAGATTTAGAGAGACGAGGGAGGAATGCAGAGAAGCAGAAAAGGAAACAACATACTTTGTTTTCTGCTGAGAACAACAGATGTTGATAGCAATGATTACCCTGTGGGCAAATAGCTCAATCACTCCTTACTAACAGGGAATAAATCACAGAAATCACTCTCAACAAAAGCAAATGAGAAACACATTTTTCTTCCTCTGTTCTCAGTATCATTTGCTGTCCAAAGCCTTTGAGAGAGAGAGACGCTGTGAAGGAACCACAGCAGATCAAAGCCTTTCCCTCGCCCTCTCTCACAGCAGTCCTTATGCAGGAAATGACAGATCTGGGTGATGAGTTGATGGCGGAGAAAACGATGCAGGGAAAAAGGTTAGAATGACATGTGAGGACATGTTATGACTCAACACTAAGTCGCAGCGACGACGACTGAGGCTCAGCTGCCTTCTGGCTATGTGTGTTAGGTCCTCTTATGTTTTATTGCTGCTGGAGGTTGCATTGGAGTGGTTGGAGCTCCACTTAAGATTTAAAACGAGCTTTCAGAACATGAGAAGTTACAACTGCTTCAGCCGATGTTTTATGGCTGGCCCATTTTAACCCTGGGTTATTAGTAAAATACATCCTCTGAGGGCTGTGGAGCCGATGTGGCGAGCAGACTGAGGAGCAGAGGAACCAGAGTCTGACAGAGAAACAGCAAAATCCTTTCTTTGCTAGTTATATGACAGACATCTTCTCATGGTATTTTCTTTTCGAGGGTAAGACGAGAAGATCAGCATCAACATAATGTTAGCATCTTCATCCCTAGCTTAGCATGAAGACTGGAATTGACTCTAAACACCTTAAACTATCTTGTTTGTTGAGTGTGAGACTAAGCAGAAGTATGACAACAGTTTGTCATTTTTCAGGCAGTTATTTGTTATAAGGCAGTTATAAGTTATTTCTTGACAAACAACAGTTCATTTCTCTACCCAACACTTCAGTTCAGCATCTCTGGCAAGCACATGGGCTGTCAAACATGGTTAATGAACACAGGTTTTTGTTTCAGGCACAACAGTACCAAACCTGGGAACATTGCTGTAAAGATAAGCACAAAACCCATCTGAACATCGTTAACAGTTTTTTCTTTTTTCTTTTTTTTTACGTCAATTCATGTGCAGATAAAACAGTTAAGCCCACCAGACTTTGTTTACTTGCTCAGATTTGGTCATTTTCCTGGTTTATGTGCTTATAAATATGCTTCTACATGTGTAAATATGATTCTACATGTGTAAATATGCAACGTGGTCAATTTGTTTTGCTTTTGTCTGTTTTTACAACCAGCAGTTTGCACAGGGTGTTTTATTCTGAAAATCCACTGGCTCTGTGTCTGGCTTCCTGTCAGCTTGAGGTGTTCTGTGTAAACTGACATGTGCTGCTCATGGCGTCTGTCAAAAATAGAACAGCTGCGTATTTCACCTGGAGATGAGCGGAGGCCCGCTTCTGGGACGCTTCTGAACCGGACCACAGCAGAGCTGGTGGGGTTGGATACATTGACTAGAATGGCTGCGTACCGCTGCTGCAACCGTGGCGCACACACAATGTGGCGGGTCTGCGCCCGGCGGAATTTGGGGGTTACAGTTTTCATAGATGTATTTTTGAACTTGAGGATAGTAGTTTCCCTGCACTTAAGATAGGCTAACATCTTTCCTCTGTAGAGACCAAATCAAAACTTGTTCTCATTGATTGTATCTATGGACATGCCCTATAACCAGAGCTGCAGCACAGACTTGGTGGGCAGGCTCATCAAGAAATTGCTCCAACAGATAACTCCCTCTAAAATCACAAAGTGTTGCTTTGACAGTTTGGCTTTGTCACTACGGGTTAATCAGACAAGATGCATGTTCAGCTTTAGATATATTTCATGTCCTTTAAATTTTTGACAGTACCAGGCTCGTTCCAGTCTTACATAATAGGACTTTGTTCATAGTGTTGTTATCTTGCATGCATCAGCTGCCTGCCTATAAACTAAATTCTTGAGAAAATAACAGGGGGAATCAGAAAAGACATTAATATTGGACATTGGACTCATGAGTTCAGGGATCAGGATCAATGAGAAGCCTTTTGATATTTTCTCTCCCTTTTTTTAATCCACTCCCTGCTGTGGTAACCTTTGTGAGGCAGATAGATTCACCAGATCACAAAAGAATCCATCCTGCCGGGCTTCAAACTATGGGCTCATGTCTGAACCACAGTGGTTTGGTCCAAAAAATATCCCATAAGGGAAATACTGGAAGCTACAGGTTTGGTTGAATGCCAGGTGTAACTCAAAAAGAAGTGACAATGGCAGCAACTAAAGAGGTTAGTGTAGATGATCGGGTGTCCATAATCAGAACTAGAGAAAGCAAAGAATGGCACTGAAGTCTTTTCTCGAAAGAAAAAATATTTTCACTCTTCTACTACATCACGTGACTTGTTGAAGTTAGCATGTGATAGATGGTGATAGACAGATGGTTCATCCAATCACCTGCCAAGTATTTTTTTAAAGAGCCTCCAAGGATGACCTCCTAGATGGTTCTGTATCCAAAAACCAGTCTGGTGGTTACCGCTTTGTTTATGTGTGTATGTATGCATACTATATTGTGTGTGAAGTCAACCCATATGAGATTTTAAAACTTGGTCAAAGAAAAAGTAATTTCCGTTGTGTCCTTTATCTCATTCCACTCTGCTTTTCATTTCACTGCTACATGTTCAATCAATCAAGGATGCCAAGCTGACATTGCTGGCACACAAGCTGAGTTGCATTGATTTTTTTTGAAGGATGTCAGGCCTGTGTGGCTGGTAAATGTGCCTCTGAAGGATCTGTTGTGTTCTCACATCATTGTTGAAGCACTCGCAGATTCATACACATTTGATTGCCCAGATGCCATAATTAGCTTGGTCAGGCAAACAAGCACTCTGAAATGGTTCTGCCTGAGTGTATCTATTTAAGTGAGCCTGTTTTTTCAGGGAGGTATAGATTGGAATAAAGTGATGTCAGCATGAAACAAAAGGCCTGAAACATTTAGTCGATTTACTGTCCTGACCTGGCAAAGAGAAAGTTGCTCAAGCCAGAAAAGTACTGGATTTGTCTCCATTGCCTTGAGTCTGGGAAGTAATTTGCCTGCTGTGTCTATGTTTGGGGATATGGGGGGTAGTTTTTGCTTTGTCATGGGGAATGCGATGATTCATGCTAAAAGAAGCCTAACATCTGGCCTCATTAATCATTTCTTTTCATGTCTGAGTTTTCGGGGGGAATACTTTTCATCACATTCTCTCTCTCTCTCTCTCTCTCTCTCTCTCTCTCTCTCTCTCTTTCTCCTTCCTTTCCTCTCCCTCCCTCCCCCTCTCCCCCCATCTGTATTGCTTGTCATCTGTTGACATTCTGGCATGCCTCATCATCCATATCACTCCTCCCTCCTCATTTGCTCCGTAATTTGTTTAGATGGCAGAAGAAAGAAAGGGATGGGAATTAAAGCGAATAAGGTGTGGCAGAGGGGGAGAAGAAGGGAAGGAGAGTGTGGGAAGAGAAGAGAGAGTGAGAGAAAAAAAAAAGAAGAGTTGTAAATCAAGTCTGATGAAATCCGTTTGCATGCCGTTTAACAGTTAGGGAGTTCCTCATTAGTCACTGAGCTGTGAGTGAATGCAGTGACACATCCACATTAATGCCACATGCTGCATTGCCTGCGGCACACCAACACAGCGATAAGAACTACATTTTCCATTCGCTGTGATGACAAAGCCCCCACACGCCACCCGTCAAACATTTACAGGGTTAGGAAATTGCTGCTTTCTTACAAAGTTCCCATGACCGCTGCTGTGTCAACTGACATGTTTATTAGTCTTTATTACATTTTATGGCTCAACAGGCAATCCTAAGGGATGCGCTTGTTCATAATGTTGACAGAAAGAGATTTACTGTGTATAACATTAGCATTATTAAAAGACAAAACTGTGGATCGTGTTCAAGAAATAAAGCAAGATGAAAAACAGATCATATCTGCACATTTTGATCAACTCAAACTATGAAAAACTTCTAAACACATGACAAAGCATTTTTAACTCATGTGAAAGTTCATTCTTGACCTCAGAAACAGCAACTTCAGGAAAAATCTTTAAAGTGCCCTGTGATGAACTGGCATCTTGTCCAGGGTGTACAGTCAGCTGGGATGGGCCCACCCTGACCCTGATGAGGATAAGCGGTTACAGGTAATGGATGTCTTCATCGAGGGATGGAGTTTGCTCAGTTGTCTTGTCACAGAGATACAGTAGAGCTACGTCCACAGCAACTGAGCAAACTCCATCAACTAAGTGAGACCATAAGCTGTGGTTGAAAGCTAGAAAGCAGACCTTCAGTTACAGAAATTTGAGTCTTTAGGTTGAATGTGAATTAATATAAAAAAAAGAAAGTCTGCCTTTCATAGTTTTATTATGTGAGTAGCCAGTCACCATGAAGCAAATAAACCAGTTCCAAAGAGGCACAGTGCCAAAGAAAGAAAAAGTTTTTCAGTGTGGTATTATTTGGCAATTTTCTCTGGCAGAGAAGAACAGCAGCTGCAAGTAAAAGCTCACCGACACTTATGAAGACACATATGCTAAAGTGGAGACTTGCAGTGCCAGCAGAATATCATCATGATGCAGCCTGAGCACAGAGAAATGTACAAATCTGGTAATTATAACCGAGCTGTCGTTCCAAACACCAGTTCATAAAGATACCCAAAGGCACATCAAAGCTGTACATGTAAACAAGTGATAAAGTCATAAATTCTGATAAGATAGTTTCAACACTCCTTCCTGCAGCCAGATTATGGCTGGAAAAAGCCAAATGGTGCTCTCAAACCACAGTCTTCTTCCAGATGTTTGCCAGATGGTAGCATGGTGGAGCATCCATCTACAGGGAGTCATAGATCTGAAGATGACTTTGTGTTCTTGTACAAGAGCCAGAGAATATGCATGAGGATATTACAGAGAACCAGAAGATGCACCTCATGGTGCAAATAATACAATGTTTGTCCTTTGTGTTCAAGCCAACGTCCTTCTAATAATAATATGTCCACCCATGGTGCATCCATATGTTAATCATCTCTATAAAGGTGCTTCCTGTCCATTCAGGAGCTGTTGTGGAGTTTTCGATCACTTTACATGATTTTCATCTCCAGACTGAGTTGCTGTGGAATATTTTCCAAGCCCACTGTCCAACAAGGATGGTTTGTCTTAAAGCTCAGGTTCAAAGTTCATTCTTGACATTTCAAACATTTGATGAACTCCAGCACAGTCACTGTAATGAATGGACATGGCAGCGAGGTCAAGAATGATCTTTGCACCTCTACTTGGCAAAGCTTTTATTGAACGCCGCCTCAATCACCAGCTCTCAGATCTAATATCAATAAATCCATCTCTATGGAAAGCTCAGCAGTCAAAGATGAAAATCTTACGTAATCTTCAAAGAGATGGACAATTTCCTTTTTGAAGAACTGTCTATTATCCACTGGACACAGCTGAATACTTTAATAACAGCAATTCACAGTGGACTGCAAATGTTCCCAGGGGAAAACACAGCTGATTGGACACTTTATATCCAGATATTGTAAAATATTACCATCGTTTGTTTCCACATATGACTGAACCGAGTCTTTCACAGAAGCTGCCTGGAAGCTAAAGAAGAACAGTGCTCAGGTTATTTTCAGACATATTGTGAAGATGATACAGTCTGTCTGCCTTGTGATGTGGGGCAAACTGTTTCTGTTTTCAACCCTATGACAAAGTCAGACATATTCGTTTTCTTTTGGTTACACAAGTTTGAAACCTTCAGAGACGGTTCGAAACTCTCAATACCATGAGCATTGAACTGGATATTTGTTTTATATATTAGACATGAGCATAATATTAATAATGGACTCTGTGTCTGTGCAGTCCATTACACTGAGATGAAATGAAACCAAAGCAGAGAGGCAGCCGCAAATATGCGAACACTTACACACATGCGAGGACAACGAGTCATCCAATTAAGTGTATTTAATGCAGTGTGCTGAACAATAGCCTGCATCATAGACAGAGGGCACACACTGAAGCCATTAGCACTTACATAACTGTGGTGTGTGTGCCAAGTTAAAACAAACCCCAGTTTGATGCTGCACTGCAGTGCATCAACCTCTGCACTTTAGTTGATAAATTACGGGTTTGCACACTTAGATCTGTAGATTGCATCATTGATCAAAACAGCAATTCAAAATAGATTTACAGCCATATTAAAGTTATGGTGGGCTGAGTTTGGCAGTGACTGAAGATTAGGCCTTGACATGTCACAGTGTGTTGAAAGACAGTCAAAATGTTTGTTTTTAGTTTACTGTAAATGGTTCATTAGCAGCTTAGAATATGAACTGACCATGTGCTAACTCAGCCATCAACAAATCACAACTTAGCAACCGTAACTAAGCACATCTATCAGTCCACATGTTGTAACTGTTGGCATGTGGCTGTGAGTAAGAGATACTTACTCCCACAGGAATAATCTCTATAAACATTTATATGCATTCATCAGAATCTATAGACAAAGGACTGATAGTTTGGCACTGGATACTTTCTGGTCTCTGTTTCTAGTCACAGTAGTATTGAGTCACTTTGAAGCTAGCTTTAGTTGCAACACTCCACATAAAAAACAAAAGAATTGGCAAAGATATGTCTGACGACCATTTAGCTTTTTAATAGCTTTTAAAAATGTATCACAGGCAGAGCGGGTCGTCCACTAATCAGATGATCAGCGGTTCGATCCCCCGGCTCCCCGGTCTGCATGCCGAAGTGTCCTTGGGCAAGATACTGAACCCTAAGTTGCTCCCGAAGGCTGTGCCATCGGTGTATGAATGCGTATGAATGCTTAAATCCTTAAACTGATGAGCAGTTGGCACCTTGCACGGTAGCCAATGCCATCAGTGTATGAATGTGTGTGAATGGGGTGAATGAGATATGTAGTGTAGAGCGCTTTGAGTGGTCGGAAGACTAGAAAGGCGCTATATAAGTACAGTCCATTTACCATTTACCATATACAGATATCTGTTTATAGAGATCAGCAGAAATGTGTCTTTCTTGTCATATGTGTGTCTTTCAAGTTGCTAAACGGATTGCAGAGAAAAACTTGGTATCAGCGTCTCACAATGGGGTACGCTCTTCTGTGGCGTAGTCCCTCAGAAGCCTAATGACATTACGCCAGCCCAATTGGCTGGCAGTCGTGATGACTGTATTGTGAGGAGGGACATCCTCCCCCCTACAAAAGGGGGTGATGCAGCGTCACTAGCTCATTCAAACACCTCTTCTCGCTTCACTCAGAAAGCTACTCATTTCTCGCCACGACTGCTAACAGGACAATTAGCTTAACTGTCCACAGATTGAGCTAACAACTCGATTGCTGGGCGCAAATTTTCCGAGTCTCTTCATGAAGACCGGAAACTCCATCCAAAGGTGATCAGTCAGATTTGGGCACGCTACGGTCACCCCAGTGTGGATCTGGACACCTCAAGGGAGAACGTTCAGTGTCCCATGTTCTTTTCCCTGAGGGACCAGGATGCAGCGATGGGGAACAGACACGCTGGTGCACGAGTGGCCACAGGATCACTCATCTTGATAGCCCCTCATTGGCTGGGCAAGCATTGATTGGCGGATGTCATCCAGCTCCTTTACGGCCAACCATGGCCTTTCCTCTTATGCGGAGACCTGCTATCGCAGGCGCAGGAGGAGATATTTCACCCTCACCCAAAGCGGCTAGTGCTCTGGGCTTGGCCCGTGAAAGGCTAAACCTGAATGCAATTGGATTTCCACAGAATGTCATTACAACTATTCAGAATGCTAGAGCCTCATCCACTAGGTCGCTATATGATTGTAAATGTGCGTGTTTGAGGACTGGTGTTCAAGGTTACAGGAAGTGTCTTTCCAGTGTTCGGTGCCTGTAATTCTCAGCTTTCTGCAAGATTTGCTGGACAAGGGCAAAGCCTTCTCCACCGTCAAGGTATACTTGGCTGCTATTGCAGCATGCCATGTAGGTTTGATAGTAAGGCTGTTGGGCAACATCCCCTTGTTAGCAGTTTTATGAAAGGGGTGTGTCATCTGCGACCGGTGTCGAAACAGCTTGCTCCATCATGGGATTTGTCAGCTATTTTGGATCCACTGCCTCACCCACCGTTTGAGCCTCTAGATCAGATAGATTTCAAGGTGCTCTCTTTTAAGACAGCTCTTTTGTTGGCGCTGGCTTCTGCTAAGCAGGTCAGTGACATTCATGCATTTTCAGTGCACCCTAACTGTCTTCAGTATGGCATGGGAGACACACAAGTAGTGCTATGGCCTAATCTGGCCTTTGAGAACCATACTTTGGTGTGTCTTCCCCTTGACATGTCGGCTTTTTACCCACCTCCTTTCTCCTCCTCGGAGCAGGAGCAGCTGCATGCCTTATGCCCAGTGCATGCATTACACATCTATGTGGACAGGACACAGGGGTTTTGTAAAACAAACCAGTTGTTTGTGTCATGGGCGTCCCATCATAAAACAGTGGCTTTCTCATTGGATAGTTGCGGCCATTTCTATGGCCTACAGCAGCAAGGGCCTTCATGCCCCAGCTGATCTACGTGCTCACTCTACCAGGGGGATGGCGACATCCTGGGCCCTGTTTAGTGCTGTGTCTATCCAAGGTATATGCTCGGCGGCCAGTTCTCCTCATACATTTGCAAGGTTCTATGCGCTAGACGTCACAGCACCTCCTTTAGTGCATAGCGTGCTGAGTGTTGGCTCTTCTATAGATTGCGATGTGTCAGCCTCATAAGTGGCACTCGGTCTTCAAGATGGGTATATCCCCACAGTGAGATACTCAGCAAATGTTTGAAAGAGAACTTTAGGTTACAAAGGTAACCCCGGTGAGGTATCTCACCAGGCCACCCTCCTTGCGTTTGAATGAGCTAGTGATGCTGCATCACCCCCTTTTGTAGGGGGGAGGATGTCCCTCCTCACGATGCAGTCATCACGACTGCCAGCCAATTGGGCTGGCGTAATGTCATTAGGCTTCTGAGGACTACGCCACAGAAGAGCGTACCCCATTGTAAGATACCGAGCGAATGTTATCAGAGAACCGGGGTTACCTTTGTAACCTAAAGTTTCTCCAAGAGTTAAATTGTCATCAGACAAGAACATATGGTTCAGAGATTACAGCCACAGTAGGAACTTTGTGTTACTTCATCGACAAAGAATCACATAATTTCCTTGATGAAAACCCTGCTTGCAACTAGCACATCTACTGTGTTGTATTGTCCCCTGATGTGGAAGTTGGTCCTGGAGGCTATCAAAGTTTCAGCTCATGTTGGGAGAGGGACATCTGAGCTGACCCAAGCAGGTAACATTGTCAGTCAGACTCAGCAGCTCAGGGTTGAGGCATCTGTCCAGTGTGTCAAGTGAATAAATTAATCTCTGGTATGTTTTTTTAAAGCTTTTTAATCTCCATCAACACTTTTAAAGACTTTTTATTAATCTGTGTAATTTTTGTACTACAGGCAGCCTGCTGAGCACACTGTATTTATAGCTATGAGTCATGGTTTACTGAATATAGAACTCCAAAGACAGCTCTTTAACACTTAACACATTTTATATATGTATAGGTAGCTGTTGCCTTAAATGTGCAGTCTGACATAGCACTGTGTGGAGAGGGTTGCCATATCCTGCTCAAATACTACAACTCAGTTGTGTGAGATAATGACCTGAATTGCGAGCCTGTTTGGAAAGTTTTGTACTATCTATGCTAACTGGACTTTCATTTGTTATTTAGGATTTCCATTGCTGTTTTGCCTGTTCTGTCCTTGATGTTGTATTTTTATTAGACCCAGTTAAGATGTGGATGTCTTGGAATGTGGGTTAGGTCCCCATCACTGCATGTATGGTGCACCATTTTAACTGTTTTACTCTGGCCATGGTTTTGCTGTGCTTTTATAGTGTTTAGGTGACGCCTGTATGTGGTGGTGTTTGGATCCTTACAACCCTCAGGTAAGCCCCCCTTCAGATCTGGTGCCTATATTAATCTGAGGTGGTTTTTATATTGCAGATTTTTAGCATACTTGGCAGTGTTTTTTGACTATCCTTTTAGTGTTTTTATAATAAATTCTGTTTCAAATCAGTGTATAATAAACTTCCCATTCATTGTGGGGGACCTTTTATAATCCAGCTTTGAGGCCGACCAGTCTCACTATCTGGCCCTGGTCACATTAGCATATCTGCTCTTTATAAGATTTTATCTCCTTTATCAAATATGGAGAGGCTGCATTGATCTAGCAGCCAGTCAGTGAGCTTCTTCTTTTTCTCTGCCTCCTCCATCAATTCAACATCCGGACACCACAAAAGTACACAAGAAGCTCAATGACAGCCCGTCGGCTCCCAAACTGTTTGCTTGGTTTATCAGCACCCAGCCACACACACAGATCAAACCACCCAGTATGCTCTCTTCTAAAGACAGAAGTTTACTGATATTCAACCTCCAGCTGTTTCTTCTCTTCTCTGGCAGAACAAACGAGGGTCATCCCACTGTAAATCACCTGGCCTTGGTCTGCCATAAACCTCTGTAAAATTGGGACTCATCCAAACTCAAACATTTGGTGTTGCCTTTTATCAAAATGCCAGATGAAGATGGGAGAGAGGAGGGGGTGAAAAAAACCAACAGATAAATAAAGATGAAAGAGGAGAGAGGAGACGGAGTGAAGAGGAGCAGCAGTGCTGGGATCAGTGTACACATATGACACCGACGAGGTGAGAGACACATTATTGCAATTATCACGTCAAATATGAGACCATTTTTTTCATAAAAATATTGCTGTTGATTTTACTTTTAATGCTCAGTATGCTGGATGTGATGGCAGAGATTTCAGATTTAAAGGGGTGCGTCATCTTACCACAGTATTAAAAATGTAGCCCTGCACTCAAAAACATACATAAGTGAAAGTAAAATAAAAGTAGTCATGCAGAAAAATCTTGCAATCTTGGTGGGTTTATTGTATGATGAAGTTATTGTAGAAACAATATTTCTGTTTTTAATTGAAACGGACTTATTTAAAACTTTTGTTTTTGTAGAAATGTGTGTTTATAATGTGTTTATATTTATTTTGACATACTACTCGAAGACATTGATGACAAAGAGCAGTTTTTGTCATTTTTATAAACTAATCACGTGTTTTGAATGTAAAATCTGTATCTGCAAACGAACTTCACATATTAAATAAATAAAATAGGAGGAAAGATTGAAGTAAAAATATTGTACTTAAAGGTCCAGTGTGTCACTTTTAGGGGCTGTCCCTAAATGTGACACACTGGACCATTAAGTACAATACTTTTCAATTTATACAATATGGCAGAAATAGAATAATAACAATTTCAATACAAACTGTCATTAAAGCAGAACATTTAGTGGTCCATTCATGGATCAGACACTTGATTTGACTGGTTTAGAGAACAGCATGTTATGCAATAAGTACTGAAACAATGAACAGTTGGACATGTGCATTCAAAAGTTTAGAGAAGGTCAAAGTTCACCTGCATTTTAGGTGCACTCTGAAATTTCATCCGAAAGCCCACATTTTGTGAGTATAGTATATATCTACAAGTTCCTCTTCCACAGTCTGCCATATTGAACCACTGTGTCTACAGTAGCCCAGGACAGACAAACTAAACACTAGGTCTAAATATGACTTTGAAACTGAAGTAAGGTTTGAAGGTCTCTCCTCTTGGTTCTTTCCTCCAAAACCTCCTCTAATGAATCTGGAACAGGAGCAACACTTTTATTAAAAACGACTGGGCCTATAACAGCTCCGACTCCAGTCATTGCCAGTAATAATGTTACCCCAACAGACACAGGTCAGAACATCGTATGTTTGTGAGTAAGGAGATTTTAGGAGTTTAGTTTGAAGGCAGGTCCTGGGTTTAGTTTTCAGGATGTAGAGCACAAAGATTATGACAATAGTCAATGTTTGCCTGAGTGACAGACAAAGAAGATGAGTCAGGGTGAGAAAAAACAAGAGCCAGAGAGCACTTTGAGGACAGGTGTAAACAGGTAACGTATGCGAACACCTTGTAAGTGTCAGGTGTCTTTTCTTAGAAAGATGCTCTGTGCTTTCCCTGTATACCTTTCATATCAGACATGTAACTTCATATACAATACATTTGTCAGTACAAGTCTACAGAAATGTCTTCGTCTCAGTCTCTTTCTGTCTCCTCTGACTGACCTCTCACTCCTCGCCTCGCTCTGAGTTCAAGCTTGCCTGCTTGGATACAGCTTGGCAGGTATCGCTGTGATACATTCCATCTACCAACAGGTCTGCAAACTCACATTTCAATGATTTCAAAACTGATTCATCCCTGGCAAATTGTCAAATTTGATGTACTTTAATGCAGCCATGGCTCTAACCCAAATCTCTTCAATTCATGCTTCAAATCAAGATTATTTTACATCTTTTAGTGATGTTAGTGCCATGTATGGACATTGAGGTGTGACGTAATTTTACCTCCACTGAGAGTAAAAAGGAGGAAAAGGGTGTTTAAAGTTTAATATCTGCAGGTGAAGGAGGAAAGAATGCTGCTTTTTATGAATCCATGTGTGACCAGAGGTGGTACAGGAAGAGAGGGAGTAAACACAAGGTAACAGATGAAGAACTGTATCATTGTTTGAAAGTTCATGGTGTGTGAGTGTGTGTGCACCTAAGGCAGGACTGGGGGAAATGATTGTGAGAGTGTGCTCGCACTCAATAAGAAAAAAACAAACACACACAAACACATTAAAACTGACTGACAGAGGACTAATAAAGTGCAGAGCTGCACTGGAAGAGATGAGACTTAAACAACTCCTTGAGTCCTTGTAGTAGTTTAATGGCCCTGTAGTCTAAATTACATTTAGTGTCATCCACAGAAAGACAAGCAAAGAGCTCATTAAGGTAAAATTGTGAAAATTAAATGTAAACTGAACTTAAATGATCCAGTAATGGGGTCAGTTGTCTGGTATTATAAAAAAAACAAAGCTGATTTACATAACGTGGGTTTCACTATAAAAACAGCAGGCCTGTGCACTCATCATCATGCCATTATTTCTGCCAAAGCCAAATTCCACTTCACCAGCTGGGACATTTAAAGTCCAAAAGAGAGACGATAAGGCGTTTTTCATGAAGCTTTTACGCAGCAGATAATGGACTTTTTAACTGACACATTTTATAGAGCTTTTTTACATCTGACATTGCTTAATCTGAACCAAAGCAACTCTAATAAAGAGAGAGGGGGATTCCAGAGAAATGCATGTCAGAGCTATGAATGTTAATGCCCTAGTAACAAGCTGCCATTTTATGTGTCAGCTAATAAAGGTAAAACAGGACTAGTAGCATATCTTGAAGCTCTTGTGCTAAATGCAACATTAGTTACAATGTTCACCATCTTAGTTTAGCGTATTACCATGCCAACATAATTAGCTAATTAGCAGAAAACACAAATGCTGTGTCTCAATTTGGATTCTTCTGCTAGCACTCTTCTATATGCTACACTGTGTACACTATTCTTGGTGTAGCGCTCTAATTTCAGCACCGTAGTGTTGTCTCAATTCAAGTACACTTAACAGAAAAGACAACCATAACATTTTACTACAACATTTGACTGCCAAAATCAAATTTAAAACTTATGTACAACTTGCAACTTGTTCCAAGGCAGGTCACCCACCTCTCACCTGAGCTGGGATCCCACCATGACCCTGATAAACACAAGTTGAATCACTGCAACCACTTCAGCTCCAACAGCTTCCTCACCCATCATTTTTCACAATATTGGTGGTCCCTCCACCTCTGCTACGTAGCAGAAGTTGAGTTGAGTGTGGAACACATGCTCAACTGTGAGTGCACCATCCAGTCACTCACAGTACACTGCATTTTAACAAAACTAACAGTGTGAAGACACTTTTGGACCCAAAATAAATATACCATGAGGAACACAAATGTCTGAACTACATTTCATGGCAAATTATCCAATAGTCAATGAATTGCTGAAGTGTGGAGTGAAGGAGTGAATCTGGAACATTTTTTAATCATCCACTTTTAATCATCCACTGTGAAGATGATATTTCACACGATAAATACAACTTTGAACCACCAAAGTCATTAGGATTCACCCCACAAGCCTCATTGACATCTGTCCGAAATTTCAATGCATCCAATAAATGATTTTTTACAGCTCAACAAACAAAATGTCATACTTATTGTGATGCTTAAGGAAAAGTCATGGGATCACCAAAGTCATTAGGATTCTTAGGATCCTCTATGGACATTGAATGTCTGTACAAAGTTAAATGGTCATCCATCCAATTGCAATGGGAGGTTACTCAGTTACTCATTATACACTGCATCATTCTACTAACTACTTCAATTAACAGCTAAACAAATCATCCTAGCTCAGTCCGAAGTGCCTTTAAAGTACCCCAAATCCTCCACAACACATGTTGCATCTTTTGTATTCAGCAAGTGGAGAAATACAAAACAAGGCACTGTGGATTAGCAATCAGACAGCCCTACTGTTTGGAAGGACTTATTGACCATGTAGCAGTTAACTTAGCCTGTCTGTGACTGTACACAGCTGTCCATTAGTCCAGACCTCGGCTTCAGGGTTCATACACCCTCCAACTTTACACAAAACAAGTTAACTCCTGAAAGCAAACTCACCTGTGGCATTAGGAACCCAACAAAGAACACACAACATGTACAGGAGTCATCTTTGGAGTTGCAGAGTCCCACTTCTCAGGACTTGTCCTGGACCAGCCTTTCCACCATACTGACATTAGGAAAAGACTAAACATTGACTGGGCAGCAGTGCCCACAGTGGTTTACATCTTTCCTGATGAAAAAGAAAAAAGACACATTTCTGCATTTCTGGAGCAAGTAAATATTTTTGGACCTGGTCAGGTGCCAGGTGCAACATCACCCTGCTGTGTCTCACAGTAAGTAAACTAAAAGTAAACTTCTACATATTTCGGGCACATCAAGGTTTTGCCACCTAATGGTTAAGCAGGTACAACCTGACCTACATGCAGTAAATAGAGCGGTTCTTTGTATCAGCAATTAATCAAAGTGAGTCCTAACAAAGTGCTGCTGTCCCGGGTACTCAGATAAGGGAAGGCAGAAGCAATTATGATAGGTTGTATGCATCATGCCAGCCTTATATTCCCACTGAGGATTTTTGTGTTTGTGAGTGTGTGTAAGGTGGTTTCACCTTTCTCTGTGCATTACTGCTCAATGGGAAGATAAAGGGATGCGTTCATAAATAATGCTTCATCTCTTCGTATCTTCCTGCCCGTCTGTCTTGATACTGTATCTGTGAGCTAGTCTATCAATCCACCACACCTTTCCGTCACCCAGCCTTCCCACCTGCTTTCCTGGCTCAGTTTCAACATAAGTTACCGTTTTCAGCATCTGAAATGAATTCATTTCACCCATACTGCTCTTATGTCACTGCACGTTTCTTCTCGCATGGGCTGTTATTGTTTCACTATGCTGTTTTTTTTTTTTTAGGCTTGATATGCAACGGTGCATTTGCAAGTGTTGTCACAATGCGCGAGGGTCACTCAAAGTGAACGTGTGGGTGGGTGTGTGAAAAATGAATGCCTTTTTGAATGCATGAGTGCCGTTGTGTGCGAGCATGTATCGTCAAGAGGAGAAGGCCTGAAATGTTGATCTAACCTCGTGCCCCAGCTGTTTCCATTCCGTATTCAGTAGAGTTTAATATTGAGGGACTCTGAGCTGTCAAAACATATCAGAATGATAACGAATATTCTGGTACAATGTGCTCGACTGCCTGGTGTGGCACATTTTTCCATGTTGAGAGATGTTGCTGGTATTATCTCTCACACCAGATGGATGGGTGGAAAGATTAGAGGTCTGTTCCTATCTAACATGCTCACGTTTTGTTTTATCCTCTTGCTTCGGTTGTTCCTTCCTCTTGCTCTTGTTATTCAAACACAGCTTCTCAATTATTACTTGGTATAGACACTGAGAGGCATTTTGCTTCATTGCTAAACTTAAAAGAGTACTTCAACAACTTGACATCCAACTAGTACACCATTGTTGAACTCCTGATTGACAAAGTATTCAGATCTTTGTCTTTTTAATTCCATGACCTTTTCTCCATTGTAAAAGGGATCACGGTCAGAGATTCAATTGGGTTATCGTAATTGCAAACAATGTAACCCTGAGCCGTTAGTGTCAAGCAGAGATGAGAAGCAGCTACAGAGAATCTAATTTTTGTTTCATGTTAAAGCCCATGCATGTCTCCAGGTGTCATGCCCCCAAAGCATGAAAGGGGTTCATTTGACCCCCACAAAATGACCATAATCATCATAAGTTTAACAGAAGTGTATATTAACTGCTTATTAAAGTTCATTATTTAAAAGTTTGTCTGGGACAAGAAAAAAAAAGTTTATAGAAGTTTTCTCCACCTGTCATCCTGTGGTGTCTGTCTCTGTCTGGATCACTGCTTTGCTTAATAACCGGTATCATGACGTTGGTTCTCATCTACCTCTGGTTTTTCCAGTTACTAGCGGGAAGAGGTGGAATCTGTCACAGTGCCAGAACCATACATGTAGAGAGATGTGATAAAATGCTTGCCTGAGTCCCAACGGACACTGACTCAAGTCACTTGAGGCAATTTTTAAAATTTTGCGCAGCTTCCTCCAGACTAACTCCAATTCAGGAAAAAAAGCTTTAAGCCCAAACAGTAGAGTCAATCAGAACCTGAGTTTCTTTCTATTTCTATTTTGAACCGTTGCTTGGTAGTCAGCCGTTACAGAGCACACTGACAAATGAGGCGAGTCGGACAGTCAGCATAAAAAAAACCAAAGGTTCCACCTCACCTCCGCTGTTCCCTGATTTACTCCCATTAACCTCCCTCCCTCCCTCAGCGGCTTGCGGCAGTCTTCGACCTCCATGACTTCAGCCTCCTGCTTTCCAAAAACCATGTCCTCATTTTGGGCTCCCTGATGCCTGGAACCACAACCTGTGAAACTGGTAGCTAGGAGGGCCTCTGTTTCCTCTGTGAGTTGGCAACTTGCACTACATTTATTTATTTATTTATTTATTTACATTTTTTAAATTAAGAGGAAAGTGTGGTCATCATATGAACTTTGGATTTTGAGAAAGCTATTTATCAGGAAAAAACAAGATGAATTAATCCGTGGTAGTTAATGAAGTGAAAATATAAAGCCTTGCATGCCTAGCCATGGTTAGGCATGCAAAGACATCACATTAAAGATTAATCCGTGTCTTTTCTATTTAAGCATATTTAATGCTAAATGCTTTTCCTACCCTTATAATAAGATGAAATAGTTTTTTTTGTTGGGTTTTTTTTTCAGTGAATTGAAGTTAATTGCTTCTCTCATGAGTGTACTTACTCACCAGCCACTGACACCAAAGAGGAGAGCTGGTTAAACACTGGGATGAAAATGTAATAATACTAGCGGATTATGAATTTGGACATAAGATGTATGATAATTGTTGACAAGAAACACATGTATTTAAACTTTTTTAACATTCAATACCAATATTTTCTTCTTCTTTTTTTTTATTTCCAGCTTTCAACGATACCTGTATAATACTTGTATAAGGCATTATGATATGGTTAAAGTTAAGAAAAGATTGTGTTCATGGTTAAACCTGCAGTGCAACAGCAAAGTTGTGGGCCACAAAACCAAAATAGATCAGAACAAAGAAATCAGAGCAGATCACCTCAGTTCTCACGTCTTTACATTGTCTCCCAGTCAGCTACAGAATAGATTTAGTAGATAAAGTTCTGCTATTGGTTTACAAATCACTGAATGGTTTAGGTCCAGAATGCATAAATGACATGTTAGCAGAGTATAAACCCAGTAGAGCTCTGAGAGCTACTGACTCAGGTCAGATAGTGGAGCACAGAGTTCAAACCAGACACGGTGAAGCAGCATTTAGCAGTCATGCTGCTCACAACTGGAACAAACTACCAGCAGGACTGAAATCAGCCCCAACTCTTAGCACTTTTAAATCCAGGTTAAAAACTTTTCTCTTTTCATGTGCTTATGGCTAAGTTCTTTTAAATCATTTTAAATCGTAATCTTGGATTTGCACTGTAAGTCCTCTTAATCGTTTTATATATATTTATATCTTTAGGTAAAGCACATCATCATGTGGTGATTTCGGCCTTATCCTTTTGATTATTTTATTACAATCCAAACACAGAAACATCTGTTTATTTTGAGTTCATAACGCTGAATAAAATTTACTGTGTTACCCACACAAATAAACACAAATGATTGGGAGGTGAAAATTCATTTTGCATTTGGTAGGAACAATAACACCATATTAGTGATGGCAGTTTTGGGTGGAATGTGTGTTATGAAGGAGAATACGTTGAATATGTCTGGTTTTTGAGAAACTTCTTCATGAACAAATGTGTTTGCTACTACCAATCTGATGTGTGAAGAGTAATTTGGGTGAAGTGACCCTTTAAAAAGTTGCTGCTGTGGCTACTTCCAAACTAAATTAAAACTGCACAAACATACTCAGCTTACACCCTGTGACCGCCTTTCTGAAACAACATCTCATCTTTTGCCTCCCATCCAATCCTGCCTGTCCTCGTGCTGTGTGCGTGTGTGTGTGTGTCTTCATAAGTTGTGTCTTGGTTGGCACCCATGGCCCAGCTGTCGCAGCAGAGAGAATTTGCGCCAAGCCGGATACCCACGGGGCACACTGGAGCCAGAGGCTGCCAGCTGGCCCACCACTCTTTCCCCCACCCCCTCGATGACACACTCACAGAGACACACACACACACACACACACACACACACACACACACACACAATCCGATCTCACACCCCAAAAAACTCCTCCATTGACCTCTCAAACACCCCCTCCCCTCCTCAATACACACATTTAGACACACTCAGGTTGGGCACACACCCAAGTCTTGGCATGTCGGAGCTGTAAAGGCGACAGAAGTGTCAACAACATCACACTGCTGCTACATAATCCTCCTCATCCCTGTGAGCACACCAGGGCAGACACACAGCCTCAATCAATAAATCAGGCTGCACTCTCAACACGTCTTTGGAAAAAAGCAGGCGGGTTGGAGTGTTCAAGTAATTGCTGCTTGGACACAAAGTGATGTCATCTTTCATTTTGCTGGACTATTTATTATGGTAATAGCAGATCTGAGATAAAGAGGTCGATTTGGAGATAAATGTGAGAGTGTAATGTTCGAGAGAGAGAATGTAGGCCAACAAGACAATCAAGACATTTAGACATGGCTTAGAGCTCAGAGTGACTTTTGTTCCTCCATTTGTTGTTTATTTGCTGTTTTGTTGCCATAGATCTTAAACTGGCCATTCGTATTGAAGCAGTTATTGTTCGGCGTTATTTCAGCCCACGCATTATGCAAATCCCATCCAAGCCAATCAGCTGCAAATGCTCCACAGTGCTGGCTCTAAGAAACAGAAGAATACTTGTCATCCCGGGTTATTGTGCTGGATGGTGCTGAGAAAACTCGATGTGTCTTGCTGCGTTGTGTTTGGTGTGAGTTCATCCACGGAGGTGTGGACGGGATGTCATTTCCTTTGTTGCTTTGACTGTGAGGAACTGATTGTGTGTGTGTGTGTGTGTGTGTGTGTGTGTATGGCTGGAAATGCTCACACGGCCGTACTGACACACACAATCGTGCGCATCTTGCACCTACTTGTTCACACACATACAATCTCAAGTATGCATGCCTGATAGAAAGACAGATTTTCTTGACTCACCCACTCACCTGTTTAAAGGGCACACAGATATACTGATGTCTGTTGGAAAACACTCCGCTCACGTCAAGCTCAAACGGCAACATCACGCTGGGATCTATTGACTTCAAAATATGGATGAATAAATCCGTTTCTATGGACAATACAGGTATTATGTAGACAAAATTACAAACCAACATGGTCATGTTCCAACTGTTTCAGGCTAAAAAGCAAAACATAGGAGTTGTCTTTGCACCAATAAACACTAAATTAATATCATCTGAGTTATACTGTATGACAGTGCCAGACGAGTGTGTTGTCCAGGTTATAATACAGTCTAGTTCAACACATGAGCTGCATGATGAACCATTTAAATGCAATCCTCATCCTTCAGCACACTGGTTTTGTACACTTTCATACGTTTCCAGCTGTGAGAGCTCAGTCTTAACACACATTGTTCAGTGAGTTACGTGATACAAAAATAAGTTTTGGGCATGAAATTTTCCATTTTATTCTGTTCAGTGCATCGTGGAGGATGACTGATAGAGTGACTAGGCTGCTAACAAACTCCCAATGCAAAATCTCCCATTGATTTATTATCTCCAACAGGTCCTCCAACCTTCCCTTCCCTGTAAGCTGCTCTGGATAAAAGTGTCAACTAAATGACCTTCCAGAATGATTCATGTGAGTGAAGGACCGAGAGCATACAACAGTTAGCACTAAAACTTAAGTATATATCTGATAGGAATGTCATCAGCTTTACAGATATTTGGTATAAATCAGTCTTGGAATAGAAATGTTCACTTTACGATGGCACAACGGAAAAGGTAGATTCATTTAATTGGCTAGATTTGGTACTATAACACTACTTTCTGTGTCTTCCTTCTGAGAGAGAACAATTATCATTTGCAGGAAGTTAAAGCACAACAGGCAGAAGAAATAAATTAGTGTGCTGCTGACTGAGGTCTGAATCCAGAGGAATATAACGTGATTGTTTACGTGTTTTGTACGTTTGAAAGTTGTATCATATTGTTCGTATCGTATCATGTTTGTGCATCAGGCAGACGTACAAATAGCTGATTCTGTAGGCTTTCTGGTGAAGATCTCACCATTTTTTGTGTGTGAATGTGCTGTGAGACTCATCAACGAGAGACCAGCATACCCTTCAGTGAACACGACAAACAGGAAGATGGCCCTCCTGCTATGATCTGTTGGGGTCCAGCAGTGTTTGATGGGAAAGTTGCAGCAGGATTTCAAGGCAACATGATCTCCTAACTCGACAGACTGACCATCTTATTTTCTACATATAAATATCGTGCGGTATGATCCTGACATCAGAGATCTACAACTTGTTAAAACAAATAGAAAATGAAACAAATGCCTTATGGGTAATCAGATTTGTTGTTTGGAAACGGCAAAAGAATTTTGAGATTTTTATCAGGAGATCTACCAGATCTTAACCAGAACCCACATACAAGGTTGCACAACAAGGTAAGAGGAATGTTCCAACCACCCATTTATTACCTGCAGCTGTCATGAATTCTGCATATAAATATTGTGAATTCCAATCCAATTTTCTCAGAGAATAAAACGCTGTTGTGCAATGGAGAACAGAAGGCACTAAAACAGAACAAATGTCCCAGATTAAAAATTTCCCTCACGCACTGGTCCGTTTGGATTAAGGTCACTGACCATAAATGTCCTCTTTCTATTGATCATCAACTTGTAAGACAAATTTGACCTGTGGCAAACAAACAGCTTCTGACTCAATAACAATTCGATTCAGGACACTGATGTTAATCATTTACCGGGGCAGTGGAAATACCCTGACATCAAATATCTCCTGTCCAGGTGGGGAAAATGGAGAATGAAAAGCCTCTAAATGAATAGTGACTCCTACACACTGCGGATGAAAGTGAGGAGCCCATCAAACAGGCCCGTATTTTAACCCCTGAGGATACTAGCACCACCACACGATTTACTGTCCCACTTCTGTGCAACAGCGAAAAACAAGAATAGAAGATTTCTCACCAAAGGCAGCGTGTTACATCATTTCTTCTGTTTTTGTTCTTTTTTTTTGTTTTTCTTTCCTTTTTTTTCCCTACTCGGTATTATTCCACAGTGAAGCCATCAAGCCAGTCACTCACAAACCAGACAGATCAAGGCCCAGCAGTGTGAAATGTGTCGGCCATTTTGGCTCTGTCAGAGCCGGTGGCACGCAGAGCAACTGCTCATTAGAAGGCAAGTGTGACAGAGCCTCGCTCCTCTCCACCAGACGGGTTCGACTTCCTCACCCAAACAGAGTACAAGGGGAGAGGCAGGGGAGGGAGGAGAGAGGCAGATGGCGGCGGCGAATGAAAGAGGCGAGAGAAAGCAGGAGCGGGAGGAAGGCTGGAGGGAGAGTGAAAGTGAAAAGAGAGATGGGAGTGAGGGAGCGGTACAGCACGAGAGAGGGCAAGGGAGCGAGGGCTGGAGAGAGGAAACGTGCCGGCGGATATCATTAGGGTCGGGCGCAGGACTGTTTAACGAGCAAGTTCACAGCACCCCTCCATCCTCAGTGGCGCCTGCTGGCTGGAGGCCCCCGGGTTCTGGCTCCGCAGTAGGGGCTCCTGCCTGTTCCATCAGCGGTGAACATAGGGGGGAGTTGAGGATGGACATTTATTTTCTCTCACTACCTGTGGAGCAACCAGCACATTTGCACAGACACATACAACAACCCAGGAAACATTCACTCAGGATCTCACACACATGCACACACACAGCCTTGGGCGAAGAGAGAGGTTTACAACATGCACTCTCTCTCTTTTTTTCCCCCTTTTTCTCCCATCAGAGGTATAATTGAGTCTGCCTAACACATAAACATAGTGGTAATAAACCTGGCTTCCCCTTGATGTCGAGTGGTGAAGCACATAGCTGTGAGAGGTGATGGGAAAAGTCACAGACGCAACGGGTGCCTGCTAGCTTGTAGCATCCTTACAGACACGTGTTCACCTTCACTTCTATGGGAGCCTAACCAGACAACAATTCCCCATAGAGCGAGGAGACATGGGAAGAAGAGGCATTTTTTGATTTGAATACAATCAGTGAAAGACTGAAATACCAAGGCTGAGATGTTTCCTGAGCAACACAAAAGGAAAAAGCCAGGAGAGCAGAAGCTGTTCAGATGAATACAAAGTTTCATTATATATCATCTCTTAGCAATGCACCACAGAAAAGACAAATAGATATCAGGCTTTAAAAAAATGTGACACCTACTTTAATTGGTTGCCCTGATGAGAATAACACTGTATATTATCTCAACATTGAGCTGCTTCTTATTTGTCATTGCGATGAAATCCAACTGCTCTGTGCGATTATATAAAATGATCTTAAAGGTCTTATTCTAGTTATCAAGATGTCACATAAATGAACAAAACCAACCCTGAATTGATTCCACTTCGAGTCTGTGTATCCAACCCTTGATATACAGTATCTTATTGCTCTGTGCCACTGTGAGCTCCACTGGAGAACAAAAATGAATAAAATCACATTAATGATGCTCACACTGGCTGACCTGTTGCACCAAATTCACAAATTGCCTCCAACAAATGAATAATTTACTCCTGTTGGAGTTACATTTGCTAAAAGCGTACAGTTCCCAGCTTTTTTAGGAAATGACTGAACTATTTTTAAAAATTGAACTATTTATTTTGTGACTCTTTCTGTAGTAAGAACCAAGAACAGGATGGGAAAGTCAGAAAGCATTGTGTGTTGGACTGAAATAATGTTGGTTTTGATCTTTTCATGGTGGTAGTCTCTAGAAAATTCAGCCAAATGCAGTTCAAAGTGCTCTGCACTCTCGGTGAAGCCCGTATTTACTGGCAAATAATAAAACAGCTTCCAGAGTTCAGTTTGGAAAGACACATGTTCAGACAAACTTCACAAGTGGCTGCTCTGTGAAAAATGAGTTGAAAAGTCTTTTGTATGGAGTCCGTCTTTTCCTGATAGAATTTAAATCTATGAATAGTAACAAAATGGATTTGATATAAAAGTTCTCATGAATTAACAACTTTTATTTTATGTTTTGATTACTTGTCTTTTTTCAGTCATGTGGGTGCAACGCAACAGGCTGCCAACTCAACATGAATTTCATATCACCTAAAGGCTGATATGGAAGCACCACTGCTCCATGTGCACCTTGGCCATTGAAGCCATTTGTGGCTGTTCTAGTCAATGTTTCAAATCCCGCCTGAATCACCATGGTCCATTACAGAAGCATCCTGGAAGTGCGATTCCACTCGTCTCCGTCGAGAATATGTGGCTGTTCTATTTTTGACGGATGTCGTGAGCGGCCCACATCATCTGCAAAGAGCAGCTTAAGTTGGCCGGAACTCAAAAATGAGACTCCAGTTGATTTTCAAAATAAAACACCCTGTGCAAAGTTCTGACAGTACAGCCAAAAGGTAAACAGATTAACGACCTAGCATATTTACATATTTAGAAGTACATACATGAAGGAAAATGACAGACACACAGCTTCTGAAATGCTCCCAGTGCAGGTTGAAGTTGTGTGGAGAACCTGACAGAGACGTGCCCCGTGGAGTTTTGGCTTAAGGCCTGGCAAACACTTTGGCGAACAGCCGCCTATTTTCAAATCAGTGGACATGGTGCAACATTTTCATTCAATAGTTTTGATTCTGAGGAAGTGAATGCGAGTACAATATTCACTCTGGTTTTTGGTCTCCACCTACTGCTGGTAGCAAACAGCTGATTAATCTGAACATCTTGGCTGAAAAAAAGTTGCCTGTTTTGGTTAGGTTGATGAGTGAGAACCAAAACAATGAACTGAAAGACAATAAAATGGGGGAAACTGCTAGCTTTTAATGCTCTTAGTTTTGTCAGTACAAGCCAATCCTTACATTGGATTGGAGTCATATGACCCCTTGTTTATATAAAAATATTGATTCATGCAGCTTTAAGAGACGAGTGTTACTTTAGGAGAAAGCTGAAGTAAAGGTTTTTAGATGAAACTCTCCACTTTTCCAACCCATTATCTCCCACTGTACACTGCAGTCGTCCAGTTGAATAGATTTTGCAGCCTTCTTGTTTGACCTGAAAAAGACCCCTTAAACTTTGAAAGGTTGCCACTATAAATCAGTGTAACGGAATTGCGCATTATCCTCTGCAGTGCTGACACTGGTTGTGGCAAAGCTGGCAAGATAAAACCCCATAAAAAGCGTCTGTTGGAGATGAGTGCATCGCCTGGCACAAGAGAGCGGCGGGACTGGGAGTTCACGACCGGATGGATGTCAGCTTGATCTGTACTGAATCAAACACACAGTGAAGGTTGATAAGGAGGCTTAACCGGCTCGGCTGGTGAAGAGACTCTCCTGGTGCCCACTTCCATGTGTGCACAGTCTTTCCAAAGATACGGTATGTACATAACGCACACTTTGGCCGTTTGTGCTTGCAGATACCGATGCATGTAGAGATAGCACACAGACACGCAGCACAGTTATATCAGAGATGATCCGTGCCAAAATAAGCAACATCAATCGCTTTGAAAGGTTTTCATATCAGTCATTTTGACAGGATCAGTGAGAACAAGATGAAGTGGGGGAGAGAGAGAGAGAGAGAGAGAGATGTGGGGGAGGAGGAGGTGGGCTGCAGATGAAAGCCAACAGAAGGACAAAAAGCATAGACATCAAAAACAAAAGAAGAAAAAACAAAAGTTGAACTAAAGTTTAAAAATGAAAGCGAGAGAATAAAATTGGGGGAAAAGGCGAGCGGGGTAAAGCAAAAAAACAAAACAAATCTGACACAAACCACTAGTTGAAAACAACACGTACAGAGAAATCAAACAAGATAAGAAAAGGGGAGAGATAAGACACAGGCGGAGACGAGGAAAGCATGAGAACGAGCGCGAGAAAAGAGAAGACGACAGAGAGAAACTTTTCTTTGTCAAAGTGCTAAAGCTTTAGCACCAAAGAAGGCTCCTTCACTCCTACGACAGTAAAACATGAAGGCAAACAGATGTGATAACCCTCGCTGCTCAATGTGATACAGTGTCAAGTACCAATAACACACACACACACACACACACACACACACACACACTCTGGCAAACACTCACGGTGTGTGGCCAGAGCACCCTATCTGAGCACCAGTGCTCATCCTGACACTCCAAAGGGGCTCAGCATGTGCACTGTCTGAGATGTTTAATTCATACGGCCGCCTGCTTGTGCTCAACATGAAAGTGTGACGGAGGAGGATGGGAGTGCCGAGTGTTATGCGCAGCACCCGGGTGATGCAGAGACACGGGAGAGAGGGAGGCTACGTAAATAGAGAAAGAGAGAGAGATAATGCCAATGAATGAAGAAGAAGAAGAAGGGAGAAATAAATGTGAGTGATGCAGGAGTATCCACGGTGACAAAAAAAATGAGGCTATAGAAAGAGAAAACTGGGAAGCAATAAAATTACACCAGTGAGAGAGAGAGAGAGAGAGAGAGAGAGAGAGAGAGAGAGAGGAGATGAGAGAGTTTGGGATACACAGAATGAGTGATGGATAGAATTAGAGCAGCAAATATGAACGAGAGGAAAGAGACGACGGGAAAAAGTGAGGTGGAGGGAAAATTCAGAGACACACACAAAGAGAAACAACAGATCTCATCCAGGCAGGCGGTGAGAGCCCGGAGTGCTGAGGGTGTGTTGCAGGTCTCAGGAGAGCCAGGCAGGGGACTGAGTGCTAGCGATTTTCTGTCATATCTCTCTTTCTCTTCATCCCTCACGGCTGTTATCCTCCTCCTGCCTTACCCCACCCTTTCCACTGCAGCATATGTAAAGCAAACACATGTGTAGATTTCAATTTACCCAAAGATCGATTTCATTGTGAGATTAGTCTCGCTGCCTTCGTATAATTTGTTTTCTCTAACTGAGGTTCCTCCTGTTCCTCTAGGTGTAAAACTCACGTACTGTTGAGTACATTGAGTCAAACTATCTAAAAGATTTAAAAGTTTTATCTAACAGCTTTATTAATTGTGAGAAATGTGTGAGAAACTTTGGCGTAGCATGAATTTTTAACTCTCTTTTGTCTTTTCTAGTTAGCTTAGCATAAAGACAGGAGACAGGGGGGAACAGCTAGCCTGGCTCCTCTAAAGCTCACTGACATCTTGTTAGGTGTCACTGCTCCCGGCTAAGAAATGTCCTGCTCTTAACCTCCCAGTAAAAATGCAACAGGTCATTTTCTAACTTCCATGGTTATTTTCTATGCTAAGCTAAGCTAAGCTAGCCATCTCCTGGCTCTGGATTTATTGAGCACACAGATATGAGAGTGGAGTTATCTTCTTGTCTAATTCTTAGCAAGAAAGAAAATAAGAGTATTTGCAAAAAATATTAGTCGTAAGGTATGTTTGCCTGACAGCATGTTACTGTTTTGAGTTTGTTTTCTGTGTTTCCTGTTGTATTGTCTTTTTCTACTTCCTGTCGTTTCCTTCCCCCTGATTGGTTTCTCTTGTGTCTGATTAGTTCTGTGTTTCCTTTGTCTCCTTGTCTGTCCGTTCTTGGTTTCTTGCGTTCTGTGTTTTGGGATGTTTCTCTGTGTTCTCTATGTGTTCTCTCAGTGTTCATCTGCCTATGTTCATCCCTGTGTTCCAGTTCATGGTCTTTGTCAGGGGTCCCCAAACTTTTTTCGGTGCGGGCCACATCAACTTGCTCCTGTGATGGGGGGCCGGGGTCAGTCTATAACTGGAAATGATATCAGTCACACCAGGATTTCACAGGCCTTTTTTTAAATAGTTGCGGCCTAAAATGCCTGATGTTGCATGAGGTTTTCCAAAAAATTGCGGTGAAAGTTGCGGTGCTTTTTACATTTTTCTTTTTGTGATTTTGTTGCAGGAGGAAGTGAAAGTTGTGATAAATTGCGATTCGACAGTCGCGGAGAGGGCGCAGCGAGTACTAAGTCCACGGCCCCGGGAAGCGGCGAGGTTCGGGCAGGAGGGCGCTGTAAAGCTCGTGACGCCGTGAGCCACCTTCGCCCCCGAGCTTTTCCAAACCGACCCAGAGCCGGTCGCGGCGCACCGCCGCGGAGGAAATGCGCCCGCGGAGGCCAGCCAGCGCTGGGGAGAGGTCCCACGAGGGGATCCTCCCGCACCGTGTGGCCGTCCCTGACCCGCCGAGTTGAATCCCCCGGGCAGACTGCGCGGAAGTTGATCATGAGCAAAGTCACGTCGGAATATACCATTGTGTGAGGGGATGAAAATTAGCTAGTACTGTAAATAGTTCGTAAATAAGGTAGATTTGAATTAGAATGCCAAGCTTAATCATTAAGTGTGGATATTTTATAATAGGAAAATGTTTAGATTTGGCCATGTTTAGAGGGATTGTTTGGGATCGTTAAGTGGGCCGCTCCAATTGTTTAGGCGGGCTGGATGTGACCCACGGGCCGTAGTTTGGAGACCCCTGGTTTTCTGGATTATCTTTTTATTAGCTTTTTGGTAAGTGTTTTTGCCTGGTTTCCAGACGCTTTTTTGGTTTATCTGTTTTTTGTCTTTTGTTTTTTGTTTTTTGGAATCCTGCTCCCGTGTTTCTTTGTGTTTCTTTTACTTTTTGGTTAAATTAAAGTGAGCTACTTACCTGCCAGCATTTAGGTCCTGCCTTGAAACCCCCCAACTTCCACGTAACACAGCAGCCATCATCTTATAATTTGAGGCAGCTTAAACGGGGGGTTCAAATGTTTAGGTATCTTTGTCCTGGCAGTCGTCTGCACGTTTATTTCTTGTGTTTTGTATCAGGATGTATCCACCACAGTAAAAGAAAGAGACCTGGCAAAGAAAAAGGAGTAATTTATCCTCCAATATGGCTTGTGTACTATGAACAAAAAAATCTCAAGGGTAAAAACTTTAATTTAAAGATCATTTTTTTTGGCTTGTTCACAGCTGAAGAGTGACAGGAATGTGGGAGAGAGAGAGAGATGGGGAATGACATGCAGGAAATAGCCACAGGTCGGATTTGAAGCCTGGGCTTCCACAGCAAGGACTGAGCCTTCACACATGGAGTGGCTGCTCTACCAACTGAGCTAAACACCGCCCATGAAAGTCTTAATTTAAAGGGTCATTTGACTCTTGCTTTGGATTATTATTTATTTAACCATAAGTAATTAATTTACCATTAATAATGTTATTTACAACTTTATAATCTACGCCTCATTAAAAAGTTGTACCTACCTGTAACTTAGTTCAGTGCAAAGTCAGGCTAGTTAGTCCAACATTCACAAAAATTGAATGACAGGGCTGAGGTGAAGAATGACAGGTAACAACCAATCAGAGAGCAGTATTGTCTGTGTCCAGAGGAGAAGACTTTGACAAGAGTTTGCACACTCAGCTGCTTTTGCTGCCTCTGCTGCCTGTGAGGAAGTGGAAAATGAACAGTGACATTACAACCTGCTCAAATGCTCACTATGCATTTGTCAGGTCACCGTGGATACACATAATGTGTGTGTGTGTGTGTGTGTGTGTGCGTGCATCAGAAGCACAGTGTACTCCTGCAGGGTCCAGAGACCTGATGAAGGCTGCTGTGTGCTAACCAGAGGGGAGACCCCCCCCCCCCCCCCCCCCACCAAAAAAAACTACACCGTCACACCTTTCCAGCCACAACATCTGTCACATCTGTCAGGTAAACTCAGTCTACATCTGCTACATGCACACACACACACACACACACACATCCCAGTTGTCCAGTCACACAGAGGAATAAACAGAGGACATTGCACATGAAGATTAATCTGTTTATTATATATATTCATCATGATATCAATATCATCATTAGGCACCTTTATATGTAGATAGATTGGGAGTTGGTCTGCATGCCTGTCGGTTACAAAAACACTGAAATGAAAACATGCTGTCAACAGAAACAAAGCCTTCTGTTTGGAGTGTGTGTGAAGCGTTGCTTACGTGTTTGCCTCTACACTTGTTTATGCATATGTGAAACCTGTGAGAGGGGTTGTGACTGTATACTGCTAATTTGTTGAGAAATATGTGTGTATATAGTGCAATTACATGTGTGTGTGTTTTAAAAGGGTTTGTGTGTGTTTTTTTTACGTGCGTGCCAGCATGTGTGAAAGTTCTTGTGCAATAACGTTGTCGTGTTGGTTTAGTCTGCCATTGTGTAACAGTGCACTGTGTATCAGTGTCTATGAGTGTGTGCCAAACCTCTTACAGGTACTCAGAGACTATGGGCTGGGCCAGTTCAGACAAGTCCTCGGACACCTTGGCACAGTCGCCAGATCTTGAGCTGGTTAAACCTGGATATCAGAGCCAGAAAAATACAGTGGAAAGTTTCCCCTCATGCCTCTGGATGAAAATCTATTCCCCTCCCCCTAACACTCTGGAGAGTAACAATAAAGAATCAATATTTTACTGCCTACACCCGGGGTTATTACAGTGCTGCAGCCGGGGATATGGATCACTAAAACACACTGCTACATGTAGCGGAGAGCCTGCAAGCAAATTTTTAGGTCTTGACCCTGAAGTTTAGACTGTCTGCATGAAATTTGTGAAAATTAATTTCAAAGACACTTTGAGAGAAAAGAAATACAACACTTTCAATAATCCTTTACAGCCACACTGAAGTGCCAAATTGCAATTGAGTTTGAATACAGACACACTACTTTCTTTAGAGAGGCCACAATCAAAAATATGATGAAATTCTATGCAAGTGGTTCATATTCTGTGAGATCACAAGAAGTCAGAAGTGTTCTTTTCCCTCCAGATTTTAGGAATGCATGGACCTCGGCTTTGTCAGCCTCTTTTTTGTGCAAATTTGAATTCTCCAGACCAACTTTAGAATTGAACTAAAACTAAAAGAAATAGTTGAACACTTTGGGAAATACACTTATTTTCTCTCTTGACACATCTGTCTGCTGAATTTAAAAACTACAGTCAGGAGGCAGTTAGTTTAGCCCAGCATAAAGACTGGAAACAGCAGGAGCAGTATAAAAACAAAATCCAACTTCCAGAATCTCTGAAACTCAAGACATTAGATCTCATTTATTTGCAATTATTGTAGCAGTGTAGAGGTGCTCGTAGGCACATTCTGTTAGCTTTGGACAGAGCCAGTCTGTTTAGGCTGAATGTGGCTTTATATTTATTCACATGGATTCTGGTGCATGGTAGATCTTGTTAGTGGCTGAGAGCAGGACTGGTAGATGGAATTGTCGTCCAAAGTACATAGATAGATGGATAAATATATTTGAACTTTTTACCATCCAACACGACCGTGATAACTCACACAAGGAGACAAGAAGAAGCTAATTCATTCATTAATTACATCAAATCATTTACACAAAATCATTTTATTTAATAGATTTTATTCCATTATAATATCATTTGAATATATGATATTACAATAACAGTATAATATGTATTATTTATGATATCCATTATTTGTAAACAATACAAAATCACCATAGCAACATAATGTCATGTCTACCTGCCATTTTGTCCGTCTGTTTGTTTGTTTTTCCGTGTCCGTCTAACGTCTGTCTTCCCACTGTTCCGTTCTGAAGCTAAGCTAAGCTAAACTAAGCTAAAATAAGCTCATCTACTGGGCTTAATAGAAGATTTGGATCAATTTTCAAATATGTGTATTCCCCAAAATGTCAAACTCAATATCCTCATCAATCGACCAATCGATCAATCATCGTATTGATGAAACAACACAAGTCATTTCTCCCGGTTCACGTCCTGACACTTTTCCAGTATGAAATCGAGGTGTGAAGAAATTCCAAACTTAACAGAAGCTTCAGCCGCCCCCTTCCTGATCCTCCTGTGGCCCTGACAGACATGGACACGGCATCTCCACCCGACCGTGAAATAGCCACTTGTGTTTTAGCCCGAACAACTCCATTCCTATGTGACTGTCAAACACACACACACACACAAACACACACGCACACACTTCTTGAGGGTTTTGTAATCCTGGAGGACCGACTGTATGTCCTGAAGAACTGATCAATACTATTCAATCTGCTCACAGGTCTTTGCAGCATTAGGCTACAGCTGCTATCCAAACAATGAATGTCTGGACACAGAGGGACTGTGTACAAATGGAATCCCATTAAAACGCAATGGGCAACGATGACCCCCACTTTTTTTTCTTTTTTTTTCTAAACCCCGCAGCAGATATTTTACGCTCCTCTGATTGACAGCTCCCATCCAGGAGAGGAAAGATGTTGTTACCATGACAACAGCTCATGCTACACCAGTGTGGATACAAGCTTTTGATAAATATCACTCCAGAAATCAGCGGCTGATATTAAGAGGTCGTTATACTGGCTACAGGATTTTATAATGTATTTACACTCATAGACATGGTGGAAAGGAGGACAGTGGTCCGAGTAACAGCTGTTTTGTTTCATGACAGACACGTGTGCTTTTAAGTGCAGTTAAAATACTAGATATCAACAGTGAGTGGCCATTTTTCACACTGACAGAGAGTTTTTCATCAGAGATAAATAGAACACAGCGTCTCTTCCTAATAGGCTGACAGACAACATTTCCATGATGAGCTATTGCGCACAGCACATCTCCATCTGCACACTATTTTCAATATATCCCATCTAAAAATAGTTTCAAGCGGTGAGATGGAAAGCAGACAGAGCAATAAAGAGTCGGCAATACAGAGGGAGGAAATGAAAGAGCCTCTTCTTTTGTTATCCATGACGTCTTTTCTTCTTTTTCTCTCCTCATTAGCGCTGAAGAATTCCAAGTCAAAGTATTGCTCCCTTCACAAAGGCCTTTTGCTTTTCTTGCTCCTCTTTTTTCTCTCTCTCACTCTCTCTCTCTCTCTCTCTCTCTCTCTCTCTCTCTCTCTCAGCCACTCCCTTTCTCTTTGTTTCAGTTTACCTACTGGCACAGTCCCTTTTTGGACGCCAAGGGAATTTCCTCGTAACGGTTCTTTTTTTCTTTCGGGTTCTGCTTCATCTCCTTCAGATTGCTTTTTTCGCAACAATGTCGTTCACGACGTGGGAACCAACTTAACCGTACCTAATGTGACGCCAGGCTCTGGGTTAATTCCCAGACTAACTGTTGGTTATCACAGTGAAGTTCTCTCAGGCTTAATAAGGAGAGGGCAGAAAAGGATATGGACACTCGAGGGTTTTACAGGATCTATGCACAGAATGACCGTCGTGTTAGATGTCTCAAACATTTTGCAGTTCAGGGTGTTCGGGGTTCAGGTGTAGAGTAGTAGTCTTGTGGGCAGTCATTATGTCTCCACTACTGAAAGTCTCAGGCTCAGCAGTGCACCACAAAAGTACTCATGGGAGAACACACACATTAAAGTGCTACGATGAAGGAGCTAACATGCCACACACAGAGCAAGAGACTGCATTTGAATGAATGAGTGGATTATAGGTGTCAGTCTTTAGTGTAAAGGCAGGCGAGTTCCCTAAAAGCAAAATCAGCACACACAAACTACCGTCCAATCACAAGGCAACGCTGCAGAGATTATCTTAAATGCTTTTAGGAAACCCAGCCAAGCAAGTGTTGAATTCTGGGTAGATGATGACTAGGGGGGGCTTGGCTGTCGGCTGTGGTTCTTGAGGGAGTGAAGCGGCGTCTGGGAGGAGTGTAGGAGTTATAGCGTGAGAGATCTGGTAAAGGTTTGGCTGCAAAGGTCAGAGATGACGAGGAGATGGGATGCCTGCAATGGAAACTATTGGTCAGATTCCAGGAAGCTGTGAGGAATTGTTTGGACTGCGAGGAACCGGCAAGTCAGAACTCGTGGGAGCTTCTCAGGAGAGGCTGGGAAGAATTTTTTTTCCAGATCTGTCTTTGAAGAAGACAAGGAACGGAGAAGTCTGTGGATCACATGTTGGGTGGATCTTTACAAGGCCGTGGACGTTACCAGTTAGTCCCGCTCTGCCAGGCTATGGTGAAGACGGAGTGCACTCCAGAGAGGCTGCAGACACACAAAAAACAGAAGATTGGAAAAAGTTAATGGGAGAAAATGACAGAAAAGAGAGCTGGGGCAGAGGTGTGTGAAACAGAGAGAGATGACAGACATGACAGGAAAGTGAAAAATAAGGCGAAACAATGATGACCGTCACAGGACGAGTGGGGAGGGGGCTGCAAAGCGAAACTGAGCGTGACGTAGATGAGAGAGGAAATTAAGAAGTTGAGATCAAACAAGAAGAAAAAAATCAAGAAAGGCCCAAGATAACAAGCACGGGCACAGTGAGGCATAAAAATGGATCGGGGGGATGGAATTAGAAAAATAGAAGAGAGCGAGAGGGGGGGAGATAAGAGAGACAGGATAAAAGAGAGAGAGAGAGGGGGAGAGAGAGGGAGGAGGTCGAATGAAAAGAGAGGAGACATAATTATAAAATGGCACGAGAAAATCAATGCAGTGAGCGTCATTGTGCTCGCAGGCGCTGCACAAAGGGAGGTGGAGAGCAGCAGCGTGTCCATCAAACACATACACGCCACATGTCAGTGTCACACACACGCACGCACACACACACACAGAAGCATTTCAAATGCAGAATGAAGACAAGGAGGATGAGTCAGGCAGATGAAGTGGACAGAGACAAGTGACATTTAGAGCTCAGCCGGAGCATGTGATGACAAGGCACAAAGATACATGCCAGCCCCGACTCTGACAACAGCTTGTGTGTGTGTGTGTGTGTGTGGATGCAGAGCACAGTGGAGGAAACTTTTTTATATGTTTTCGGCTGCAGCTTATGATTCAGATTAATAATTTGAAACTTGGGGCTGTACTATAAAAGTGCAGTCAGTCTGCAGATACAGCCTGTGGAGCTGTGGAAGGTACTTTATTAAAGGTAAACAAAAGAATGGAAGTATTATTAGAAAAGTGTACTAAAATATTTAAAAGTAAAAGAAACATGCCTCCTGTGATTGATGTATTATTACATAGGACATGATTAGATTGCTTGTACGTAGCATGTTGCTGTTGTACGTAGTTTGGACTTACAGCATGAACAGTAAAGTCGGTGAGAGTCTTGAGCGGTCAGAAGACTAGAGAGTCGCTATATAAGCACAGTCCATCAACTTTGATGAAGTCATGGAAAACTTGGTGGTTTTGGTCAAAATGAAAACTTCACTGACGGTTGGAGTCCACTGTTCTTTTATTTTTCATTATTTTTTGGGCATTTATGCCTTTATTAGATAGGACAACTGAAGACAGACAGGAAAGCAGGGAGACAGACAGGGCACAACACCCAGGAAAGGAAGACAGGCTGGAATCAAACCCAGATTGCTCGGGCACACACCCCACCACACGAGCTACCAGGGCACCCCATGTCTGATGCTTTGTTGACCCATTCAGCCAACCTGACCTCATCTGTACGTTCAGTTTATCCCTCTACAAGACCATCAGCTCATTTGCTTCAGTTATAATTAATAAGATCACCTGAGGTCTGTACCACTTGAACATAAACACATGTTGTTTTAGGGCATTGTACAGTGTAGTAACTGTAACTGTCAGATATGTTTTTCATTTACAATAAAGTGGAATTGAAGTATAACGTAGATTATAATGGGAATAATGAAGTGTACTGAAGTATGTCACATAAATAAATTCTTCACATTCCACACTGACACATTCACAGCCACTACAACTCAACCACCTAACATTTGTTATCATTATTGGCAAACACTGGAAAGCATCAAGCTCATTCTGCATGTAAACACTATGTCAGCCCACACACACACACACACACACACACACACACACACACACATACAGACTCCTTGTTAACTGTATTAATGCCAAGGCTTATCAGTGCAGCGGGACCACACACCACAAAGAGCTGAAATTCATTACAGTCGTAGGAGGGCCTTGACAAGCTGTCAGCATGTTCGAAGGATTCCTCAAATCCCCCTCCCCTCTCTGCCATCGGACAATGGTGGGAATACTCAGAGCCCGGATATCTGTTTCTACACACACACACGCGCGCGCATGCACACCTACACATACACACGGGAACGTCTCTGCTCTGGTTGACATCTTAATTTCAAGGATAGTTTGCACACGCAGACACACACAACTACATTTACACCATCACACAAACACATTAAAGTCTGTTCTGAGTCTTAATTTCATGGGTAGTTGACATCGACTCTCTCCATCACACACACACACATGCACACATATGTACACATTATTCTGAGGTAGTGCTGGGTGGAGAATAAGGCCCTGAGGTGCAGTTCAATGACATATTCTGTATATCCAATTTATGTCTGCGTCACTATATGCTTCTCTTGGCTGCCACTGTACACACACACACACACACACACACACACACACACACACACACACACTGCATCTTAATATTGAGGACAGCAGTTATGCTTTTGCTGTTATGGCTTCTTACATCAATAGAAAAAACATTTTTGGATGATCAAAAAGATTACTGTTGCCATAAAACTGTGCAGAACAATAAAAGCATATTATAAACATATTTTCCAATCTGGTTGTATGGTTAAGTCGCACAGTAAAAATGAAAGAAAGAAAGAAAGAAAGAAAGAAAGAAAGAAAGAAAGAAAGAAAGAAAGAAAGAAAGAAAGAGTACGATCAGCCTTCAGCCAGCGCTGTTTCAGTCTTCAAGGACAGAAAGGGCAAATTACTCCTGAAAATCTTTTCTTTAACATAATTACTATAATCTGTCAAACCTAAATTAAACATACCATTGTGCTAATGCCTCCTTGACATAAATCTGGACTCTGTGTGTGTGTGTCTGTGTGTGTGTGTGTGTGTGTGCCAGCATCTGACAGAGAATTACAATTTCGACATGTTTCTGTGGTGTGTAATTGCGTGTGTGAATTAAAGGCAGAGAGCACTCGGTCTGTCTTCAGTTTTTAAACTAAACAATTACAAGGCCCACTCATCACGTTTACGTCCCAAACAAAGGGAGACTTGATCTATTATTAATGTACTGTTCCGCAGTGTAATTCACACATGGATTTGGTCCCATACATTCACACATGAGTGCTTGCACATCACACCCACACCCACACCCACACCCACAAATAATGCTTCTGCAGCCTGCAGTAGCTCAGTCTCTTGTGCCACTGGGTACGACTGATGAATGTGATTTGCTAGTATTAACAGATGAGCAGTTTTTCAGAGACAGGTAGTAAAACGTCTGGATCATCATCTCTCTCTCTCTCTGTCTCTGTCTCTCCCTGTCATGCCTCACTCCTGTCCTCATATCTCTTTCTCTCGCTCTTTCTTCCCGTGGCTCTCACACATGCATTCGTAATCAGACCTGTCTTTCTTGTTTAATCTGAGCACATCTCAGCGTGCAGCCGCATCTGCCTCCTCTCTGCTGCGTGCCGTGCCTAGTAGTGAAAAAAACGTGCATGGGGGCGTGTGTTTGCGCTGATTCTGTCCATCCTGCTTTGAAGTGTCTATTCTATAGGCCCGATCCGGGCTTTACCTGGCGGGGTTTCCCTGACAGATAGGCTGCTGAGATGTGATTTTTAAGGATGGAAAGCTGGCAGTATTTTCTCACTGTCAACAAATGGCATGAAAACCCCCCAAATCAACATGCTAGTGGCAGTACTGCTTATTTTGCCAAAGCCTCAGACGTGTCTCAATTTGCATCCTTCCATACTCACACTTACTATTTGAGTACATAAGTGCGTTCACACTGTCAGTTATGGAAAAAGTCAGTGTACTGTGAGTGTGGATTGCTGGACACTTCTCGTCCTCGGCTGAGGAAGCCCCTGGAGCTGAAGCGGTTGAGGTGAATGTCATATATTGGTGCTACAGTAATACTGGTGCTAATTGCCCAGTTGCAATCAGACAAAGAAGAAGAAGAAGAAGCAGTAAAATGATTGATTTGTCATATTTATCTCCGGGAGTCACTGGATGAAGATCATGATGGTCACTGAAGGTAAAAGGTGCATTTAGACATGATCCAGCTGGGTGGCGAAAGCGCTGGTTTTTCATTCATTTCAGTAGGGTAGTCTGTTTTGGCTGCAGCGACCTGCGATGGAGGTTGTGCCAGATCCAGTGAGCTTTGGTCGAGAGACATAGACAGTGAATTAGACTTGTGAGTGAGTGCTGGCCTCCATAATCAGCCAATTAAAAAGTAATTTCCTGTTTGTTTCACAGTGGTTACGTTAAACACACATAGACACAGCCCCCCCACCCTCACTCCCCTAACCCCTACACGCTGCCGGACAACCCTGCTGTGATTTGCTGCAGCCCTGATTCTTTCACTTTTTTATAAATACCAACACTGCTGTAGTCTGGACTATGATGACTTACCAACAGACCATAATGAAGAACACCACTCCACACTAATAAGGATGCTTGTTATTCATTTACATATTGATTTATGCTAAGTTTACTGTCCATCCAGCAGAAGGTTTATTTGCTGAAACTGAAGGTCACTGAGTCGGGTCATGTTACATCTGCTACAGACTTAGATTGATTTATATGCAAGAGAAAGTTCAGATAGGTTTGGAGAGGTCATGAGTTGCATAGGAAGGCTTTCCTTGCCTTGAACTTGCTCATGGTTGGGATTGTTGGGTAAATATAAAGAGTACAGTCTAGACCTGACAGTATGGAAAGTGTCATAACTTCTGTACTTCTTCTATATAAATAAAATTGAATCGATACATATATGCAGACATGCGCATTCGTTCCGATATATATTTATACAAAAGGAGTTTGGAGCCTCTGTGGCGCTCAGATAAGGTTTAAAGAGCCTCGTCTCCCAGCGTGTGTTCAAAATAGGTCATCTTACTCTGCGACTACAAGCGAGCACGCCTGCTTCTTTCCCTGCCCTGATTTCCACAACATAAACAACTGACGGGAAGTTTTACCCCCCTCTCCCCCTCTCTCTCCATCTATCTCTTTAAAGCAGGGCTGCTCATCAGCGTAACCCAGTGAGGTTAAGTAAATAAGTCTATTTTATGCAGAGACAGAGACAGAGGAACGGTGTTTCTCAAAGAGCTTGTATTTCCGTATTCTAACTTGTGTCAGGTTGGATTTGTTTGTTACTGTGCCTTTTCCAGTGCCACCTTCCACCGCTACCTTCCACCGCCACCACATATACACTGACACACATCTTCCACACGCACACATACACACACACACACACACACAGACTTTGCCTCCATGCTTCAGCTTCCTTTAGTTGCTCAGTGGGGGACTGTCAAACTGAGCTCAGTACCATTTCTTTAGTGTGCTGCTCTATCATGCAGGATATCTCTCCTGACACAGAGCTGTCATGGCCTTCAGGGCTTAAAGATGGCAATGCAAAGGAGCAAAAAAGTGGAACAGTAAAAAACAAGGCCCTCATTTATTGTAGCACATGTATGCTGATGTCTGCATGCATCTATATTTGTGTGCACGTCTTTGTGGTCGGATGTGTGGAGATGTTTGTAGATGTGGCCTTTGGATGATTCATGATGGAGCATGAACAAAGCACAATAGCACAGTACCCTACCCGATTCATCCAAGGCTTTAGCAACAATTAGATTACTGGTTTTTGGTTAGAGTAAGTTCTATATGATCATGAGGAATAGCTGTGAGACTATTCTTAGAGCTTTAAAACAGTTTCTGTTGATTGAATACAGCAACACTGAACAATCTCTTACATGTTGCAGAAATACTAATCTGCAACCTTAAACGAGTTCTGAAAATAGGTCAACATTTTGGTAAAAGTGCAGCACATAAAAAAACACAAATGTTTTGGGGTTTTGTAGCGATTAACACATGAGATATTATGTGTTAAAAGTGAATTATGTTACAGTATCTTTGGACAGAGCCAGGGTAGCTGTTTCCCTCTGTTTACAGTCTTTGTGCTAATGTAGCTGTGTCAATATATTTTTTTGTTTTTTTATCTTTATTTCTATTGAATGATGATGTACATCGTTCTGGGTTACCTGTTGTAGCAGAGGGGAATCTTAATTTGTGACACAAAGAGATGAATGTGGTCAAAACTTTGTGTTGGTAAGATGTGTAGTGATGCTCTCCATCTCTTGGTTAAGATAGCACATTTATTCTGTCATAGACTTCATGTAAATGTAATGTCAGATCGTTATTAATGTTACGTTTGTTTTAGTCGACAAAACAAAACAGCTGGTTTTATCTGTTAAATTTGACAGAGCTTTGCATATTTTATATATTTTCGGACCCACTGGAGGGTGTGTGTGTGTGTGTGTGTGTGTGTGTGTGTGTGTGTGTGCTTACTGTGCCTCTCACTGCTTCATAGGTGTGTAACAGTGTTAAAATATTAAATGATATTGTTATTTTCTTATTTAGCTTTTATAATTTTATAATAATATTTGCATTGAAGTAGCAGCTCCTTCCCGGTCAGAAAGACTTGTGGTGATTCTGAGTGATATTCTGTCACATCGTAGCAACCATTCTGCAGCCGTTACACTAGCTAAGCTAACAGGCGGCTCACTGTGGGTTTGCTACACAGATATTAAAGTGTGGTATTGATCCTCTCATCTAATTCTTGTGAAGAAACCAAATAAAGAAAATGAACTTTTCATTTAAGTGATTCCATCACAGATTTGCCCTACTACCAATTCTTCAGTATCCATCCGTTCGTATGTGCAGTTATATTAAGGCATTGCAGGCTTTGATGCAGTAAAGTAAAACTTCTACTACTGACTGCTACTAAACCATCTCAGTGACAGCAGACTGCATTCACTGTTTAAGGTTTTTCAACAGTGTATGCTCCTGAGTCTGACACACTGGACCTGTAAAGTCAGTTTTCAGTCCAGGATTTTGTGGGTGGTCTTAAAGGGTGGCTCGATGACACGCTGAGGCCACCCTGAGATGACAGAGATGAATTCATCTCGCTCAGAGTGTTTCAAAGTTAGTCATGTCATTTTCTGAATGTTTCAGTCGCTTCAAAATGGCTACGTGACTCCTCCCATGAGTGGGTGTGGCTTCAGCACATTCGGAGGACACGCCCCCACAGTCCTGGGGCTGAGAATTCATTTTTACCTGATTTTGAGACCTAATTTCATAAACGCGTTGATATTTTTAATCATCCAGATTTGGCTGGGTGGTTAATAACACTTTCTTCTTTGGTCTGAAAAACTCAGAACACATATTTACTCTTACTTACTGACTTTAATGTGAAAACTAAACTCTTGTATTGGATAATTAATGAATCAAGAATCGAATCAGCAGATTAACCGATAATGATAATTACTAGTTGCAGCTGTAGATAGGATTACATAAATCATGATGTTTGAGCTTTTAGGTTTCACCATTGAGTTCTGGTTTGTTTTAGTTTTTTTCAAGTGTACTGCACATTAGAGCCATTGTGTGGAGGACAGAGGTAACGACATGTGGACACAGTAAGTGAGAGAACTATGAACACCCTATAGCTCTCAGGTTCCTGCTGACACTGATAAATACCTGAGGAATGGGACACACTCGAGAGCCCGGCTACGCCGTCATTAACCTTGTGAAACCTCAGCCTGCGCTGGTGATTAACGACATCCCATTATGTGCTATTAAACAGCAGCAGAGGAGGGTCTCCTCTCCCATACCAAAACAGCACAACACGGCCAAGGAACTACGGCTTCTTCTTTGAGAAACTTTCTCTGGGCCTGACAACAATCTCCCTCAGGGAGCAGGGTAAAAATCAGCCCTTAACATTAAACATCCACTAAGAAAGATTTGTTTGTGAGTTTAAGAATGGTCCACTGTGGCCTAATATCCTCTGACTGCTGCTTCTTTGCGTGCCACTTACATGATTCCCCTCCCTGTCTTGTTCAAAGGTCTGTTATTGTTTATTACAATAGAACTTGGTGGAGTCCCCATAGAGGGCTCAGCGATAAGCAAAATACCCCGACACAGAAAGGAGGCTTTTACCATATGAAAGGCAAGGGGGAGAAAAGAAAGAGAAAAACCAAGAGGAGAACGGGAAATGGGATAAAGCAAGAAAATATAGAGGTTCTGGGACTGGGTGGAGATGTAGGGAGTGGAGGACATGTGTGTGTGTGTGTGTGTGAAAAGAGAGAGAGAGAGAGAGAGAGAGAGAGAGAGAGAGAGAGAGAGAGAGACAGACAGAGAGAGAGGGACTAGGGTGGACGGGAGGGGAAGATAAAGGCAGAGCTGTATTCCCTGATGTGGCTGCTGTGTGTCGGCTCTTCGCAGCTCCTGCTCCGAGGATTACTGCATTTACACTTCAGCTTAAAAATAGTCCCCGTGATAATTTATTTAGCTGGAGCACGCCATCCGGCATTGTGTTCTCAGAGAATAGTTTTTTTTTTTTTTTTCTGTCTAAGTTGGTATGAGATTCTTCCTCTCTCTCACTTTTCCTCTTCATATCTCTTTCTCTTAATCTTAATCTCTCTCAAAAGACTCACAAATACACAAGTGGCCGTGTTTACCTGCTGCTTTCATTCATGTCATGATCTTATGTGTGCTGCTAAATTGGTTACATGAACCTCTGATGCCCTTTGACTCCGCCCAATGGTTCTTCAGTTCTTCTAAAGATGTTCTGTACTCTAAAGTTGTTCATATTTTCTTTAAGGATTAAGTATAAGTCCTACAGAGACTGCAAAAAACAAAAAAGAGCAAGATGTCGACATGATCTTCTTACATGCCAGATGCATAAAACTCTGTATGTTCTCAGCTAAAAACACAAATGTGCATCCATTTATGAATCTGTTTGTATTCAATGCCTCTTGAAGGTTGCTTGAATGAAACTTCGCTCTTCCATAACTGTCGATGGTATGAACAGATCACTTTTCTTGAACCATTTCAAGCCACAGATGTGAAAATGATCCTAATAATCTGTTTGCTTATCAACACCTCCCTCTGCTCCACCACTTTAGACTTGTCAATAGAAAGAAAGGTGAAGATGAAGCACACGTTCACAGATCAAACAGCTGTCATTACACATCACTGCGGTTATTTTAGCTCCTGTATTAGCCTGACTTCATTGCACGTACCTGTAAACCACATGAACCACATCACACTCATCATCGTCGTCAGCTGCCAGAATAGTTTGTAGCACAAAATAGACTTGAAGTGTTTTATGGCTAGAGATAATGAAATATCATAAGCACAAAGTAATAAACTGATGTTTCCATTGTAAATACATAGAATATATTAAACTGATTCCTAAATGCACTCTCGATCGGCAAATTACAGAATGCCATGTAGAAAATGAAAGTAGTATCTCATCTCGACTAGTTCGTCAGCTGCCATCATTCAAAGTATTTTTATTACTCTTTATTCTGTTTGTTATTTTATTTAGATTTCGCTTCTGTGCCTGTTATTATATATAACTTCCAACGCTGCATGCACTGTAAGGACCATGGAAATTAATATTTAATATACAAATACTGTATAATGTATGTGAAACATAAATTCATTTCTTTTTAATGGTGACATATAATCATACACAATCATTCATACAAACTTTTACAATATGTTTAATTAAAAATCATATGAATGGTATTAAGAATAGAAAACTATAATGTAATAATAATAATAATATAAAATAATAATGCTTATTATGGAAATAATGTCATCTAGATGTGTTAGTGAGTTATACAATACTTGCTGCTTGCTGTAGAAGATCTCTGTTTATGTGTGGATAATGAGGTATGCATGGTGTTTGTGCAGTTCAACATTTATACATTTGGTTCCTGGTGTCTCAGTATCACAGTTTATATTTAACCTGCTTATTCCAACCATGTTATCACGTTTAGATGTGTAGTAACTTGGAGATTCTCCACGCAGTAAAGCCCCCCAACACGAGTAAAATTAGCATCTCCACAATACTCCTGATGGACGAGCTCCTAAGCCAATGATATAGTGCTCGAGTGAAGAAAGCAAGTCTATTACCACAGTGTTATTCAATTGGCCCTTGCAAAATGCTTGTTGAGTGTACTTTGAGCATACTTGAAGGAAACGATCCCCCTCAGCTCGCTCAGATGATACGGCGGCCTATCAAGACTGGAACAGGGGCATGTTCAAAGTCAACAGCACTTAAACATAAGATATGGAAGGCCTTCAAAGAGCAGAGACAAAAAGGCCCGGATGCTATTTTGGAACTGAGTGCTTCAGTAGCTGAGGTTAAAGGGGACCATCAGTCTTCGTGGCACAGCGAATCTCATTTTCCGTAGAAATGTGATGACTCGACAGCGGGGAGGACAGCAGTGATGTAGACGGCGGGTACTGGGGTGTGGGGCTCACAATAAAGAAGGGATGGCGATGTATTCCACTCAGCGTTTTTCCCCTTTTCTGTCTCACTTTCTGTGTCTCTCGCAACTGCAACCCTGAGAGCCGTTACTGAATAATGATGACCTCACATGGCGCCATGGCTCACAAACACTGACAACTCTTATTTCCCTTTGTGAGTGTAGTAATGGGATCTTATTTCTCTCTATCAGGTTTCTGCTCTCCTGCCAGCTGTGAGCAGGTCTGTGTTGAGAGGACGGCACTGCATGTTGCCTTCTGTCCAAACTCTAAATTCATTCATCAAAAAGTTCAAGTGCAGTGAGAAACAGAGGAGAGCCACTGTGTCATTTGTTAGGCCGAACAAAGTTATGAATTATTTGAATATAAATCTAAAATTGACTGTTTGCTAAGCACTGGCTCCTCCTTAGTTACTGTTGCTAAGCTTTCCATGGCACAGTTTCAGTGATATCTGTAGCAGATTAAACACCTGAAATTCAGGCTTCTCATTTCTGGCCAGCAGCATCGATTTTGCCAGAAACCACAACAGTCACTGATTCATCGATGTAGCTATCTGGCTTATCAAGTTATCATCAGCGCCATTAGTTGGTTGATTTGTGTCCGACTTTAAAGCCTCCAGAAGTGCACATGATGGATACGGAGGCTAAAGTTTGTCATGTCCAGTCAGATCCTCATCCATGAAGAAGACATGTAGCCTAATAGTTGTAGTTAATTTGTTTCTCTTTTTCTGTTTTTACAACCGGCAGTTTGCACGGTGTATTTTATTTTGAAAATCCACCAGATACTCTTTTTTTCTGCATCTGGCTTTCCATCCGCACGAGGTTGTCTGTGTAAACTGACGCGGGCTTCTCACGGCACTACACTATGATCATAGCTATGCTATGAGAGGTCAGATCACTTGTACTAGCCACTGAGGACGATATTTTAAAACAAACTTACTTAACAAACTTAACAAAGATTTAAAAGTTGGAGAACAAGGGTTTCATTGCCTTGACAAATGAATGACTCATTTTAAACTATTGATACTTTTTAAAATCATTATGCTGATGGGTACTGAAAACAGACTTCTCTGTGTTGTTCTGCAGTGACAGCAAAAAGAACTGGCTGGAAAACTTACTCACTTACTGCAAACTGAAAATGTATTTTGTACTGTAACCATCTTTATTTAATGTGATTGCAAACCTTTACAGTGGCAAGCGGCTGTGTCGCTTTTATAAAACAATGAAATGAAATTATCATAAGCAAACTGCTGAGAAAGAAAACCCAAGACATTTTCTTTGTGTTTTCCTCAATTTCAATTTAATCTGACTCACGCATCCGTTCTGTCCCTGAAGGCACCATTGCCACTGATGGCATCATTATCCTCTTTCACATGGAGGCAAGTTGTATGCATTTGTATGCAGTTGCCAAAAGTGAGGTACTGAAAATTTATATCCTCTTCTCAATCTAACCTGTGCTAGAGATGCATTAAAGAGGTGATGAAGCCCTCAGAGTTCTCTTTGGGGAGACACTGTGTATACTCACATGATAAACTCGGGTGGAAGTGCAAAGCCTTCCTCTCAGCGACATAACCAATCACCATGAAATGAAAATCTCATTTTCCTCTACTGAAAACTTTTGGAAACACTTTAATTCCCCTTGAGTGGCTCTGGGATTTCAAGTTTAAACTAATTTGCTTGTCTGGTAATTAAATAAGAAGTCAGTTCAACAAACAATTGGTTTTGCTGGTGCATTCAAGCTTGTAGCACTTGTTCAAGTGGCTGTGAGTGTGATTGTGTGTGTGTGTGTGTGTGTGTGTGTGTGTGTGTGTGTGTGGAAGTGCTCCTGTGTATGCATACAGTATGTGTATGCGTTCGGGCACATTTCTTTGTGTGTTTGTGGCGTGGGTGTTGTGAGAAGGATCGGCTTCTTCGAGACTGATTGCAAATGTTTTCTTCTTTTGTGGGAATCAAAAAAAAGCTGAAATGTAGGCACACTTTGTAGTCCATTATCACATGACCACGAGACATCTCTTACATAAAGTAGGAATAATGCAGAAACATGTTCATAATTCTGACTAGGGCAGTACTGTTTCTTAGGTGTACTCATTCTGTCTGCTCCTTTCTATGTATTTATGGAAGGCTTTTAATACCCTGCAGCGTTGCAGCACTACAGCACTTTTAATTGTATTTATTTGTTATGTATCTGTTATGTAGTGTTTTATGGCTTTGTTGTAAAGCAATAATAATTAACTAATAATTATAAAAGTGAAACTTTGAGCTCCTGAAGACGTGCCTAAATCTGCCACTCAGTTTGGAAATTCACATTATTTACAAGCAAGTCACACACGTCTTACAAAGCACAGGATCTGAATCTGCAGTGTCATCATGCAGACAGTCTTCTAAGTTTGTGAATATATTAAAGTTGCAGGAAGGAAATTCACTTTTTTTTCTTGACATGCAGGTACATTTGATAATATGAAACAGATAAAGCTCAATGGATGTCAAATCTCAAAATATTTGGAGTTTATGGAACGTTCCCTGCCTTGGATAGAATTACCGTCTGTGGTGTTTAATGCTTTCTGTGTGTTTTTCTGTGAAACTATTGTGGAAAAGTACATTTTAGCGCTGCCACCCTCAAACCGCCTTATCTACCTCTGCTTGGGCTTTTTCATAGATTCCCCACAATGCATTTGAACAAGCCCCCAGAGGAACAGGAGCGGACTTGTTGCATTCAATTTGTGTGGGAGGAGAGTGCAATACAGATAATGATAGCAACAGCATAGTAACTACAATGGAGTGAGTATCTCCAGGCAAAAAGAGGGGAGCATTATTTCCCTTACTCAGACATGATGTGTGGCTGCAGTGCCACAAGACATCATGTCTGTTGTCGGTGGGGAAATTACTTATCTGTTCTCTCATGTAGAGTTTCCTGTGTACGACTGTGTACGATCGCACAAAACGCTGAGTCTACAAAAATGTTTTTGCCCTTCAAGCTGCACTAATCAATAATATGAGCAATGAAAAATGACTGTGTGCAGTGTGAAAGGGGCCGTTTGCAGTGACAAACTGGCAGACTTTGCAGTTACCTTCAACTTGGAGGAGCGTTTTAGAGTCTTTCAGCTTCACCATTTTTGGTTCATTCTCACTGCTGCTCATCAGTGTCAAACCAGACAAGGTAGCAAAAAAAAATAAAAAATCCCACTGTAGACTTCCTGTCTAGTATCAAAGGTAGATAAATGTTTACAGAGGAAGAAGGAAGTACTGCATGGCTCTGATGACTGACAGGAGCTCTTCACTTAGGCAGTGGAGTGGTGCAGATAACCACGGAGAAAATGAAGGCATATGTGGCTTATATTAGGTATGCCTTAACGGCATCCTGAGTGATGAGATAGCTTTTCTGCCATTTCCTAAAAATCCTTACAAGAATTTACAAGAATACATATTTTTTGATCTGGTAAAAATAGTTGTAATGTTAAAGTAATGTTCAAACTGAGATTTATATTTGTGCGTCAAGTACTGATTGTGTTGTTTTATTGTTTTTGAAAATATCTTTACTTGGTTTTCTTTCTTTCTTTTTTTTTCATAGAAATGAATGGAATTATCAAAAATATGTAAAGTTGGTTTCTTACATTCTGCAGCATGAACATCTGTCCTTATTTCTGAGTATGATTTGATTATTGGCATTTATTTTCTTAATTTTTTTGATATTTCCTCCCACTTAATATGAATCATTCATTGTCATTATGACTGGTTGTGGAAGTACAATTCTGTGAAATATATATGCTTGTATTTGTTATTATTGTTGCACCTTGTATGCATCATATTATATATAGACCTCGTGTTCTGTGTAGAAGGCCACTGAAGGTATAGGCTGCTATATAATCCAGATTGATTATGTGTTGGTCGCCTCGTTGAAGACCTAAAATCGATATGCGTTGGTTTGTTTTATTGCCTATGCTCGAAGAACTAATTTATTATATCACTGCATCTGTAATCTGCACCACATTGATTTCCAGGATTTCTGTTCTTAGCAGGCAGGCAAAGCGACTGACTGGTGAACATAGAATACATGATACTAGCTAAAGAGTCAGATATGCTTGTCAGGAGTTGGTAGAGACCAAAATCAGAGCTAAAGGGAGAGTCATTCATGATCCAGAAACACGGCTCACATTGAACATTGATGTTGCTTTGGTTGCTTGATGTGTGAAAAGACAGCTGTTTCATATTCATCATTGTTATGTTTTTTTTTATTATGAACCTAAATGACCAAAAAATGAATTAAACCAGACATCAAAAACAGACATTCATAGGCTAGATATTTATTTCTTATTCTTTTCTAAATTATCCAAATTACTCATTAAAAGAAACTGTAATTTCAACTTAATTAGTCATTAAAGTTTTAGTTTTATGTCATAAAAAACATGAGGTTTGGTTACTATCTGCCATATTGTAACATATTGATATGAGCAAGCCACTCTTATTTAGAATTTCAACTTAATGACCCTGTGCTACAGTAACACATATTTCTTCTAAATATTAATCTGAAGCCTGACTGGACTGTGTGAGACCATTAAATCAGGAAAAAAAAATGGTGGCAAACAATTCAAGCCTTCAGCAAATGTTCTATCTTTTAATATTTTATTTCTGTAATAGCTGGCAAAAAAAATCTACTGCAAAATCCTATTCTAACTCTCCGGTCCTCACTGGAGTACAGACTTAGCTTTCATACAGTGTGAGGCAGCGTTCAGGCTTCATGTGCTGACACTGAAAATCTTCCCACCAGTCCCTCAGACCCTCGACGCTTCAAATGAAATCACCTGGAGTGATCATGTATTCTGTGCGCCATCGCCTGCCCCTGCTGACTCTGTAGCATTAAACGTGTATTTACCAGCTGGGGGTCTGAATACATGACGAGGCTCCTGGATTCCCAGCAGGACCGTACCTGCCACTGCTGCACCACATCGCCCTTGAGCTAGACACCTTAACCTTAGCACAGCACACAGTTGACTACCCATCACATCAAGCCGCCTGTGTGTGAATGGATATAATGTTAGCGTCAGGGTCCCAGTGGATACAAAGGGGGCATCTGCAGAAAATGGATGAGCCATATGATGAATATTAAACATCATACATGCTGTCGATCTGTGGAGAGACTCTGGAGATTGTAGTCAAGTATTACCTAGGGGGAATCTACTATATACATTCATTATCTATCTATCCACTGCACCAGGCGCCATGTCCCAGCATGCCCTCCAGTGAGAACGCAGTAGTTGGAGCTTTATGTGCATGTGCTTGTGTGTTCAAATTATACGCACATTACACTACATGTGACAACAGTGGTCCTACTGTGCAACAGGATAGCAGTGTTCTATGGCGTGTGTCTTTACTCATCTCCTGTTAACACACTCTCCGGTGCCTACCTGTAGGTTTATAATACGTCTGGGTCAACAGACATTGGGAACACAGAGGGAGGTTAATGTGGAGTAGATAGTGTGTCTGCCTCACTGCTGGCGAGCATCAGTATTGTTTGCCAGATGCATTAGGCCCGGCGCTATCTGCAGAAACATATCCATTTGGAGATTGTTTTCAGACATCTGACACACTCGAGATGTGATCTGTTTGGATTGCCTGATACGTGAAGAATCTCGATAAGAGAGTGCCTCTTTTAATCAAGCACTCTTTATCAGTTAAAATCTCCATGAAGTCAAATTTGATGTTTAAATGTCTTTGTCCCATCTGTCCTCTGTCTTCCAGTGTCTGTCCAACACTGACACAAAGTCATGTTTTCAGTATGTTCAGGTATTCTTCATGGTATGTTAGAGTTTGTCATTTCCTGATAAACCATAAAAGGTTGTTGATGATGTCATACTGCGACTGGGGGCGTGTACTAATTTTACATCCAATGAAACGCTTTCTCTCTCCTGAGTGCTTCCTGTTTGATCCAGTCTATGAGTGAGTGTGAGGGCTGCTACAGTCATCTCTGTCCGGGCCTCACTGATTACTGTACAAAAGCACAACTTCAGAACTTTATTCAAACTGGATCAGATTTTATTCACTATATATCTGCTGCTAAGCTTCATAGCTTCAAGCTTCATCAGAGTTTTCTGATGGACTTTAGCTCAACCGGTCCAATTCTGCTGCTGAGCCAAGTTCTGTTGCCCTGCCAACGGCGGATTCTGTTAGCAGCAGATAATTAGTGCTTAGCCTAACTACTTGCTAAAGTAGTAGCAACTGAATCTGCTGTCAGCTGCTGGACCATTTTCAAACACAGCCCCTGAGACCAACCGGCAATATTGTTACACTGTTCCGGTGATTTACAGATTTACTCAACAACCACTTCACTGGCCACCACTTTTTTGGTCCTGGATTCAGCTGTGACACTGACACTAGATCAAAGCTTTACCAATAAATCAATTATAAAAATAATTATATTTTATTTCAATCAACCAATCATAATTTTAGTATATTAGTCCAACTAATATCACCCTGTGTCAGAGATGCAGACTACAGACGTTTATCATTGGGGCTAATAACCGCAGTGTCAGTATACCCTCAAGTGCACAAGCAATATAATTAGCTGTGTATGCGTTGCTAGAGGAGCAGTTCCGTTAAATGGGTTTCGTAGCCTCAGTAAAGATATGCACATGCACACACGTCCTGCATGGAGGGATGCTCTGAAAACACACATTTGACCTATTAAATGTACACACACTCCCTTTAAATGGGGTTAGTGGATGACTGCGGATGCGGTCCTCTACAGGCAGAGCAGGGCTGTAGTAGGACAGATTACTGTGGGGAGTGTTACACCGCACACACACACTGAGGAGCTGCATTTGCATTGAAGATTCAGACGCCTGCACCTGCACTCCACGCCACAGGCGTTTATAGGCTTTATAGATCGAACTGAGGAGTGCTCGAGCTTTGGTGCTCGAGCTCTGTGGCACAGTCTCCCGGTGTAGGAGTAAAAATGGCCGCTTTTGCCAAAGAACTTGAATGCAATGTGTGGCAACATTTTTTTTTATTTTAAACCGAGACCGGTCTCTCTGGGAAGCGAAAGTGAAGAGAGGAACATTTGCACAAATGATGACTAATCGTCAAAGCCTTGGTCGCGCACGCCCCGCAAATAAACGTGTCACCTGTTTTCACCGCCTACTTGACACTGAGTAATCACACAGTGAGAGACATCTGCCATGTTACTGGATGGCAGCGATGCCTCCTACATTCATCCCAACCAATTGGGAGGTAGGAACCGCCACAGGAAGTAGTGCAGGATTAAGACTGACCCGTTTAACACCACAGGAAGCATCAGATGTTGCAGAAAATTTTCGTCCAGACCATTGAACAATTATGTAATGTATCTTAGCAGCTCATTCCTGAGACACAAATGACCCATTCTTCTTTATTTTACTGCCTTAAGAGGCGAGGTAAGCAACACTACCCAAAATAGCACTCCTCGCCTCGGCTGTGAATGTTATTGTAGTAAAATGTCAGGTATAAGCCCTTGCAGTCATTCAGGAGAACACCTGCTGTGGGCACAAGTAATGTACTAACTGTTTGCCAAGTAGACAGAGAGGGAGGGGAAAAAGAGAGAGGAGGCTTTGGAGAGAAAAACAACATCAGGACAAAGAGAACAGTGCAAAACAGACAGACAGATGGAAGCAAGGGAGGAGGAAAGGACCTGGAGACATCGGGAGGGTGAAAGAAAATATGGATGGAGCAAAGTATTAAAGGGCCGAGATAAAGTGAGAGGCATACAAAGCATTAGAACAAGAGAGCAGACTCAGTATACCATTTGAAAATTAGTTGAGCTAATATGTGTGCCAGATGGTTCGGGTAAAATTAAACAACAAACAGAACCAGAAGTAAAGAGAATCAAAGGAAAGTGTTCCAGCATCTATTTAGTGCATATTTCTGTCTCGTTGCAGTAAAACCCCACCCATCTCCTGCTCTATGTAGGTTAAAATAAACACTGAATAATTTACAAGTGCTATTTGACCCAGGTTTGCAAGCTGCATCAAGTGGATCGGATGAAATTCAGGTACGCTGGATATGAGCCAGTAATCTAATGAAGGGCTATTAAATATCCTTCTGTTAACAACCCCGGCTTTTCTGCTTCTCCAAGTGTAAGGGCGAGTGTGAGGAAAGCCGACTGAAGTAGTGACAGAAATGCAAATTTAATTTTTTCTTCAAGTACCCAGTATGATAATCACTCTCTCCAGAAGAAATGAGGTGATTTCGGAAAATCTGAGGATGCTTAATTGCTAAGCTGAGGAGGAAGATAACTAGCTTATGGTGACCAGGAGCACATGACTGTGAAGAGATAGAAATGAAACAGGTGGCAGAAGAATCGGTTACTGTTTTATTCATGTTTCCTATAAAGCAATAGTAAAGTGTTAACAAACTGTTGCCTATTGCTGTGTTTCTGTCCAATATTTACTGTCCTTTTAGCTCTGTTTTGGAAAATATCGGCCCTATTTCCACAAGTTGGTTGCTCACTTTGTGTGCTCTTTATCATTCTTAAAGTTGCAGGTCATAAGAGCAAAACCATGAGCTGAAAGACGCTAAAATGCTCTAGCTGTTGCTAAAAGAAACAGTGTCATGTGATCATTCTCTGTGGCTTTGTCACTACAAACAAACTCACCATTTGGCGCATTGCTAAGAAAAATATATTAAACAGCGCAGCTTTGATCTATATTTTTTCTTCCATTTAATATTCAGATGTGTTTCAGCATTTGAAAATATCTTAATAAACATAACACACACAAAAAAATATGCAAACTACTCCCTCTAAATTCTGCTAAGGTGAAAGAGAATGTGTGTAAACAGAAAAAAAAATAATTTGTGCGTTGAGGATTTATTATTGAATTCAAAAAGCATAAACAAGCAAATCTAATTTGAATGTTATAAGGTGCTTTAATACTGTGGTGGTATATAATTAGAATTTGCAATGGTAATTACCAGGAAGAGAAAAGTTTTGCATTATGCATATACATGCATGCAACTCTCTGTGCGCTACTGAGTTAAAATGTTTGTGTTAATAAATGCATATGAGTGTGTGTGTGTGTGTGTGTGTGTGTGTGTGTGTGTGTGTGAGACTGAGATCCATGAGGCAGTGTATGAAAGGCAGCAAGCTAACAACATATGCTTGAATGCCTCTTTAAATGAATCATCTGTCTCTGTGAAAGGGCACTTAGGCAAAACCTTCTTGGCCTCCTCTAGGCAGAGACACAAGTAAAAGACAATTGCGTGCTAAACCCACCGCCGTTAAACAAAAAGGATTTCATTCTTCATTACCAGCGGAGGAGAAAATGAGTTTGTCTTCATGGATCAGTGGTCGCAAGGCGAGCAGGTAGTGCACAAAAAAACAACCTTGCTCCTCACACTGACAACCAAATAACCAGAACAGCTTCAGAAATCAAACTGACTAACACAAAGATCCTCCACAATGCAGGACCATCACATTGTGGAGGATCTTTGTGTTATTAACTGTGAAACAGCCCGTTAGTCAGTTAGAGGAAGTTGATGGACAAATAAGCATTACAACCCTCGCCTCTTTATCTCCATGTTCTGTTTAAGACTGCACTCCTGTGATTGATGGCTGAACGCAGGCCTTGATTTGTAGGTGGTGGAAAAAAGAAGAGAGTCACAATGCCTGACAAAACAGGAACAAAAAAAGAGGAGATGTAGTTAGAAGGGAGGAGGAAGAAGGAGATCCATTATTAATCCACGGCAGAGATGGGCTAACATTTGTTGGTGCAGCAGTCAGGAATTAACACTGATGCCTGCTTAAATACACTACATATATGGTCTTTGTACAGATTACTGAGTGGCAATCTTCCAATGCAATGCTGCTTTTTTTTTTTGTTTTAACCATTTTACAGTCTGTCAAGAGCAGCTGATATTTAAAACCAATACACTTAGAAGTGACCCCAAAACATCCAAAGTCTTAACATTGCTATGCAGATGAAACCCAGGTTTACGTCCCTCTCAATTCCCAATTTCGGACTGACGTTTCTCGTTTACAAAAGTGTCTTCAAGGTAACACTGGAAGGCTTAAATTTCCTTCAGTTAAATGCAGACAAGACTGAGATACATTCACCCATCTAACCAATGTCACAACCTCAAACACTGGGTGTCATATTGGACAGCAGCCTGAGTTTTAACAGGCAGGTAAATTCTACAGGGGCCAACTTCTTCCAAATCAGAACCATCTCCAAAATCAGACACTTCCTGTCTCCCACTGATCTTGAAATAGTCATTCATGCACAATATCATGACCTGATTACTGTAACTCACCACACCAGGATCATCACCTGTATTCTGGTATCCCTACACTGTCCTCCCACCCTATGCCCCAACATACAGTATATCTCAAAACTTCCATCAGACCCCATCAGATCGTTCCACTGCGGCATGAAACAACAGACCGGCATGAGACGGGACGTTTTCAGTAGTGGCTCCTGTGGAATAGCCTCCTGGAAGCCATCAGAGAGGCACCTAAAATCCCACTTTGATTTTTTTTATTTTAACTGGGTTTAAACTGTATTTTTTATTTTCTTATTTTTATTCTGTGTGTCTGTTTGCTTTGAAAAGTTCTGTATAAATGAAACAAATTTAAAACTTTATTCATTGCCATGTACCAACATCTGCATTGCATACTCTTCTCTTATTGTTCCTGATTGTGTCTGGGCTGCTACACTTTGTGCCTTTAGCGATTTGCATTCAGGTCTGCAGATATGTTGACTAGGCCTTGGTTGGTGAGCTGATATGGAAGTTCATGCACACACGTGTATTTGCAGAATGGGAATAGGAGAGGAATCATTTGTATTTGCAGGAGCCATAAAGTTTTGTACACTCCCTATTTCCTTTTGGGGCTTCTCTCTGCCACAGATGAAACAAGTGTTACTGCTATAGGAGATAAAAGTGAAAAAAAAAAAACCTAAAATGGAGAAATGAACTTGTCAGAGGAGACTGCTGGTTTGGCTTATAACTCCCTGTTCAATGTCATCAGTTGCCATCTTCACTAGTCCTCTTCCTCCATCCCTTAAAACTCTTTTCACTTCCTCTTGTTTTCCTTCACTAAACACTCCAATTTTCTCCTTTTTTACTTTTACCCCTGGATTTTGTTCTTACCCACACTCCAACTGCTATGTCATCATCTTATTTCATCCTAAAGCCCCCCCCCCTTCCCTGGGCTCTGCAGTGTGTTAAAGCCGAGTAGCTGGCAGGTAATTACCGTCACAGCCTAAAGATCTTAATCAAGGTGTAGATGTGATAGAGTTACATGCCTTAGGTGACCGTTTAAGGATCATTTATGGTCACAGCTCTCGCTGCACCACGGCAGAATCAACTGTGAACACTTGTAAGATTATGTACACAAATTTGTGTGGGTTCTTTTTTTTGTACAGACAAGCACAGTCTTTAACACACAGACAAAAAATAACACGCACTCTGCTCCAACCCGCAATTACAGAAGCAACCACTTCAGGCAATTTGGAGGCAGCCGCGATAAACGGAGGTGTTTACATCATCAAAACGCCGCTGCACTCGCGGGAGAAAAGAAGAGAGGAAATTAGTGTCGTTCCTCACATGTCAAGATTAAGGAGCTCTGACTTGAGTAAACTCTGCCGTTTCATGTGATACCGATGGAGCCCTTCTTCTGGTTTGCTCACAGTACGTTATCGCGTGTAAACAAAGTGAAGTGGGGGAATACTCAGTCGCTGTATGCCGAAGAACAAGCAATGGGGTTTGGTTTGTTTTACATCTGAGCTCAGCAAAGAGAGAAAAGAGGGGAAAGCGAGTGAACGGCTCCTTCTCTGTGCAGCAGCGTGGAAAACTAGACGAGACAAAACTGTGGATTATTGTACATTCAGCTGTGGATCACCTGAGAGTCACTACAAACACTGCCAAAGATATCAAGGATGTAAAATGTCTTCTGCTTGGTTGCAAAATATGAGGCCATTAAACTGCACTTGATTGAACAATGCTTGGAGTATTTCTCCTGCCTTTCATCCCTCAGAGTGAATTGTTCCACTGGAATACTGCACTGAGACCACGCCTGTTTACAACTGCAGTATACCTGCACTATACTATGAAACTATGCTTTCAATTCTGTGAAGGTTCTCGGTCATCCAGGTCATCTTTCTTCAAAAAGGTTAAGTCAGGGGGAAACTGGACTGTTTGTAGATCCGTCTAGACGTTTGGCCCAATGTCAGAACTGAAGAAGCTTCTTGGATGAGAGGTGAAACGTCTTCACGGATCTACAAACAAGGCCCAGACTTAACCTTTTTGAAGTATGCTTTTAATTACATCACATGGTCTTCATCAGCCAGTGCTAGAACTGTAGATATTTAAATATGCATTTTTTCCAGTTTTCATTTTTGCACATTTTAGCAGTGTGTGGGATTTAGTGCCATCTAACCATGTAGTTTCAAAATGCAACCTTGCTTCACCTTCTCCTGATTAGCGTGAGGAAGAAACTACGGTGGCTGCGACAAACACAAAAAGTCCACTATTTAGTTTGATCATTCCGAGCTACTGTAGAGACATGGCAGTTCATGTAGGTTGATCTGTAACAGTCTCACTCTAAAGTAACAAAAACACAGCTGTTATGCTTTATTTTCAGCTGATTATACACTAATGAAAACATTGCTATGTATATTATGTTCAATTTCTGCCATATTCTGCTCCCCATAAATTTGACATACTTTAACTATTTTTTTGAACTATTGAACTATTTTCTATATTTTTGTCTCTAATAACTTTTGAGACATTTCTGCTTTCATTTGACAGGAAAGGAGGATGACATACAGCAAAGCACCACGGGCTAGAATGGACAGATAGGAACTTCTTAAGATGATATCAGCACACAGTTTGCATTACACTGATTTATTTTATATAAGCATTGATCTGTTGAGTTTTCCGGCCACTCTTCATTCAGCTCTGTTATTTTTTCACCATCATCCCCATCGTAGCGTACGATGGAGTTTCTTTAGAACTTTGTCACTGAGAATAGCTGCCTGCTGCGGCTGAAGATGACTCTGATGAAAAGTGGTGAGACGGAGCCAAAACATTAAAGTTGCAAGCTGGAAAAAAAACAATGAGCTGAGACTCACTACAGAGCTCCATCGAGCTCTGAGTGTGTTCAGCACTATGAGCGACCTCTGTCACATTATACGTTATCATCTGATCCATCATTATTATAAATATATTGATTATAGCTGCTTTAATATTATGCAAAGATGCATGGCTTTGTGCTGTCATTCTTGTGTTATGTTGACATTTATTAGAAGTGAATATAAAGCAGTTAGCCTGTCTCTGTTTTGTTTAGTAAATTCAGACACAGAGATACATATGTAAATAATATCATCATTTTAATAAACCATAACAGAAGCTGATCATATTCCCTTTACAGAAAATCCTCTAACCCCAGGTCAAACCCTGCAGCCAGCTGAGACTTATTCCACTTATGTCTCTGTGCACAGCTGTAAACATTTATATTTAGTTTCTGACCTCAGGAGGGGAACAGACTCACTGCTGCTGCCATGTAAGAGTCATACAAGCTCTTAGCCTAAGTACATTTATTCCCCAGGAGGTGGTGAGCTGATGTCGCACGACAGCGACATTCTGTACGCTCTGGGCGGAATAAGCCAAGTAAAAATGAGATGCCACTATGATTAATAACCATAAAAATATATGCACACACTCGACTCAAGGTGGCAACAATATGGACGCCGTGAAGCGAACAATGACGAAGTTTAACAATTTCTGTTCTGAAGGTGCAGCAATGTGCATATTGACATGGCCATTTTCTTAAAAATGTAGGAGCATACAGTATATCCTGAAATCCTGGCTATCATGCAGAGATTCTTTAAAACACTCCTATCAGAAATGTGCATACACAAGTTAGTGTGTGCATCTGTTTGCAGGCCTAAGAATGTGTGTGTGTGTGTGTGTGTGTGTGTGTGTGTGTGTGTGTGGAGCCTGCCCGCCTCTTTCACTATTTTCCATCAGGCGGTGTGCTGTCAAGCGGTGTTGTATAGCATGGAACCATTCGATCAGTCACAGGGAATAGAGTGTGTGTCTGCAGCATGGCGGATGGCCACCACTCCTCTCTCCCAGGAGCCAGTTCACTTTAATTGAAGCTCCACTGAAACACAAGCCCGGGTAGTACAGTCGCTCACACACAACACTGCTATCTCCAGCATCTCTGTCTCCCAAAGAAATGGAATTAGACTGACAGCCACTGGCCTGCAGAGCCGCAGTGTGACAAACACACACACAAGGAAATAGATGCACACACACACAAACTTATAATACAAATAACTCTCCAAACAAATAAATACACAGACAAAACAGCGTATACACAGCAGCAGAGACAGGAGTCACGACACACACACACACACACACACACACACACACACACACACACACACACACACACACACACACACACACAAAGACAGTGTGATAGAGTGTTTGTGGCTCTCCATCAACTATAAAATCTCATATTGGTCTGCTTTATATTGGCCCGAGCTACTGCGAAGGAGAGGATGACAGAGCGGGTGTGAGAGGGGGAGACGATGGAAAATGGGAGGATCAATGGAGGGAGAGTGAGTGATGTGAACGGGACAGGAGAGCAGAAACGGAGGAGAGGAAGCAAGGAGAGGCACGTCAAGGAAGGTGGAGATGAAGAGAACAGAGCAGGGGCGGGTCTGTGGACAGAAAATTAATAGTTACCCTCTGTGGTTTTCACTCTACCTTCATGTTCAAACTGGGTTAAGGCTGAAGGTTAAGAACTAATCATTGTTTAAGTCTGTTAACCATGAAAGCATGGCATGATGATTTCATACACAGTATCAATTATTAAATAAATAAACCTGCCTACTCTCAGGAAGGAGCTTAAACCAGATCTGTGATTTCCTGTCTTGGCAGGACTTCTCCACCATACGTTGGAAGTCTATTTTCTCACCTCTCCCTCGTCTTTCTTAATCAGCTTCTTACAATGAATCTTCTGTCCTAAACATAGCATATGTGTAGGTGCAACTATGCAGCAAATAGTGATAGTGATTCTAAATGACAACTAAATCAGATACCATAAACAAGAGTTAAGCTAAAGGTATTTAAAAAAAATAATACACAGTCCCCAGACAGTCGACAGGCTAATTTTAACAATCTTCCCAGTAAATGATCAACATTAGGCCTCACGGTAATTAAGCTACTAAACACATGTACGGACATTACACTGAATCAGCATAGCTAGCTTGGAAGAACACATTAAGAACACATGAACACAGAAAATACTCCAAAGACATTTGGGGGAGTACAAAAAAGATGCTAGTCTATATTTGCATGAGAGATCTTACAAAATGATGGATGAACAATGTCGGTCGAACTGAATGAAAAAGAGTTTTTCAAATGTACTCCTCCCAAACAATGTCCTCTAGCTGCTCAGCTTCAACTGTATGTGATTACAGAGTTTCCTGATGGACAGATAGCTTTAAGATAAGATGAGATAGACTTTAATAATCCCACACTGGGGTAATTCACTTGTTACAGCAGCTCGTATACAAGGTGGATAAGAAATGACTTGTGAATAAGAAATAAAAAGTCACTCAGTCATGTTGGTGTTACAGAGTCTGACAGCTGTTGGAATGAAGGACCTGTGTAGCGCTCCTTCTTACATGGTGGGAGTAGCAGTCTGTTACTGTCTGCACCTTAGCTGACCAAACTGACTTATCTTTGGGTTGCCAGGAGTCGAACCTGGCAAAAAAAAACACCGTGGCAGCCAGGCTGGCCACTGCTGCTTTTCGGAGGTTGTACTCAGAGTCTGACCTTGTACAGTGAAAGGTATATGCTAACACCAGCACACACACTCAGCCCTCGTGGCCACTGCAAATGCTTCATTAGAAGAAAACAGATTGAATGTCAGTTAAGAAGACCTCGACACCTTCAACATGTCAACTGTTTTTAACTAAATGCCAAACTGTGTAAACACTACGAGTTTTCAAGGTGCTTCAATGTGGTAAATGTAGCAGAATCCTTGATAGATGGAGATAGTATCATTGAGACATGTGTTTGATCGTATTAATAATAAATGTTGATTAAAGGAACATTCATTCTGAGTGTTTTTGATAACTGACTAATTAAAGTCATTTATCAAGCAAAAATGCCAAACGTTCTCTGGCTACAGCTTCTCAAACAGTATGACAGGCTGCTCTTTATCTCTTCTATATGACTGTAATGTGAACATTTTTGGAATATGAAGCGTTGTGGAGTGTTGCCAAACAAAACGAAACAAAACAAAACATTTGGATTGACAAAGATTTGAAACTGTGATAACTATCCGTAATAATAAAGCTGACATCTAGACTAAATGAATAATCAATCAATAAAAAGGGAAACGATTATTTTACGATCATTAGATTTAGATCAATTCGAAGATAATGTGGATGGAAGATGGTTTTGATTTACAGGAAACAAACACTTCATTGTTATCTACTGGTAACAATACATTTCAAATATCTCTGAAGGTTTCACAGTGTGGGCAGTTTTTGGCTGATCGTAGACCAGCTCCAGCTGATTTGTAATGCCTTTTGAATTCACACTACCAAATGCAATACAAAGAAGCATTGAATTATTAATTATTAATTCGCCTTCAAAACCCTCTGGCATTTCCCTTGTTGCACACCATGATCTGAGCTTCTTCAAGCCAAGGTCACATGGTACCAAGTGGTTGTAACATTTTGATAGTGTTTCATCACCCTCCCCCTAATTTAAAAATTCAACATCGTTCACTAATGTATTCCCACCATTAAAGCCTGCATAATGAGCAGCAGGACACTGTTTAGCATGCAATAAACACCTGCTTGGCCCCAAAACATATTTCAGTCTTTTACGTTGTCAGCAACTCTTACACTGGATGGTATAGGAGTTGCGGTGTAGAGGACATGGGGAGCGAGAGGGGCTATTGGTATTCTGCTAATCCCCCGGTACAGTGCTGCAGAAGGTAATGGGGGTTAACAGGACTTTCACTTAAATACACGCTGAGCTCCCAGCTCTCAGTGAGTTCCTCAGAGGCCAGAGGAAGGCAAACCTCCAAGTACAAACCCCTCCATCGACCTGATCACCAGAGAATGCCTCAGCTTTCTGATGGGGTTATGCAGGTGAGGTAGGTGGGTTGAAGAAGATGGTGAGTGAAGTTGCAGTGGTGGGGAAAGGGCACATGTGGTCATGGCAAGCTGTACAATCGTGTTATTACTGTGTGCTTGATACTTTTGTAAAAGACACTAGAGGATGTACACAGGCATGCAAGAAGTAAATAGACACCTTTAATTTGAATTTGAATGAAGGTGTCTATTTGCTTCTAGTGACTGAAAGAACTATGAATATGATTATGGTCAACAAATGACAGACTTTGACACTGGAGACCGATGTTGGTTTCTTTTAACCACAACCTCCATCTTTCCCCGAGTTGTTTTTGTGCTGAATCCTATCTGGACAACAACAATAGTGTGGTCAAATCAGATCGTGGTTATGTGTGTTCTAATGGAGAACTTTTACAAACATGCTTTTTGCCTTTTAATTTGGAGGACTTGCTACTCCTTTATTTCTGTGTAAAGGCAATTCTGAGATTTCATTGAATATGTTGGAATATAGTTGCTGAAAACACGTGAAAAGACTTCGAACAATATATTACTGAAATGTGGAGTTAGAGGTTTAAACAGTTTTTCACCGGTTTTCAGTCCAGGATTTTGTGGGCGGTCCTTAAAGGGTGGCTCGATGACACGCTGAGGCCACCCTGAGCATACCCCTTCACCCCTATCAGAGAGACAGAGATGACAGAGATGAATTCATCTCGCTCAGAGTGTTTTAAAGTTAGTCATGTCATTTTCTGAATGTTTCAGTCGCTTCAAAATGGCTACTTGATTGCTCCTGTGAGTGGGCGTGGCTTCAGCACATTCAGAGGACACGCTTCCACAGTCCTGGGGTGGAGAATTCATTTTTACCTGATTTTGAGACCTAATTTTTCTAAACTTGTTCATATTTTTATATTTTATTCAAATTGTCTTCTTTGGTCTGACAAACTCAGAAGACATATTTATTCTGACTTTACACACATTTTAAACTCAGTACTTTCCACCTACAACAGCTACAAAAAGGTAAGCAGGTATTTTGTTTTTGAATGCTACACTACTGAACTTGTATGTGATGTGCTGCACTATTTTCTCTAATATTCAGTAATATGTAAAATGTAATGCAAACATTACTTCACTACAGACTAAAAAAACATGTTTAAGTGAAGGACTACATTTGTAAATTATTGATTCTGAATGTATATAGAACATCCTCTCTCTAAATCATGTATTAGTCTTACATGTGCACATTCCATTTACTGATCATGCAGTGGCTTTTCATTATGAATTCATTCAGTGGGAAAAGATTTGACCTGAGGCTTACAGTGCAGCCATAAGGCCCATAAAGAGAACATGAACTCCCAGCGCTATGTCTGATGCCATCGTGCTAAAGTTCTATATTATTTTTACAGACAGTGTGCTGTAGTGGAGATAGTGTCTTTAAGGTGATTATAATGGGGGAGGGGGGCTGTAAAATATCATGATAATATCCATGTTAAGAAGTGGCTCAGCTCCAATTTTATTGCACTATTAAAAGTAAGGCAAGATAACAGCAATTACATTTTTTTTTCTACTGTCTGGCTCTTACTCAAAATATTTCCTACCAAAATACTTTTTAAAGGTTATTAGGCAACATGTTAACACTTTTACACCTTAGGTCTAGACAGATTTATGCGTCTTGGAGATTAGATGTCAAACAGCAGCCTTTGTAGTTTTATGAAAATTATTCTGATAGATTTCTTCTCTTGTATGACATTATTTTGAGGGTCCTCCTGCTTTTATTTATAGTACTGTAAGCAGTCGATGGGATCAAGAAGGAGGAGAATCACTTTTGAATCCATATTGATCAGTGATGAGGGAATGATGACACGGTGAACACGATTCCGCTCTTCAATAGAGGATCAACGGTCAGGACTCAAGCATCCACTACTACTTGAGTGTGCTCGAGCAAAACAGTGAATCTGTGTGAGCCTGTACTCAAGGGGCACTTCTTTTCCATGTGAACATATTTCTGCCATTTTGTTGCCTTTAGCAGTAAATATGAATTAACCATGTCTGCTGACTGCATTAAACCAAACCAAACATTTCTGATGTTAATGTTTGGTTTGTTCTGGTTTGTTCTTGTTTCATGCACGCTTTGATGAAGTGCATTTTATTTATTAGTTTCCTCTGATTTTGGCTGACTTTTCAAATCTAATGGAAAATTAATTAAGTAATAATAGTATTAATAAATCGCAAATGACTATACCTTAACCCAGAGTGATGGTTAAATCACAACTGTAACCTGGAATGGTAAACGTTCTTAACATGCTTCACATGTTTTTTTTAATCTTTTCCAAAACCAAATATGCAAGATGGAAAGGCTAATGGATAATTAGCTTACTATGCTCATTATAGTAATTGAGGAAGAGCTAGCTAACTACATACATTTGTAGGGTTACAGGTTATGTTTTTGTTTAAACCTCACCAAATGCTACCTGAGATAGCTTTACATTTACCTAACATGGTTCTATTGTATCATGAGAAAGGAAAGCTAAAAACTAATTCTACACTGCAGTTCAAGAACAATGCAGTCTTTATTTAGCCCTCCATGTCTACTATGGAACAGCTGGTTTATGCTGACTTTTCCATCTGGGACATGCAGCCGTGAAGTGCATATTTCAGACTTTTTCCAGTAAATCTGGCTAACAGGTCAGCTGGAAACAACAAAACATTTTCAACCAATGCATGGAGCTAACATTAGCATGTTTAGTCAGTTAGCTACAGTTGATAGCAACAGGAGTCATTACATTATTTACTGTCGCTGTCTGGAAATAAAAAGTGTGCTTTTGTTTACTTCTGTTTAAAATCATGGACCCATTGTTTGAAAAATTACTGACAATTTGGAATCTGCCTCCATTACCACTGTGAACTTGACAGGCTTAGCAACAGTAACTAAGGGGGTTTGGAAGAGTAATTGGCATGAGGCACAGGTAGACTGAGTGAGTGAAAGGAAAGACAGCGACAGATGTTGAATATATAAATATACATTTGGTAGTGTCTATGTATGCCTTACACTTTGCCATATGAGGGGTTTTTATGTGTGTAGTAACATGTTCCAGCTTATGCCCGCTGGTGCATGATTTCTGAAAGTGGATAAGGTAAAATGAGGACGATATTAGACTACACATCCTCAAGGAGCCCTCAGGAGAATATGAGAGAATAGTAAGACTATTAAATATAACATGGACTGTGGACATTTATTAAACTGAGAGCAATGTCAAAAGAACAAGCTAAGTGATATGACTCATTGTCAGAAAAGGTTGTTTTCAAAGCACCAGGATGTCTTCAAAGAGAGATATATTTAAAAAGGGTTCATTGAAAAGGTATGATTAACAAAATATTTGGAAAAAAGCTAATATACTATAAGGAAAGACTGCTCCACATGTCAAGTCCAAAAATGGATCCCTCTCCTCCCTCCCAGAATGAAGAAGAGCTAAAGTATTTCCATTATAACCATACAGAGCACTATAAAAGACAGGAACAAGCACCTCAGATGAATGGCATGATATTTCAAAAAGACTGAACTCCCTATATGGAGCATTTTATTCTTACTTTCTGCCACCAAGACTGCTGACACCATGATTCTGCAGGTATTCTCCCTAGTGCTTCATGAGCCTGATTCATCTTCTTCACTACCTCCTTCTATCTGTGTTCTGGTGAAACCCTTAAGAATAAGTACTTGTACGTCTTGTTATTTCCCAAAAGAGTTGGTGAAACGACGCACAGATACTGAATCTGCAAGAACTTTATGATGATATTGCAGCTTTGCATTGAACGTATACTTTTTAAAATTTTGACCACGTCTTATTGGTTTAATGAGATGTTGAAAAGGAAATTGAACCTCCTCCAGATTGACATGTTTAATCAATGGCACAAAACTGATGTAAGGTTGAAGGTGAGTCACCACAGGCAGATTTTATCTACGTATTTATTGTAATTTTTCATCTATGTGTGATTAGTTTGGATTACATATCTTATCTTTGGTCTAAAAGGATTTGCAGTTCACTGCTTTCTGTTTTCATTTAAGTTTTACACAGCATGCCAACTTTTGTTGGAATCAAAGTTGTATTTGGACAAAAAATATCTGCATCTCATTGTCTTCCCTAGTAGAACAAGTTGTTTGTCATTTTGTTGGACCAATAAAAGTTTCTCATAAAACTGATTTTCAATCAAGACAGGATTTATTATGCAATTAAAGAGTCGGTATATCAACAGACAACAACAGTGTCTCTCTGCTCGGCTCGTGTATAAACGAAGAAAGACATTTTCCTTCAGCTCATCAGACTTTAGTAGTTAACCTGAACCTCTCCTGTTTCTCACTGCAAAACACACAAAATCATTGTCAGTGTCTTTTCCTCATCCAGGCCTCATTCACGAGTGTCGTTCTTTCCGCCTCTCAGACTCAACCCTGTATAAGGTCACAATGAGATTTTCAAAAGGTGGTGTGGAGGTAAAGGTCAGCTTTTCATATAGACACCCTCCAACCCAGACAAGAAGATGAGCGCTTCAGCCATGTGCTGTGTTGCCTCTCCTGGACGTCGGAGAGTCAACATATTCTCAGTGTTTGCTTCGCTCTGCCCGGCTCCATGGCCTCTCTTTTCAATAAGTCAGTAATGCCATTTTTGGTACTTTTATATAAAATCAGGTTCTAGCTGGGTACACGCATCCACAGAAATAGCAAGGGATCTGTGCTCAATATCTTTGTCAGATAGTATTGTAATTGTGTGGGGCTAAGGTGGCAGGAACAGAGCGCCTTGGTTTGGATATTGCCTCCTTAGATTTCCCCTGAGCCTGATGCAGTGTAAGTAGTCTCTCTAGGTCTCTCTCTCACATCTGTCTGCCCCCTCATTGCTCTTCACCTGTCTCTCTGACTCTGTCCTATTGTCTCACCTCCACTTTAAAGAAGAGTGAGGAAACAGAGAAAAAGGGAAAGAGAGAGGAAACACATTTACTAATTTGTACTCACACACACACACACACACACACACACACACACACACACACACACACACACACATGTCCTCATTACACAACAACAAAAGGAGCTCTTTGCCTTCCAAAAGACGCCTATGTGCCATTACAAAAAGCTAACCATCTGCTGGCTGTAGTTTCATAAATGAGCATATTTAAAATCAAATGAAAAAATATTGTAGTCTTTGATAAAAACAAACCAATGTTGACTGCTGGTGGGAGACGGATCAGACTCTGGACACCCAGACGTTCACTCCATCTCCTCCCCAAGGGGGTTTTGTAGCATTATAACAACATTGCCCTGCTTTCACCTTTGTAAGAACAGTCATTATTCACACGACCATGTCAGAAAAAATTTGACCAAATGACTTGCCGTGTCTTTTTTCCCTGATGAGAAGAGTCTTGCATCAGATAAATCTCGCCCTTATTACAGGCTTGTAATGACATGTCACACTGAACAAATGAATTAGACCCCATGGCAACATGAAATAGCAAGAGGAGGGGAGAGAGGAGAGAGAGGAGACAGTGGCAGAGATCGGCAAAGGACACATTCAAAAGAAGAAAAGGGTGAAATGTTCCATGTGTGAAGGTTATGAAGCAGGTAGTGGTAACCTGGTTCAGGAACGATAATGCCAGCACCGCAACTACTTTGATCATTCCCTTCTCACACCTTCCTTTCTCACTTTCTTTGTCCGTAGGTTGTCCCTTCCTGCTTCTCTCCTCTCTCCCTCTGCCTGTCTGTTCATTTACACTTGGCTGGAAACCTGAACGGCTGGGCCTTAATTCTCCCGCCGCAGCCCTGGACGAGTTGGCTGGAGACGCAGGGCCATTTTAGGAAATAGGATTAAGGAGAGAAAAGTTCAAAAGTACAAGAAAGAAGGAAGAAGACGACGAGTGACAGCGAGAGGGAGAAAGCACAGAATGAGGGATTATGAAAACGAGATGGAATGTGTGGGAAGCAGTCGACACGTCATCTCATGTTCTTCTGCAGGAGGTGAAAAATGTTGAGCAAAGATGGGAGAGGCAGACAGATTGGCTTAAAGTGCCTTCTCTGTATACGTCTGGGCTGTAAATATGGAGGTGATGAATAAGTCAGTGCTGTTGGCTGCTCATCAGAATTAAAGTATGCAGCTGCATACTTCCATTTTGACAGAGGCCGGATATTTGAAAAGGTCACTTGTTGATAGACCTTGGGTTTCGACTGACAAAGGGCTAATTTACGAAGGGCTGCCAGAAAGAAAAATCTAGCTAATGCCTCCATACGGCACGCATAAAAGGTTGTGGATGATGGTAGTTTGAGGTCCTCGCGCACAGCGCAGAGTGTGTACGTGCACATATAAATGACGACCTCCTGTCATAAAATGCTCCATTGTGATGAACTTTGAAGCATCTGTCTGACATTTGCCCACTGCTCCCATGTGATGGTAAACAAGGATGGATAGCATCCGGAGAGCTGAACATAATAACAGCTGATGAGTATCATCTTTCTTGGTGTTGTGTGAAAAATGTGTCCTCCTGTTGTTTAATTTGTCACACTATTGTGTTCCCTTTCCGAGGAAAGGGCACTGAAAGGAGTTCAGTGTGACACATCAATAATGAGAAAAGTCTGTAAATTGTCTTCAGCTGATATTATATCAAAATTGAAACTGAGGCGATATCATTAAACGCAGACAGCTTCATTAAAAATATTCATTCGAGTATAGGAACAATCAAGATGACAACTAAAGATGCAATCAAAACAACAATGTTGTTTTCTTTAGTTAACAGAGCAGACACTGACTCGCACAGATGAAAGCCGAATAAGAAACAAGACTGTGAGAACATCTGGACTTCAATGATTAGCATCTTCAGTCTGTCGCCAAGCATTAGACATACTATAACGTCGAATATTAATGAGGGTTTTCTTCTACTCGCCCTCATCGCTTCATGCAATCAATATGTTGGTGGGATGTAACTCCCTCCTTCACTGTTACCTTCTTTCCTCCTCCCTTGTGTCCTTCCTTCCAGGATTATCATATATCATATACATTTTAAAGATCTGATAATAAGCTTACGGTCATTTTGATAGATATAGTGTGACATATGGAAATATTAAAGATTTCAATAAATATGTTGGAAAATAGTTGCTAAAAACATGTGAAAAGACTTTCAGAGGTTCAAACTGTTTTTCCACCAGTTTTCAGTCCAGGATTTTGTGGGTGGTCCTTAAAGGGTGCCTCGATGACACGCTGAGGCCACCCTGAGCATACCCTCGCACCCCTAGCAGAGAGACAGAGATGAATTCATCTCACTCAGAGTGTTTTAAAGTTAGTCATGTCATTTTATGAATGTTTCAGTCTCTTCAAAATGGCTGCTTGACTGCTCCCACAAGTGGGTGTGGCTTGGGCGCCTTCAGTGATACACCCCCACAGTCCTGGAGCTGAGAATTCATTTTTACCCGATATTGACACCTAATTTCATATTTTTAATCATTAAAATTCGTCTGGCTGGACAAACTCAGAACACATTTATTCTTACTTTACACTGACTTTAAGTTGAACTTGTTATTACTCTTTCTAAATGATCCCAAACCTAGTTTTACTGAAATCTCTTGTTACTTGAATAAACCTGGATAAACAGAACTACATACAACTTATTTTTAGCTCTGATCAACACATGAGACTTTATGTGACCTCCAGAAAATCAGCCTGAAGAAAAGACTGAAGTGTGTTGACCAAAACAGTTACTCAAACAACCACTACTACAAAACAGTAAAAGCCTTTTAGGATATTTTTTTCATAACATTAAAATGTGACTCTGCTGAAGTAGACTGGTTAGCTAACTGGTTCCAAGAACAGATAACTATTGATCTGACTAAGCTGCTGATCATTATCGGCTAATATTCAGTAAAAATATGAGGTTGGGAAGTCGGGATTAAAGCTTAAAGCGAACAAGACAATGTAGCACCCTTTAGCCTAACTGCAAGAACACACTATAGACACTTACAAAACAAATACAGCTCTTTAATATATATATATAATATATATATATATAATATATAATTGTATAAAATAAAATAAAATAGAAAAGTTCAAATAAAAGTGTCCCTTCTTCTTATCAGAAGTCAAAAGTTCAGTAAGTTCTGTGGTGTATGTATATAATGTTCTGTAGATTTTTGTGTTCTTTTCTTATCTGTATCTGAGATAGTGAGTGAGGTGAGATGTCTGGATTCTCCAGAATGGATACCACGGCTGGCCACGCCGTGCTCCATTCTGTCCAAATTGCTTGTCCTCCTGGCTCGCCACCGAACCTCCACGGATTCGGAACCCAATCGGAGCATCTTAAAAAAGGGCTCACGCAGTGAAGCGGCTACTCTTATCCCACACACGCACAATACTCCCGTGAATTCACTCACTAATGGGGAAGTCAACGTTTCAGGTCAAAGTGCGCTTGTGCGCTTGACCCTGAAAATGAGTAAAGGCTGATGCCCCACCTTGTGGTGCGGCGTGGTAAACACCCTTAAATGAGATAAATGGGTTTAGTACCCATGTGGGTTACACCAAGGAGAAACCAGAATTGATGGGATGGGACAAATGAGATCATTGCAAAGATACTGAATCCAGGAGGATTACCAGGAGATACTCAAAGACAAGCATTTATAATAATCTATGTAAAATGTAAATTTATTTGCTTTAGGACAAATGAGTGCTGCTTGCCTCAATGCACATATACCAGACTGAATTTCAATGGAGGCGAGTGCATGGTTGACCCAAAGTCAGAACAGCCCCAATTATGAGAATAACACCCAAACCTTCCTTAAACATCAACAAATCATTTTCTTATGCACCTTCATCAGCTGCAGTGTTTTAATAGAATAGCTAGTGTGTACAGCACAGCAATAATAATATCTCATGCAGCTACCGTCATTAGATAAGCACTGACACTGCACATTTTAATTTTGAATAACAATAAACCTGCCTGCAAGTCCTATGACCTATGACAGAGAGAATCATAACCAGCTCCTCAGTCCAACAGCTTAATTACGCCAGCCCTGCTTTTCCATCTTCTGTTAGAAACTCCCAGAGGATGCACATGAGAGGCAAAATGAAGCCCCTGACTAGAAGGGACTCGTCGGTGAGGTATCTAAGAATAGCAGCAGTGATGCAAAATATGGTGGATGTTAAGGGCCTGTGTTTATCAAACGTGGATATCATTAAATTGAAGTATTCCTATACAGAAATTTTCTAACTGGCAGGAACATAAAATGTATGAAGAAGATGCAGAACCAACCAACCATCACAAACCAGAGGCAATGTGCACGAGAACAGAGATCCAAGTATACTCTCATAGTTTCTCTATCTTTTTTGTTCATGGAGCTCAGACAGTGTGTTTTCAGAGATTATTGAAAAAGGACTGATTCAAAGAGTTTCTATTTGGAATCAATACCGCCTTCAATCCAAGATGACTATTACAACAAACTGTCCCAGCTGCAGCAGGCAGCACCTGCTCAGCACCGAACAACAGACAGTTAGTGAGGAGTTGGTGAACGTACTGTATACTGAGTATTCAGCAGCTAGAGAGCCACAGAGCTAAAAGAAGTGTGTGAACATTGGATGTATGTTTACCAGGTAGCTGGAAACATGAATCCATACGAATGCTAATGTTACCCCATTGAAGAGTCTGGATTTCCTTAAACGCAGTGTTGGGTATAGTTACTTTGGAAAGTAGTTAATTAGGTTACAACGTTACCATCAATTAAAAGTAATCTGTTACGTTACAGCGTCACCTATGAATAAAAGTAATGCGTTAGAGTACTCATGCGTTACCAAAAATTAAAAGCCGTTTGCAGAGACTCACACATGCTGCAACTTAACTGACACAGACACACAGCCTTTAACGTCAGTCATCCAACCAAATGAACTCTGCAGGACAATAACAGAAAAGAAAGTCAGCACTGGATATAAGATGTTTTTTGAAATTGGAAGTGGAATTTTTTGCGGTCGACAGAAGCTTTTTCACCAACGCAGAATGTGATTTTACTGTTATGTTCTTGTCCTTTTCGCTGCCGAATTGAAAATAATGTGCATACTTCCACGATTCAAAAGCTGTCCTCTCCGCCATCTTGAGGAGCTCAATGAGCAGTGGGGTGACATGTGACCTTTTGGGTTGGTTCCAGACCAGGTGAACTGCCGGGTTCTGGATCATCTGAAGAGGTTTCACTGTGGAGGCTGGGAGGCCCGTCAGGAGGACGGTAATCTAGTCTGGAGATGAACACAGCTTGTGTCAGGAGTTGAGTAGCATGTCAAGTTAAGTAGGTTCTGATTTTCCCAATGTTGTAAAGTGCAAGGCGGCCTGACCTGACAACTGAGGCAACATGATTGGAGAAGGTTAGTCAGTCATCAATCTTAACCCCTAAGTTTCTCACCCTGGTGAGGGCGAGACATAGGGAGTCAGTTTTGATGTTGATGTCATGGTGTATAGTAGGTTTGGCTGGGAGGAGCAGCAGTTAAGTTTTTAACACTTAGATCTGCAGTACAGTTTATAAAACATATGTGCATGACTTTAATGTACTAGATTAAATTAAGAAGCACACAGAATGGTCATGGGTGTTGGATCTAGCTGTAATTTATTTAGTCAAGAACACTTAAGGGACCTTTACATGTTGTCTAGATCTAAATTTAGACAACATGTAAATTGCTATTCCTCCTCTGAGGGGCTTCATATCACCATGTGAATAAGATGCTGAAGAAACCAGGCCAACAATCCAAGATTAACATTCTTATTCTGGGAGAGTGAATGCATCGTCCTGTGGGTCCACAGTCCAAATGAGTATGCACGGATCAACAATGTGCTCCGCGGAGCAAAACACTGACTCACTCACACCTACTTGTCAGTTACCTTCGCTCCGACACATTTATGCACTTCATGTGTGACGGTGAAGCAAGGAACTGTTGCTGCACAACAACCTTCAGCTCCAAGAAGGTTACAGCAAGTGTGATGTAGGCGTAAAATAAATGAGGTGCGGCGCTGAAGCTTGTGCAGAACATTTATCTCATCTCATATCACTATTGATATATAAAGCTTGCACAGGTCAAACTGTTGTCAGGAGATATTTATAAAATCAGATCAGCAGATCAGCCGTGTTGTTCTGGCAGCTCTTGTGGGAACCAGGAAGATAGCGTGTGATGTGGCAACCACTGAATAAAAGCCACGAGATCCTTCTGGCTCTTCTTTACTGTGATTATGTGTACTTTGATAATGCGGCCGTTGTTCCTGTTCCTATTGCCCTCTCAGGTATTACCGCTGTAGTCAAACATAAGGAACCAGAACGTGCCATAAAAGATCACACGGCGGCTATATCCTCAAAAGTGTGCCCCACTCTCCACCGGGAACTGGTTAAGTAGCAATCTGTGCCGTGTCTGTCAGAGTCAGACAGACAGCGTTAGAGTTAAAGGCACTCAAAAGTGAACTACTTCCAAGTCACTGTGGTAATGGGCAAATAAAACTCTAAAGCAAAAACAGGAGTTCTCGCGAATGTTTTCAGGCTCTAGGGTGGAATCACACAGATGAAAAAAAAAAAAGAGCAAGCGCTCGCCTAATATTTCAACTGATGATTTAATGTGTGCATAATGAAAAATAATATGTCTCTCATAAATATCTGCCGGCTAGATTTGGTGTCATGTGCCCCAAGTGTGCACTGTATCATGATATTGCAGTGCCAGGGGTAGTAAATGGCTGGCATAGCAGAGCATGGCCTGCCTGTCTGCCTCATTCTCCTTCTTATGGTTTCCCTGCGCCCATTTTATAGTGGCAGCACTTAAAATACTGACGTGCCATAATTCTGCACTTTCTGCAGCCAAAAGCTGTAATGTTGATAGTGGAGAAAAGGTGGAGGTGGAGATGGAACTGAGGAAAGTGTAAGTGTAAAAATGTGTAAAGAATCAGGGCGGTGACAAAGGATGTGTGTGTGTGTGTGTGTGTGTGTGTGGTGTGTGTGTGTGTGTGTGTGTGTGTGTGTGTGTGTGTGTGTGTGTGTGAGGGTACACGTGTGTCATACATTTGTTTTACAACCAAATGCCTTTGTTATGAGTCACTGCCCGAGGCGGAACAAATTACTGTAAATGGAACTATTAGTGAAACATGGAGGGTGAAAGGAGGAATTCAAATTAAAGTGTTGCTCACTAGCCACTTACTTTCTCTCCATCTGCATAATTACAGTTAGGACACCGAGCAGTTTGTGTGCACGCGTGTGTGTCTACATCCGACCCAATATCAGAGGTCACAGTGCTATGCTTTGATATGCCAAGAGTATACACACCCTCCGTGTTTCCCACCATAATCAGCGCACACACACACACACACGCGTGCACAATGAACTGTTTTAATTACAAAGAGCTTGTGTACATGACAGATGAGCAAAGGAGGGGTGCACAGCCAGTCTGTACTGTTTAGTGCATTGTTCACACACACACACACACACACACACACACACACACACACACACACACACACACACACACACACACACACATTCAGAGCCACCAGACTAAAAGCAGTGACCGCGTTTAAGTTGGAAATTACAACTGTGCTAAATCTGTCACAGGTGGCGGTATCATTAGAAAGTAGCTCATTAAAGAGTCACTGCGTGGATGTGTGTCTATGTTACTGTGTGTGTGTGTGTGTGTGTGTGTATGTGTGTGTATGGATGTGATGATTCCACTCAAAGCCCCAAAGTCTCTTTCTTGTTTCTCCACTCAAACTGACCTCTCACGTATCTTTTTTTAAAAGGCTAATGCAGGCTTTGATGTTCAAGATACCGCCTTCCATTAATGTGTGATATTGTGAAGGCAAATATGCAAAAGCACACATATGTTGGATGGAACAGCATCTATAGCCTTGGAGAGATGCATACATCTGTTTTCTGTAGGGAATGTGAAGAATAATGCAAACATGTGTTCGACTGTGAAGCACGTTGGGGAGGTGCAGTCAACCTTTTCTGATGAAATAAAGGTTAAAAATATGCACACATATGGAGTTTGCCATGGCTGCACCTACATATACACCCTCCTATATTCAAGAAAGCAAACTTGCACAGACAGATTCAGTCAAAGCTGCAGTGTATGCTGCACAAGCTCATTGAATAGAAAGAACTGAAGTCGGGAGGGAATAGAGGATACGCTGTGTATCAGTATGACATTGGTAGGAGCATAAATTTTTTCCTTGCATCCGCTGCACTGACAGCTTTATGGTCCACTGGTCTGACAACTAAAGCCAATCATTCCAATACGAAATGTTTTGATTGACAGCGGTGGATTAGTGCATCTAGTGGCTGACTGAGGGATGACTAATGGTTTGTCCAAACTTGTGAAGTGAGCATCAGAATTAGAGCTGAGGCTCTGATTAACAGGATCAACAGGAAATGAATTGATGATCATTTTGATAATACATTTTTTTAATATGGAAGAAATACAATAGATTTTCATATTTGACTATTTGCTCCCTTTCTCTGTTTCATATAATTTCATTTCATATTTTCACATCAACCAGGTCACCAACAGCAGACACAGCAGCAGCTAACTAATATCACTGACTAGTCCAGCAGCAGTCAGCCCAGCTCGGCGTCTGTCTTTCAGCCTTTTATTTCACCAAGCTCTCACCAACCACTAAAAGTCAGTCCCACATTTACTCTGGTCCGGCGGCTTCTTGCTCGCTCACTCTCTGCTTTTCTCTTCTTAGCTTCATCCGTTGACGTCCTCTTCACTCTCTTGTCCTCTGCCATCATGTCCATAGAGGCTGCTGAGCCGGGTTACATTGCCTGCTAAACCCAGCTCTGGTTCTAGCACGACACCGACTCCACTCCCCGTCAGCATTCCCCCCGCCCTGAAAACCTCTTCTTTCCGGTGGTCCAACACACCTGTGCTACAAACACTAACATGCCGGGCAGCCCGGCTAACAAACTGAGCTAACATTAGCTAACGACAGCTATAGCTCACAGCTGTTTACTTTATGTCGCTATGGCAACATTATCCAAGACAGGGAAACAAGGGAGAACTTAAAAATTTCCACAGGTGTGGGAGAGATCTCACCATCAATACTCTAAGAAGTGACAGAATCTGATGCAGAAGCTCTCTTATTGACAGTCCTTAAGTAAGGAGACAGTAAATGTAGGGTATTTATGCCTCTCTCTACTTACTACAGTCCTCTGCAGTGTGTGTTACCATCTGTGCACCTCATCATTAAGCTTAACTCTGATGTACGGTATCTATGTTTGCATTTTTATTTCCAGAGTGTGCTATATGTCACGTTTTAATGTCACGTCAAAGAGTTATGTAGTGTGATGTTGCATGTGAGACTGCCGTGAAACCAATTTCCACATGACTGATTATACACCTACCACTACATCACAAGATATGCGCCGTTATTTAGCAAAGGCACGCTTGTCTGCAAAAGACCACAGGATAGGTACATCAGTCGTAGAGTAAACTTCATTATTTACTGTTTCCTAATATACAGGAATGTAGCCGCAGGTATGAACCGAGTGAAACAATAAATCAAGGAGTCAGCCAGCAGTGAGAAACACTAGGCGGCCCTCATTAGCTGCAGCAGTAGTAGCGGCTGGCAGACTGGTGCTGCATCAGGGCCAGGCCATCCTGGGGTCAGTCTGGAGGATAATCAAAAGCTGTAATTATATCAGGAATGTCCCTCAAGCACAGCGACTGGCAGGGGCAAAGGATCGCTGACCAGCATCAAGCTACAGAACATCAGCTGACTCACAGACAGAGACAATGAGACAGAGAAGAAGGAAATGTAGAAAAAAATAGAATAAAGTAAACATGAAAGAGAAAAATAAAATGCCTCAAGAAAAGCACAGATCCTCGAGCTGCTGCTGGAGAAAAAGAATTGCTTTTGTAATAATGAAACAGCAATGTGGGAGGAATAGAAGGACAAAAGTGGAGAGACGCTGACATGTAAATAGATAAAACAGACACAAACTAGCTGTGGACATAAAAGCAAGAGAGGGAGACAAGGAGATCAACTTGGCATTCGTAGCTGGTGTATGAAAGACGGGTGGGGGTGGGAGGTGGTGAAGGAAGATCAATCATGTGGAATAGCAAAAAGACCTTTCAACAAACTGGCTTTAATCTTCTGACAATGCAACAAACTGGTCCTGATGTGAAACTTCTTCTTGAGGAACATGGGCCCCTGCCTCTAATAACTCCCCTCTGTGAACAAACTAAATCTTTAATGGAGGGCAACCCAAAACGTCTCCTGTAAGCACGCACACAACATGCTGGAGGCATGTGAAAGTTAAAAGAAAAGCCTACCTGAGGAGATTCCACATATCATTCTCTACACTTACCTATACACCCAGACACTCACAAGTGTCATCACCACAGAGAAAAAATGGATATGTGCAGAGAATTATATCATGAGCTATTTACAAAAAATGCCTCATTTATATGTCATCCCTCTGGCAACCCTTGCCTCTAAATATTTATTAAGTAATTAAGATAGAAGTTAAAAAGCCTCTGAAGCTGGAGGTCTTGTGCTGGTGCTGTGGATAAAAAGCACAGTTCACTTACAATTAATTCTGTTTAAAACCTGAAGCTGTCTCAAAAACATTCTGGGAGCAGCAGAGTTCTTCTAAAAATCAGCTAACCATCATGGGGTCAATGAATGCTTTACTAGCTGCTAATGCTGCTGCTAGGGGGAACCTTGCACTCATAAATAACCTATAAAATCATATCCTGTAAAGGAAAAAACAAATGCAACGCCCATGTATTTATTTATGGATGCCAAGCACCTGCCAGTCAGAGGACCTTTGAAGACAATTATTTTAGAGAGTCTGGAAATCAAAAACCGTACAAAACCTGCAGTTCCTTAAACGTCCACTTCAGACTGGCTAGAGAACATTTCAGTCTCCATAAGTCCCCATGTTCAAATGTCCAACTTCACAGCAGAAATAAACATGTGTACAGCCTGGTACAAAAAACAGTTTTGGTCTCTTTTGCTAATTTCCCCGTTCATGACAACTGTAGGGTGAATTTTTATGTGTTCATCTCACCTGTTCACATTATATTAAGGCTGAAAGTTATGCAGAATTAAGAGCGTGGCCACATTGACAGGTGGCTGCCATTATAGATGGCTCGCTTGAACCCCCAGGTAACATTCGGCCTGCCTCAGGTCTGCCGATGATCCACATCTTTGCACATTTTTATATTAGCCATGAGGCGGAAGGAGCAGGACTTGCCAACATGGTGGCAGTCAGAGCCACAGATTCTCTTCAGACATACGCTGGGTGACGTCAGGCGTACACTGTCCAAATAAATAGCAGATAGTCTGTTTTAAAGATCTAAGAAAAAGATTTAGGAAAAATTGCTAATGTCAGTTAGCTAGGATGCTTAGGATAATATCCTTATTTTATTATTTGTTTCTGCTCGTGTCGAGTATATCGTTGTATACTTTCTTTGTTTTGCTCAATGATTATGTCCTTGATGACTCATCATCAAGGACATAATGTTGTTTCTCTGTCATGTTTAATAGCTTTCATCATGACCCGGCACACAGCAGGCACAGTACTGTGCAATGTGCATGAATGAGTACCTGCGCTTGAGGGTGCTGCACGACAACAAGCACAGCTTCTGGAACTTTCACCGTGAGTCAAAAACACACAAAATAACAATTTTCCTGTTTGAAGTTTGTATGTTTCTAAGTCACTCATTTTGCATCGAGACAAGCAGACAATCATTTTTAATTGCTGACAGTTCAGGGGAGAAAAGACTAAAAGAAAAATGCGACAGGAGGGAAACAGATAGGCTGACATTTTGGCAGGCAATCAAGCATAAAAAGACTAATGGCACCAATTACAAGTGATGTAGGTTGGGTTGATCTGTGTTTCTTATGCAAGGCTTGCTTTTCATTTTTTTTTTAAATTGTGTTTTACAGTGAGTCACTGCCATGTATGCCTTTTCAGTGATTGTGAGAGGGGAGCTATTAGAGTGCACAAGAGCACAATCACATTAATTAGAATAGAAGTACTCCATGGGCGCAACAACAATGGGCAGCTTTGCCCATATAGAATCAGATTAAGGCTCTGAGTACTTAAAAGCTTTTGCCCAAAAAATGTACTGCACCCTGTGGAAAGTCTCAAAGCAAATGTGAGCTGAACACAATCGTGCATATTTGGGTGGAAAATGTAGAAGACACAAAAGGGAAAGCTCAAGCTGCACACAAAATACAAGTTTCCTATTTGCTTACATGTTTCTGTTCCAGTTATGAAATGCTTCATCATTTGCCATCTTCGCTTGATACAAATTTAACAATAATTAGTTGACAAATGATCAGATTCTTTTCAGCCCAATTGCAAACACCACCTTTTTAAATAGTGTGCGTCACAATTTCAACCCAAAGTCATTAACAGCTCGCCATCAATCATGTCTGCCCCCAAAGTGAGAGATACTACAATAATAATGGATGATCAGGTGTGGTGTGGCGCTGTTGCTACGTACACCGCCATAAATCCTCGATACACAAACCATGATCCCGGACTAGTGTAATATACATCATTTCCTTTTATGTACCTGTTCGTTGCACCCCATTTCCCTCAAAATGTCCTTGGTATGGTATCCCTCTTTCCCTTTTTTACCAAGAGATGCCATCTCTCTCTCTCTCTCTCTCTCTCTCTCTCTCTTTCTGAGGTGATTCAGTGGATAAATATGCTTTTTATGTCTGTATGTGTGTGTGTTAATTGTTGAGCACTAGAATGCTGATACATTGTGAACATACCTGTAGACTAAATATTTCCAGTGTAAAGACGAGGTCTTGTCTGCCACAAGTGTAGCATGAAAAAATGTCATATTAGACCAGAAAATTAAAGTTGACATACTGTATGCATTAACACCAGAAACAGAAGGTCTTAGCGAGTCGTAGACTGTTTAACAGCTAGTACTTTAAACAAACTATAAAGTTATTGTTCTCTACATGTAAGATACACATAAGTTCAAATGCATGAAATGTCAAAGGGGGCAGTACAGAAAACAGGACTGATGGTGAAGTTCATGTATCTTGCTGGTTCCTTAGCTTCATGAATGTTATACTTGTGTTAACTATACAGGCTAATTCATTTATCTTCTGTGGTTCTGCTTCTCCACAAAAGTCTTATATTAAATTCATAAAGACAAAAATGTAAAATAAAAGTCCTTACTTATCCATTGGAATATTAAACATTATGAACACATATTTAAAAAGTAAATAAAATACATTTCTACATCTCACAACATATATTTAATATTTGTTTAATTCTGTGGTCTTGTATAGCTACTTGGAGTGAACGCATATTCTGTTTTCAAAGTGTGTGAACACCCATGTGCAAAATCCCCAAATCTAATGTACTTTTAAGTAATTGTGGTCGAAGTACAAAGGAGGATGAAAACGATGACATTATCTTCTTATCATCTCAGGTACAAGTACAAGCGAAGGGTCCCATATTAACACATTAAGGTGTCTGCTCTGATGATGCATTAACTGATAAGCTCATAGTGGTCGCCCTGGCAACAAATAGCGGGCAGAACAACTTCCCCAGTGCCATTTTTCTCTTCTCCATTACACGTACGTACAGTAAGTCTGGAGCCAGTGCTCAGGCATGTTTATGGGGTAATGGCTAGTCTTGGAGTACAGTAAGTGTCCTATGGCTATTGATCCAGGTTGGTAAGATCATGAGTGAGTGCTGGGAAGCTGAAGGCGGGTCCTCAGGAGTCTAGGTCTGACCGTGCCGTCTGGGCTCCTGGATGTCCGGAGGTGGTCAGGGAGGCTGGAGACGGCAGCAGACTGAGTGGAACCAGCCGTGCTGCCAGGCGACCGATACAATGACTTTTTAATGGCTTCTCATTTCACTATAAACCAATGAATGTGGCTCTGTGCAGTGAAACCTTAGCCGCCACTTCTGGTTTAAAAAGGCATAAAAGAGCAAACTATTGAGCGTTTGGGTTTCATCGACCAGCAGGGTTGCTTTTGTTACATAGAGTTCAGGTTGTGATTTCACACCAACACACCATTTACAGAGTTCACTTCTGCAAGATGCATGAACTTCATTAAGTTTACATGACTGACGGGATCCAGACTCTGCCGAGACTTGCCCTTTGTGGCGCAAGATCACATCTATACAAATAGTATATTGACGGCAAAGCTCTCAGCAAATTTCCTTTTATGGCACTCACATTACGGGGCACAGGCTACAGTAATGCCTCAAACTCTGCTGTACATCTGGCAGCCGAGGGCTCTCCAGAGATTCTGGCAAAAGAGCAGAATATCTCATGCAATGTCAGTGGACCTGTCAAAGCAATCTGTTTTCCTCTGCCATGGGTCAGAGGCCAGATCACTGAGTGTACACACACAACATATCACACGTCTAGAGTGCCGGTCCTATATGCCTCGAGCTATTCCACCTGTGTACATTCTTCTTCCTCTGTCTCTCTGCTTATCTTTCTTGATTATCTCTTTTTTTTCCATCCCATTTTCCTTCCTTTCTTCCCGTTCCCTCATGTTGCTCTGAATTCCGGCGGTGCCCTCGTTCCTTTGGCTTCATTAAGAGATCTGCACAGGTTGTTCCTGCTCTAGTGTCCTTCAGAGGCAGATTTAGAGGTAAGAGTGGGTTTTGTTGTATTCATGCATCCTTTGCTTCTCCCTGGGTGAAACTAGATGAAATGTGCCTCGCCTAACCTTGACGATTGCTCAACTCCCTCTCTGCTGTTTTTTCCTCACAGAAAAAAAGAAAATGGCCGACTGGCGGTCCAGTCTGGAAGTGTGTGGAGCGAAGCAAAAGTCTGTAATTGGAGGCCCTGAGCGGGGAGTCTTCACTGCATGTCAAGGAGAATTATAACTCGAGGTTATATAAGAAAAAAATTGTGTTTTTTGGGGAGGGGGAATCTTTTCAATAGCTCATTTTCTTTTCCCTTTCTTCACGGACTCCATTCACTGATTGAACGAACGCCATACCAGCTATGGGGTGTCTGCTCCACCTTCATTACCAAGACCAGTTTCAATTCATGCCTTAATGAAAGGAGCATTTGCTTTCACAACAGGGGGTGTAATTACTCTCTGTATTTCATAACAGTATTACCATCTGAGGTGTGCAGCTATATTGTGGATGTCTGCATATAAGCTTCAAGAGACCCTCAGAGACCCACACCGTTAATAAGTAAGGTTAGGGCACACTATGTCGTCTGAGCAGTGAAGCCATTTGCTCCTAAATGACATTTCCTTTGTGAGAATGAGCCCATATTAGCTCCTAATGCAGAGAGTCACCCAAGGCACCCGCATTGTATTCATATTAAAAGAAGAGTAAAAGTGCAGGAGACTTTATTAAATGTGATATTACCATACACTTTATATATCTATATGGATAAAGGAAAAAAACACATTATTCACTTTGTCAGACAGGTATTCACTTTGTCTTCACCTTAATCACATCTCTCAGGCACTGAGCCATAGATGGAGTCTCCGAGGGAGAAATCTCGCTGACAGGAAATTATGAAAAAGAATTAATTTGACCTTCGCTTGCAGCAAGGAAAAGAGAGAGAGAGAGATCGGGGGAGAGAGATAGGAGATGGGGAGGGTGGATAGATGGAGTCAAGGGAGGTTTAAGGAGGAAGTGCCCCCACAGAGGCCAGGATCCTGAGGAGAGAAGTCGGATAATGAGAGCTCTGAGCTCCTCGCACACTGGAGCAAGACATTTGATTCAGTTAAAAGCCCAAAGGAAGGACAGTACTCACCCTGAGCTGTCTTCAGAGTGAATGGTTTCAATAAAGACTTTGCAGGAAAGATACTTGATTCATTCATGATGGCCAGGACAGGAAGCACTTTGGTTAGTTTGCTCTCAAAATGTTGGCCTTCCTTCACTGAAGACCCTGGCTATGTTAACATTGCATGGTCAAAGAGACTGAATGCAGATCAGTTGTTTCATAGAGCAACAGATCAGATACAGCATGTATTATAAAAACAGTTTATCAAATCACTGTTTTGTGAGGCTTGCTCATGAACTAATATGCTTGTCTCGCTATCAGTCAGCATATTCATAGTCCTGGTCCTTACCAGCAAAATGAATCATTGTTCTTGATTATAACACCTCCTTATATGTTGTTATGGTGGCAGAAACCAAAGCGTGGTTTCATTCTTCTTAATGGGGCAAAAGGCTGTGAATTATTCTCTGATTGCATGATTGCCTCTGTTATTTATTCGCTATGATTCCTTTAAAAAAGTATTTACATTCTTGGTTTCAACGTTGAGGGTTAGCTAAATGCAAGTTTTGTGGCCAGTGACAGTAACAGTTAAAAGAAAACAGGATCTGATGGGGTATATTTTCACATCTATTCTGGCTACTTTCAGATGCTCAAATCAATTCAATTGGAACCAGGTATCTACCAATTCACCTGCCAACCATCAAGCCCAAATCTTGGTGTCCGAGCCCCTCTCACAACACAACATTTAGATACACATTATCTTTAAAGAGTAACTTTCATTTTAAAGCACACTAAATGACTTGCTGACCTCTACGCTTTGAAGTCTGCATACTGGAGTGATGTAGAAGTGTACTGTGACATCACCTTTGGGTGGAGGTTTAACAGACTCGAAAATGTAACATTATTTGCCTGGTTTGTAAATGAACCTTATGAGGAGAAGACCCCATCTTGCCAGCTTTCAAGTTATGCACTTATGTCTGAATACAGCGATTACGGATCAGTCAACGTCCTACGAGGAACTACTACTACGAGTTTAATGCATGGTGTGTCTGACAACGTGTGTGAGAAGTGCTCAAAAACAACAATGACATCTGCTAAAGAAGTTAGCAACGATGCTGCATCAGTCAAATTAAAACTAAAGAGTATTTCTTCATCAAAACAAAAGCAAAGAATGGAACTGAAGAAGTTTGACAACATTACATGGTTCATCCAATCACTAACCAAGTATTTCCAATACTTTTACTTTTCTGTGTGACCAGCTGCAGTCAGGTTTCATGCAAATGGGCAGACAAGGAAAAAATGAAGAAATGGAACCACAGTGTTGCAAAGTAAATATGTGGACTAATTAAGTTTGAGTTTGGGAGTAAAAAAAAAAAAAAGTAAAAAAAGGATCTTTGAGCAGACATAGTGAGGTCCTGCACAGGTCTTCAAAGGGCTGCCTTACTACTCCTCAGGCAAGCTAACAACGTTCTCTGTTCAGGCCTGTTAAAAGTTATTGATTTGGCTGCTCGTTATCCCACAATCACCAGACTGTAAAATGAAGTGTTAATCTACTAGCTAGGGAAAATGTGGAACCCACCAGTGGGCAATTCCTGCCTTTATTTGTGCTTAGCTCAGGAAAGTCTCTCGTCACTCAAGATCTTCATGTCAGCAAACCTTACATGCTGAACTAGTTAAAAAATGTGGAAAAAGACAGAGGAGGACATCCTGTTCAGTGAAGCTCTCTGACTGAAGAGATTTCCTTTATATGAAGCCATGAAGCGGAGAGAGGATAATTCATTAAGGTGCCTGGAGCAAAGGAACCGAGGTCTCCGAAAGCACAACAGGAAAGCTTCCTTCATTTACTGCCCTGGAGCCACAAAAGCTGTTCTGAACTTTTTCACCCTGGGACCTGATCAAGGAATTTAGACTACTGTGTCTGAGATTCAGGCTTAGAAAAGTGGTTTCAGATCTTGTTATCTGGAAGCATATTTTAAAAAGAACAACACCTACACTTTGTCAAAAAAAAAAAAACTAGGAGCTCTGAGAAGGCTAAGAAGGAAGTAGTATATCCTCAGTTGAATGGATGCTTTTCTGTTTTCTGTAAATGATTGGCAACAACCCTGCATTCACAAGAGAAGCACCTCTTTAATACTATAAGAGGTGCTTCTCTTTTCTGAGTGCTAGAAAATGTAAATCACGGATTGAAGCAAACAAACTTCTCACCAACTCGTAACAAATGTTACAATTCTGTTGGACAATAACAGCACAAAATGACGGAATGTGAAACTGTAAAGCATCGATGTCTAATTTCTTTCAAACTTGTCTCCGTCTTCTTTTTAAATGAGACTCTGTTACAGTAAATGAAGCATAAACAGCGAGCCTGTGTCTACATTCACAGATTAGCACTATGTACTCGGAAAACCACTTTCATACAGCTCCGTCAGCTGTGTAATTCAAGTTTCTTTTAAGAGTGATGATTTCACAAGCCAGTAATAGCATATTTACTGGCATAGGGCTGTTATTGAAAACTCTGAAATGGTTATAAGCATGAAATTGAATACAGAAGAAGAGCAAAATGAGATTTTTTTTTTAGGAGGGGGAGAAACGCGGCGGCTTAACGGCTTCCAATCTTTGTATTAGAGTTAATTCAGAAAGATTCAGTGCAGGCACTAGAGGGTTTTACACACAACCATTTAAACGGCTAAATGCTATTATCAAGAAAACAACCTAATTAATCATAACATTCTCATTCCCCTTTTGCATTGTCTCAGAGACTGACTTTTGAAGCTGTCAGAGGGGTTAATATGCAGCCATAATTCACTGAAGTTTGCCAGAAGAGAGACAGACATTTGGGTTTAACACCTGCCCTCTACAGTTTGTCTCAGGTGCACAAAGAGCCTGGTTTGTTTCTATGGATACACATATTACAGCTAAATATAAAAGCATGTCTGTCTCAGAAAAACACTTGTCTTGACTAGACGGGAGCTATTGGGCCATCTGAACCTGTATCATGTTTGAAATCACCTCATAAAACTCAGCTTTATTGGTTTTCTTCCATGTATTGATCTTTTATTAAATGTCCTTCCTTTTCATATTTGACTTGTTTTCTCATACGTGTTGACATTTTATAAACACTTCTTCTGTTGATTTTATCTTTTGTTTTCATTTCCCCCCTTTCCAAGCACAGTTTTTTGAAGAGTTCTTCAATAAAAAGTATCTATCTATCTATCTATCTATCTATCTATCTATCTATCTATCTATCTATCTATCTATCTATCTATCTATCTATCTATCTATCTATCTATCTTCAGAAGGACATTTTAAGACGGAGACAAAGTTTGATTTATGAATTTGTGTAAACCTTTACTGACACTGGGGAAGTTTGTACAAGTTAAGCAGAAAAAGTTAAGCAGACTGTTGCCATGAATTACAAAAAAACAACAACTTAGCTCTGGTCTCAGGTCTGTTCATAGACTCTGGCCAGCCTCAGCTAATGCAAAAAAAAAAAAATCTAAATTTCTCTCCGTCTAAGCAGGAACATGTATATATTATATGTACATGTATATATGTTATATTAAATATTATATTATTTATCATAATATTATTTTGCTGGCTGGTTATTCATTACCCCTTGCATATCATTCCATTTGTGGGCTACAGTAAATATCTTTTGTAACAAGCATGCACACTTTGAGTAAGATTTGATGCACTGGCGTGGTTGTGAGGGGAACAGTGGGACTAAGTGCCCTTTGCTGTGCCACCATACACCGACACTGAGGCTGCTGTTGTTGTTTGGGTATCACTTTCTATTTGGAGTGCCTCGCTCTGTCTCCGCTGACTGTACGCAATAAGTGATGAGCCTCCACTCTCTGCCGTCCCACTGGCAAAGAGAGAGAGGGAGAGAGGGGAAATCTAATTATTTCCCTCCCATGGCCCAGCAAGCCTTAAAGGTTAATCACTGTCCGTCTAGCTAATTCCGTCTGGGTACACTGCAGTAATTACAACACCTCTCTCTCTCTCTCTCTCTCTCTCTTTTTCTTTCCACTGTGTACTTTACTCGCTCCACCGCTCTCTTCTGCAGCCTCTGTCTTTATAGATAGTGGATGTCTTGCTCTCTCTCGGCCTCTCATGCTCCACCATGTTTGTCGTTCTATATATACGCTGCACCTCTTTCTTCTCCCTGCATACTGTACATTTACATTGGATCGTATTTTACTAATGCATCTCTCTGTTTTCTGACCTCCTGCTGTGTTCATTTGCAGTTGATGCTTTTTGGTGTTAATGAATGGTCTGAACTGCCACTTTGTATTCATTCAGCCTGACAGGGTTTTCATATTAGCAGCTTTCTTTCAGGAAGGTTGGGGTCATTTTGCTCAAACCAAACAGTAGAAAATGATGCATGTCACTTAAAGCAGTTCATTTTCACAAAGACTGAGGAAATGTTCTGTGAGTTGACTTCCAAAAACCTGTACAGCTGTGTTGATCTACGCTCATTTACGCATTTTTTAATGAATGTATCTAGGTGGCTAACTAGCTCTAGAAAGTTAGTGTTGTTTGTGATTGTTTCTTGTGGAAAAAATATGTCAATGAGCTCAACATTATACCTGCACAGCTCAGAGATGTGTGAGTCTCTTGATAAATTTAGGATGATCGCCACTTCCACAATACGAATTCCAACAACAGTCCAGTCATATTATATTATGACTTCCTCTTTTGAACAGATACTATTCTAACTCAGTCTGTCACTGATACATTGCCATTTTTCTGTGATGAGCTAAATAAACACTTGCTCGGATGTTTCACACTTGAAGCCTTTCAGCAGCTCAAATAGTCTTTTAATGTGAAACATTGTCAGGAAGTGTTGCATTTAATTGAAAAGGTCAATGGTGAGGTCAGGAGTTCAGAAAGTGTTCAGGGGCCTCTGATGCCTTATGCTGTATTATTTATTGACGCTTGGCCAAGGAGAATTAGAGACACTCTCAAAGTTCATCAGAAGTGCCTGAGTCGGTCTCACATTCTGCCCAACTCATCCTGGTGGATAGACTTTAAACCCAAAGATAACACCACAAATACTATACACCCCAGAACTAGCCAAGGAGAATGTCTTTACCTATGGAGGTGTTATTGTCAGCATATTCTAGTCTGGAGACACAGATGTCTGTTGACGCAGATTGGAACGTCAACAGCAAGCTATCTATTATGTCTATGAAGGCAGCAACAGGTCTCTGTGACCCTGGCCACCACAGTGTTGAGATAGACTGGGACCTAGTGTTCTTAACCAATGCCAAACAACTAATACTGCCGAGGACCACAAGGCCCACACGTGACCTTGTGTAACCTAAGGATAGAAAATTCCATAACAAGCGATGATGAAGTGATTGGGAAAGACAATGAATAAACAGCATATTGTTGAGCTTGGCTCATTAAGTTACACTGACAGAATTCTTTTTTTTATTAATGAAAGTATTATTTAATAATCATTCTCTGAGTCCTGGATTTGCAGATATAAAAATGATGATTTATATAGAGATATATAGATATTTTATATGTCTTTGCCTTCCATCACACCTGAGAGGGAGGAGGGTTTCCTTTTCTCACCTCCTCTCTTCCTCTCACACTCTTTTCTCTCCATCTTCTCACCTCCTCTCTCTTCTTCCTCATCCTACCTTCTTGTCACCTATACTGCCCCCCCCCTCTTCACACCATTCCTCCCCCTTCTTTCTTCCTCTTCATCATCTCATCACCACTTCCCGCCGACTTCTTCACTTCATTACTCTCTCTCTGGCTCGGTTTCTTACTGGTTACAGCTGTATTTCCCACCAGCAACAGCTCGAGGAAGTGCGCCTTGGGCCTCGAAAAATACTCCACCATCTCTTCCCCTTCCAATTTCTCCCTCTCTGCCAAAAGCATCTCCAGAAGCGACAGCTTAGGAGACTTAAAAATACTTCTGTTTTCTTCTCCTCCTTTTCTCACTGTTTCAACTTTCCTCTCCATTTCTCACATGCAGTCATTTCCGTGATACAGCTGCTAAATACAGGGAGCTATAAACACTAGTTAAAAACAGCCAACAATCTCAAACTAATCTATTCGTTTATGCTTATTATTCCTTAGACCCTATACCCACTTATAACAATTTGTCCACATCCTCTCTTCTCCATTTCCACATTCCCTACATCCATCAAGTTTCCAGTATTTTCTGTTCCTCAGTACTTTCTCCCCGAGGCTTAGACCAGGCCAGTAGCTGCTGAGGCTGGTGGGTTGTCGCTTCGTATATCATCAATACAGAGGGGAGGAGAGGAGAGGAAGAGTGGTGAGGACGAGGCATAAAGGACGAGGAGGAAAGGCACGGGAGGCTGAGAGTAGCCCTTAGCAAAGTGTCATCACTCAGCTAAACTCTCTCCCTTGAACTCTCTTTCTCTTTTCCACTTGCTAGGGGACCAAAACAGCAGTGGGGGATAGAAGCTGCTTTATTACACTCCAAATGTTTTCCAAGAATTTTTGTGGAGTGACAAAGATCCCTAGAATTTGTTTCTCTGCCCCTGCGGCAAAGCCCTGTTTGAGAGTCTGTGGGCAGACGGGGGCTGATGGAAGAAGTGGTGCTGCTGCTGGTAGTGGTGATGAAGGAGGGCAGCTGCTAGAATTGCTGAGGAAGACACAAGGGAAGCTGAGAATCACAAAGTGAGAAGGAGAGGATGGACAACGACAGCGCCTGGCTGTTGTTATGAAACATGCTACAGAGGATGCACGGTGCAAGGTGAGAAGTGAATTGTGTAGAAAGAAAATAAGAGAAATAAGGTGAGAAACACAAGCCACAGTGGAGGAGATGATGATAAAAGGATGATGGTGGACTCGTAAAGATAATGTCTGTTACATGTTAAAGGTCAAATTCAGTGAAGTGTTGTATCTAAGCACAGTTTATCACTAACACTTTGTACTTCTACTATGCTTATATACGCTGAACTGTGTTAGAGATAGAGAGAACAGGTAGGTTTATAATATTTATTGTATTTTTACACAGTGGATACTTTTACTTAAAAAATAGTGTTTTCTTCTGTCAAATATGAATGACTACCTCTCTGCAGTACAGAGGGGTTCAGCTACCGACACGTAAACTTCAGATCTTTCTCAAAAATAAGTCCGCTTCTTCTTCATCTCTCCGTGTTTGGGAAGTTTAAATAGTTGTTCATCCAGGGAAAATGCATCTGCAGCACTTCTAAGGCAGAGCTAGCTAGCAACTGGGTGTACACGAGAATAATAACCGGCATACGGAGAAGCACAGATGCTAACCTGCTGAAGTCTGAAGGGATTATGCTCAGGGTGGCCTCAACGCATCATCGAGTCACCTTTTAGAACCGCCCACAAAATCCTGAACTGGTGAAAAACAGTTTGAACCTCTAACTCCACATTTCAGTAATATATCGTTCAAAGTCTTTTCACATGTTTTCAGCAACTATTTTCCAACGTATTAAATGTATTTAGAAAGAAATCTCTGAATTGCCTTTAGGTAATGAGTACATTTATTTATTGTTTGATTAAATTGGAAATTATAAACATATAAATTATATTTTAATTATTTGGTATTACTTTCGTTATTAATTATTCATATTCAAAATATTAATTACATGCATATTAATAGTGAATATTAGAAGATTTGTTTATTTTTCTTATAATCTAATTCTTATCTTATAATATTCTATCACTAGTTACAAATCCTCATTATCTGACTATGACTATGTCTTGAGGAAACTGAATCCACTGAATTATGAATGTATTTAGTATTAATTATAAAATCTCGTCTGTCAGTTGACAACAAATATGACAAACTGTTCATCTCTGCTTCTAATTGAACTGACTGATTCTTTGAGTATTAATCGTCAAAACATTGCTTACAAAGCAGTGAAGGTATTTGTTCTTCTGTCAGCGTGCCAGCACTGATTATCCTCATGCTCGCGTTGGAGTGAAATAGCACCTACACATATTGTTCAGATGAGAGTCTTGCACAGTCTCTAGACTCTACAGTTATCCTGAAATGTGAAACAGCTTTAGAAATGATCATCCTAAGGTATCACTCCCCAAACCGCAGAGAAGTCAAATCTTAAAGGTGCCATGTGAAGTTTTTGATAGCAGAGCTATGTGTGCAGTGTTTTGTATGGCATGGATCTGGTTTCACACTGTTTCACAGATGTGCCCTGAATTGTTGCAACAAGCCAACAAAGATGAAAAAAAGATGTAAATAATGTGTGTGTCTAAAGCTTGGTGACACAGTGGGCTACCTTTTCTAACCAGGCTAGCACTCATTAGTTACAATAGTAACTCTGTTTTCCCTTGATTGCTCTGTCTGTGCCTGACTCTTCTGGTTGCATAATCATTTTTGATTCATCACTTCCTGCCAGCTTTAAAACATGCAGTGATTGCCATGACTACAGATGGCATGCACATAAATGGTGCACAGTAAATGATTTGAACATTTATCAGTGTGCGATGTCGGCCTCCTCATGAATAATCTTCATGCAGGAGAGAAACAGATCAGGCATGTGCTCTAAACACCTGTAATGTTTTCAAGCTTGTATCAGCAAATGATATGCTGAATGAGATTAAGGGTATGATACTGAAATGTGTGCAGTGTTGTTTTAGATATTTTGTGGTGCTGAGAAATCTACCTTGTGTGAGGAGTTGAAGTGTCCTGACTTCCTCCCGGACGCGGAGCTGCAGGACCTGCTGCAGGATGTGCTGCCTCTGGGCTTCCTGCATGATACCCATTCTTTCCAGCTTTCTGTCTGTCAATCTCATCAGAGCCCGCCCTGATAACCAGAAAAAAAAAGAAAAAAAAAAGAATCAACACCGAATGTTAAGAACCAGAAAGCCAGTAGTTTTCAAGAGCTTGTGTTTATTATGTGAATATCAAATCAAATTTTATTTGTAGAGCCCAAAGTCACAAAGTACATTTGCCTCAGAGGGCTTTACAACCTGTACAGGGAGTGACACCCTCTGTCCTTAGACCCTCGGTTCGAGTGAGGAAAAACTTGCCCACAAAAAACCTTTAACAAGGAAAAAAGGTGGAAGAAACCTCAGGAAGAGCCACAGAGGAGGGATCCCTCTCCCAGGACGGACAGACGTGCAATAGATGTCACGTGTACAGGACAAATCAACACAAACATATTGTACAATTTTACAATGAATGATAAAATGACAATGAATTACAATGAATGATAAAATGATTACAGTAGCAGTGGAACCTGTGATAGAGATAGAGAGACACAGATGCACAGCAGCAGCAAATCATCAACTAACTATAAACTGTAATGGAGATATGGTAGCAATAATGACAGTAATAATATGTGTAGTGGACGTCATGCAGGACCACAGCAGCAGCCACGATCCACGAGAACCTGCTGGACAAGAGAGCACAGAAACTCCAGGGAAGAAGTTTAGTTAGTATAAATGAGACATGTATCCCCTGTGAAGCATATTCCACTGCACACATTTTGCAGAAAAACTGTGCATACCATGAGCAAGAATCCATCACAGCTCCTTCCTTAATTGCAAACCCTTGTATAAAATCCATAATTTAATCATCCAATCCAGTTTGAATGAGGGGATTAGGGTTGCTGGTAAATGTGAGCAGAGTATGGTGCAATAATTAATGCTTGTTATAAGTGCCTTTGTAACACGTTGTTAAAATATATCAGACCCCAGAGAGGTAAGATCAGCTCTGATAGGCTCATGAAAGTTAGTCCATCACACTCTTTCATCCTTCTGTCAGATCATTAAAATAAACAAATATGAAGCTTAATTCATTACTGCAGCAAGATTGAAATTGAATTTCGAATGATTGCTTTCAATCGATGCCCCCTTTTAAAAAAACAACAACAGAGAGAAAGGCAGACTATATAATTTCATATCTCTCGACTTGTTTGGACGATCTATTGTGAATCATTAGGGCACGCCGAGCCCCACGCTACCACTTTGCTACCACAGCACAGAAGGGAGTAGTTGGAAAAGCTAAGTACCCTTAAGTGTTAGTGGTGCAACATTGACTCTGTTAGGCCAATTTTCTCCTGTCTTAACAAAAGAAGCTCTTTGCTCACCGTGACGGCCAGATGGGGGTAAAATGCCAAACAGACTAAAGATGCTTCATCGCAAAATGGCACTGAAAGTACCCATTGCATTAACACTGGGGAGCTAAGTAGAGTCATAAAGGATCAGGAGTGAGAGGAGCATATTAAATAGGAAGATGAAAAAGACAAAGATTACTGAGGTGGAAAGAGAAAGAGGACTGATGAATCAAAGGGGGGGCGAAGGGCAGAAAGTTGGAAAGAAGAGGGAGACGTACAAATTGACAGAAGAAAACCGACATGCACATAAAGCATGCTGTTATGAGTCTATAAATATTGACCAACCATCACTTGGCACCTCATCCTATAACCAAAGATAGATCGGCATGGCAACAGAGGTTCACTTTCTCTGCTTCGGTAATGTCTGTCTTAAATAATGGCATATACAAGACATGCAATACAGCTCCCTGATATAAAGATAAACAGATGATTCACACAGCATCTCTGCTAATCTTTGTACTACTAAGATTATTTATTGAGGCATCTACATGTCGACATGGAGAGGGTGTTTCCTTTTCCTCTTGTGTTTTGTTGGCATAGCTTTATTTCCTCATTGTTATTATAATAAAATCCTCAAACGTAATATAATTGTATCATGAAAACAGATACCTTTTCCCTTTGTTGAGCTGATGAATTATTGCCTCATAAATAATGATGAATTTGAATTTGACAAAAGACAGAAATATATTACATATTAACGTCATCATCTATGCGGTCAATTAGACCTCAGAGAAGTATAACTCCCTGTTAGACCTTGTAGGAATAAACTGTTATGTAACTCAAACAAGGAAAATGTTAAATACAGAGGATAGTGTTGTGTGAATAGTTCTGTCAACATCAATCACAGATGCTATAAAAACCGATTTTATCTAATTGAGAAGTTGGAAATTTAGGGAAATGCTCATTTGCTGTATAAGAGTTAGTGCCCCATTGTGTAACTTTTCTACCGTAACAGCACTACCACCAATTATTTGACTGATTTTGGTGAAACTGGATCATATTTTATGGAGAAATGTTTTCTGGTTTTCCCTCTGATGTCCTCCTGCTGCTCCACCTCACCTCTCTCAACACTCTGATTTACAGAGTTTCCTGATGGACAGTGAAGTAAACTGTTGCCAACTGTAGCTGCTGTTAGCTAATGTAATGTTGCAATAGCTTGGTGAAATAAAAGGCTGAAAGACAGACACCGAGCTGGGCTGACTGCTGTTGGACTAGTCAGTAATATTAGCTGCTGCTGTGTCTGCTGTTGGTGACCTGGTTGATGTTTGGCTGTTAGCAAAGTTGTCGATTCGCTAGTTTTTGATCAGAAGTAATGTAATCAGAACAAATACTCGAGTACAGCTGAACATATTTACCACAGTGGGATTACAACCTGAAACTCAGGGCACTGTATCACAAAAATACTAATTTCTGTGCAATGTTGCTTTAACTGAAAATACTGATATAGCTCTAATGCCTGTAGGTTAAATATGGAGCTATTTCCAGCAGCCGGCTAGCTTAGCTTAGCATAAAGACTGTAAATAGGGAAAAAATGCTAGCCTGGTTGTGTCCAAAAGTAACAAAATCCTCCTACCAACACCAGTAAAGCTCACTAATTAACTTGGACCAGTTGCCAGGCAACCAGCCAAGTGGTCCGGTACATTATCTCCTGTAAAATGGCACAAATTAAATCAAATTAGCAGGCTACTGGCAGTACCTGCATATATAGTGGGCTTCTGAAACAGATGATTAAAAATCTAAATGTATTTAAGTCATGAAGTAGACAATAACAAATGTAAACAATGTGTAGTCTGTTATTTAGGTATTAAAGAAGGACTGGGCCTCCATGACCACAAACACAACATTAGGGATAACTAGAAAAATTTCAAACGAAATTTTGAGTGTGCCTGACTCTGGCCCCGTCTGTTTGCATATTAAAGTTCCACTCTATGTGTTAAGCACTAGTCGCTCTGATACATTAGTTTTGTTGATGCTAAAATTACATTTCTGTTATTTAAATGAATTCATCTGTGGCCTCTGATCAATATACACCCTATTGTGTTTTAATCAGGCAATATGGTGATCAAGACTTATTATTATTATTATTATTATTATTATTATTTTGAGGGTTGTCTGGTAGATTGGTGACATGTAACTCTAGCTGCTACATCTACAGCAGGAAACAGTTACGGCTATGTGAACGTGTATTCTGAAAATCTGTTTCCATTATTGCCTCTATGTCAGGTTCTCCTTTTTCATTTCATGTACAAATTGATAAATAAAACATATGGGTGTATAACTACTGACCTGCATGCTTTCTGCACATAACAAAACACTGCAGCCTTTTCTGAGGGCTTCCCAGCTTCCCTCTTCCTCTCCACTTACTTATTCAAATAGCTTCTTGACTACCATACTGTTCTGCCTCCCTGGAATGAGGTAAATCATTTCTTCCTGTTTTTCTATAAGGAGGTTAGTGGATCTAAACTCCTGGGAAGCTGCTACTGCATCCATGAACTCTCAATATTTTTCTCCTTACCTGTAGCATGTCTCTCTCTGATTCATACCCAAGAATTTGTGTTTTATTAGATGAGAGCTGTATTGCAACTACACTGAAAAATGCATGACCAGTATATTGCACTGAATGTATTTTTACCCACAAACCAAATATGGGCGCACATGTATACACAGCCGAGACACACACTGATGTGAGTACACACACAAACACATTGTCCCTGGGAATTAGATTAATGAGTGGTGGGTGAGCAGCAGTGTTGGGCTGAAGCAGATTAATCTACAGCTATAGCCTGGCACGTCAACAACGGCTTTGATGAATGGGAGCTTAAAGTGCATCTGTACACACTCAGACACACACACACACAAAAAGCATGTGCAAACAAGGAAGTATTAGCCAACCACTCACATACATACACACACACACACACACACACACACACACACACACACACATGCATATCCATAAGCACACTCTGATCCTTCAGGAGTCCACTTCATTTTAAGCTAAAATGCCAGGCTACAGTAGTTGTGGCTGTGAGTGGGACAGCGATGGATGAGGACAGGAGCACAAAGGCAACAAAAATGAACACTTCGCTCCCTCCATCTTCCAAAAAATAAAAAATCTCACTTTTCAGCTCCAACATGTTTTGGCAGCTGTGTGATATGGTGCAAGAGTGTATTCTATGACTACGTCTCCTCAGGTAAATCTTCCACACCAGTCACACATATTTCTCAAATCTCCCGCGCAGCTGTGCACCCATATGTGTGTCCTCTGGGGATGAATGTCACTGAGCTGCATCTGGCGAACTGCACTCCAAACCTGTACTACACTCTGTCAAGCACAGAATAACCAGTGATGTGTGTGTTCAGCGCTGGGTAGTAAGTATACTTTTTTTGCTGCCAGATGCGATAGGATCCCCCTCAAGAATAAAAGTGGCATAACAGGTTTTGGATTCAACTAGCTGATGATGACAAAACATAGACTGTAACAGCACTGGTGTTCACTGTGAAGCAAAATTATGTAGAAATTAGTATTTTTGTGATTTAGCACTCCCAGTTTTAGCATGTGGACTGTGGTAAATATGTTCAGCTGTACTCGAGTATTTGTTCTGATTACATTACTTATGATCAAAAACAGCCAAACATCAACCAGGTCACCAACAGCAGACACAGCAGCAGCTAATACTACTGACTAGTCCAGCAGCAGTCAGCCCAGCTCGGCGTCTGTCTTTCAGCTTTTTATTTCACCAAGCTCTCACCAACCACTAAAAGTCAGTCCCACATTTACTATGGTCCAGCGGCTTCTTGCACGCTCACTCCTTTTCTTTTCTTAGCTTCCTCCATGAACGTCCTCTCCTCTACCATCATGTCTATAGAAGTTGCTGAACACAGTTATGCTGCCTACTCTCCCAACTCCGGTTCTGGCACAACACCCGGTTTGGCTCCCTGTAAGCAGTCCCTCTGCAGTGACTTAGGAACTGGTGGGTGGCCGGTTCAAGTCCAGCATGGAGCAAAGTATAGAGGGTGGACTGGTAGCTGGAGAGGTGCCAGTTCACCTCCTTGAACCCCTAACTGTCTGTGTGGCTACCCATCACTCCACCATCTATGAGCCCTTTATGTATGTGTGTTTGTATTTTGGGTAAAATGCATGTAAAAAAAAAAAAATAGAAAAAAGGTTTTTTATCTTTACTATTCCATTCTATTCCTCCCACCCAGAGCCCGAAAACCTCCTGTTCTTCTTCCCGGTGGTCCAAAATGCCCCAGGTGCTCTGAGCTCATAGTCCGGGTAGCTCGACTAATAACCTGAACTAACAGCAGCTACAGTTAGTAGCAGTTTACTTCACTGTCAATCAGAAAACTCAGCAGGAGGAAAATCTTACGTACTTCTCCCAAAGTTACATAGTGTGAGAACAGATGTATGAATGACAGAGACACCATTCACCTGATTACAAGTCAGTGTAGCATCAACAGGGTTTAAAGTTACTCAGTGTTGCTTTAAAGTGAATGCTCATTTCTCAGGCTTGCTTGTAGCCCTGCAGCCACTGAGCACCTGTGATCTGATGCTAATGCTATTCCTGACTGTACAAGAGGAGGCCAGTTATGTTCCTGGAGAGAGCAGGGCTCAGTCTATGTAATGAAACTAGTCAGAGAGAGAGTCACACACACACAAAAATACACACCCACACACAGATAATAAGCCGCCTCGATCCTCCACTTGTCACAGCAGCAGTAGCCACATGCTGATTTCACCACTACTGATCTATTTCAGTTTCCTGATCATTATACCACACCTCTGTTGGTTAGCCACAGCTAACAACCTGTAGACAGCTCACTGGGACTCTTACCGCTGTGGAGTCTGTGTAAATTACTGAAATCACTGTAAGGAGCTAACTAACTGTCCTGAGTTTAACAGACCACTCGGATCTTCTGTGGTCATTACGGAGGGACTGCTGGCTGTGATTTGACAGAGGTAACATCCTGTCATAGGTGAAGGGGATCACAAAGAATTAACGCGCATTGATGACTCGGGCTGTCATTGGAGCAAGCCGCCGTGAGCCTGTCATGCAAGCCTCCAGTCGTGTTTGCTGTCGGCTGACACAACGCATCACATGGCTCTCACTGGAGAAATAACAAGTATGGCTGGAAGATTATTCAATGTTATCTTTTATCGACTTTCAGCAGAATTATGACGGGATGATGTGATCATATCATGTTAAACTCCTACTGTCCTACCTGTGCCTTTGATTGATGGGATTCTCAACTGGACTTTTATTGCCTTTAGGGCTGCAACTATTTTCTAGATTAATGGATTCATCGTTTGGTCAATAAAATGTCAGAAAATAGTGAAAAATGTCCAATGCACTTTCTTTAAGTATGGGGTGATGTCTTGTTTTGATAGTTCCAAACCAAATATATGAAGTTTAATAAAAAGAAAAGCAAGAAAAGTTCACATCTGAGAGGCTGAAAGCATTTTCTTTTTTTCCATCTTTAAATTTTGCATGAAAAATTACTCAGTTCTCAGAATAGTTGCAGATTATTTTAATAATCGAATTGTCAATTAATCAGTGCAGCTTTAATTACCATTATTGAATTTTGAGGGCCTCTTGTCATTTTATTGTGTTTTAATTGGTTTTTAAATGTCCTGCCTCAAAGTTTGAAGGTCCACAAATAATCTTGGTTGCTTTATATATATATATTTTTTTTTTTTTAAAGTATATCTTTATTAATAATTATGCTTCACATCTTATTCACATATACAGCATTTTCCGTTTTTGTAAACACATTTCTCCCCCCTTTAAAAGAACGCCCTCCCCCCACCCAAAGTTGAACCTTCAGCGCAGTATTCAGTCAGTCACAAGCATTGGTAGCAACAATAATTAATAACCGAAAATAGAAAGCAAGTAAACATTGCAATAATTATAAAATATATATATATCTCTATATATATATTTATATATATATATATATCTATATATATATATATATATAAAATAAATAAAAAAGGCACAGAAAACAAAAAAAAATTATAGAAATGAAAATAGCAAAACAGACAGCAACAACACCTCTCCTTCAACATTCAGCTATTATTCCTCGGTCTGGGAAGGACCTTCCAGATATGTTGATATTCTAGGTCCCAATAATTGATAATGGGGTCCAAATATGATAAAATACACCAAATCTTCCTCTGGACCAGTATGTCAAATATTCCATGGGTAAGAGGTCAAATATTACCTTTGCCATCCAGAACTGTAGGCGGCTTATCTGAAATCCATTTTAGCAGTATAGTTTTACGTGCGGCCTATGTTAGAACATTCCACAATTTTTGACCATGAGATCTTTTATTGTGGGTGTGGTAATCCCAACAGCAGGCCACACTGGGTCCAGGTCTAATTCCTTATAAAAACCAAGTCTAATTTCAAAGCCACAGCCACCAAAAGTTCCCAGATCCGCCACACATGTCCACACAGTATGTATAAAGCTACCAACTTCCGTCCTACACTTCAAACACAGAGCTGATTTTCTTGGGTCCATCTTATGTCTGAGTTCAGATGATATCTGAAGCCGATGTAGTAATTTAAACTGTGATTCCTTTGCTCTATTACATATGGATATGTTGTTAGCATGTTCCCATATGTCTGCCTCCATAGCATCATCTATTACCACCCCAAGATCTTGAGCCCATTTTCGCATAATTGTATTATTAGTCTTATTGGACTTATAAAAGGCCTCGTAGCATCTTCTTACTATAGCCTTATTGTTTTGCATTTTGTATAATAGTTGTTCAATTGGTGACATTTCCAGAGTAAATTTATGCCGAGTTGGATTCTGTATAAAGCTTCTGACTTGTAGGAACCTAAAAAAATGTGAGTGTGATAGCATATATTTCAGTCTTAATTGGTCAAATGACATCATCCTGTCCCCTTCAAATAAGTCGTTCAGGGTCATGATACCCGCTCTTTCCCATAGAGCAAACCCATTATCTGTCATACCTGGCAGAAAATCCGTATTTTTCCGTATAGGAGTGCTTTATATATTTTTTAAGCAAGTTGTAACTAAAAACAGTTTTTTTTTTTTAATTGAATATCAGGTTTCTATTTGTTCACATACAGAGACATCTCATGTAATAGATAAGCAAACATCATCTTGACTTCATGATTGTGTACACTTGTCATTTCATGAGCTATATTAAACATAACCTTGAGCACTGCACTTGGACTTGTAAAAGACAAAAAAAAACAAAAGAGCAGAATTATCATGCAGGTAGTTATGACGTATGTGAAAGATACACGAGCTTCGTTTACAGTGTCTGCATGAGAACAAGCACAGAGTAAAGTGCTAATGTGTCTTCAGGCTCCACACTAGCTGCTTTTAGTCTTTTCTTAGCCGGTGCCTGCTGAATCTTACTGGCTAGTGGGACGCACTCAGCACTGTGAGAAGATTACTATGATTGAGACTGTAATCACATGACAACATAGTGGTGATGAGATGGGTTGTCTTTGACGAAATCTGTAATTTTCTTGCTATGATCATTATAACAGGGCATAAGAGCTGTAATGACTTCAATATCAGGAGTCCATTTTCTCTTTTTCTGGGAGGTCAAGGCTTTTCTTCTTTCTTTATGTGACTACAAAGGTGGAAAAATAAAGTATATTATATTATCTTTGTTGTTGTATAATGAGCCGAACTATACTTGTTTTATGTAACTGCCTCTGAGGATTAATATCCTAAGTCTCCATATGGAAGAGCAAGGACGACATTTCCAAAACATGCAATTGGCAGAACACTAATTAATTTTATATTACACATTGCTATATAATCATCTTGCCAATAGCATCATTAACCACAATTCCTCTTGTCTGTGGATCAAATTGTCCCCCAAACACCTCATCAGCAGCGAGCTGTTCCAATTTCCCGTTTGGAAATTACACAAAACAACGGCCACCAGCGGAGCTGTTTTATGGCTGCGACTTGACACGCAGCCATGTCAGTGTCTTTGACTTGTTCACTACATGCCTGTTCCTCTATTACACAGCAGCACATTTCAGACAGCAGTGTGTGGCTCCTGCAGAAATAATTTTCTCGTTGCTCAAGTGCTGTTTAGGCCCGTCACTGGATGTCCTCGACTGTTTTTTAAAATAGCGTTTGTCACCTTAGACCCTGTTTTTTTTTTCGGCGGCTCATCAAATATACATTTGGTACACAGCAGGAGACCTTCCAGTGGACAAGGAGATCACGGCCGGAGCGACACAAGCTGCTGTTATTTTCGAACCAGAGAGATGATGGATCCACTAAAGCACAGGGGTTGCTGAACACAGAGCTTAAAGAGAACTGGAGTAGTACAGCGTGAGCTGCTGGATACAGGCCACCCTTCATTAAACTACTAATATTACACGCTATTAATTATTCAGAGTAAGGTCTTATGACACCATACATCAATGGATATTATGAAGCTTGTTATTCACGTATGTGGAGTGCTCCTGTGTGAGGGAAAACAGTCTAACTGTTGGATTTTAGGAGGGCTATCTTCTAGATCACAATCTACACTGTACTGCTGTCTTTTTCTCAAGCCTACAGAATTTAAACATGTTTTTGTGTCTCTTCCAGTCTTGATGCCTTGCTCACATGTAGGAGGGGTGGTGGTGGTGGTGGTGGTGGTGATGGGGCCTCAGTGACCAGGGACCTGTTGTTTCCAAATCTGTCCGTGGCTGGGGGCTATTTGGAACTAGAAACAGCAGCTATTGATATGACATCACATTAAAGTTGTGAATTTGGCATTCATCTATGACACTGAATAATGAAACAGCAATGTAACTATTAATAATGGAAAAGTTGTTGTTGCCTAGACCTTCACCATGAGCTCTAAATGTGAGGTTTTTTTACCCATTCAGAAGTTTCTGCAGCCTCTACAGCTGCATCTAATTCTGTCTTTGTCCGCCTCTAGAGAGCCTCTGAATTTCCACAATGTGACGTAATGATCTTCTATAAAAATATAACTTAATAGTGACTCACCCCTTTTACTCTCTCCCCCTCTTCCTCCCTCTCGCTCTTGATTACCTATGTCATCACACCTTTTGCGCTGATTACATCTAAAAAGGTATCGGAAATTGTGTGTTTAACTAATTTATCGTGCCAAGCTACTCTCTCGCTAAAAGAGCTTCGTCCTTGTAATTACAACGGATTAGGGACTAATATCTAATTATGCTGTAATATGCTTTAATGCATTTTTAATGGCAGCTGGGTGTTAAAGTCAAATTCTGCGCTGTCTCTGTTGGGGGTGGGAGGTGAAGATTGAGGGAGGGAAAGGGTTTCTTGGCAGTACGGGCTGCAGGGAGGATGGGAAACATTGATTTCTTTGGCTGAGGTTACAGGAGCCTAGCAGGGAGGCAGCTGCTGCATACTGAAGTCATTGGACGTTAAAAATGTTGCACCAGCCCCTAGTATGCAGTAAAATGCATTTCCCCCGTCGCTGTTTTATGTCAAAAGGAGGGAGAACACAAATGCCTGTTTGAATTATGATCTGGAATAGAGACCGTTTATTGATTTGCTACTTTATGAAGGGATGACTACATTGGCAAGACAAGTGAGATTGAGTACCACTGGCAGCCGAAATGAGGGCTGAGTGTTGTGTTATGGATGGATTGGACAGAAAATACACTAAGGACACGCTACGGTCTGGAGAATTCAATGTTCCAAAAACCAAAAATCAAGTCTATTCATGCGGACACACACACACATACAAACACACACACAGACACACAGTCCCAATCTTCAAGGGTCAGAGTGTGTGACTAGCACACTGAACAAATGGATATTCTCAGATGCACGCCTGCATGCACTTAGAAACGTATTCATACTCACTGTTTGTTTGTCTACGCATGATTGTTTTCCACAACAATATTCCATTCATCATTTGTTTCCCTCTTGTTTATTCTAATAGGATGTAGAAACAGAAAAAAAAAATATCTGCATAATATTTCAAAGATTGATTGGGATGCAAATTGCCTTGCGAGCCCAATTGGTGTGGCTCGGCCTGTTTTAATTGGGTTCTGTTAATTAATGCTCGATGTGAAGACAAACTGAATTACTTGCAGGTTTTGTGCATGTCATTATCTCCTAATTGTGCCAGTAGGAGTGTGTGTGTGTGTGTGTGTGTGTGTGTGTGTGTGCTCACTATATGTGCATGCATCTGTGGTTAACCATTTCCTCTCTCGTATGATCCTGTAAAAATCATCGCAGCCTAATAACAAACGCAGGTCGTTAAGTTAATACACCATTAGGAAGCTAAGACCTAATGTTTTAATCAATGAAAGACTAATAGGAGAAAAGATTATTTATTTACAGGCCGTGACTGAATGCTTTTACAGGCTTGTCAGGAACACCAAGGTGTTTCATCTTAAAGTTAGATTCATTTTTCTTAATTAGATATGGACCTCATGAGAACTTTATACCAGTTGAATGACTGGATGACTGCACTTGACATGATTTCTCTATTATGTTACAACAAACACTGCGTGGATGTGATAAGAGAAGAGTTTGTGGTCTGAAAGTCTGAGAGTGAGTGTATTTAATGTGAATTATTACTGCCATAAAGGCCCAAATTAATAAACTGTAAAAAACATCTTGTGTCTCATGAATGATTAGTCATCACGGCAGTGCTCATCCGGTAACGAATAAAAATGAAAAAAGAGGAAAACTCTCCAGAATGTTTCCACTTGAAGGTGGATCCAAAATGGAGCGGCGGTTCAGCGAGCATTCAATGAACTGTGGGTTATCTCCTGGACCTCTGTGCTGCTGCTGATGAGATATATGTGCAACTCCAAACCCAAAGCAGCGAGATTCATATTTTCAGACCATTAAACAGAGGATGCTAAATCTCAAAACCCTCCATGCAAACATATAACAGTCAGAATGCATCAAAGGCTAACGCGGGAGCGTGAGTCATTACGCCACTCATCACGACCACTGAGTGATTTTTCCTGCCAGACAGTCACTGAGTCGAGGAGGTCCTTGACGGCAACAAATAAACATATTAATGTGATCAGTCGTGCTCTGAGAGCTAGAGAGCACGGCAATTAACAGTCGTCTGTTACTATGCGGACTGGAGTGTCGTTAGCGCCGAGGTGACCTTGAGGAGCCTCGTTAGGGAAATGATTGACGTGGCAACTGTTGTCCGTGGCAACGCTTGACAGTGGGAAGGGATGGACAGACGGGTAGGCCGGGTGGCAGGGCTGCAGGTGGCAGACAGCGAGTGCAGAGCGCACCTGGGATGTTCTGAATGAGAGCCGGTTTCATCAAGATGAGGAATGACAAATGCAGCAGAGTTGTAAGGGAGACATTTTCACAGTAGACTTGACGTCTTGATCGTTCACCTTCAGGATCGACTGCTTCTGTGTTCGTGTTGTTGATATTTCTGTAGCGATTTGAATTCTTCTGCACTGACAAAACAAACACTCGACTAAGTAAATGACTGCGCCCGATAAATGGAATGATTTTGACCTTCACTTTCAGTAATCATAATTGGTTGTGGATTGGCTCGTCAGGTAATTTCCAACAACGTAAATTCAAGTATGAGCACTAATCATCCAGCAACAGTTATGGCACAGATCCAGAGCTAAACCGCAGAATGAATAGATGTCAGATGACCATCCTTTATGACAGCAACAGTCAGGGATGGGAAGTGATGAGATTCTATTGATCCCAATTCTGTTATTGATTCCGCTTAAGTGTCTGATTCTTTATCAATTCCCTTATTGATTCATGATTCGGCCTTCACAGGTTTTTAGCATCGATGCAACTCTTTTATTGTACAGTATCTGAGAGCAAACACTGTAGACACACAGGAGAAAGAAAGGGGAGCTGATGGGTGAGTTGAGCTGGCACACAGTCGGTTTGTTTGTCATCATGTAAACTGGATGAAATGAAAATATCTGTGCACTGTTTGTTTTCATTTGGGTTTTCTTAGTCAAAGAAAGAATCCTCAAACATGGGTTTTGGTTTTTGGTCGATGCTCCACCCAGCCCACCATGAGCGTTTCAGTTGCAGAACGTTTTGCCCTCCAGACTTGAACTCGGATTTGGTTTGCCCTAGACTGTTGAGCTACCGCCAGTGAGTTGTCTACGTAGTTTAAAAGTTTCATTTTTGCAATGAGTCTGCACCACAGACTGTATAAAACATCGACAAAGTCTCTGTGACGTCGCCCACAGATTTCTGAAGAGCCGTTGTGAAGCTCAGTGCGGTGGCTCTGGCTGTCGCTGTCTTGGCAGTCCTGCCTCCACCGGCTCCAAGCTGATCCAAAAATGGGCAAAGACGTGGAGCGTGGGTGGAGCTGGATGAATCCTGGGTACTGAAACAAACCACCTCCTAACTCGACATAACTTTAAGCCTCAATATAATGTGAACAGGTGAGTTGTATATAAATTCACCCTCAGTACAGTTGTCATGAACGGGGAAATTAGCTACAGAGACCAAAACTGTTTTTTGTACCAGGCTGTAAACATGTTTATTTCTGCTGTGAAGTTGTGAAGACATTTTAACATGGGGCCTTATGGAGACTACCAGCCTCAAGTGGACATTTGAGTGCTCACTTCAGGTCACGGCCATGGAGTTTGCACAGGAAGTTTTATTTTGAAAATGTTTTGGATCTTGATCTGCTCTGTCCTCGATGCACTTGGTCACAGCTTCGGTCAAAAATAGAACAGCCACTTATTCTCCATGGAGCAGAGCAGAAAGCTGCTTCTGGGACACTTCCGGAATTCATCACAGTCATGCCCGGTGGAATCATACAGTAAGCCTGCCTACGTGGTGCTAATATTATTAGTACAATATATTTTCCCTCAGTAACGGATTTGCTGCTCAGTTGGGAAGCAGTGGCAGTGTGTCAAGTGTCTCTGCATTCCTGGAAAGACAATGTTGAGTAGAAAGATGTGTCATAACATCACTCCCCTTTCCACCTTTGTGACTTGAAATCTCTGATCATTTCCACAGCCATTTATTAGCACTGTTGTCATGTCCTTCATGCTGCGGACTGCTTCTCTCTTCCTTCTTGTTCCAAGTTTTCCAGCAGCGTCATTGTTTTGCAATGTGCAGCTGTCAGAAAAACACGCCAGCATTGATAAGGAATTGATAAGCTCAGAGGCAAACAACTCTGATGGATCGGACCATTTCGAACTGGGTCTTGATTTTCATCCCTAGCCACCGTACGTAAGTCAAATCAAGTGTGGAACAGTACCTGTGATGTCGTGCTGTTTGAAGGAGTCGCTGTAGATCTGGTGCTGATTGGGACAATGTTTCTTCAGCCATTTGCACACGTCCTGTTGGGTCCACAGGGCCACCGGCTTGGACAGCTTCACATATCCTGGCTGAGACAAAGCAAAAATGTCAAATTTAGAACCACTTGAATCTGTTACAATATTTTAATTTTAGGATCAACACACTTTGACATGAACTGAAGCAGTCCCATTTCTTTTACAAGCTTTCTGCACTGTGGCCCTGTTGTTGTTCTGGTTCAGAGGTCCTTCATGTATGTACATGTATTATTAATGCTGGGTGCATTTCTGGTGAACTACCAGTTTCACACTTTGGTTAAAGCACATGGTGTCAGGAGTGCACACCATGGCTGTTCTCCACTGATGGGCCATAGTGCAGTCATGTGACATGTTTATATGGCTTGACATTCCACTTGACTGATTTTGTCATATAATATTTACTGAATGCTGGGTGACATTTTCCCCTCAAGGATCAATTAACTATGACTCTTTTGAAGGAAGAAGTCAATAATAAGACATTTATAAAATCTTAAGCCACTGCACACTTTTATTCATCTTGTTGTTGTGTCACACTTTACAGTTTGATCGAACATGGTTCCTCTTTCTGAATGTAAACACAGAACACAGGTATCCTGGGTAGGATTTACCCATTTTTCAGTGAAATGAAGAAATAATCCGGGGTTAGGGTTAGCAAGGGTTAGGGTTGGGGTTAGGGGGTTAGGGTTAGGGTTAACAAGATTATTCACACAGTGTGTGCCCAGCATTACGGTATCATTTTGAAGCTTTATATGTTTTTTGTTTACATTCACTTTTTCACCCTGCATGGCGTTGTTTCCTGACAAGCACGTCGAATGAATTTTCCTTTTCTCAGAAAAAAAGTCTTCTTCCCAATGTTGTGAGACCTGCATTATTTATAGCTGCTATTATTGACAGACTGCTACCTTCAACAGTGCAGCACCACCACCAAATGTCTTTTTTTTTTTAAACTGGAGCAAAACAACACACCATGAAAATGAATCTGAAAAGAAATATATCTAATACAGAGGAGGCTCCATCCTGTAGGCTGGCTTGCATTCTGTGTGATTTGTTTTCTGGTTTGGTTTGGTTCTGGTTTGGTTTGTTTTTTTTTTCCCTGCCAAATCTTTTAGTCTCCAAAATCAGAAAAATGGCGCTACAGAGCACGAGGTGACACCTTCAAATATCTTATGGTGGACCAACAGTCCAAAAAACAATGAGCGGGAAGCGAGAAGCAGAGGATGTTTAGTTTTGGTAGACTTATCGATTAAACAACACAGGAAAGAGAGGAAAAAATAAAGCACCTTGCTCATCCACACTGTGTCCTTATGAATTTCCTGCAAGAGCTGGACGACATGTGGGCGAGCTCTACAGCACCACTAGTGGACAGAAACTACTGGTTTTAACGATCGCGGTGAAGCCTTCATCCAACTGACACAAAGGCATGATGTTTAGTGTAAGTTATATTAGATTGCATGTAATAGTACACACATATGTGTCTGTACTGCACCGTATTCCGGGTTGCAAGATGCCACTCGAGTTTAAATAGTTCAGTAGCCTGCCAAAGGATCGCTCTTGAAAGTGCTGGCAATGCTTTTGATTTTGATTGAGGGGCTACTAAAATTACAAACAGAGAGAGGTGATTAAAATTTCACATCCACTCCCCTCCACTTCAGCCTGCTCTCTGGCTGCCGTGTGGTGTGGCATAGCAATGGAAGCCCATCTCTTCCCCACCCAGAGAAAGCAGAATAACAGGTACTGGCAGCGTTTCCTCTGCTTTGCCTCCTCGCTCCCCCCACACACAACCCCATCTCTCATCTCTCCCCCGTATTCAATCTCACTCGGTCCCTGTCAGATCTATCACATTGTCTTTCTCACTTCCCTCTCCCCACGTACTGGAGCTCTCATCTTTCCCCATCTCCCTCTCCTTTTCACCTGTTTCTTATTATATGGTACTACCTCACTCTCTCCACAGCTCCTTCCCACTCACTCTATATCTAGCATCCACGAGAGAAAGAGAAATTGCGGGAGATGTACATGGTGGTTTTGGCATGTGGTCTATGTCCCCTGCAGGTAGGCGAAGTGACAGCAGGTAGGCAGGTAGGCGAGGCCACCGCTCTTAATGCGAATGTTTGGCAGGCTGTGTGGATGGATGCTGAATCTGCTGCAGGGACGGGGAGGGAATGGTATCGCAGGAAGAAAACTACATTAACCATTAAACACAGCTCGAGTCAATGCTAATTAACCCTGACTATGAGCCCGAGGCGACAAAAGAGAGAGGAACGGAGAAAGAGTGAGGGACAGAGTGCAAGGAAAAGAGAGAGGAGTGGCTATTGAAAGCATGTGAGGTTTCTGGAGAGTGGAACTAGAAGGAGAGAGAGGAGGAGGAGGAGGAGGTGTGGAGGACGACTGGACTGACAGATGAGGCAGAGGAATAAAGAGGGAGAGCAGCAGAAAAAAAAAAAAAAAAAAAAAAAAAAGCTAGTGCTCCAGAGTGGACTCTGCAGAATTTGACACAGGAGACTTTCTCATTTTCCATGAACCCATTTGTGAGTCAATGGCCATCTGTGTTTTACATTCTGCACTGATTTAGCCCATAGCTGTGGTACAATAGGTGAGCCGGTGCCTTCCTGCCTGCCAGGCAGCCAACACAGCCAAAGGGCGGAGAGAAAACAGCAGTGAGAAGAAAACAGGAGTACAATCATGCTCAAAGAGCTGTGTTCAAGAGACTCTGGGCCAATTAGAGATTTGAGTGACAGCACAGGGGTGAGAGGAGAAGCCTGCTTTTTATTTCTAACTGCAATACGTATGGGAACACGAGCACACACACACACACACACACACACACACACACACACACATATCCACATGTGCAGCCCAGGCAACACCCACACTGAGAAAAAAAACATGAATGCAGTGTATTCACACGAATCATCCAATTGTCATGTGTGCCAACATGTATTCGTTGTGTTGCTGTCCTTGGATTTAATTGATAACTGAAAGCCTGGTGCCGCTCCCAGTATTCTTCACGTTACCTTAGCAACAGAGCAAGGACAACCTCAAAAATTAAAAGACGAGATATGAAGCCTTTGGGGGAAAGCGCACAACGCGAACATGAAACACCATCAGTGTGGAATAAACATCCACACATTAACGACCACAGTGGAAAACTATTACTTACATAATGAAGCATGTAAATGCGCCAACTCTGATAAGCATTTAAAGATCCAATGTGAATCAGTTGAATTAATCAAGAGGCAATCACATGGCCCACCCTCCTTCAGTGGAGACAGATTTGGAATACAAAAAGAGAGAGCTGTGAATTAAAAGTATTCCAGAGACACACACCGCGTGACTGGCTGAGTGGATTTGGCGGTCATGTTGTGTACAGCGGCAGCTGATTTTCATTTTTGGCTCCGAAGATTGTCAGACTGAACGCAGGGTCAAACGGCTTCACACTCAATTAAAAATGTTGGCTACAGCAGCAATTAGCACATATGATGACATTGTTTTGTCGATAATTTCCTGTATTTAGTATTAAACTGACCACAAAGACCTTCTAATGTCAAATCGATTTTTGGAGTTTTGTTTACTTCACAACTCTGCATAATTCCCTGGACAAAAGAAGTGGGCAGAGTTCATTTATGGAGCAAACCGCGTACGACAGCCAAACAACAAAAATTCAATAGCGGTTTGACAGCACAAGCTGTTACTTTTGTTCAGAAGCATTAGCAGCCTTCGTTATGAGAATGAATTGTTTCAAACAGAGACACGTTTAATCCAACAAACAACAAAATGACATGTCGGACTACATATTTTGAATTTTGAAAGTTGCACACAAAAGAGGTGAGCATCACGAGGCGTAAAGTATTTCAATTTTAAAAAGATGGTTTAGTCATTACACAGACTTCATTCTGCACTTTTTATTTCACAGGTAAATATGAACGACAAATCAACACTTTTCATTAGACGTGCTCCTTTGAGCGGTTTCATACATTATTTTCTGTTGTTGTTCTTACAAAGTTTTATCTTAAATACAAGCTGGGAGAGGAGAAGGTTTCCAGACTGAATCAAAGGAAAAGTGAAAATGCAGGAAAATGGAAATAAAGTAATAAAAGGAAAAAACAAATCACCATGATTCAGATCCAGAGTGATATGCACACAGAGGTTCATTTTAACACACCAACTGTACCATTATTATCATTCAGAATATGAACACATACTGTAATGTAGATTGTTTCTACCACATTATAGTATAGTTATGAGCAGATAAGTGTTTCCAGCTGTCATTCCTTCATTTCCTGCATCTCTACACGAGGTTGACAAATACGTTAATAAACACATATACATGCCTACAATCACATTACAGTGTGGTATTCATTATTTATTAGATGTTTATATTCTGCTTATGAATTATAAATGTGTTACAATACAGTGCATGCTACACTGCGCATGCTTTATGCCTTCTAACTTGTCACTATGTAAATGTAAAGTAATGTACTTTTTGATCATTTTTTAAGACTACCAAAGAAACTGCAAGGTTGCTTTACACTCTTATATCCATCCATATATACTGAACCTGCTCACACTACAGCAGTCAGATCCACTGTTACACACTCCCCTCTAGTGTCAGAAGTAAGCACTGCAGCCACTGCTTTCTTTCTTTCTTTCTTTCTTTTTTTTGGGGGAGTGTGACTGGACAGAAAAGCACTGAGGAGGAGGAGGACTGCTGCCATTAGTGTCATGTTGACTGAGTGAATGGCTGTTTGAGACACGGAGCCCTGTGTGTCGTCTGCCCTATCTCCACTGCACAGCTAATTAACAGCTCTGGCATGCTCTCTCTCACTCTCCTTTCTCTCTGCCTCGCTCTGTTTCTCTCGGCCAGAGCTGGCAGGAGATGAAAATTCCCTGTATTAATTAATCTGTTACATACAGGAATGGGGATGAAACCAAGATATGTGGTGTGTGTGTGTGTGTATGTGTGTGTGTGTGAATAACACACTATGCTAGATAAATTAATAAGCCTTCATAAGGAGCCTTGGTTAACAGGCGGTGCCAACTTTACTCAGGCACATCAAAGAAAGTACACAAGGCCCCTTCACAGTGCTCGACCTTGGGATTCGGCAGAGTCCATAAAGCATAGCAGGGTGTGTTAACACTAAACAAGATATATTCACCTTGGGCTTGATATTGATCATGGCTGAGATGAGCTGATTTGCTATGGATGTTACAGCCATCCACCGAGTCTAAATGGCTGTTTTACGCCTCGTGTTTAATCTATGGCTAAGCCTTGGCTCAATTACAAATCCAGCCGTGCGCAGGATTCAGCTTCAATCTATTATTTAAAAATGAACACAGCTGATGAACTCAAATAACCTACAGTGTGCTAAGGTTTGGATTTATTACGTCTTCCTCTCTGCTAATTGAACTGTGATTAACTTGGTACTCTTGTTCTACATGAAAACCAGATGAATTAGCTTTAATGTAACATCACAAAACAATCCTCGGCATATTTTTTGACATAAGCCTCCTCACCGCAGTATCTGTGAAGATTAGGCAAATTGGCCATCAGACGTGTTAGTAACAGAAGTGCAATAATTAGTCAAAAAAAACTATTAAATGGATCGCCAACAGTTGGTGATTAATGATTTTGAGTAATTTAAGTTAAAAAATTCTCAAATGTTCAGTCCTCTATGACCAAACAGAAAATCACATCACCATCACCTTTGGGCTTTGAGAAACAATGATCAACATTTGCCATCATTTTATGGTCCACACACTTTATTTTTTTCACAGTGATTGATTGAAAAAGTGATAGACAGATTAATCGATAATGACAATAATGTCAAAATCTGTTTAGAGCTGCAAACCCAACCTCCAAACTGTCTGTGCTTTTGGAAAGTACTCCCCTCTGATCAGGGACCCTGCGGTGGAAACGCACTGAGTTCCTCCAAAGGTTCCCGGTCCCTGGGGGAAGTTCTTGTGGTGGAAACGCGGCTAGTAACAAGAGTACCTTCATCTTAGTCAAACAGTTCTGACAAGATGTTGACTTTCCCACCACCCAAGGAAACTTTCTGAATTATATATAGGGCCGGGTATCAAACCTGAATGCTGCTTTGGTCTTGACCTAAATGTGTGCATAGCAGCGAGTATTGAAAAATTTCAAGCACTGAAAGCTGGCATCAAATGTCTTTTTCAAGGCTAGCTATCTTCTTGTTATTGTTTGAGCACATAGTTCATGCTTCAAGGGGTGGATTTCTGTAGAACTTCACCTTCTTTCAAGGTGCGTGCAGAGAGTATCAAGTCTGAAAAGGTCAAAACTTGGGCAACAACACTATTACTGCTACTGTGTTTGCCACAGTAGCCCTGAGCTCCACACTTTACTGAAACTGTTGGTAGCTGAAATACTGGAAGTGGCATCACTGTACACATTGCATATATTGTCTATTTCTGTATGTTGCTGCGTTGCACTGGATGTAAAAGCAAAACTTCCTCTGGGACGATAATGTAAATACAAATTTAAAGAACAAGTCTATTGTGAGACCAGTGCATTTCAGCTTGTTGCCTTCACCATTTTTTTTATGTTACAGTCACACACACTAATACACCATTTCTGCCATATTCTGTAAATGACACACTGGACCTTTAATATGCCCCAAACCTCACATCTAGCTCTTAATTAAGCTCAAATGCTATAAGTTATAATAAATACTGCTGCATCTGGCTCGTGGCTGTGTTGCATGACAGAACAGATTGCCAATCTATGTAATTATAGTCTTTATGGACTTGACCTATTGAAACTCTTTTTTAGCTGCATACCAGAGACAGAACACTGAGACTGAAAGCTTAGTCAGTGAAATCATTTGAGCTAACAGAACGTCCTCCAGGTCTCTGCTGCAGTTCACACTGCTGCTGCTGCTGCTGCTTCAAACAGAATGATGATGATGTCTAATTACATGATGATGCCTCAAAAAACAGACAGTATGCTGTGTTTTTACCACATATTAACTTCCACTTCCACAAGTGTGTGTGTGTGTGTGTGTGCGTGCGTGTGTGTGTGTCTGTGTGTGTGTGTGTGTGTGTGTGTTTGCACTAATTGAACCCAGACCCGACTGTCTGTCTGGCATTTCCAAAGCTCATCCAGGGTTTACACAGAGGACTGAAAAGTACTTTCACTTTCTTTGATTGACAGCTGATTGCCACAGATTTTACAGAGAAAAGAGAATATAAGAGTGTGTATGTGCGTCAGAAGCAATCACTCAGGTCTCCTCCCACTGTCCCAACCGTGGTCTATTTCTGGAGAGGAAGTGAGGAATTCATTCCGCATAGCTGATGATGGATTATTTGATCTATTATCAGAAACAGTGAGGAAGAAACAGCCTGAAACAGCGGTTTGTCTTTCCTCGTTTATTCCCTGCTAAACTCTCTGTTTGGAACTGAAGAGGTGGACACGTGGATGGGAGATTATTTTAGTGAAGTGGGTGGTTGATATGTTTTGAGTGTGGCAAACAGTCAAATTACAGTACAGGGACGTTGTTTTGTGCACATAACTAAAAATTCAGAGTAGTGCAAACAGGCCAATGACATGAGTGTGACTGACACGGAAACGTGACTCACTGTCTAAGCCATTGTTACGACGGCCCATTTTTTAAAACGTCTAATAGCCCAAAGAAAGTCCCATTGGTTCAAAGTCCCATTTATCATATAGACAGTATCACCAACTTTGTAACTCAAATCATGATCTTTTCCAGAACTAATCAAGTCAGTTTGGTGCTTAAACATAACCAAACTGAGCTCACTGTACTGTGAGTCCAGGAAGAAAGTGCATTTTCAGAAAAATGAGCCTTAATTTTGTTTTCAGGATAACGGGCTGTCAGAGAGATGGGCTTCTGGTCCAATGTGACATTTTTTAAAAAACTATAATGGTTTCAGAGTAATGGGGCATTAGAACAGAAAATGCTAACATGCTAACATTTGTTTACAATTACTCTACTACATATAGTATTACTGTCATTATTGCTACCATATCTCCATTACAGTTTATAGTCAGTTGATTATTTGCTGCTGCTGTGCATCTGTGTATCTCAGAGTGTAAAGCCCTCCGAGGCAAAATGTGTTTTGTGAATTTGGGCTATACAAATAAAATTTGATTTGATTTGGTTTGATTTGCTAACCATCACTAAACACAGCACAACAGATTATTAGACAGTATTAAACACTTTGAGACACTTGTTTTGGTTTCACAGCCAAAAACTTCACTGTTTTGGTTCAGTCTTAATACTCAAGTACAAAACCCTTTGCTTGCTACCTAACTAACACTAAACCAACAACCAGGCAACGTTTGAGAGCAGCTGGTGAACAGGTGGAGCATTTAGTGACTGAAAGGCCAGATGTTGACCCTCAGGTGTTGTTGGAGACTAAAACAGAATATTGGTTTCTAAGACACAAAGCCAACAGAACACCGCTTTAATCAGACTAAAGAATTCTGTTATTTTAACTGAAGATGAACTGGAACATCCTGGAACACGGATGACCTGCGGCAAAACATCATTGAGAAACTATTCATGTCATAAGCCCTCATGTCTCAAACAGTGGTGGGTTTTTTGAACAGTGTATAAATAAGCTCTGCATTAAACATTTCACTTTACTATAAGTAAGATGTACTCAAAATATCAAAAGTAAAATTATTACACACAATGACTCACTTTAATAATAAAGTGAGTTATTTTTGTACTTTAATAATTTAATGATAATTAAATGGCTTGTTGCCATGCAAGGGCCAGGGCCTATTATTATATACAATTGGATTTCACTTGGTTGGTTAAAGTTGGACTAATTCTAACTACTTTAATGCTGCTGGCTCAGTCTGTAATAATACATCTGAAATGATTTCCAGATTATATTTTGTGTTAATAATATGAATCTATAAAGTAATTTGTAAATACAGCTGTCAAATAAAGGGGAAGAAAAGCAATTGTATTTTCCACTTGTAAATGCAATAAGTTATTTTCCACAACTCAGAGGATACCGGTGTAACATTAACCAATAGATTCAATTGCTACAAATCTCTTCCCTGATACACACAGTCTCAAAGTGTGGATTGCACTGGTATAAGTGGATTTCCATGCTCTTTTGGATGTAACACTGTGTGCGTTCAGACCAGCTCTTACCCGTGTCAGTTCAGACTCAGAGACGGAGCGGTGTGGCGGCGATCGGCGCTGGTACATGGGAGGGCTGATGTCCTGGTAGCTCGGACTGTCGTCGTCCAGCAGCACAGCCCCAGCGTCCACCGACTCCTCCTCTTCCTCCAGCTGTGATGTCACGTCCTCTGGGCACATCTGGTGGTCGATGCCATTCTGGCTCAGGTTGCAATGAACAGCTGTGTGTGGCAAAAGAAATGAGGAGATTAGCGATGGATGAGGCTGAAAAGTAGATGAGTATATTTCCTGTAGTACAATTACAAGTTAGTATTCGTAGGTATAACATTTTTGTACCAAAATATGCTTTTAAGGAATTTAAGGTTATTTCCAAATGCTTTATAATGTTATGTTACTGGGTCTATCAATGATATTTTCATCTGTGAGCATGATGAATCACCCCATGCCCCCACATTGAATGCTACACTGCAAAGATCCCACTAGATGGCAGCAGATAGTGACACATGGTAAGCTCAATACACCAGAACATATTAATACCGTACCGTCTGCAACATAATATACCGTTTCCTGCAAGTAATAATAATAAGACACAAGTTGTGTGCTGAGAGATAAACATATTTTAAACTGGGACTACTGTCAATTTTAAATTTAGAAACTTGAAGCAAAACTATACAACATCTGATATTATTCTTACAGGTTTAATTCACAAGCAATAAAAACAAACTTGTTTCCTGTTGCTTTAGCCTCTACTGGTCTACTATGACCAGAAGCTGTTAGTCCATGCTCAAGCAAACTTTAACAAGTGTTAACAAGTTTGACTTAATTACATTACTCTGCTGCATTTACCATTAATCCTGTCATTACTGCTGCTCTTCAGCAAAAGTAACATCGTGTCTCTTGAACTCTCTTGAACCTAAATGATTTTTTCCCCAAAAAACATTCTGTGATATTCAGCTATAGCTCCACCAACATCACACAAATCAAATTTAGCATGCATACTATCATCTTTGAGTATGTAGTCACTTTTTCAGTGTCAACACACGTTTAGTCAAACCCCAGAATTAGCATTCAGTGTGCATTTTCACACAGCTTGACTTTACACCAGACATGCATCAAATCCAGAACGCACGAACACAAATTAAATCCAGTATGTTTGCAGAGATTCTGCTGATGTTTGACTTGTATAATGGAGTTCTCGACCTTGTGCAGTCGTAACTCAAGATAGATAACTGAGCCCTACAACGTCAGGTTTCATCTCCAGCCAGAAAGAAGCTTGTATTCAGTGCAGTGTATTGTTAGAATGGGAAAACACAGAGCTGTGAGATGAGACATTTTACAGCCATGAATCCAAGTCAGTCTCTTACTTGTTAGGACAAATTGTCGGTCAAGTTCAAATCTTGAGCAGTCAACATGAAAAATAAAAAGATGTTAAGGCTTTAAAGCCACTAATTCAATTCTTGTAAGAGTGCTCATATTTCAGTGGCTGTATAAGACAGACTGAAGGTTTCAGGAGATGTAGGACAAATGTCACACATCAGCAGCAGTTCCTTCTTATAAACCTGTGTTGTACTATTTTTGCCATTTTCTACATGAAGTAATTATTTTTAGTATTGTTTTTCAGAGGAGGTGTCAGGCTCGGGCTCTATTTTCATCTCATCAGTCGGTGATGCAGGCACAGAAGCGACGGCTTAGCGCTGAGTTGTGAGATGTCACTGAAATAGGACATTTGTCATCATGCAATCTGCCCACTTGTTCTAAAAAACACCGGTGGCTCATTTACGCGGAATGGGAGCCCAAGACCATTTTCATTATACCTGAAGGTTGCTTCGGCTTTCTGCTGCAGCTTCAGAACTTTTAAGGTCAAAGCAACGTTTTTCAAGGGTTGCACATTATGCTTTACCTAAACGGTCAAAAGAGAGCGAGGATGAATATGAAAACAGAATAGAAGATCTATTCGATGCACATACTAATGCCACTAAGACAAACTAACGCTCAAACAAAACACTTTGTGACAATGAACATGTTAGAGTCACAGGCAATTACTGGCAATGAATTCTGGACATGGCTACGATAAACAAATGTTTGAAAGGACAAATCGGTGCTGGCTGAGATGAAGATGACAGCCATACATTGGCCAAACAGAAATGTTCAGTTTGCTGGCAGGCTTAGCAAGTCCAGGAAAACAGCCAATTAGGGACTTATGTCAGGCCACTGTCATCAAGCAATTACAGCAACTCTGGCACAGTTTGAGAATGACGGGAACAAGACAATAACAGCAGCAACATCTGTGCCGTCACTCCATATGACAGGAGCAGCAGTGTCCTGTCCTCTGACGATAATGACAACATGCTGCACGGTAAATAAATGCACTGCATTTATTCAAAGCTCTCAGAGAGACGTCCTTCCCCCCACATGACCTTAAATCACGCCGTCCTCTCACAATTGTATAGAAAATGTTTCAGGAGCAATTTTAAAAATCACTTCTCTGCACTTTCATTGATAATTCTGGGGATGCAGGAGTGTTATACATACTGTCAGACAGCGCAGTTTTTTTTCCTGGAAGAGCCAAATTTGAGATGTCAGAATTTATGCTTGTGAATTCACAGAGAGCTGCACGCTGTCAGAATGCCAAACAAAAAGTGAAACACAAATACAATGGTGGAAAGTTAACAGCAGGCTATTGTACTTTTCTTTGTTTCTTAGCCGTTTTTTTTTTTTTTTTTTTTTTTTTGTACTTTAACAGGGTGGCACAGTGGAGCAGTGGTTAGCACTGTCGCCTCACAGCAAGAAGGTTCCTGGTTTGAACCTCAGCTGAAGCCTTCCTGTGTGGCGTTTGCATGTTCTCTCTCCGTGTCTGAGTGGGTTCTCTCTGGGTACTCCGGCTTCCTCCCACAGTCCAAAGACATGACCTTAACAGTGACTGTAATTGATTGGGAATGGTTGTTTGTCTCTAAGTGCCATGCGATAAACTGGCGACTTGTCCAGGGTGTACCCCGCCTCTCAACTATAGTATATATCCCCACAACCCTAGTGAGGATAAGAGGTTGTATGTACATTTCACTATATTTATTTGAAAAATTGTTTATGAAATATAACAGATCAGGGGTCTTCAACCAGGGGTCAATGAACCCTAGGGGGCCCGCAGAGGTACTGCAGGGTGTCCACCAATTTTGGTCATTATAATTGAAAATTTTCACCAAAATAATGGTGAATGTGAGGGTGCAGATAATTGAGAAACTACAAACAGTGGAGGCATTTGCACTCCAATTGGATGAATCAGTGGACCTGTCCAAAGATGTGCAGCGCTTAGCATTTAATAAACAATAATAATTATGCATGAACTTTTTTATCAATCATAAACACATACAGGGTAATAACCCAGAATATATTTCTGGTAAAATTCTGGTACATTTATATTTAAATTTATTAAAAATGATTATATGCTTGGCTAAAAATGTGAAACATATGAAAAAATGAATCACATGTGGGGGTCCCTGTTCTGTTTGTCTCTTGTCCAAGAAGTCCTTGGGCTGAAAAATGTTGAAGACCCTGTAATAGAAACCGGTGGTTTACCTTCTTTTTGGTTTGTGAACTACTGACACTGTCTGACTGGGACTTGTTTCAGATGTGTATGACTGGTTAGCAGTTACGCCACAGAAAGATTTGTGACCCACTGGAGGGAACCTGACTCTTAGGGTGGATATAATGTCATTTTGGTAAAGAGACTTGTATTTACACAGTGCTTTTCTGGACTACCGACCACTCAGAGCACTTTTACAACACTTCTCACATTCACCCGTTCACACACACATTCACACATTGATGGCAGAGGGTGTAAGGCGCCAGCTGCTCATCAGGCGTGGTACAGCGCTTCCTATCCAAAGCACTCTCACACCAACGTCACAGCCATCACCAGCAATTTACGAGCTCTTCCGCTGAGCCACAGCCGCCCCTGCAGCCGCCTGTTCTGCAGAACACGTACTTTTACTTTGATACATTAAGTACATTTTGCTGAGTACACCTCCTTGTAATGGAGTGTTTTACTGGTAAAAAAATCTAAATATGTCTCCCACAGCTCTACAAATGCACTTTTCACTGTGAGGTGCAGGATTAATGAAAACAACATGCCCTAAGGTTTCTTTTTTTCTGTTTAGCAGAATATTTAATGGTTGATAATAAATGAATGGTACACACACAGCACACTATAATAAAGTAATATCACAAACGTGGCACAGCTGCAGACCACCTCTGCTCTGATCCCTGATAAGAAACAGAGGCCTTCACACGCCCTGTTTTAAACACAGAGAGAATATACATGAGCGTGCCATGTTTTAAACAAAGCCAACTTGAGATGCGTGGCACGAAGCATTGCTCCCTCTCACTGCCTCTTTATTCTTCTCTCCTCCTCGCCTCCCAGCTCACTCTTTCCCCCTCTATTCCTCGCCCTGACTCAATTTATGACTGTGCAACAACTCTGGAGGAGAAATGAATTATACATCCTCTGCTAAAAGCATCTAAACAATGGTACAAGCAGACTAAAGGCATAGATGGATGACAAGATGATGAGAGGGGTTAGGGAAGCGGATGAACACAGCACAGAGAGGGAGGATAGTTGCATTTCTCTCAATCCTTTTAAAGGAGGATGGGTGGGTGGATAGGGGACTATGAGATACAGAAATGCTTTTTTTTAACGGCAACAGTTACTATAAATAGCACCATTACATTCTTCCCTCTCTTCTCCCTGACATGCGCTCTGCAAGCGAGGGAAGAGAGATGGATGGATGAGGAGGATGTCTGCCTCCTTTCTCTCTCTCCTTTTTTTCCCCTTTCAATGAGATCAGTGAAACAAGGGGAGGAAATGAATGGAGCGCACAAGTGTTAGCTCCATCCCTGCACAACCAAATGTGTTCTGATCATTGAGAGGAAGATTAAGAAAGAATTGGATTAGTCTTACATAACCCTGTCTCTCTTAATTACCGAACATGGTTTCGAACAAGGAGCCATTACCAACCAGTCGCATTTGAAAAATACCAGCAACAAGAACACTGGGTGTATGTCTGTGTGTGGTGGAGCACGTAATCAGGATATATTGCTTAATCATTTTTATCTTGAGATTCTGCAGCAGCTGAGTGCTGCTGAAAAAATACAGATTTCTATATCCAGAGACAATCTGAACCTTCAATGACAGAGGACGCATCTTAACCAGACTTTAAGCTACCTCAGCTCTCACCACAAGAAGACTAGGAAAGCTTTATTTATGCAGGGACGCTTTGTTGAGATGTTCAGGTCTCTTTTTGTATCCCGCCAGTTCACTTTGAATTGTCCAATGTCCACCTCTTTTACCAATGTGACCACTGCCCAGCTATCAGGGCTTTGGCTACATCAGCTCTCACCCAGAGAACAGTCAATATGGAGATTCATTAGACCATCAACTGGATTATAATGTTCCTAATAAGAATCCTAATAATAAATATGACTCTACATTATTACAGTACTCCATATTATCTATTTTAGTCTGCATGCTGCCATTCTTAGATTTCATTTTCCAGTGTGTGCATGGATAGACGAGGTGGGAATTTCTGTAGAGCAGGAAGTTGGGACTTGGTACCACAAACAGTGATAGTTATTTTATTTTATAAAAAGTGATCAAAAGCCAAAAACTTTGACTCTTTAAGCATTTATGCATTGTAGGTGTACCAAAAATAACTAGTTAATTCTACATAATGTCAGTACTATAAAACTGAAATACTCATGTAAAGTACAGTACTGAATAAAAGTACTTTCTACCAGCAAATCAGCTGTCTGTTGAATTATTGATTGAACATAAATCGGATGAAATGTCATCATAGGTTCACATTTTAGTTATTAATGATTTAAGATCTAATATGACTCAGCTGAAACTGAAGACATTAAAAGGAGTGGCAGACGTCCTGCTCTCTGTATCAGCTGATATTTAAGTTCGCTCTGCTACTTAGAAAATGTCAGCGATAATCTGTGAGGTTTCAGGAAGTCAGAAGACTGACCAGACTGTCTGTGTGACTTCTTTTAAGTGAACACTTTAATATTAGAGATAATAACTATAACTATAAGCTGCGATAGAGATATGGTAGCCATAATGATGATAATAATAATAATAATAGAAGAAAAAAAAGGAAAGAAATCATTCATAAGGCATTATTTGTGCTGACCATGGCAGAAAACAGGCTGAAATAAAAAGCTTGTTTCAAATGCCAAACAGCGTTTTCCTGTGCGGACCCCGGAGCCTGTTTCACAGCCTGAGCTGGTTCAAAGTGAAACCAGTAGTGGGTCCATAATCAAAAGTGAAGTTTGCTCTGTGTGGGCGCTCAGGCTTATAGTTATCTCTTTCTCTTTGGCTGACTCTCAAAGTGGAGCAGAATGAATTGTTTGTGAACAGAATCAACTGGATGACCCAGAAACAAAGCCTGAAGACAGAGGCCAGGGTAAGCCAGGCCAGATGACTGTGGAGATCGTGCACCAGCCCTGCTCTGCAGCTACGAGACCTTTTGTTCTTTTGCCTGCTTCCAGGACGTTTACAAAAAGGTGAAGCTAATCACGATCCGCTAATAGGCATGTGCACAGGACAGAGAGGACATGGGTGCCATTATTCCCAAACCAACTGCGCCAACAGACACTCTTGGGAATTCGAAGAGGTGGTCTGGCACCAAAACAAGCAGGATCAATGACATTTCAGTCACCCACACAGCTGTTACTCTTTTTTTCTATGTTGACAGAAGCTTGGAGCTGAATCACAAATCAGTCCCAACAGTGAAAATAATGAAGCAGTTCACATATTTTTCACAGAGCTGGTCAGCTTCTTCCATCTGTCATCTCTCCCTCCAATCAGCTCACACACACACACACACACACACACACACACACACACACACGCACACACTTATGCATGCAGAGCCATATGCACAAATTTGCATGTATTCACTCTGATTTACATGCACTTGTACACATCCCCGCGTGTAAAGATGCACGCCAAACAGTGAAAAAGCCTTCCCAACGCTGCATGAATTGCTGATTCTCGTCCAGATTGATCTGGGAAAGTGAGCAAATCTCGCAAATCTTCACGGGGTGTCGACTGAGTCCATGCTCTGCTTTCCAAATGAGAAAAAATGGGAGTTGTGTGAAAGTGTGAGGAGAGAGCGCCTGAGGACTCTGGAAAGAGTATCTCCATCAGTGGGGGACAGAAGACACAGTCAGTTGCTTGTTACACGCTTACAGAAGGACTAATTAGAATATCTCTGAAGGGTAGAAAGAGACAGGGAGAGAAGCTCATCGCCTGCAGTACAGGATGTTTTTGGACAGGAGCCTGCAGGAAGAGCACGCTGCTCAGTGAGATTAAATTCAAGAGGAGATGTGTAGGGATGATTTCATCTTTCTTGTTTATTCTTGTTCAAAGCACTTTACAACAAAAAGTCTTTCATGGAGTCTTAGTTTAAGCCTAATGTTTAAAGATTAACTGACTAAGTACTATATTCTGAACACACATCATTAAGGCTCGGTATCAAATCCTGATGCTTCAGCAGTGATCAAAATATCTTCATAGCAGTGAGTAAAAACTGTGTGCCAAAGGCTTCTCGTTTGGATTATTGTGCTAACTATAAAAAGTGGAATTTGGTTTGGATTTTTGATTAGGTTATTAAAATAAAACTAAATTAAAAACACATTCAAAAACATTAATAATAACAACTTTTTGTGTCCGCTTAGTTTGTTCAGCTTTCACCCAAATTCAGACGGTGGCATCACTTCATGACATTTTCACATTTAAATTATCTGACTGGAACTGGAAAATATAAATAATTTAGTTGCATCCATTTATATGGGTTTCAATAGATTGTTTAATTAATAATTAAAATAGCATTGCTGTCATATTTTGCACTTTGCAATACTTGAATTAGAAACAGGCGCTGCTGTTGTGAAGGACACTCACATGATTTCATTGAGCCTCTGCTTAAAGCCTTAAGGTTGTTGCTTTAGTCTTGGATTTAGTTTTTTGGTAACACTCTATAGTGAGGGTGCATGAATTATCACTAATTCATGTATGACTTTAGCATAATGGTGAAGAACTTATGAAGAAGAGAATCATGATTACAATTCAACAGAACTGTTTTACAACCTGACCCTTCAACTGCAGACGTACCTACGAAGAAGACAGGAACCTCATTAATAATTCAGGAACCGTGATGAATGAAATACTGAACTTGTTATAGTAGGTTCAACACAGGTGTTACCAATGATAATATTTAAGGTTCTGTTCCATTCAGGTCAGACAGAGTCAGGGTGCTGCTGTGGTGTGTTTTGGTTCACTGGAAAGTCTCTGCTGCACTAAATGGAATGGAATCACCTGTGCTGACCCGACTATTTCATGTCAAAATGTCTGCCGTGAAAAAGGTCTATTAACATAATGTTCTTGTATTAAGTCATGCCTGAAATACTGTTATACTATTAACTAGTAACCCTCCTCCCCTCCAGGAGGTGCTACAGGTCCCTCTTTTCCAGAACCAGCTGGTTCAGGAGCAGCTTCTTTTCTTCAGTCGTCACCTTGCTAAACTCTGTACAGATATGACCCCCACCTACCCCGGACTGACTTGACCCCCTGCCCCCGTTCACTCCCATATTTATAATTATTTACGGCCCCACACACCAATAATTATTTATTCTTATTTACTGTATATATCATGTATACATAGTGTATTCTATGCCACTATAATTACTCAGATTACTCAGATCTAGCTGTTTATTTTGTTTATAATGCTGACCACATGCACTATTGCTGTTACGCATAATACACCTAATATGCCCATGATGCTTATACTGTATTCAACATATTCATATCCTGTATATATCCTATAGAATATTCATGTTTATACCTGCACTATATTTATATATCCTGTTCATTTGTACATACTCTGCACTCCTGGTTAGATGCTAAATGGCATTTCATTGTCCAAGTACTTGTTACTTCACTGAGAATAAAGTTGAATCTAATCTAACTCTTGTGCATGAATTCTTGCTTTTTCTTTATGCATGATTGAATCGCACAGCTCAGTGACATCAGCAGAGAAAAGCTCTTGGGCTGAGGTGAAGCTGCAGACTGTCATGTTCTGCTCAGAGAGAGAGTCTGTGTAAAAAGCAAAAGTGTTTCCAGCTCTGCAACAAAACTCAAGTGTCATTCCTTCAGCATGTTTCTGTTGTTTACTCTGAGCTGATCTGGGTGCTACTGCTTCCACTGGAATGAGAGCGCATGATTACGTAAGCCAACTAGGTAATCTACTTCAAGCCTCACATGGTTCAGGTGTTTCAGTTTCAAACAGTGAAATAAGTAGGGCATCAGCGTGTTACCCTGACGGATCAAGCTTCATTAACAGAGCAGCCATTTACAGCTTTTCCTGTAACATTAAAATTCATGGCTCTCTGCAATCTGATTCACGAGGCTCAGGCTCAGGTGATCTCAGGTAACGTTCACTGAACACAACATTCAGTGGGTCAACTCTGTTCTCTGGATTCAAAAACAGAAATGTGTTGTTACTATACACTTCATTAGTGGGATAAAGGTTCAAACAGCCCTGACTGTGTTTTATTAAACTGTTTGTTCTGTCTTGGTGCAACAGGGGTTAAATTAAAGACTGTTGTATAAGCAGAGCTTGGTAATGTACACATAATGACCCATTACTAATAAGACATGGCATCTGAAGGGATTCTTTAAAGGCCCCTTTAGGCTTACTGGTTTAGTGCATTCATTAATGCCTGCAAAGCCTACACAGGAATGGCACAAAACATTGTCGTGTGGTGAGAATAGAGATTCAGGAAAAACCTGCACAAAGATGACCAGAATACAATTAAACAGAGGGGCAACACATAATTAACTTAAGAAACAAAGTGTTCACTTAAAAGATGCCTTTTGGCATCGTTATCTGTTAATTAGTTGGCCTGTATGTGTTCATATGTCAGCTGCTGAGGCAATGAGGATTGACTGCATGACTAACTATCAAAGTGAAGTCATGTTACGAGTTATCCAGCCAGCTCGACTCTCTCTGTGGGGCTCTTAATTCACCCTGACATCCTATCAAAAGTTAACTGTGCTCAAACTTCACAGACTGCCCTCTCCAACCCTGCGGCTAGATCGCCTATGATTGGTTGGTCCCGTGTCAAGCAGGCGCAGATGTGCTCGGCTTTGAACATTTCTCAGCTGTGGAGAGCGAGGGAGGGATTATTAAAAAACAAAAAAAAAAGAAAGAGGAAGAGAGAGAGATGAAATGAGAGAGCAGGAAAGGGAAAAAAAGTTGTAGGGAGAGATGGAGAAAGTGAGAAAGAGAAAGACAAAAGGAGTCAGAGAGATGGAGCCAGAGAGAAAAGGACGAGTGAAATGACCCACTTTACAGCACAAACACACATGGGCTAAATATAACTGCGGTTCACTTCAGCTCACGGCGGAGTGCGGATCTCAGATATTAGCTGGTAACGTGCTTCAAAGGCAGACAGCAAGAGGACGACAGAAATAGAGTGTTTGAAATTAGAGTAACATTTATAAATATGTATTCTTTAATCAGCGACCACAACAGGAAGTAACTGCAGATGGAGTGGAAAGTTTAGTATTTCTCTGGCTGTAAGACAATGCAAGACTGCATGTGATGTGCTTTAAACCTTTCACCTGTTTCCTGCTGCACAGTTTGCATTACCAACTTTAACAGCAACTACAACTGCAGACTCCAGGTCAATAAATCTGATCTCTTTTTCAGTGTCAGCACTGATGAAAAAGAATTACAGCATCAGCATAAAGTCAGAGCAGAAATATCGTTCCAAAATAAAAATGTCCCGGTGTGAAACTTGTGGGAGGATAAAACAATATCATATGTCACAGTGACAGCCAGTTCTTAATTTTTCTGCGTCTTCGACCTCTGTTATTTATCTGTAAGCCGCCAACTCTGCCATCAGTCCCCAGGCTGCCCTGCAGTGGCCCTCAGCCATCTTCACCACTCAGTCCACCTGCATACCTGCTCCCAACCGCCCCCTCTACTAATCTGGCTGAAATGTAGCCGTCCACACACACGTTTGCAGACTGAATCCCTGCAGACTTCTCTCAAATGCAAAACTGCATGTTTCCATCAAACAATGTCACATCGTGGATGAATAAAAAGCAACTTTCCAGGTGCGAAATGTGAATGGTTCAGCAGATGCATTTAGCTTTGAAACTAAATATGATTATTATTTACAAATTATCATTATTATTTTTATTACCATTCATTCTTTTGTGCATTGTACATACGCAGTGCTGTGAATTCTGGGTAATCTTCCAAGTAAACTTTGCACCTTAAGCACACTCTGTGGAAGTGTGCAAACTCCAGGCCTCCTATAGACTGAACTGAGGACTTTTTCAGCCAAAGGCACTCATGAACTCTGTTGAGTCCTCGAGTGTGCAAGTACAGAAATTTGGATTCAGCTTTTATTTACCTGCTCCTTTCCCTGCCAGATTGGCTCTAATGCTACAGCTTCAGCGGTCCAGTCGTCTTGTTCCTGCTTGCTCTGACTTGTCGTGACCTTTGGCGTGTCTTTGTGGACTTTTTACTCGCCTGCTTTGCCCTTTTTGTTCCGGTCGTCTGTGCTGACTGCCTGTCTGCCTCTGAACACTGGTTTGTTTTGACCATCCACACAGTTAGCTCTGCTTTTCTTGAACTTTTTGTCTTTGAGCCATTACAAGTTTGCAGTATTACAGATAATATACACAATACCCGAGTAATACGAAGACACTAGAGTGATTACTGCACCCATCTTGTATGCAAACATTACAATTGCACTCTGATGTCACTGCATCCCTTCATAAAGTGCCACATTAAATTAGTGGTGTTTTAGTTCATCTCTAAACAGATATCTGCATATGAATCTGCAGTCAAGAGAACAATTCACAAGACTATGGAGTCCAAGTAAATATGACTGTTCACCTTTGAGCAGGCTTTGGTTGCATGCAGGTAAGCGAGGCACAACACATGGGCCGAAATGCGATCTTGTAACCCAACGGCTATCATCTGATGACAATTTAGCTTCTTTTTAGCTTTTATTAGCGTTTATATGCATTCATATGAAGAATCTAAAAGTAAAAATTGTTGTCAGATAATAGCCAATGTGTTGTGAAAGTGTGTTTTAATTAGGTTTGATCTGCTGTCACAACCCCTCAGACACATGTTTTGTAAGGCTTACAGTGAGCTGTTCTTGGTTTACAGCTTGAACTATTCCAGACTGCCGTCCAGCTGTTTTTGTACCGATGAGCAGTGCTGCGGTACAGCCAGGGGTGGATGACATTTCAGACTGCTGCATCCCAACATGACATAAAACTTCTTAGAGTAAATTACCTGCTTCAGTGGCCTTTCTTCTGCTCCTCATAGGACCAATATACTGGGTGTATATAAGCAATACTGCTGATACTGTATGTGTTCCATCTTAAAAGATGTCAAAAGAATAAGCCCTGGAGCACTGCTTCACCATGCCACATAATGACCGTCTTCACCTGACACTGACTCCCTCCGTCTGTGCCCGCTCAGTGACACACAAACCGTCTCAGATCTGCAGCTTCAATCAGTCAGCAGAACAGAGCCCGGAGAACTTCACGGTCATCAGGGAGCGGAAGCTGACACGCCGCCAAGTTTCTGCGCTCGACACAACAGGATGCCAAAAGATGCCGAATATTCACAAAAAACACAAAGGTTGTTGTTTGTGAGGCAGCACGAAAGGCTGGACGTGCTCTACAACAGTGACATGACTGATGAATGACTGGAGTGATATTTATCTCTTCCCTTGAGTTTAATGCTCATACTTCATGAAGGTCGATGTGTGTACAGTAGTTTTTGTTCTGCCCTGTTTGGTGACACAGGCGAGGACCCACACTGTCAGCCAGGTTAACGCTGCAGTGCATTAAAAAAGTCCCAGATAAAGGTTGCATGCTGCGGAGAATTTGCATAAAACAAAGACAAACGAATCTAAACTCCTCTTACCATTTAGCTGCTGCTCATCTGCATATTCATCAGATCTAAAAGTAGAAAAACGCACCCTTCCTCTCTTTCATCATTTTGCTTCAGTATGTGCAAGTTTGTCAAGTGGCTTGACGAGTTCATTGTGCTGTGACACAAAGCCTCCCGAGGCCACAGGTGACACTGTCACACTGTAAGTGAGAAGTGACATGAATATAGAAATAACTACAATTCCCAACATCAGAACTGCACTCAGTATTCTGGGCTGAGGTTTCCAGATCAAGTACCGATTACTTGAGAGTTATATGAGAGTGGAATATGGAATGGAAAATGACTAATGGTTAGCTCCAAAAATATCAAACTATTCCATCAAAGGCATCAGGTCTAATGTGTATCTATATCCTCAGTGTTGTTACAATATCTTGCTATTTTGTTTCTGCAGTTTGGCTGCGGCTGATTTCTTTCTCCATCAAGCATCACATCATTTAGTCTATAAAATGTTGAAAATGCCGAAAGAAAATATTAAAATCTCGCAGAAACCAATATGACAAGGGTTGCAAAATTCTGGGATTTTTCAAAATTGGAAACTTTCCATGGGAATTAACGGAAATCTATGGGAATAAACAGGAATTCATGGAAATAAACTGGGAAATGAAATACAAGAATTACAAAATTAAAGATTGGCCTTTAACAGTAATCTTAAATATAGTTGTGTATTGAATATATTTTAGCATAATCTTGACTAAAACAACCAGATTTCATTTGAATATCTGCTATTCCTCAATCACATGCACATAGCACACTGCAGGGCTACTGAGGCCATGCCGTACCTCCACAGGTGATTTCTTTTTTTGGGGGGGCCTTTTCAAGCTTTATTTTGATAGAGACAGCTAAAGAGTGACAGGAAGTGCGGAGAGAGAGAGATGGGGAATGACATGCGGAAAAGAGCAACAGGTCAGATTCGAACCCTGGGCTGCTGCGGCAAGGACTGAGCCTTTGTACATGGGGCTGCTGCTCTACCAACTGAGCTAAACGCCACCCCAGCACAGGTGATTTCTGTACCTGGACCACACTTTAGAGCCCAGAGCACACAGAGACTATTGAAGACACACATTTGAGCTTGTGGACTACATGATATTGTTCAATAAAATAATTCAAACTTCATAAAGTTCTACTAACAAATAAATCTGTAGAAATGTGTTTTAATTGTTTTATTTTACATGTCTGCTTATGACAAAACAAAATGTTTAGATTTATGTTTGGATATGATACAGTTTGTTTAAATTACCCACAATTTACAGTTAATTACCATACATTTCCATAATTCCCATGGAGTTTCCAATTTAGAATATTTCCCAAATCAAATTCCCCAACTTTACTTTTCATATATAAAGTTTCCGGAACTCTACCAGAAAGTTTCCGCCCTTTTAGAACCCTAAATATGATGTCTTAACCTGTCTTCATTTACCCGCTAACAGTCCAAATCAAACGATCTTCAGTTTACAATCCAAGAAAAAGAAGTGGAAGTCCAATATTGACATACAAGCTTGAAGTCAGAGAATATTTTGCTTAAACGATTTGAAGTTACTCATTTCATCAAAACATTTTCACTTTACAGTCTGCCATTAAAAAGGCCCTTTGTTTCCAGTCGACTCCTTTGACACGTAGCACGGCAAACAGGAAAACACACATAACAGGAGTGACCAAAGTTTACTCGTGCATTAGCCTCAACTTTGGATTTATTGCTCTGTGGTTTTTATTTGCTGACTTGGCGTCACCTTCCTCTGTATTTTACTTGTGCAAGTGGAACTGTATGAGTCCATTCACACACATTCTGCTCTGCTCTGCATACCCTGGGATTGTTTTCTCTCATGCTGACATTCAGACAGTGATCCAAGCAGAGCCAGCTGAAGATCTCATGCTGCAGACACATCTGATATAATTGTAATTAACTGCATAATTGTCCTAACATTCAGACAGATTCTCTCTCAGGTACGAGGTAGGAGATTTAATGAGAGTCTAATATTGTGAATGCGGTCGTTGCTGGAGGACAACTTTGTGCCCACTACTACTTTCTATTTTTATTTCCTATTTTTATTTTCTGCTTAGTTTTCATCCTAAATTCCATGCAGCAGCACTTTAGTTTGGTGCATCAAAGATGGCTGTTGGTGCACCTAAGGGATGATTACATAACACAACACAACTGCTCTCATGACATTCCCGCGTCTTCTGTCATCTTAATCTCATTTCCTGCTGAGGGAGGTTAGGAAGATGCTCCTTCACTGTAGCAACTCCTGATTAACTCGACTAAAGATGTAATCCTATTCCACCGACTCAAATAAACATGTTTATTCTACTAATTCTATTCCTGGGCCAGATCCCGGGGTTGGATTTGAAATGAGTTTTCTGAATGGGTGCACAGGCGGGCAGTGCAGGGCACAGCGTATTAGGAAGGAGTGAAATGAACAACCTCAGCCACAGGGGTAAACACTGCTGTGGTCGGACACGAGGTCCACTTCTTGACTTTTCTGTGTGCATGTTTTTACTTTATTATACACAAGCTGTGTATGTTTGCATATATGAAGCTTGCTCTGTGGTCATGTGACCTGAGATGACAGTGTGCTGGTGACCTGCTGGTGAAAACAGACATCATTTAACCAGAACATTCCAGGTCAAACACTCTATGTCTGGCGGAGATCGTAACCCCCCCACCCCCCGACCCTCCTCTTTGGTTCTGAACTCCTCCTTATGTTTGAGGTTTTAAGGTTGGCAGGTGTACTGAGGAAACTCCGGAAAGTTATTATCAGGAATAATTTGTCCTGACGTTTTCAAAGCAAACAGTAGAATTAACATCAGGCTACAATATTCATGCTGCCATGTAGGTTTATTTGATTGGCCCACCATGTGCATTCATTGCCAGAGGACTCTGGATTGTTGGAAAACACTTCTGATCACCCTGCTTTCCGCTGGGCCTGCTGTGCTAACATGGTGGGGCTGCATTTTTGACATAATGCTACTGTTTTGTAAGACAACTTTACAAAAACCTACCTCAAGCCCTCATTGGCCAGATTGGGAGGTAGGAGCAGGAGTTTAAACTTCTCTCTCCAGCTTTTTTGTTTCTTTTCTAACAACAGTGTTATTATCTCCATATTTAAACAATATATCTATGGCAGCCGGTTTTTCACTCTACCTTCGGGTGTGGTTGTTTAGAACATCTATAAGCCCTTTGACCAAAAACAACCAGTTCTTTTCTAGCATTTTGTACAAGCAATTGTACTAATTAGCCACAGCAGTCGCACTCCACATATAACCAACAAAGGCCGACGGTGACGAAGCTTTAGGTCATTCTACCTCAAGTCCTCAGCACAGTCTCAAGTGTTCTTGTAATTAGCACTAACAAAGTTGATTCACGGCCGGGGTGATTTGTACAAGCTCAAGCACATGACCTGATGATGTAATCTGTCTCAAAGAGGGAATTAGATTTCATGTCCAGCATGACGTAACTAAGACTTGTGTCAAAGAAAGCCAGAGGTTTTCTGACATCACCGTACATCATCTTCTTCAAGCATACGCGAGGTATTCACTTTTACTAGAATCATAGAATTTGTACTAAAAACAGCTGTTATTGAATTCCACGTTCCTCTATATAAACAGAATCAGATTCAATCGTTCTCCAGAGTGTAAATCAAATCACTTATCAGCTTCAAGTATTATCAGCACAGAACTTTCCTCCAGAATTTTTTTTTTTTTTCACCATCTTCCACAGACTAAATTTGCAAACTTGGTTAAGTGTTAAGTTAAGTCAAATGTTGGGAGGAACTCTCCAAAGTGGCACTTTGGCTTTTCAAAAAGCTTATTGTTTTCTTATGTGTTATAAATGATTAAAAACTTGACCTATTTTCTCTGTTTTCAAGGGGGTTTGTTGGAGCACTGGAACAGAAAACAGTGACTCTGCAAAGTTGTTGTGATTTCTCTCAAACGTCACAGCTTAAATTAAAGTGATGTTGCTGCAGTGAGCTTTGTCCGGTGCACAGGGACAGCTTCTCTTCTACCCCAGAGAAATAAACAAAACCAGGTTTAATTAGATCGAGGACTTAAAGCTAACTGTGGCTACTTGAGAAATGGACATCAGTGCAATCTAATCAGGAAATATCATCTTAGAGGGAAGAGGACAGAAACAACTAAAACAGGATGATATGGCGTAGACCTCCTACATAAAGTGCATGAAATGGTAAATGGACTGTACTTATATACTGTAGCACCTTTCTAGTATTCTGACCACTCAAGGAGTTACATACCACCATACCAACTACATATCTCATTCACCCATTCACACATATTCATACACGGATGGCACGGGCTGCCATGCAAGACACTCAAGGTGCCATGTAACTGCTCATCATTTTTTGGAGCTAACCATTCATACGTGAAGACGCAGGGTTCAGTATCTTGCTCAAGGACACTTTGACATGCAGTCTCGAAGAGCCGGGAATCAAACCTTTGATCATCTGAATAGTGAAATAAAAACATTTCATTGTCTATCAAACTTATAAATGCAAAGACTGGCCGTGTCATTAGGTACACTTGTACATTCCAATCCTGTCAGTGTTGAGAGAAGAGAAGTAAAAATACAAATATATATACACAAGGAAAATATGTAGCAAATCTTACTACAGTTAAAGTAAAGAACTCTTAGCAGCAAACTTTTCATTGAAATATTATCAGATATTACATTATGGGGTTAATACTGATGCATTGCAGAACCTCTTGACTCATGGGGTCAGGCCCCCTCGAAGGGTCACAAGACACATTTGAGGTCTTGTGAGATGATTCATGGGTAAAGAGAAAAACAACACAAATTTAGACTTTGGACTGAAGTGTTGCTTTTTAATCAAATATTGGATCAAATTATCTGGATGTCCTGTACATATGTCAGTGCTGACAATAAAGTTGACTTGACTTGAAATGTTGGATCATTTGACCTCTTTGAACCTTTGAACAAATGAAACTGTCTGATAAAGTTTTCTGGTTTCTCTGGTGAAACAAATCAGACGTGTAATGTGACAAGAGGTTTTGTTAATGTTGAGTATTTTATAAACTCATTGTATGAAAGTAAGTATATACATTAGAATTGTATGTATAAAACTTGTATTACAGTATGGTCCTTGAGGAAAGTGACTTCCTAACACTGAATCTGGCCATAATTCTACTTCTTCTCTGTGAGGCAGAACAGAGTCACTGCTCTTCAAGGAGAAACTATTTCAATGTATTGTATTTCAGTATTTCACAGTACAGGGCTGTATGGGATGTTTTAGCTGCTCCAGCAAAATCTGATCTGACCTTGAGTGTTTTGAAGTGCAGGTTTCTCCTTAATTCTGTCAGACATTAGTTATAGTGGATAGCGACACGACTCATAATTCATTTCTCTCAATGACACAAGTCAGTGAATCACGACTGAGTGCACCAAGTTGTCCTAAAGCTGCTCAAGTCACAAATTGTATTGATGCTGCATTTCACACTTTGCATTTCTGCAGCACCGACAAAAGACACATAAAGCTTTGAAAAACTGCATTCTGCTACTAAAATGGTTTAAGCACATGACATTAGTGCTGGTATCTTACCGTAATGGTCGTAAGAGGTGATAAAACTGTGAGATTTGAATATGAATATAGATGAAAATGAAAAAGTAGGACCTTAGATTTTGGAATTTGATGCTTGTGGAGAGCATAAAGTACATTTCTCCATAAGTATTATATCCAACGAAGAGAAACTGTTGAAATATTCATCTGAAAAGACGGGAAAAGCATAAAGAAATGGGTAAAAGTGAATAAACCATTCAGCTCTGGAACAAAGTGTGCATCTGTAGACAGCCTCAACAGCCACCTTCCTCTTTACTGCTTTGAAAGACACATCTCAAGAGATGCATGAATGAAACGTTACAGACAGGCACGATGGATGGATGACAGGTTATAGCTGCTGCTGCTATATCATTAAAACATTATATTTCAGGTTGTGAAGCAGGTGGCAGTGTCTTTACACCTGTGGTCATCTGTCAGCACCATAAAGACGCTGCAACATCAGAGCAAGAAGGCCAGAATGTTGTTTAGGAGGAGGCTAGAGGCCTCCAAGGAAGCCCTCAGGTGCACCTCGAGTGCAATATTTCTTATTTTTCTTGACTATGAGTTATAGCCAGGTGAGAGAAGACCGACTGCCTCGATCCACAGTACAAATGTTCTATTAAATCTGAAAACTATCAGGAGAAAAGGGAAGGGAGGGAAAAACAGGAGATTGCTGCTTCGCATCTGTCTATTTTTGGGTCCTTAACATGGGAAAATATCAGAAGTAGTGCTGCAGAACAACAACACCGCTGTGCATGCAGCTCTTGCTGTGTTTAATCTGTGCAAATATTAGCACGACATGACATGACACATAAAGTCCACTTTTATAAATCACAGAAGAGGAACAGGATAGACGGGTTCAGGTCAAACAGGCAACAACGTGTGGACAATGTATGGAGATGGATAAGCTGAGATATGCAGGAGTGCCACAGGTTCATACCAATCATACCAGCAAACACACACACACAGGAAAATCCTCTGAGGGAGAGAGCCAGTCCCTCTGCATGCATGTGACACCTCCTCCCATCTTCCTTCCCTCCAACATACCTCTCATTGGATTCTGGATCCACAAGATGCCTCCGATCAGGTGAGGAGATTGGCCGAGCATCCCGTGTCACCGTCACCTTTCCCCCTCACCTCTAACGTCCGGAGCGCTTTAACTGACTGACAGTCACGCAGGAGGAGCCGGTGACTTCACCCGCGTCCACATGTCACACCACCTGCTGCCAGATGAGCAGCCACAAGCCAGACTCCGCTTCTTGTGGAACAGGCTGAGCGCACACACGGCGCTCTGTTGCGCCACAAAACACAACAACCTGGAGGAGATTGTCTAACAGACTTAATTTATTTCTGAGGGAAAAAAAACAGTCCCTGATGTAAAATCAGCGCGAGGGGCACCGGGATCCTCCAGAGGACGCAGAGTGCGCGGCACACGGAGATTATGCAAAAGAAGTGGACGCTCCTCGGTCGCAGACCTGTTAACCGGTCTCCAATCACAGAGCTTATACGACCAAGCACACACACACACACGCGCGCGCACACACACGGAATCGGCAATATAGAACGAGGCTGCGCTAGGCTTTATGGTGCGTGATCATGTACCAAGCGCGTGAAAAAAGCTGCGGCTTGCACGGACATGAGAGGATGACCAGGACAATGCGGAGAGAGCACAGGCTGCAACATCACCCAATCACAGTCTCTCACAGTTGACCCGACCGCACAGCTGCTACCATCATGGTAACTACAACTCCACTGTCTGGAGACAAACAGACGGAGACGTCATGGTGGACCGGCAGAGGTGATGCGTCTTACCTTCGACAGCCATCGTGTCACTCCGCAGATCTGGGCATCACTCGGGAGAGAGCAGGCGGAATGGAAAAGTCAACGCTCTCTCATTGTACCTTGTTTGGCGTGTTATCATCACTTTGCTGCGGGCGAGCCGGAGGAGCGCACAGCTGCTGCCGCGCCTCAAAGGATGCTGGGAAGTGTAGGCTCAGCGCTTTCTGGAATATGAGGGAAGGGGGCAGGTTTTTATCCGTTTTGCAGAGAAGGCAGTTTGTCCCACACACTCTCCCTCTGTGTGTGTGTGTGTGGTGCCCTAATGGAAAATCACCATAATAAAAGCCCATAAATATTTCTATAGGGCAGGCGAGGTATGATCATTCTGTTTAGACCGCACATTTCACTGCAATTAAACTAAAGATGCTTTGGATTAAAATACATACATTGACAATCAGTGTGCAGAGACCACACACACACACACACACACACACACACACACACACACACAGTGAAAATAAAAGTTTCATTTTACTTTTGCGCGCGGACACGGATGCACAGATCTGATCCTGAAAAAGTGTTCTGGAGGAAACAGGGTCAAAGTAGCCAAAAGCACCCTGAACAGAGCTTCATACTGTGGGTAAAGTTAGAAAATTCTTAGTCTGGAGCCAGCAGCTGATTAGCTTAGCTTAGCACGACTGGAAACAGGCTGTGTTTGAAGGTTTGACCTATAGCAGCTCCTCCAAAGCTCACTAATGAAGACTTTTCGTCTCATTTGTTTAATCGTTGAAGTGTAAAAAAAACCCCAAAACGACAAGATGGGCTGATGTACTGGACAATTTCTAGGCCCAGAGCAGTAACTTCCTGGAGTTTGTCACCATGAGGTTGCCAGGCAACCAGCACAGACAGGAGAGAACAGACATTACATCATCTAACTTTTCCAAAATGTCCAAATATTCCTTTAAAACATATACAGCAACGAGTAATGACAAGAAACTTCAGCCAAGACTAACGCACAGACACTGACAGCAAGTCAGTCCAGGGTCATCGAGGGATCATAACCTCAGTCCACTTATTACATCACCACGAGCACACATGAGTTATATCATCTGTATGATCAGAGGCAGAGAGTCAAACTTTTTCTCTATTGTGTGTTTCTTTCTGCTAACATCCATGCAGGTGCTGCACAATGTGGTTATCACATTGTGCTATTCTGTGTAATAAATCATTTATTTCTGCTTTGAGTCGTGCTTTAAAGATTTATGTATTATTTACTTATTTATTAGCTGAGCATGCATGCTCCTTTACAGCAACATCCTGTTAACATTGCATAGCTGGTCAGCTACATCAGTTTGCCACCTTAAATTATAGCCCTCCATCTCTTATATCAGAGAGATGAACTGAACGTTGTCCATGAATCCCCTCCATGTAAGAGACAACAATTCAAAGCATTTGGAACAGAAGCAGCACGCTGTACTGTGAGTGGAAAGTGTGATTTTATATAAACTGCTCCCCTCGCCACCCCCCCGCCTGCCTTGTCCATTCGATGCACATTAAAGCCATCAAATCAACGGCTGCAGCTAACTAGTCAAAGAGCCACTCATCTTCCCGGATCTGATGCAGCATAGAGAGCCGGCTTTCTAGTTCCGCAATGTTTTGTGAAAGCCTGACACAGCCGGAGCACGTTTGGAAAGAGATGGGGGTAAACTGCTTTGCTAAAGTAAGTCTGGGGCTGACTGCTGGCCAGCTGGCAGTGCTTTGATAATGTAGAAAGATACTTGTTCTTCACTGGCTTAAGGTTTAAATCTAGGTGAATGGGACGCTGGCTGCTTCTTGTGTCCACAGGGGTCAACGTAAAGCCAGAAAGTCTGAAACACATCCATACATTGAGCTTTGTGGATGTTTGCTCTGTTTGCCCTCGACTGGTTCAACAATAAACATGAGATAAAACAGCTTATTTTTAGAAAGCCTGAGTCTAAATGTGCACACCACAATTATCAGGTCTTCAAACTGACAGCTACAGTAAAGACTTGTAAATTTTCTTTGGTATGCTAATTAGACAGAGCAGAGAACATGACACACCTACTCCCAGAAGAAAGGAGGCCTACAGTGTGTCATTACTCACTCAGTGTGTTAATTGAACATCCAACATTCCTCTCTGTCTGTAAATATCACATGTGAACATAAAAAAAAACAAAAAGAACTACTTACCCCAGTTATGAGGAAGCATAATGAAGCATCCGCAAGTTAGATAATGATAATCTCCAAAAGGAAGACATGCAGTACACGTATTGCAAGTAGTCACGCGAGGGCCAGCCTACTTATCAGTGTGCCTGTCTGCGTGGTATGTGTCATTTTCATTACAGATGTCCTGGAGAGATAAATCATGTGTGTGACAGTATGAGGAAGTCTGTCTGTTGTCAGCCTGCTCAGGTGTGGCTGTCGGTATGCATATTGTTGTTTCTTCCTGGTTTCTTCTTTTGTTTGTGTTGTTTTTCATCTTCCTTCTTGTCCTGAGTAGTTTTTGGAGAGGGGAACATTCTGAGTCATAAATTCCAGCTACAGATTCGTAAGAAAACCGATCAGAAAAAATGGCAGTTGTAAAAAGTATATTTACACTGTGCAATTTGTGTAAAGTGCAGCATGATACATAAATAACTATGATATCGCAGTCTTGGCTCAGATAATATGGTTGTTATGATGAGAAATGGTTATTATTAAAGCATTTTCACTCTGTTTCAAGTGTGCTGTGTGCATTAAGTCAAGCACAGATGTTGCACAGCTATCTGCATCAAGAGGAAAACTGTATTAACACAAAACAAGCATTGGTGTTTTAATGCTCTGCAAATTCTCCATTAATGTAGACATCCATTTTCAGATCTAACATCACAGCTGCATTAAAAGATGTTCTCTTCTAGACTGTAGCTACACAATTCCTCACAGCTGCGTAGGCTTTTGTGTGTTCAGTACAACAACGGACATCTGAAGAAAGAGTGAGCTCTGCAGGTCATCCCTGTGACAAACCCATAAACTAATACCACAGTCACATTGAAACATTGATCAAAATAATGAAACGTTTCTATTACTGGAAGAATTGCAGACAGAGTTAGCAGCCTCCATGATAAAGACTGCAGCCAGAAGAATTATCCTACCTAAACCCTGACAGCCTGGTTCTGTCTAAAGTAACACACAGGCCCCTCTACATCTCATTTATTAATGTGCTATGTCTTGTTTGTTTCACTCGTCCACACACAGATGTGTAAAAACTACAAATTGCAGTTTTACAAGGAGTAACATGCTTTAACTGTTTCTTAGCTGGCTGTCTCCAGTCTTCATGCTACAAGCTCAGCTTTTATTCTTAATGGACAGACACACGAGCAGTTTTCATCTAACCCTACCAAAGACAAATGAATACATTTATTTCCTAAAAGGTAAAAATGAGTTCTCAAACTGTGGTACAAGTACCGCTGGAGGTATGTGACATTCCTGTAGTGGTACTTGGAGGATGGAAGGAAGAAAGATATTTCTTTTAAATGTTATATAAAAGTAACTGTTTTAAAGTTTCCTAAAATATTTTTCTTCATTATTAGCCTGATATATTGACACATACATTTACATAATGTGTGTATAATCAAATGTTTTTTCAAAAACATTTCAAAAACTGCAATCACGGCTCACAAACAGGAAATATTAAGAAGAGAAGTGCACCTCAGGTCTAACACTTTTCTACCAAATGAGCTCTGACTCTTGAACTGCTTCTGTTCAGAACTCAACAATAGTGAACAAGAATATATCTTCTTAATGGGAATAAACCTGCCTCCTGCGCTGCACAGGGTCAGCCTACACTGCTGGATTTGAATGTCTGTCAAAATACTCGAAGAGGCAAATATTTTCTGAGGCGGTACGCGGTATTAAAAGTTTGAAAACTTAGATTTAAACAGTGCAGACGATTCCAGTTAAAACCTCTGAGAGATACCAGTATTTTAGGCGGTGTGTTTCCTGGTATGATGCAATCATACCAAGCATTATAAAACAGCAGTTTAGATGCAAAATCTGTTTTTATTGAACATTTTATCTCACATCATATAAACAAGGACAGGAGCACATACTTCAGATCAGAGTTATATATCATTAACTGATTATACAGTGCATGAGTTTGTCAAAGCATTTTCTTCTGTATGCTATAAAAAGCAAAGAGACAAGAGTAAGGTCAGCTAATGTTTTAATCCAGTAAAGTAATTACATAATGCCCTCTGTTATGACAGATACATGGTGTAAAACGTCACCATAGAAGAAAGGGTAAGAATCAAGCCAAGTTCTCTCAACAGATTTCAACAAAGAAGAAAGAATTTAAGGAAAAAGAGTTTTCAGTAAAGTGCATTTGAAGTCAGCAGCTCAGCAGGGAGAAGTTGTGACATTAAAATGTTAAAAAATTTGCAGATGCGCCACAGAACTGAACTTAGTGCTCAGAGTCAGAGGTCCTGTTACTTGCAACAATACCCCAGTGCCCTGCGATGGCGGTGATGGCTCCATGAACTCGGCCGCTGATTAAGAGGAGCTCAGCCTCTGGGTGGGACGCATACATGTTGAAGGCATTGCTACTCCATCGGCCTACACTCAGTGTGCGTCCTCTGTTAGTGGTGAATACCACTAACTCCACGTAGTGACCAGCGGTCCCAGAAATCTGGATGATGGCTTCACCATCAAACAATTCAATCTCCTGGACTGTACCTTGTCTGAAACCAGCAAGTTGGGACCAGATGAAGCCGTAGCGGAACTGGAAGCTGGTGAGGAGACAGACAAGTGCATTAGGAGGGACCATCAGGGTGCTACAATACTTCCCTTTTCCTTCCCACCAAATGAATGCATGGGATATTTACCCCCGGACAATGTGGTCACCCCATACTCGTACAGCTGTGATCCTTCCTGTACCAGTGAGACTGTACGAAGAGCCACTTCCTGACCCCACTGGTGGGGAGTAGGAGAAGGACTGAGCTAAAGGACGAAGAGACACAAACATTTTAAGAACTTGTTGCACATTCGTCTTCAACATTCTGCTGCAGAAACAATAAACACTGCCTATAGGAGCAGAGTGTGCAATATGGTATTATAATAGACTCTTCATGCTTTAACTCATACAAACGACATTTGTCAAAACGACAAATAGCCACTAGTGGAAGAAGTAGCACCTGTAGTAACTACAGCTAAAATGACTGGTTCAAGTAAAAGTCTGGTATTCAAAATCTTTCTGTAAAAGAGTCAAAAAAAAAAATTGTATTAAAATATATTTAATGTACCAAAATTACTCACTATGCAGAACAGCCTTTCCTTTTCAGAAAAATATAGTAATATAATAATACTATATCACTGGATTATATTTACTTTAATCCTCACTAATAGCAGCTGGTAGACATGGAGCTAATTTATTTTGTTACTTTAGCCAGGGTGGCTATAATATAATATAATAATAATAATAATAATAAAATAAAATAATAATAATAATAATAATAATAATAAAATAATAATAATACATCTTCATTCATTATTTGATTCTATTTTGTGGTAATAGTCCAAATCTGCAAAGAAACTAAAAATGAAGTTATCAAAATGTTGTAGTGGAGTAAAAAGTAAGTGAGTAGTAAGTATGGAGAATGTATTAAATGTATTAGCACATTAGATAAAGTGTCTTAAAGTTGCAGGTTCACAGTCGTTCATCTGTTTCATGAGAGATAATGACATAAAATTACACACTACGACACTTACAGTCAGCTACAGCAGAGGCTGCAGGAGAGCAAAGACGGCAACAAAAGCATTCTGGGAAAAGAGAGAAGAGTTCTTTTAATCTTTATCTCATATTGAGAATAAATAATATAATAATAATAATAATAATAATAATAATAATTATTATTATTATAATTAATAATAATAATGGATGAATCAAAATTGGGTCTCACCTGTCTGATTAGTTGTTTTCACTGTGATCAAAAGAAACCTTTAGCAGATGAGACAGAAAACGTTTTAATAATTATGATGTTTGAAATAAAGGTTTCACTGTCATATCTATAAAGATCTTGTTTAGTAACAAATCAGTGGAAAGCACAGAATTATACTTACAGTTCAGGTGTGCAGTGGAGTTACTGAAGCATCAGTGTGTGCAGCTACACTCTCTCAAGTCCACCTGTGCAGGATTCAGTTCATTTATAGTGGAGTTGACTCTTGTTCAGGTAAAGTACTTTTTATTAGTCCTTCCTTTAAGTGGATGTTGCCGGTTAATGAGCTATCAGGAAGGAGGAGGAGGAGGGAGATGGTTCCATCATCTGACAGTATGTCAGGTATTTCAGCCATTCTTCTTCATAATCTGTAGATCAGCGATACTTGATACAACCAGTTTGCCCTGTGTTGTGTACGTGAGGCTGACATTTTTTTATAGGCTAAAAATAACAGGGCACACGTTAAATGAAAAACAAAACTTATCATTTCCTTGTTTCTTTTTCAGTGTATACAAATTTGAAAAATGACGTGATGTGTAACAACCCTGATGGAAAACTGTACTGAATTTAACTTGTGGTGTTTTCTGTTTCTCTCCAACACCATTACATAGAAAATATACATTTTCTTCTTGCAATATGTACGGAAGAGGATTAGGGCCACATTAGAGACACCACTAACAGAGGCCGCACACTATTAGAGACAAAATCCATCACCTCTTGCCCTCAGCAGGCACTGATCTGCATTCTAATACAGCAAGTTTTTCTCCCAACGACCTTCATCAAATAACTTCATTAATTTCTTCATCTAAGCCGTCAACCTGTCTCTTAGACCCCATCCCAACCAGGCTGCTCAAGGATGTTTTACCTCTAGTTAGTCATTCTTTAATGGATATGATTAATCTGTCTTTATTATCGGGATATGTACCACAGTCCTTTAAGGTAGCTGTAATTAAACCTCTTCTTAAAGAGCCCACTCTAGACCCAGAGGTCTTAGCCAACTACAGACCGATATCAAACCTTCCCTTTCTCTCTAAGATACTTGAGAAAGCTGTAGCTAATCAGCTATGTGACTTTCTTCATAAGAACAGTTTATTTGAGGATTTTCAGTCAGGATTTAGAGTGCATCATAGCACAGAGACCACATTAGTCAAAATTACAAATGACCTCCTAATGGCATCAGACAAAGGACTCATCTCTGTACTTGTCCTGTTAGATCTTAGTACTGCATTTGACACCATTGAACATCAAATTCTTTTACAGAGACTGGAACATCAAATTGGCATCAAAGGAACCGCCCTAAGCTGGTTTAAGTCGTATTTCTTAGATCGATCTCAGTTTGTTCACGTCAATGATGAATCCTCCATGCATACCAAAGTTTGCCATGGAGTCCCACAAGGTTCTGTACTAGGACCACTTCTATTCAGTTTATATATGCTTCCTCTAGGGAACATTATTAGGAATCACTCTATCAATTTTCATTGTTATGCTGACGACACCCAATTATATTTATTGATCAAGCCTGATGAAACCAATCAGTTAACTAAACTCCAAGGAAAAGAGAAACTTTGATTTAAGCAGTGCAAAATCTGTTTTTATTGAACATCTTATCTCACATCATATAAACAAAGACAGGAGCACATACTTCAGATCAGAGTTATATATCATTAACTGATTATACAGTGCATGAGTTTGAGTTTTCTTCTGTATGCTATAAAAAGCAAAGAGACAAGAGTAAGGTCAGCTAATGTTTTAATACAGTAAAATAATTACATAATGCCCTCTGTTATGACAGATACATGGTGTAAAACGTCACCATAGAAGAAAGGGTAAGAATCAAGTCAAGTTCTCTCAACAGATTTCAACAAAGAAGAAAGAATTTAAGGAAAAAGAGTTTTCAGTAAAGTGCATTTGAAGTCAGCAGCTCAGCAGGAAGAAATTGTGACATTAAAATGTTAAAAAATTTGCAGATGCGCCACAGAACTGAACTTAGTGCTCAGAGTCAGAGGTCCTGTTACTTGCAACAATACCCCAGTGCCCTGCGATGGCGGTGATGCCCCAATGAATTCGCCTGCCGCTGATGAAGAGCAGCTCAGCCTCTGGGTGGGACGCATACATGTTAAAGGCATTGCTACTCCATCGGCCTACACTCAGTGTGCGTCCTCTGTTAGTGGTGAATACCACTAATTCCACGTAGTGACCAGCGGTCCCAGAAATCTGGATGATGGATTCACCATCAAACAATTCAATCTCCTGGGCTGTACCAATTTTCAAACCAACAAAGTGGGACCAGATGAAGCCGTAGCGGAACTGGAGGCTGTGAGGAGACATACAACTGCATTAGGAGGGACCATCAGGGTGCTACAATACTTCCCTTTTCCTTCCCAACAAATGAATGCATGGGATATTTACCCCCGGACAATGTGGTCACCCCATACTCGTACAGCTGTGATCCTTCCTGTACCAGTGAGACTGTACGAAGAGCCACTTCCTGACCCCACTGGTGGGGAGTAGGAGTAGGACTGAGCTAAAGGACGAAGAGACACAAACATTTTAAGAACTTGTTGCACATTCGTCTTCAACATTCTGCTGCAGAAACAATAAACACTGCCTATAGGAGCAGAGTGTGCAATATGGTATTATAATAGACTCTTCATGCTTTAACTCATACAAACGACATTTGTCAAAACGACAAATAGCCACTAGTGGAAGAAGTAGCACCTGTAGTAACTACAGCTAAAATGACTGGTTCAAGTAAAAGTCTGGCATTCAAAATCTTTCTGTAAAAGAGTCAAAAAAAAAAAATTGTATTAAAATATATTTAATGTACCAAAATTACTCACTATGCAGAACAGCCTTTCCTTTTCAGAAAAATATAGTAATATAATAATACTATATCACTGGATTATATTTACTTTAATCCTCACTAATAGCAGCTGGTAGACATGGAGCTAATTTATTTTGTTACTTTAGCCAGCGTGGCTTTAATCAAGACGATAATTAAAATACGAATAATAATAATAATAATAATAATAATAATAATAATCATAACAATAATAATCATAATCATAATCATAATAATACATCTTCATTCATTCACTGGGTACACAATTTTTATTGAGTTAGCTCTGACAGCTGTTTTAACTCATTTTTGTGTGCAGAATCCAGAACTGATCTCAGTTTTTCTCTATCACATCAAGTTTTTGAACTATAGGATCTCAGTTTTTCTCTATCACATCAAGTTTTTGAACTATAGGACCTGCGTTTTTTTAAAAAATATGAAAAATAGTATACTTAACAGATATGTGCTTGTTTTCACTAAACAAAAGTAACTCTCTCGCCAGACTATGGGGATACCAAATCCCAACTTTTCATGTGTTCCTTTGGTCCACATCCGTAAACTCTGGACACACTGCTTGCACACTTTGTAAGGAGCCCATGGCTTGTCTTGATAACCGAGTTTTACTTTAAAATATGCAAAATATGACAAATGCACTGATGTTTGCCCTCTGACTTGGAATGGTGAAACTACCACAAATATAGCAGGGAAATATATACCTATGTAAATAACAAAAACAGCATCAAACCAAATAGAACTTACAAGGTATGCCCATGGTTACAAGGTTAAGAGGAAAGCCAGCACAAATCCTCTTCATTCTACTATGCTAGCCTTCTGTTTGCAGATATTGATAGTACTGACCTATTGGGAGCTGCACACACCTCTCACCGCACTGACTCAATCCAAGTCCAATCGTAATCAGCTTACAAGTGTTACTACAGCTAATCAGTGGAACTTTGCTTATCTGGAGGGTAAACTGAGGAGAAAAAACTTGACGTGCTGGAAAAGAACTGACTTAAATTTTGGAATCAGCATGCCACTTTTAGTTTTAATCAGCATAAAAATCTAATTCAACAGAATTTTTTGTTCCCCAAAGAAACTAAAAATGAAGTTATCAAAATGTTGTAGTGGAGTAAAAAGTAAACAGTAACATGAGTAGTAAGTATGGAGAATGTATTAAATGTATTAGCACATTAGATAAAGTGTCTTAAAGTTGCAGGTTCACAGTCTGTTCATCTGTTTCATGAGAGATAATGACATAATAATTACACACTACGACACTTACAGTCAGCTACAGCAGAGGCTGCTAGGAGAGCAAAGACGGCAACAAAAAGCATTCTGGGAAAAGAGAGAAGAGTTCTTTTAATCTTTATCTCATTATTGAGAATTAAATAATAATAATAATAATAATAATATTATTATTATTAATAATAATAATAATAATGGATGAATCAAAATTGGGTCTCACCTGTCTGATTAGTTGTTTTCACTGTGATCAAAAGAAACCTTTAGCAGATGAGACAGAAAACGTTTTAATAATTATGATGTTTAAAATAAAAGTTTCACTGTCATATCTATAAAGATCTTGTTTAGTAACAAATCAGTGGAAAGCACAGAATTATACTTACAGTTCAGGTGTGCAGTGGAGTTACTGAAGCATCAGTGTGTGCAGCTACACTCTCTCAAGTCCACCTGTGCAGGATTCAGTTCATTTATAGTGGAGTTGACTCTTGTTCAGGGAAAGTACTCTTTAATAATCCTTCCTTTAAGTGGATGTTGCCGGTTAATGAGCTATCAGGAAGGAGGAGGAGGAGGGAGATGGTTCCATCATCTGACAGTATGTCAGATATTTTAGCCATTCTTCTTCATAATCTGTAGATCAGCGATACTTGATACAACCACCATTCTTCTTCATAATCTGTAGATCAGCGATACTTGATACAACCAGCTTTCCCTTGTGTTGTGTACGTGAGGCTGTGGCTCATGAGAATTCCTAAAAATAACAGGGCACATGGTAGATGAAAAACTGCACTGTGGACTTCTGGTCTTTTCCGTTTCTCTCCAAGACCAGTATATATATAAATCCATTTTGTTCTTGCATTTATATATCGCCAAATCATAACAAAAGTTATCTCATGACACTTTTCATGCAGAGCAGATCTAGACCGAACTCTTAATAATATTTACAGAGACCCAAACCTTATATTTACTCTTGAAAGTGTTGATCGTGTCTGCCTCCAGAATCCAAAATAGTTAGTCGTAGTTTGTTCCACAGAAGAGGAGCTTGATAGCTGAAAGCTCTGGCTCCCAATCTACTTTTGGAAACTATAGGAACCACAAGGAACCCAGCAACCTGAGAATGCAGTGTTCTAGAGGGATAGTAAGGTATTATGATTGATTATGATGATTAAGATATGATGGTGCCTGACCATGAAGAGCTTTGTATGTAAGGAGAATTATTTTAATTTCTATTCTAGATCCAATCCATTTTTTTTATCCTTAAGGCAGGTTTGAAGTTTAGTTAACTGATTGGTTTCATCAGGCTTGATCGATAAATATAATTGGGTGTCATCGACATAACAATGAAAATTAATGGAGTGATTCCTAATAATGTTCCCCAGAGGAAGCATATAAACTGAATAGAAGAGGTTCTAGTACAGAACCTTGTGGGACTCCATGACAAACTTTGATATGACCTACTGAGTACTGCCAAGGTGCCCTTGAGCCATCACACCGAACCCCAAACCGCTCTCAGGGCAAGTGCTACGTGGCAACCCATCACACAACCATCTTTTGTGTGTGTGTAAGGGGGGCTAACATGTAAAATGCAGACTGTTGAGCTTTGATGGGAAATTAAAAGTTAACTGTAGCCAATTTTCCTCTTGAGGGAACATTCCAAACATTAGTTTGATGTGGGAGTGTCTACTGTGGGCCATTCCTCAGATTCAGCTGCAGACAATGAGACCAGATTTGACAAGATCACAAAGGAAGCAAATGAACCATCACTTCTTGTGCTCGGTAGTCTTGCAGGAATTGTAACTCAGAGTCTAGCACGCAACACAGATGATCATTGCATACCTCATCTGAATTTTCTGCACAGATGAATGAGTCTGTGAGAACTTCTCAGGAAACAAGTTGGGGGGATTTATCAAATGCATTTTGAACTGTTTTTCATAATTAAATTCTGACATCAGACAGCATAGAGTTCCATTTAACTGCCTATTCTGATTGATTTTGCAGAGGCCATGTAATGCTGTTAAATTGTCGTGTAGCACAAATAGAGCCTTTTTTGAATAATAGAGAAATTATTAAAAAACAGTTGTTTTGATGATCCAGAAATATTCATTCTGTGTATTATAACAAATAACCCTGTATTCCCAACCCTTATTATTCAGTGTATTTCTAAATAAAAGTTCAAATTGAAATATAGATATTATAGAGATATATATAATATATATAATAATATATATATATAATATATATATATATATATATATTTTTTTTTTTTTTTTTTTTTTTTTTTTTGCCCAAGGACATATCGGCATGCAGACTGGAGGGGATCAGACCACCGATCATCTGATTAGTGGACGACCTGCTCTACCTCCAAGTCACAGCTGTCCCAAAGAAGCAGGAGACGACCACAGCCGCCACACAAAGCTTCACATTGGCTCTGCAGAACCCTGTGGGTAACGTCACAAAGACTGCGTCCAGGTTTTGCCTGTACAGTTCACTGTCATGGGTGAAAAACAAAGATAAAAGAGATTAAGAGATTTTCTTTTTGGCCTTTTTGAGCTTTATTTGATAGAGACAGCTTAAGAGTGCCAGGAATGCGTGGAGACAGAGATGGGGAATGACATGTGGGAAAGAGCCACAGGTCAGATTCGAACCCTGGGTTGCCGAGGTAAACGGCACGCTACCAACTGAGCTAAACAGTGCCCTAAACTTGTTTATCCAGTCACCATGCCAGCAGATCATCAGCATCAAATGCGATGACAGATGTATGAGTCCGAGTGGGTGTCGTCATGGAAGTACCGCTGAGGTGATTCTGGGAACTTTGGCAAGTGTTTTATATCCTCAAACTAAATTTCCCACACAAGCTGCAGTCCTGAAATGATTATTATTGTTAACACACGCCTATTTCTCTTTTTTGGTGTACTGTAGGTATCTGTTAATCACAAGAAATTAATCAGACATGAACAGAGTGTTTTATCTTGTCTTCTTTGCTCTGCTCACAGCCTCTACTCTGGCTGAAGTGTCCATGTCACATTTACATAATATCTCATCAGCCAAAATTTAAATTTCAGTGATGGGATTTAAATAAGAACAGTTTCAAAGCATACTGTACATCACACATTACAGAGGGGCTGTAGATCTACTTGCTTCATGTCGGCACCTCTGATACATACAGTAATAATCAGTAACATGTCCTATTAAGAGGAGCCAAGCACCTCCTGGCTCACTGTAGTTCACAATGTGGAAATACTGCCTGGCTGACAACACCGGCAGCTTCACTAATTTTTGTTCTTCTATGTAGACCAGCCTGAGGACCACAGAAGGGGGGTCAGAAAGAAGATATAGTTATTACAGAACAAATCTGTAATGTAAATTTGATCTGTAGTGTATGTTATTAATCATTCTCAGAGAAAACATTTATTTAAATATATATGTAAGATCCTGTCTAGAAAAATAAAATGATTTTTTTTTTTTTTTTTTTGGTAGAAAAATATGTCCTTATACAGTTGTTAAATTACAGTATTTCTTTGAAGACCAATGTGAAGACCTCGGACAGAAGGTCATTATGATGATCATAAACAAACATGTACAGGTACTGGCTGCTGGTTGCAGATCACTGTGGATGGAGAGATCCGAACTGGCAGTTATACAGAGTTTCATGTCTGTCTTTAATTGTGATGTAATGAGTAATAATTAAAACAAACTACTGATGCTTTGTAACACTCTCACCTTCTATCAACCCGGTAAAAAAATCATAGTTACAGTTCATGTTTAAAACAGCTATTATTGATATTTTTTATATCAAAGTACCAAATGCTGATATGAGACAGGGGTCAGTCATAGTGATGGATCAGAGAACTATCGCCTGCAGATCTCCTCAGCTCAGTGTTTATCTCTTTGAGTTCACTCTTACTGCTCTCATGACTTTTTGTGGCTGTAGCAGGAAACGGTGACCAGTGGATCATTCAGCAGCTAAAGAGCCTGATATTCCCCTCTAGAGTTGGTGGTAACTAAGAACAAGGCAAAATGTGGATGACTTGTTGAACACTGGACCATCTGTATTTATAATTTACTGAATAATGAAATATAGCTTCTGAAACACAGAATGCAACAAATCATTGCATGACTAAGCCAACTGGTATCCTTTATACAATCACAGACACTCCATGTTGGTTTGATGAATGATATTCTGGATTATAGGTGGTGACATCCATATAAGGTTGTTCTCAAACTTTTGCAATCTCTCACTGTGTTGTGTTGAGTCTCAGCTCATCTGTCAGCCCTAATCATGATACAATCACCTTTTTCCAATGAACCTGTTTACCTATGGAATGTTCCAGACAGGTTTCTCTCTCTTGTTTTTTTAAAGCTTACACAACTTTTACTTTTGTTTCTCCTGTCCAAACTTTTGTGTAACGTGTTACAGGCATCAAATTCAGAATGAGTGTATATTTCAGGATAATAAAGAATGACATTACATGTCTGTCTTTGTACTGAATTCACTTGAATGTACATAAAAAAGATTTGCAAATCATTTAATTCTAATTTTAAGTTGAAAGGGTGTCAGAGAATTAATACAAACAGCGTATTCAATTTGCCTCATTTATCTAAAAATAACAGCTATCATTTGTTCCTCTGTGTGATTCGACAACAACAGCTCCGACAACTTCTTCTAACTCTCAATAACTGGTGTTCAGGAGATGAAACCCAATCCATGTTTGAAATCCTATGCCATACGCCACACTGCAAGGCTGCCGGTGATTTGGTACATTAACACATAATCAAGTATCTCATTTATATAAGCCATAAAGAAGGTGCAAAAGAGACACATATGAGGATCTACAAGCAACTGACTAGAAATGTAAGCAGTCATAAGTTAAAATGTGACCTCTCCAGAGATCCTGCATGAAAACTTTAAAGTCTTTTTAAAATGTGTGCATGACAGCTACAACTCAAACATCCACAACGCTGACAGAAAGAGACAAATTAAAAAAAAATATCCCTCGGAAAATCCACACGACTCATCCGAGAAGTTTTGTCGCCTCCACATTCTTTTGATATTGTACTGCAAGTGTCCAGTAAAGAGACCCAGGTCAAATTGCATTTTAAATCCTCCTCTTAACCCTGTTTAATAATGACTGAGGTTATTTCAAGTTCCACCGAGCGAGCCAAGAAGCTGTGAGAGGATTCTAGCATAACTTTGACCCAGGTGTTAACATCACACCAGCAAAGTGATGATCACTCCATCATCCTGGCCTTGCCACAGCATCTCCCCTTCAAATGCCACCTTCCCATGTTTCCTGGCTCTCATCAAAATCCCTACCACCTTATCGGAGATCCGAACATATCTGTCAAAGAGTTGTCCGAACGTGATGCGGGTCTTCCCATCCAGGTCCGGATCAGCCATAGTCCTGATCACATAACACATGTCATCTATCTCGCGGTGGATGTGTTGCTCAGCGCGCTTGGCTCTCTCCGCCGTTTGGGTACCCTCCTTGGGGCGTCCGTAGCCCTCTTGGCCCTTTTGGAGGCGTAGCGACATGGAGTAATCATAGTCAAAATATTCACTGAAGGGGTTTAGTTTCTGGTTCACGGTGTGTTCTGAGGCCCAGTTCTGCCAGCGGCTCTTGAGGTTTCCCACAGCGCTGTATTTATTGGAGAGGGCGTTGATCTTGTTGGCATCGTCAGCTTCCTTTTTGTACCTGGGAGGGAATGTCACATTATATTACAATAAAATACATAACACACAAAGTATCTGCTTATATCCTGCCAGGGACAGGGGAGATGCACATAGTTTAGTTGGTCTTAAGGGTAAATGCAGAGCTAAGAGATGGATTTCTGTGAAGTGATCATGACATGTGTTTGTAGAAAACAAACCAGAATGATTGAGAGCTCATTATTAACGTGAAAAGTTGTTTTTGTGCCTTAAACCACACGAATCACAGAAGTAATTGGTTGAAAAGTCTTGTTATCCCAAGAAGGAAACTCAAAGTGCAAAATCTGTTAGCATCTAGTGTTCTAATGAGATGGTGGAAAGTTTTGCACAGAAACTGTCAAGGAGGAAAGAAGAGACGCCTTCTGTAAGGTAAGATGTTAGCTAACTCTCTGTGTGTTTATGGCTGTTTAATTAATTAAATTCAGTTTTATTTATATAGTGCCAATTGATAACAGAAGTTTCCATATAGAGCAGGTCTAGACCATATGCCTTATAATGTTATCTACAGAGACACGACAATTCCACCAGGAGCAAGCAAATTAAGATATTGAAAAGTTTATGCAGCTCTAGCATCAATGCTATATATAGTCACTGTGTAACTGCGTGTGGTTCAATCTAATGTTATAAAGACTTCTGGTATAAATCTAGTGTCAAACGAAGCTTTTTATGCTGATGTTTGTAATATAACTTCCAGAATGAGGGAGGTACCGTGATTTTCACTTATGCAGCAAACAGTGTTGAACTTTACTTGTGTTATTTGGGTTCATCAAGAGCTTGGGTCCTTTTAGCCTGTGCTGTCTGTTGGTATGAACTGTTGGCAGCGCCGGTCCTGGCCACATTTGCGCCCTGGGCGAACACCCCCCCCCCCCCCCCCCCCCCCCCCCCCCGCGGCCGAACATTTTCTCGTGCGCCCTAACGGCCGCCCGTGCACCCCTGGATGCGCCGTGCGCCCCGGGATGCGTGCGCCCCCATCGGTCTGTCCAACGCCCCTCTCTGCCTTGTCAACACCCCGCTCCCGGAGCGCCCGCTCCGCTGACTTAATGAGCGGTATCGAAAATTACCGAGGTTTTTTGCTTTTTCGGGCATTCGTGCGCCCCACACGGAGAATGCGCCCTGGGCGGCCGCCCACATTGCCCATAGCTAGGACCGGCCCTGCTCCTCGTGACAAGTGAAATGACTTTGACATGGAAAATGAGTGTTCCTTTGACATGTAACAACCTGAATATCAGAATAACAAAAATGAGAATAAGACCCTGAGAAAAGACAAGATGATTTATTTAAATGGTGACACTGGCCACATTTGCGCCCTGGGCGAACCCCCCCCCCGGAGGTGAACATTTTCTCGTGCGCCCTATCGGCAGCCCATGCGCCCCGGGATGCGTGCGCCCCCATCGGTCTGTCCGACGCCCCCCTCTGCCTTGTCAACACCCCGCTCCCGGGGCGCCTGCTCCGCTAAGTTAATGAGCGGTATCGAAAATTACCGAGGTTTTTTGCTTTTTCGGGCGTTCGTGCGCCCCCCACGGAGAATGCGCCCTGGGCGGCCGCCCACATTGCCCATAGCTAGGACCGGCCCTGACTGTTGGTATCAACTCTGAAGCTCTGCGGTGCCTTCTTTGAAGATAATATTGAATTTATGAGCAAATGTTGGAGGAGTCAGGACTTAGTCTCTGACTTAAGATCAAGACTTCTGACACAACAGGACACATCCTGTTGGTTCTCTCTACTGTAGAGCTAGATTTCACTCTAAACTGAAATCATAATCATTCACTATTTCTGCTAATCTATACTACACACTCCACAGTTTACTCTTCATACTTTAGGTAGGTAGGTAGGGTAAGGATTATCATTCTCATCATCACTGTACTACTGTAAGTTTTTACATCTAGAAAACACATTGTGGTAGTATTAGCAGAGGCAGACACCCTCTGGACTTTTAAGAGTAGGCTATGACTCCTTTTTGATAGAGCTTACAGTCAGGGCTGCCTCAGGTGAGTCCTGAACTATCCCTTAATTATGCTAGTCCAAAAAATCAAAATACTGTAAGGGAACCTTTGAATTATTAGACTGCTGTAATGAAATAGACACTTGATCTAAGTTGGAACTGTTACTTTCTGGAAAACCTCCCAACTTTATCTGTAAACCTCATGGTGCACAACTGGCTCTTATTAAGTTTAGGTGCAAATTCAAACAATCGTGGCTTTCTGCCCATCCTGTCAAATAAAGGGGACTTTTCTTTTCACAGCTATCATTTAAAATTGATCCCTGACTATAGAATGTCTTGTTTTTGTTTAAACTCTGGTCATACTCACATTGTGACTGTGGATCTTTTAATCTTAAGTGCTGACTCTGATTCTCCTTCAGAGTCATCTTTCAAAGAACTTGTCTTCTGTGTTTGAACATCCTTTATGTCCAGTCTCTCCCTCTCTACCTCAGGGTGTCCACTGTCCACTTTGCTACCAGCACAGGTGAGTCCCTCTCCTGGTCCTCCTCCCACCTTCTGCTCTTTCTCCACCTGTTTCCAGCTTTTGGTCAGAGATGACACCATGTTAGAGCATTTCCTACGGCGTGTAGGCGAGCTTTTCTTCTTCAGAAGTCTGTCAATCTCCTCACTTGATGGCAGAGAGTCCTTCTTGATCTTCTCGGTCAGGAGCCCAATGCCAGCACCTTTCTCCTGAACCCCAGCGGTCACCGTCTTCACCACTTGCTTTACCTTGATGCCCGATGCCACCAGTGGCTCAGCTGAGGTGTTCACCTCCCCAGTCTTGGATGCATCATGGGTCTCCTTGTGAGGAGTTGAGGTCTTTTTAGCTTCTCCAGAGTGGATAATATCATTTTGAGGAGCTTCTCTTGGCTTAGTTTGAGCAGGAGGAAGCTTCTTTGGGACCCAAGTCTTTCTGGTTTCCACTGTTGGTCCTCCCAGTGAAGATGGAGCCCAGCCACTGGGTTCACTGGCCTGCTTCTTCTCGTTCTCTGTCACCCACTGCTGCCAGCCGCTCGTCAGGTTGCACACCATGCTGATGGTGCGCTGCTTCTTGATGTTCTTGTTGGTGGATGGTTTCCTTTGGGAAGATTGCCCGGCCTGTTTGTCAGACATGATAATGAGTATCAATGTGTCACTTCAGGCACAATTAATCCTGTGAAGCGCTCCTCCTCAACAGCTGTCAAATCTAATGAATTAATCTCTTCTTCCCTCAAATCTTTGTTTTCAACTTTTTCTCCCTCTGTTGCTTCCTACTCTCCACTCGCAGCTACAGCTCTAAAATGGGGGAGAGCAAACCCTAACATGACGGTGGAAAGTATTCGAGTCATCCCAGACTACCAACCTGATCGTCTTTCCCTGACACTAGTCACCCCTGCGGTCTCATGTTTCATCACAGATTGTGGAGCTTGTAACTAGAAGTAAACAGGGCAATGGACCAGGAGGTGATGACCTTAATCAGCAAGTGCACCAACAGAAAGACTATCAAAGACATATCACAGGTACTAACACTGTACTGTCTAGCTTCAACAGATAAAAGCAAAAGTAAATATATGTTAAAAAATTAGACAACCTCTTAGTAATCCCAGGACATTTACTGCCAGTTACTCAGGTTCTTCTTATTTTTGGGGTTATCCATATAAAATATCATCATCTTAATATAGATAACAGCACCTAACAGTACTAAAATTGGCTGTGATATGTAATATTCTTTTATTACGACCATAGTTTCATTCTTCAGTACATCTTGGTGCTACTTTTGTATTTTGACATAAATACATATATTGAGAGTAGGACTAGGAGTAGTTTTTTAATTTTATTTTTACAGATAAGAGATATTTTCATCCATCTCCATACTGTACTTAACCTTAAAGGTCCAGTGTGTAGGATTTAGTTGTATCTAATGGTGCAATCGCTGCATTGCAATCCCCTCACCTCACACACACACTCACACACACACACACACACACACACACACACACACACACACACACACACACACACACACACACACATATATAACTTTTTTACTGTCAAAGCTAACAACAGGAATAACCAGTGGGGGAATGTGACTTAAAGGTCCAGTGTGTAAGATCTGGGGACTTTATTTTCAGAATAAGGCAGACATAACTGTTTTCCTGCCTGTAGATTCACCCTGCATATATATAATATCTCACCTGACTCTATAATATATATATATATATTATATATATATATATATATTCAGGTGATCATACATGCATGAAAACAGTTATGTCTGCCTTATTCTGAAAATAAAGTCCCCAGATCTTACACACTGGACCTTTAAGTCACATTCCCCCATTGGTTATTCCTGTTGTTAGCTTTGACAGTAAAAAAGTTATTTTTGGCATGGAGGAAGGAGGAAGTAAATGACAAGATAACAAACAAAAATATTTACCGAGAGACATGACGGGATACAACAAACAGCAAAATAAAAAAATAAAAACAGGTTTTGCTCGTGTAGCGTCTGAAAGATACAGCTTTAAAATCTTTTCCAGGGCCTTTACATACTGAAATATTTTCACAATATACACTTAAATCAGAAAATAAACGATCAATGTATTTAAGTGTATCTGCTGCTGTCACATCCAAACTGACAGAAAGACACAGTTACACCTCACACCTTACAGTTTGCTGTAAAGCCCGAAGGAGACGAGGCCAAGACTTAAAGAGAGAATATCGCAGATACGAGGAGACACTTAATCTGAGGTGTGAAAAGACAGGGAGCTTCTGACAAGGGAAGAATCTGATACCTGGAGGAGACGAGGAGCTCCTGCTTACGCATGAAGGGTTTAATCTTGCAAAGCAGCTGGTAGTGAGATCACAATTCACCCATTCACGTAAGAGAGCAGCATGCATCCTGACATTAATAACATCAAGACTTAATGCTTTGCAAACCCGAGCCCTGACAGAACAGTGCTGTTTTAAGAGCTTTATGTGAAGATACATGGTGTAGTTTTATGTGTGTTGGTTTTTCACATTAGTGTTTGCGGAGAAGGGTTATTTATAAATAGAACTTGGCACACACACACACACACACACACATGCAGAAAGACACGAGGTTGCAGCTGTTGGCAGTCTGTCATGGAGAGTGGAAGTGACTCATCGGGTATCAGCACAGGACGTCTTCTCTAACCAAGTCAGTGTGATAATGCATACAGTTTCACATGCAGGTCTGAGAGGAGGGTTAGTGCTCCACCACAGGGACAAACAGGCACATTACACCGTCAGGTCCAGCATGAGGACAGATAGATGAAACTGGTACTGACACTCACATCAGCCTCACGTCATCTTCTTTCTGTTGTATTTAGTTACAGTTTCTGATATTCTTATATAAAAGTCACATTGAGGACACACAGTCCATCTGTCACATCCAAGAAAACCCTCAGACCCTGTCTCTTTGTAGAGCAACTCCTGGAGCTTTTCCTAAATTCGCCTTTTTCTGAGCATGGCTGGATATTTCCTCTGAGGCTGCTTTTATTTCCATGTGACAGCAGATCTGCAGGGACCTGGAGCTATTTTGATGGCAGTGGAAGCACTAAATCTGTGCCATCGCTTCTTAAGACTAAAAGGAGGATCGTTCATCTTTTCTTCACACAGTAATATCACAGCTAGAGAGTTTTTGTTCATCAGGAAGAAAAAAACAGTCACAGTAGATTCTTCTTTGAGTGATATACATTTTTAAATGGAGGTACAGTTTAAAAGGAAAAAGTCTGTTTAAACAGTTCAGGGTAAACATCAGGGAGGCAGTCCACCAGTAGAGGTTGCTATGATCTCACTGTTGAAGCATGGTAACCCTGCATGAGGACACACGCAGGTCTCGTCAGCTCGATATTTCACTCAATAATCTCAGAATGAATGTAAACCTTTCCATTAATGAATCAGCAACCAGTCACGCTGTATATTGAATTAAACTGAATAACAGTTTTTTGCCCTGTTAATCCATTTTTGATTAAACTGCACCTCGTGGAGTGAAACATGGTGGGATTATTACGGAGCTCTGAGATGCATTTTCTACACAGTATAAAAAAGCAGAACAAAATATCAAACACTCGTCAGAAATAAACACTTAAAACTGAATCAATGGATGCTCAAACAGATCATTATATCCATGCTGTTAACCATCTGTGAAGCAATGTCTTCAGATTGTTTTCATTCTGCCTCTAAATGGATTCATATGCTGCAGGTGGGAAAGCAGTGATTTTCCTAAATGAAAGGCTACTATGGTAAATTGGGCCAAATGGAGCGGGTGGTCGACCCCACTTTAATGCAGAGGAGGTCCAAATGTGGAGAGAATGCACCTGTGTCCTGGTGCTTATCACCATCTGTTCTTTGCTGCTTTGTTTAGCTCTCGCTGCTTGTTCTGAGGTTGTTTTGTTTGGCAGTTCTTCTTCTTGTGCATTAATTGTGCAGGAATGCATCTTCGAGGATCTCTTGAGCCGCTCTCTGACCCGTGTATACATGATGCTGCTTTGTGTTATGCTATGCTAAATAATTGGAATCCTGTTGTTGCTTTGATCAGATCAACATCCCAGCATATAAGATCTGTGTAAAAGCATCATTATGACTGCAGCAGTAGCTTAAATGGAATCATTTCATTGTATTTGCAGGAGCATTAAAATAACTAAAAGCAAACAGCTGTAACAGCATTCAGAGGATGTTTTTCCTCTTATTTCCATCCTAATTAACAATAACATCTGTACATGTCAAACATGCATGTGGCTTTTGACAAATCATCTGAAACAATGACACTAAACTCCAGTTTTGGATCCAGCTGCAGAGGCTTCTTTCCTTTCCACAATCCTGACCTCAACAAAGAAGCCAGCCGCACAAATCTGTCCTGGCCCAGGAAAAGTAAACCACGATGTAATCCACTAATACTTCCTTCCGAAGAGGCTGTATGTTATTGTTTGGCTGTACCACTTGGCCCTGATAAATAAAGATGGGAAAGACAGTAAATTAAAGCTAGCTCAATACAGGGGTCAGTCAGGGCCAGCCAGGAGGCTGAGAGGAAGCGTCATCCCCTGCAGAGGGACTGACATCATGACAGAGAGGGGGCCAGAGGAGGAATGAAGGTCCCAGTGTTGGATTTATGTTACATGTTTCATGACACTGTTTTCCACGACGAAGAGGATGGAAGCAGAAGATTAAGAAATATGATAAAAGATAAAACATGGGCTCGTTGAAGTGACGAGTGTTTATAGTTGTAGAGACATTAAAAGTCACTGCTTAATGTTAGAGATGTTTTCTGTGTCACTGATAACTGCTAATGGCTTTAAATAACATTACAAGTCTACAGCCATGCCATCACACACTGATGGCATTGGCTGCCATGCAAGATGCAAACTGCTCATCAGTTTGAGGAGCTAACCATTCATACACATTCACACACTGATGACACAGCCTTCATGAGCAATTTGGGGTTCAGTATCTTGCCCAAGGACACTTCGACATGCAGACTGGAGGAGCCGGGGATCGAACCACGAGAGTTTAGCGTCCTATGCTCATCAGTGGGTGAATGATGATGTAATTTGCTAGTGTAGAACGTAGATTGTTCACCTGTGTGGATATAATACTCAAAGCAGTTTACAGTGCTATCTTAGTCATAACCCAAAATATTGGTAAAAATGTGTTAAAAATGTGCTAAATTGTTTTTATAGTGTCCTATGGGTGCCCACTGTAAGCTGCTAACGTGGCTATAAAGTAGGCTAAGTACAGTAGACTACAGTATGAGTTAAAAATCAATTTTTAAACTCTTTTACACTAATTTTGAATTTGAATTTTTGAATTTGGGGTGTGTTAAAACCCCCTCAGTGTTTGTTTTTTGCGTGAGCTGCTGCAGCCACACTCTCTTGTAGCTTGTCTTTGACATGCTGTCCAGATTTTCAACCCCTAGTGACATCACTAACAGGCTTATGAACATATTCCAGAACCAGAACCAGTGCTGAGCTCCCCTGTTGTCACTGAAACCTGCCCTCTGAGTGTACAGGGGTACAGAGAGAGCTGCAATTCATAAAAAATTTGTGTAAAGAAAAAATAAATATATCACTCTGCGGTTATTGCTCCATTGCAGTGTTTTGATGAAGCAAAGCAGGGGGTTACATGGACTGACATTAGATAACACACATGAAAATGATGATTGAAATAAAGTAATGGAGCTGTTGTGTTAAGGGCAGAGCTAGCTAGCAAAGGCTGTACGTACAAGTGTTGCAATTCAGAAATGGGGGGGGGGCTTTTATACTGTTGCGCTAGGGGTTGGGGTATGCTCACTGTGATGGACCGCCCAAAAATCCTGAACTGAAAACTGTTTGAACCTCTAACTCCACAGTTCAGTAATATATTGTTCAAAATCTTTTCGCGTGTTCTCAGCAACTATTTTCCAACATATTTAATGTATTTTGAAAGAAAACATGGAATTGCCTTTACACAGACTGTAAGTCATTAAGACACATGAGAATTGTGTGAACTTGTGGAAAAGGAAAATATAATATGACTCCTCTAAATATTTCAGTGTGAATTGATGATATTTAAATTAGTTTTCTTTCTGGTTCTGTAAAAAAAAAAAACTGTAAGTGTGCCTCTGTTCATTCAATAAATATGAATATGAATATGAATGTGCTTTTAAAGATAGGCTATTACTTGACTATCGTCTGAGGGGTTAGTTAGGGTCTCACCTTAAATAAAATGCTTTTTGTGGCAGGCAACAAGACAGACATTCAGTTTTTTAAATAAACTTTTCACTTTCACAATGACAAGAAATATTTAAAGGAGATATGGAACTATAGGGGAATATAACACAATAAGTAGAACACAAACAGAACAGAGATCAGAGAGAATATGAAACATTCTTTCAACCGAAGAATGAAAATGAGGTTCCTGTGTATCTGCATGATATTGAACATGTTAGTAAAACGTGTGCGATTTGTTTTGAGCTCTTGTTACCAGAGATCTTATGAAAACATGTTGGTTTTGGCTTGCATCACGTCAGTCAGAACTCACACCTCATTACTCCTGACCGCTGCAACCTCTGGAGCAATAATTGGCCACACACTTCTCACTTGTTACATCAACTTTTAGAACGTTATAGACACTGAGCTCTGAAATCAACAGTCGAAAATAGGACCAGCGTTTTTCATTCTTACACTGTTTCTTTGTCCAGTTTACTGTTTTCTGAGCAGACAAATAAAATTACACTTAAACAAGCAAGCAAATGTTCTTTAGCTTGAACCTCCCAGGATGTCTTAACACAATGTGCGTCTGGCTTTAATAACTTATGACGAACTTTTCAGCTCTTTTCATCCGGCTAAGAAGCCTCCATGCTATTATCAGTTTGACTGACGAGGCCTGCAGCCCGTCTTTGCTTCACACCCTCTGTGTACACCAAGTGTCATTCTCACTCCCACACACCATCAATCATATCAACCTCCTTTTCCCTTTTCCAAGATGACGGAGTCCCTCACCTCAACACACGTTTACATTTTTATTCCTCTCCATTTATTTTCCTAAACCACAGGACTTTATAGTCTAAACCAGCACACACAAGGCCAGATCACTTTATAATTACTGACATAATCATCTTCTGGCTTTTCTCCCTTCAACTGGACAGAATTTCACTTTGAACAACAAACGCGTGCAAATGGCAACCATATTCATTATAAGTCAAGCTGATAAAAGCTGGCCCTAAGAGATCAGATAACTTGTGGCAGTAGAAATAAGTTGCTGCAGTTGAAATAATCGGTACTGGATATTGTCTTCATTTGATACAAAACTCTGCACACTCAAAGAAAAACAATAATTCTTTCAGTGTACAACATCACATCAAATTTCATTTTTCTGCAGGGACCACACATGGTTCAGGATCATAGTGTATACTGCAGTGAAAAAGAGAACAACTTGGAGTTGCACGCATTGATGTCAGCATTTACTGTAATGATTTCAGGTTGACTTACATCTGATGAATTTATGAGTTCATTCCCCGGTGTCCCTTTAGCACCACACTTTTTAAGATGTTTGCTTTATTGGCTGTTGTTTCTGTGCCGGTCCTGTGGCTGAACAGATGATGGTGATCGGCCCTCAACATAAAAACAACACACAAAGACCCAGTCATTAATTTAAACACAGGCGAAATGATGTCACTGTCACAGAAAGCCAAAACACAAAGCTTTCTTCTTCCCTCACAATGGGGAAGCTACAGTATGCAACGAGCTACACTTCTAAAAAAGGCTGCAGATGTGAATGCATAGAGGAGAGCTGGATGTGGGTCTGTCTTCCGTCCTAAAGAAGTTTCTCAGTGGCGCATGAAGCCAAAAAAGATACTTTCCACTGTAAAGGAATTACCTGGATGAATGCAGCCTAGAGCTCCAGAGACTCCTGCTTCCGCCAACCGGGCCAGTTAACCTCAAGTTCAGCCCTCCACTGGGGATAAAATTATTTAATCATGCGGCTCTTCAAAACTTCTTTTAAAATGTAATCAGACCGAATGAATCTGCGAGGGTTGTGATGCTCAAAACCAGCACTTTGTAGCGAAGTCTTTACAATGTACGGAAATCTAATCTAAACATTCAGTATTGGGCAGCTGTGTAATTACATGTTTTAGCCACTGTGTTGAAAAGCTAATGTCAAATTAGTTTAAATTGAGTTTTTCCTGGAGAAACTCACCCAGCTTATAAAGGCAGGATGCAAATACATCGTATATATTCACATAATGTTTTGAGGACAACCTTCTGTACTTTCTGTACTGTAGGTCGAGGCCTTTAAAACCTGAGAGTCCAATCCTGGATCCTGTCATGTGACAGCATGATGTCTGTAGTGTTGATGGGAATCCATTTTTAGTCATACAGAGTAAATTTCAGTAGCTGACATCACTGACTGAGTATACAAGAACAGATACAGATACAGCAGTGTACCTGTGTCTGGTGGTGACTGAACAGTTTTTTTTTCACACTGTCCTTATAGAGAATGTAATTACCATACCTTACCACAAAAAAACATTGATGAACTGTTTATGTTATTCACTGCCTGACCACTGATAAACAAAGAAAAATGAAGAAACACTAAACTCTAAAGGCGTATCCTGTATTTTTTTTAAATACATTATCTCCAGGGTTACTCTGTGAAAGAGGATTAAATCATTAGCTGAAGTTTCCTCCATCACTCTTGCTGCTTGTATGTGACTCTGTCTCTTCATCTTGGGATGAAGGATCTCCCGTGGTGGATCCTTTTCCTCTGACTTACCTTAAGACCAGTAATCTCACTTGTAATATAATAATGGTTGGTGCTGGTGCAGATGTCTTTGTACTGGAATTAGAAGCACACTGTAAAGTCGTTTTATGATCAAATTTGATACGAAGGCAAGGATCAAAGGCTATAGATAGATGTTCTATTTTTACTTTCACTTCCTTTCCTTATGTGTTCTCAATGTCTTTATTCACTTCCATGTGAGCAGGTGGTCTCTTTAGGGGATTCAATGGCCCTGAGTGTTCATACTGCATGTACTGTACTCTAATATCTGATTTGGTTGTGGTCCAAGATTGACCGTCTGCATGCAGCTCGGACCCTCACCACCCCCAGGGAGTCCCACCGCCTCCCCAGCCCTCAGCTCCTCTTCAGTTAACAGGAAAGGATCCATTTACAGCCGAGCTACCCAACTTTAGATGAAGTTGGAGTTGGTGTGCGTACGTGGGTATGTGGACAAGTGAAACGCTGCTTTGCTTGACATCCTGAATGCCCACCGGAGACAAAACTTCCTCCAGTTTGAAAGTGCTTCTCGGCACCTCCTGTCCTCACACCAACAAAGGACAACACTTAAGACCCACATAGGTGTTTGCCAGCTTGTGCGGACTCTCTATAGAACACATTCCAGCGAGGGTGTCGGGTCAGTGCAGGCGCTGAAGGACACATGGTGGTTTGCAGGCTGCAGTAATTTGTTTAACCTCTGATCAGGCCCAGGAATGTCAACTATGAAGAGACACTACAGGTCCCGACAGCATCGTTTGACACTTTGGCAATCTGTCATTGCCACTAGCAAGCAAGCAAGCGAGTCGCCACTCGAGACAATAGCCACTCTGCTGCCTGAGCAGAGAGGGAGTTTTAATGTTTGCACCATCTGGTTTGGAACAGAAAGAGGTGGAAGAAAGCATGTCTGTCTATCTACGGGATTTATCATGGTGTCTTTCTATGCAGTCAGCTTCCTTTGCATGACACAACGTATAGCATTTGTATCAGAAGATTGAAACTGATTGTGAGATATTATCATGAAAGGAAGTTAAAGCACGTTCGCTTAAAGAAAGACATAATGAGGGACAAACTTTGGAACCATGACTTTAACCCTACATCTATCATCGAATCAATTTGGCACAAAGAGCGCAGCCTAAATGCAGATTGAAAACATTAGTGCATCACATGCTCTTTTATTTAATCTAGCAACACAACACTGACCACATGTTACAAAAGATGTTTAAATAAATCTGTAAATCTGGAATTTAATGAGGTAAAAGCAGAGTTATCAAAGGCACATTTCTTCAGGGTTATTATCTTAACTTCCATGTTTTATGCTCAACTTCAAAACACCATTGTACTTCTGGCAGAGTAAAAAGAAAAAAAAGAAGAGCTTTCCTCAGGAAAGCTGCTTTACATACACACACGTTAAATTATACAATTTTAGTATGCTAATAAACATGTCAATTGTAGTTTTACAAGTTCCAGATACACTTTATCTTCCCGCCACATGTACCTTTAGTAAATACTCCACAGTAGATTCTGTTTTTGCTGGAAGTTATGAAATATGTGTTCACACGGATCACTTGGTGGAATCATTAATTTCATGCTTCATATCCAACTCCAGCTCCTTTTTTTTTTTCTTCTTCTTCTTCTTCTTCTTCTCAAAGCTGCATTGATGAGAAACAGAACTGGGCTGGATTCTGCGGTTGTGTCATGTTGATGTCTGTGAAAAATATTTTGGATCTAACTTGTCTACATGATCTGCTCTTTGTCTTACGGTAAGAGGTCAAAATATGATAAAACTGACAGGAGCAGTCTCGAGGTTTCATAATGTAACAATTCAGTCAATTTAACCTTAGCCTCATTCTCTGTGTGACAGCAGCTTAATATAAGCATTTACATCTTTGTGAAGATGGAAGGATCATTACTTTATTATATCTGTGTGTATTTTTGAAAATACACATTACTTGTACTGTATATGCAAATCTAGATTTTCTTTCACCGCACAGCTGTAATTATTATTTATCACTAATTAAATGCATCTGAATTAATGTCTTTGTTTTTCATATTGAGCAGAGGTAAGGTGATCGCTCACAATCTGAACCTTGGCAGGTATTAGCCGTTTCTCAGCCAATAACAAAGGCAAATAGATCTTAGTCCAGAATCTAATCCAATAATAACCTCACATCTTGAACTCTAAAAATAATCACACTCTCTTGCCTGGTGTGAAATTGCCAGCAAATACTGCAAGTGACCCCTATAACTCTAAGCAATCACTCGCAAGGTCACCTTAGCGTGTATGTTTTATACATAATGCAGATTCAGTATACACTGTACAGTACAAAAGACAATTTCAACTCACTTTGGATATAGTATACAGTTGGGATAACAAAAAAATACTAAAAACACAATATATAATACAATAGTAATATTTATGGGCTGCGTTCTGTGAGCAACATCCTAATAAAAAAAAAGCCACATCTCTTATTCGTCTCCTCAGAGCGTCCCAAATGAGTTCTGTCCTGCAGTTTAAGAGTCAGTGCTGCTTCGTGATAGCTGCTTTCCATTCAGAAGAGTTCAAGTCCATTATAACAACACAACAGGTCCCCAGGACATTTGCGGTTTGACATCATGCTTGAATACACATACAAGCTGAAAATGTTCACAAATTCCTGGGGTGAGATGAAGCACCTGAACGCAATTGTCCTTAAATAAAGGTTCAAAAAAGTTTGTGAATCTGCTCCGGAACAGAAATCAGTTCGGGTGAATCATGTCTTGCTCTGGCTTCCTCCCCATGGCTGCTTTTCAGTTCATTGAGGGGAAAAGGTTATGAGGCAACAGCAGTTGCTCTGGGGAAGAACCATGTTGAATAAAAAATGTATTGGGATGACTCCCATGAGCTGCGAAATGAGATGAGACAAGAGGATAAAATAGAAAGCATCCCTCTAATGTGCTACAAAGCCATTTGGAAAGTTTGCGAGCTCAGAGTTCTAGGAGAAGTCCAACGGGCGGATCATCATGGCAGTGGCTCGTAGCGAGTAGCTGGGGCCCTTGAAGTAGTGCCACTTGATACCATTCAACTTCCCTATGTGTTGTCCTTGAGTGAAGTACATGCCGTTCAGATTTGAGGGGCCGCAGGCATCAAACCACCAACCTGAAGACAAGGAAACATATATTATTAATTCGTACATAAAACGCTTGGTTTAGATTATGTCCTTAGTATAGTTTTGTCCTTGGTGAAGGTTGAAAGTTTCCCATGGCCTCTCTCCCACAGGGCCATGGCAGTGGTTCAGACACCATTTCACTGCTATCTGCTCAACGTGTTACTGTCACTGGGTTCACTGGCATGCCAGTACCTGTTGCTGAACACGTTCGATACCTCTTTCTATTTAAAGCAAAGAGTGAATGTGCATGACATCCAAGAGCTGTGAATGGCATGGGAAACTTTTATTCTACTGCCACGATGACACATTTCATAATTTTCCTGAAGTCTATCTGGTATTTAGAGAAAAGGTAGATGTGCTCGGACATAGAGGTTCATTTAAGCCACACATTTGTCTTCTGTGTTTTAGAACCAAATTATTTTCTCTACACTCCTACATGCTGCTCTGAGGACTACAGCATTTAACGGCAGTTTAGACACAAGAATGGACAGACAGCCTCTCTTATTATAGACCAGCACTGCAGAACAGCCTGCCTATTAGCTGGCATAGACTTTTTAATTTTGCTTTCAAGCAGTCTGCATTCTTACTTTTGGTAAATCTTACTGACTCTTACCATTTCTATTGAATCTCATTTTACATTTGATTCCTACTATCCCATTTTGTTTTCATGTATTTTAATGCTTTTTAATGTATTAAATTGAATGTAAAGCAGTTTAAGCTATACAGTGTATAGTTTATATGGAAGGTACACATAAAGTGTTTCTATGGTTACTTATTATTATCAGATATTTGCTGAATATAACTGTTAAATATAATATATATATATCTGTTTGATCCGGGTAATCTGTCCGGTCTAATATCTGATCTGGTAAACACAGCGTCACAGATACAGTCAGATATAGAACATATGCAAGGAATGGCATGTGTCAGTCACACAGTGACAAATGGCAGCGCTTCTCCTCTCTCCTGTCAGATGTGAATACCACTGTGGCCTACAGTATGACATTTCATAAGACCTGTCAGTAATCAGGAGCAATGTTCTGCCCTTGTTGCTGGCATGCATTGCACATATGAATTTCACATTGATTGCTTCATCAGAACACACGTACACAACGTAGCTTGGAAACTGGTGGACACCTTACATTTGCACAGCTGCATATAATTCCAGGATGCTGGCCCGCTGGGAATCGAATATGAAATTTCACTTGCTTCGCTTTAATTTTTTCATGAAATTCAATGAGGAATGGTCTTCAAGCTGAGGAGCTCTTCTGGAGGAGGCACTACACCTGACATCTTTGTAGATGGACCCAACAATTGTGAAAGATTAAGCTACTATAGTCAATTTTTCTAAATTTACAATGGATTGAATGATTATGTGCTGATGAATCCGTTATGAATCTCTACGGGAGATTCTAGCATCTTTTAGCTGTTTGTTTTGGTTTTAGGGACAAACTTTACTGTTTTGGTTCACTCCCACTGCTTTGACCAGTTTCAGCCAAAGCCGTGGGCTATTTTCAGCACGTAAACTCCTCACTGCACACTACACCTACCCAGCACCTCACAACAGACAGACAAAGTCAGCAACTAGCTAGTCAATACCTTGGAGCATTTGACAGCTAAAAAGCCACATATTTCCCTGAGGAGTTGGTGGAGACCAAATCTGAGTTAAAAGGACTTGTTGGTGGTTATCTGCTGGATATTTATTAAGCCAAATCAACTTCAAATGTAATAGTATGTCAATACTATGTTTCCAGCTTGTTTCTGCTGCCCCCAAGTGGCCAACAAACATTAATGGAGCTTTATAAAGATTTAAATGTCTGTAAGCCAAAAAAAAAAAAACGATGCAGAGGTTCACTCTACATTATCAGGAAATAGTTTATGACACCGTATTGACAGTATTACAATGAAAAGCCAGTAGAAAAGTGGATAGTAATGTCATGTAGGGTAATCGCATGTCACAAAGAGTGTGTTGTTCCACCATGCTGTTTTATTTTATTGAGAGTTTAACCACGAAGCAGAACACAGAGAATGTGTCCTACATGCCATCCCTCATTTGTTGATAAACCATAGACCACTGCCGTCACACGCATAAACATTAGCGTGCACAGCAGCAATCCTTTGAGATTTATGATCAGTATACTCTCCGTTTCCAGGCCAGAGATTTTTACTGACTTGTAAAAACAGTGGAGATGTTCTTAAAAAAATAAAAAATTCTCAGCTTGTGCAGTTTGTTCTCATGATAGAGGGATCCCCCCTACCTCCTACTGTCAGTGCCTTATCCTGACTGTATGTACTGGTGCTGGGTAATATATACATTACAGTATGTGTGTGTCCACATTATATCCTCCTCCATATTCTTGACACGGCATGCTGCAATTGTCCTCATAAATGTGGCAGAGAAGTATTTTCCTCTTGTATATTCCAGACACTTACATCATTTGATGTCAGCCGTGCTCTTGTAAACGCAGGGAATAAATCAAATGATATACTGTATATACTACAGCGAGCACAGCGCTGGGTTTGGACCAGCCTTGAATCAGGCTACATGTTGTCATGCCTCTCCTTTGTGGCTGCATAGGCAGGCTATGAATCAAGCAGAGTAGGGGTGTTGATCAGTGATCAGATGCCAGTTCACTTTAACCCGATGCATTCACAGTGACCTAAGAGGTAATGCTGATCTTAAATCTGTAGTTAGAAATGCTTGATTAGTACCAGGTCAGGACTCCACAGCAACAGAGCTGCCATGAGGTGACAGCGAGGGTCACTGGGCTCCACTTACACAGCAGGAGAAGCAGAGTCATTTTAAATCTCTCTGACACTTGGTGCCGCGCCCAGGGATTTTTATAATGTGCTCATTTCCAACCACAGTGCAACTGGGATAAGATGCAGAATATAGCCTAATAGGTGCAGATAGATGTGTAAGCGGTCCTGTTACCCTGTTGCATGTCTTACAAGAGCAGGTTGTGATCATAATGACCTGAACTAATGACTGGGCAATGAACATTGTGGGGCTGGTCATGAAGCCAATCAGAGAAAAATAGCTTTTGGAATGGCAACAACATGCCGTTGTTTCCTCATAAAAGCAACTCTGTATTGTTTCGCTGGTGCCACATAGAGACAAATGCTTAAAGGATCATTCCAATTTATTACATCTTGGGCCCTTTGTTGTAGCTTTATGATTTTTATTGGTAATAATCGCAGTGTACTCCCAAAGTTAACGGCTGACAGACATTGCTGAGAAGAAATCTGATGGGGGCAAGAAACACAAGAACTTCAGGCTAGTTCAACTTATTTGGAATAGTAAAACAAAGGTTAAACAATGACCTGCTGCTCTAAGGAATCTTTTATGTGACCAGAGTTCACTTGTTTGGGCTGCACCAGAGTTCAGATGAGCTGTCACACCTGCCCAAACAAACCGGATTATCCAAGGAAACAAACTCTGGTTTGTTTAAAGCGGACCAAACGGTGCTAGTGTAAAAGCGCCCTTATATTAACAGTGGATCAGATGATTATATATAATGCTACAGCTGTCCTTTGGTCTGTGTGTGTGTGACCCCCTCAGCTCTGTCTCACATTTTTAGCATCTTTTAGCTTATTGTTTTGGTTTTACAGCCTGTGGCTTTACTGTTTTCTCATCACTGTTGTTTCCAGCAGCAGTAGGCAGCTGGAATATCGCATAAATTGACCATATGTGACCTAGCCAGCACCAAATAACAGTTAGCGACAGGCCAGTGGAGCACTTAGCAGCTAAAGAGTCAGATAGTTCCCTCAGGATTTGGTGGAGTTCAAAAACAGAGCTAAAAGTGGAGTCAATATTGGACTTAAATTCATCGGGTGGCCAGAGACATAACTCCGAAGTTTATTGCCTTTCTGTTTCTGCTTGATGTAATAATATTGATAACATGCAACTTCATAAATTGATAATATATCATTGTTGTGTTGAAAAATGAACCCTGCAATTATTTAGAGGTGTAGAGTGTTATCAAAACTGATATTATTACATTATTACAGCAGCAGCTAATGGTGGTATAGAGCTCCTGTTTTGCCATGATTTTGTGAATATCCTCGCTGTAATGGACTTACCACCAGTGAGCATGAGGGCGCACTTGCACATGCAGTTGTCATTGTCCATGTCCTTGGTGCTGAAATCTGCTCCGTGGATTACTAGACTGCTCTGTCTGCCTGCAGTCCCACTGTGGCTTTTCAGGAACAGCCTGAAAGACATCAGGAGGAGGGAGGGAGGGAGTCAGGACACAAAAACAAATCAGAGAGAGGAAAGGAGGGTGGGGAGGTATGGTATGGTGAGCAGTATAAGCAATAAAGACAGCAAGAAGACATAACATGCTGCAAGAAACGTCTCCTGAGAGATATATATTTTTTGTTGTGATTGAGTACATGTAGAACACATGGAACAACATTAACAGGGTGAGGGGAATATAAAATAACGAAGGGATAGGGGAGAGAAAGCGTATGAAAGAAATACAGATGGTGAGAGAAAGAGAGAGAGAGAGAGAGAGAGAGAGAGAGAGAGAGAGAGGGAGAGGGATAGGAAAGAACATGTAGTGTAAGGAATATCTGGAAATCATATTTCCATGTTCAGGACCACAGTACGTTAATTTACATCACAACAACAGACAGCTTACACACTTAAAGACCAATAAGCAACCTGATTAACCCAGCATCTATTACATGCTGGGCAGGTAGGCATACGTTCAGGTATTTGATATTTATGGACACAATTCCTACTGTTCTCACTCTTTAAAAGCATGAGCGAGCTGCAGGCATGCAATAACTGTAGAGTACATACTGCAGAATATACAATATATGAGTCTTCTTAGAAGATGTTGAATGTATAACAATATCCATTGGTAGGAGAGATAGGGGGATCAACATGCAGGATACGGCTCACTTTAATATTGTGGAGGGGAGCTAGATGCCGAAGGGTGATGTTGTCATGTACTGGAATTATGTGTTTTCTTTTATCTGTAATAATTTGCATATTGCAAACATTGCAGTGGTGTTATTGCATTTCTTGTAAGGCGAACGTGAGAGGAGTATTTCTCAGGAGAGAGAAATAATTAAGATTCAGGTTCCAAGTTATTCCTGAACACTAAACTACTGATACTGAAGCTGGCTAATAGCTAATCGCTGCTTCCTTATTGTTATTTATGTCTTCTAGGCTAACTTTATATTCATTACTGAATTAAATTGGTACATCATTGTAGCAAACTGAAACATACCACCTTTTCTGATGTTTCAGTCAATATTAAAAGTAATGGAGGGCTTATCGAGGGCTTTGTGTGTGAGGAGGGGGATTTTGAACTGTATTTTTAAACCTGGTTGCACAGTTCTTCTTCTACAAAGTGCATCATTTTCTGTGCATATTCTCTATTTACAATACAAAGTAACAAAGTTTTACTTTAATTTTTTCATAGATTAAATGCACTACACTATCATGAATGCAAAGTGGATGCATGAATGGAGTAACAGTACAATCAAACAGCTGCTCAATCACATGGTAATTACCCATCAGCTGTAAGACACGATGAGATAGTCAGTATTAAAATTTCCTTTCCTGTCTCAGAAAGTCTGTGGGACTGATAAGTCATCATTCCCAAGCTGAATTCCTTCACACACTCAACACACAAACTGAAAACTAATACGCAACTTGGAAACATTTCTTCAGGGTGTGTCTCACTGTGAACTCACTCGTGGTGTGAATGGGAATTGCTGCATGCAGATCTGACAGTTCCTACACCCCAATGATAGCTTAACCACCAGAACACACCTTCCACTTTTTCTCTTAGTGTCTTTGTTTCTCTCACGTTCTTCCAGGTTCACTTTCTCCCAACAGAAGAGACTGCTCATCCACAGAGCAGGACTGCAGCACCATGCCAATGAGGTCTCTGTTATTAAGTATGGTTCACTCTCACTGAAAGCAATTTCCTGAGTTCCTTTCTAGACAACAGGGGACCATGGGTGTGTAGTGAACCTTGCACCCAGTTCGGATTTTCCGATGAGAAAGAGTAACAAATACCAAAACAATATTTTATGTTTTCAGGAGATGTTGAACACTCTGTATGCACCTCCAGCCTGAGTGAAGCTCGTAGCTTTGAGGCTGAATCAGGTTGAATACCTCAAAGAAAGAGACTGGTAGACTCCCCAGGAAAGAAAGTCATTTAACGTGAAATACTTCTGTATTTGGACAGCTGTGTAAATGGCTGCAGTGTGAGTGCAGGTCACAAAGGGGAATTCACAAAGCCACTAAACCAATACGTGTAATCCTACAGTGTAACGGTGAGTCATGTGTCTAATCAGTGGCACCAAATGCCACCGGACATGGCAAATTTGGAAAAGAGAAAATTTTAAGCACTTGCGTGGGCGAGACATTTGCAGGCCTTTTATGAACAGTATGTCATCTATGACACACTGAAGTATCAACCACCATTTACAAGGAAACAGATGTCTTTAGAGATATTTCCAAGTTAACACTATGTCTCAAAGTATTGCCTCACTTACTGTAAGAGTAGCATGACTTCTATCAACTAATTCCCAATTCTGAGCAATAAAACATGCAGTGTCCAGGATGAGGTCTGCTGCTGCTCTGATAAAGATAAGACTGTGCTGCATCCATGCTCCATTTTCCCCCCAAAAAAGCTCTTACAATCTCTGTTGCGCTGACGAATCCACAAGGCACATCATCAAGAGGGATTTTCAGCGTGACACTTTGACAGGCTGCTTTAAATAGTCTGCGGCTGTGTTTACTGGATTCACTGCATATTTACCAGACCAACAATCCCCAACTCAACTGACATCTGCAGTTTTTCCTGTCAGGATCCATTATGCACTCAGATGATAAGTGGGGGGTAATCCAAAGATTGGCCACGGAATGCAATTGAAAAGGAAGATATGCTTTTCCTGTGGACTGTTTCTAAGAACGAGAGAGTAAAATACATAACGATTGACAGAGTAATTCATGTTAATGACTTGTTTCAGGGGACAGACATCTGCTCAGTCTGATCAGGAAATTAACAGGCAACACATGCTAATCTGATTGTTCCTGTCTAAGTCACTTAGAAATGCGATCAGTCAAGGCTCATTAGTAATGAAAACGTTGAGCCGGGAGGGGAATCACTGGGTTTGACTCTCTGCCTCTGAGGAGGGAGGTTGGTATCCTGCCATCTAATTCCTCTGATATCCACTGGGGATGCCGACTTGTTTGTGACCCTTCAAGATATTTAGAAAGTCAAAGTAGCAACAGTGCATGTCATCATGAAGGAGTCATTTCACTCAAATTACAAAAGATATATTTTCCCATTTTCCCCTGGTGGTATCTTGTCGTGCAGGTGGTTTGTGGTTTTATTTCCAAAGTTTTTGAGACATTTGAGCCAAGACTTCTGCTGAGCTGATCACTAATACCACCCACGTCAACTTCACTTGAGTTATAAAAGAAGACCAGCCAACACTAGCTCGCCCGTCCTCCTTTGTGTAATGTAGGATGAACACAACATCCTGACAGTGGCACTCAGTATGTGATGATATAATGTGAGTGAGAAGTACCGTCTAGTATGATTCAGTTCTAACAGTGACAGTAAAAAGAATGGACAGTGCATGAGTGACATCACCAGGAGGTTTCCGTAGGTTCAGCTGTGAAGTTGGACATTTAAATAAACATTTTACAGCCACAGAGGTTGCCGCTTGGTTATAACGGGAGCTAGGCTTACTAACTTCAATTCTATGTGGTAAAAGGAGTCTACAAGGACACAATGTGCTCCAGTAAGTAATGCACCACAGACATTGTCAACCTCCAAACAATGCCAGGTGTCAGTCAACCAGAATGCCTCTGGTGCCAGAATCTTGGTCTGTCGCCTATAGAGATTAGATAAATGGAAACATATGGCTTGTGGCTGCAGTATCAGTTTAGTTTTTTTATTTCCTTTCACAAGAAATGAGTAAAATTCTAATTTCAGTTTGAGTTTAATGGAGTGAAGACATGTTTTTTATTTTTTTTAAAACAGTGTACATGTCAACTAGAATAATACACAGAACTTGCTAGAAAATACCAATTAAGGGCGTATATGTGGCCAAGACCGGCGCTGGATTTGGGTGAAGCAACGCCTTAACGCTTTGATGATTCAAATTCACTTTCAGTCATAACGAGTCTCTGCTCTGGAGCATTACCGCTGCACACTGTGTACGTGGGAAATGAGTTGCTGCAGGGTCAGGTGAGGAATCAGATGTCTGTGATATGTTTATCTGAGAGCACTTCCAAGTAAAACTAGGTTACAATGATTGGCCTTTTATCAGACTGTATCTTAAAAACATAGTTATCAAACATTATTAAAACATGTACACTGTTCCTACAAGGGCAGTTAAAGCTTCACACTTTATAAATACCTTGTCTTCTTTTATATACCATATAAATTACAAAAATAAACTTTGGAGTTGAAATATGTAAAAAGATAAGAGTTTCATTAGGCCTGCCACATCATACTCAGCATGTTAGAGCTGTTCTCCCTATATAACACCTTAGAAACCTGAGCAAACGTACACCATATCAGCCTTCATTTTTGTAGACATGCACTTAATTTAAAGCAGAGACTTGATCATAGAGGACTCCTTAGAAGTGTTCCTCCCCAAAATGTGTCTCTTTCTCCCCACACACGGGGGAAGATGTGTTGGATTACAGCTAAGCAGGCTGGGACTGGCGTGGGGCCTCAAATCTGCTAACATGTCGCCTATTTGCAGTCATACTTTTATCTGACACTTCCCATTTCACAACGCACCGTGTTACTCTGAGCAGAGGATATTGCTGTCACACGGCAACGATATGAAAGAATCTCTCTGGAGAGGTGAGGGAAAGGCCATAAAACAATGTGTCTAAAAGAATCTCTGTTAGTCCATACAAAGTTCAAAGGATACGGCACAAATCGATCACCACAATGTGCACAAAGTCTTGAAAGAGAGATCGCAGCACTTAAAAAAAAAAAAAAAAAAAATTATGTCACTTCTCATCTTTTGGCCGACACAGCCCAGCTTGACCTGCTATTGTCTTTCATCTCCAGACATGAAGGTGACAACCCAGTCAGCTGAGGGTGCAGCACATGCTGTTACACACCTGGCAGTCATTAGCCCCTTGAACTGCAGTCTGATTGGCCCTTTGCAGAGGTTAATCACCCTGACCAATGGTTTGCTTCCTACTGCACGGTTACAGAGATATGGCTCACTGAGAATCACTCGTAGCTCTCTTGCCACTGGGCGTCATATAGAGACACAAGAACACTTAGCTATAGTATATAAAAAATATTATAAATAATGAATTATGTTGGGTTGTTAGGTATGTTAATAAAGTTTCCATATGCAGTGAAGAGCAGTCATCTTTTTTATGTTTTTATGTCCATCAAACGGACAATATACTGGCAGAAAAAGAGCTGATTCAGTAGTTGCTATGATTGCATCCATATCAACTAACAACTGAGCAAACTCCATGCACCGCTCAGGACCATGTGGTGTGATTGAAATCTCAAGTTTTCTTTTCTTCTTTTTTGATTGTCATTCTGTGATAGAGAGCCTTCAGGTAACTTAAGTTACCGACAATCGGAAAAAAATATCATATTTCAAGTTTTAGTACAGATGAACCTTAAATACACAACAGATCATGATCATCATGTTCATTTCTAACAAGTCCTGCTGCGGATCCCTTTATTCTCTCCTAGACAAGTGTTCTTGTATAATTGAAAACCGTGGAACCTGACGCTTTCAGGGATGCGGTTCAAGTAGACATAACTTAAGATATTCAAGATTATCTCAGTGTGAGTCTTGGAAAATAGAGGAGTCACCATGTTTTGGAAGTTAAATCTCTGCCAATTTCTTTCCTAAATCCTCACATGAAAAACATCTAAACGAGATCTATCTGATTCCATGGGGTAATCGGGCTATTACCATATGGAGAGTTCACTGGATTTAAGAACTTGGCTTTCCCAACAAGGAAGGATATTGAATAAAGATGTAATGGCTCATTTAAAAAATAAACATATAAGTCTTTTCTTCCAGCAGGGAGCTTTTGGAAATACATAGAAAACATTTTTTGCCTGGTAAACCTCAACTTGTGTCTGTGCATATATTTAAGTGTGAATGTATGCTATACCTCAGACTGTTGGAAATAACGGTTCTGTCTGGTACCCAGGGTATTTCACTCCATCTTCACATGCACAATGGTTAAGGTGCAATAAACATACTCAGACATTAACTGACCTACATTCCTCTGAAAGTGGTTGCATGAAACTTTTTTGTTGGATATGTTACCCAACATATCCAAATTTTAATCCTAGAAAAAACATACATTGTAAGGCTTTGGGTATCTGTAGTGAGCAAAGGATATTTGGAAACAATATCTTAAGAAAAAGTTTTTGATTTTTTGGTTCATCACCTATGGTCATGAGCATTGGGCAGTAACCGAAACAATGAAATTGTGGATACAAGCAGCTGAAATGAGTTTCCTCCAAAGGGGTCCGGGCTTATCCTTAGAGATAAGATGAGGAGCATAGGCATCCAGAGGGAAGTAGGAGTAGAACCTCTACTCCTTTGTGTCCAAAGGAGCCAGCTGAGGTAGTTTGGGCTGCTGATTAGGATGCCTCCTGGGCGTCTTCCTTTGGAGGTGTTCCAGGCAATGTACTCCAGGACAGACTCAGAACTCGCTGTAGGGACTATATACAATATATAGGAATATTTCTCTAGGGCTCCTGGCTTAGACAAATAAATACATTTGAATGTATTCAATAAAAATTTCTAAAAGTTAAAAGTGCATGAGCCAGCCTTTATTATTGATGCCTAATTCATGACAGTCAACGTGCCCCAACTATAACATGTATAATTACATTTGGAATTATCCAGTAATGCCTTCAGCAAATAATCTTACATGAAACTTTATTTTTTTCTCTTTCACAAAACATAAACTCTGTGGGTTTTATGATACCAATACTTTAACAACACTAATGTTTTATTTCAGGCAAACTCCAATTTCGCATTCTTTAAGAGAACAACTATACTGCATGCCATTTCATTTTTCCAGACTACTATTAAAACATGATTATGCACATTTATTTTACAGCTCTTAAGTGGGCCTCCATTCCAGTTACAATAAGTAACCTATTGGAGGGCTTGCCAACATCCAGCAAGGTTAAATGAAGCTCAACATAAGTTCAAATTAGGAAGACTATCTTTATGCCTCATTTTCAACCCTCTCTCTGTCTACTTATTGATCAGCTGACTCTGGACATTTAGTTCAGTTAAACCAACCAGATTTTGCCATGACTTCATCATGTTGTCGTCATGTTCGTCATGTTGCTGGTGAACTTTGAATCTCTACTTCTCTCTGCTGCTTTCAGCTGTCATTTCAGCCCTTTCACCTCCATCATATTGAGCTCATCTAAAGTCTTCATCACATCCAGATCTTCAGCCTTCTATTCATCCCTTTATCACGACAAGTGACTTGACGACATCTGAGGGATTCGCAGTACTAATCACGGCTTAACCAACCCTTCTAAATATGAGGATGTCACAATGGGGTCTAATCGCCAAAGACTCTACACATTTCTCATCTTTGTTGTCCAGTCAGTAAACATGTTTGTTCAAAATGAATCCTCTCCTTTGACTATTCTGGTTATTTTTAACATTTGGTGTAATAAATAAATAAATAAATAAATAATGATATGCAGCAATGATTATCTTTTTCATCAAATACATCTTTATGCAGACAAAACTGTTTTATACTTGATAATTATGTTCAATTAGCCAAAAAGAAAATACACCTCTTCCTTTCATGCACAGCAAGAGGCAGTTTACACCACTACACGGAATAAGTTCAGCTGGTCTTTCTTTGCTGGGAGACATAATAATCCTGGGTATTTATTTACCTACAAAGCCTTGGAATCATGGAAGAATCTACAAAGCCAATGATGAATCGAAACACTCCTTCAAGTAATGTCAATACCATTCAGAATCACTGTTTATCTCCATGAAACTGTTTATCTAAGTTGGCATTGTGTATCATTCATTCCAGTTTGTGGCTCTGTCTTTTCTTGTTACATAATCTAGTTTTGTGTAACGTGCACTTCTCTGTGCCATCATTTTCCCTCAGACTGAGGACTATTTGACTTCTTTTACATTCCATCTGGATTTTCTTATATTAACCTCTTAGCCATTTTTGTGTCTCTTTGCTATTTTGCTTTCTGTGTCGCATAGGTTGACTTTTACTTTACCCCTTTTGATTATCTAGCACAAGGCCCATTTTTTGTCAGCAAAGAAGCTTTGATGAATGAGGGTGATTAACTGGATGTGTTGACCTGATGGCTATCGTTACAACAATATTTGAAGGTCATCAAATTATATTTGATTTTATTATTTTCCTTTCTCCAACCCATGTTGTATCACAGAAACTAAATTATGATGATAGGGGACATTTTTTCTGTTGTTTATAAAGACAGTAACCTCTGCAATTATGGTGACCCCACTCACAATGAAGAAAAAATCTAAAAGACCTCATTTCATAATATTATGAGTTTGTGGTTCAGTGGGAACTTTGTTGTTCTGGTCAAACCAAATTTACCCTTCAAAGTGTTGTCCATAAGATTTGTTCATTCAACATTAAAACAACATTGCTGATGTCAGCTTACACTGTACAGATGTTGCCAGTGATTTGACTTCTTTTATTTGGCTGCATTTGCATTGATGTAGCTGTCTTTATCTGCGCTGCTCTAATACTTTACTTATTTTACTTTTCTTAATTTCTGCAAGTCCAATGCATGTCGATATTGTGCAGTTACTGAATCATTTTCCGTTCTTCAAACTACACTTTATAAAAAGGTCTTGGAGTCAGAGCTGCATAAAATGGTTTTGGCTCATAGTAAAGCCAAACATTTTATGCATGCATTTTATATTCTTTCTATTTATCAGTCATCTGTTTGGGCTATATAATGTCCTATGAGTCAAAAATAGCCATCAGAACTTTACAAAGACCATGTTAAGATATATTCTTGTTTTACCAAACGGTTAGTGTTATGGTTACTAAAAATATTCAAGTAAAGGAAACATCAGAATCAACATTCAGAAAAGAAGCTGGAAGCACTTTAATAAAACAAGCCGGTGCTAAATCCCCTAAATCTGACACAATGAAGCTTTAACAGTGTTGGACTGCATGATCTCAGTTGTTAACAAGTTGTAATCATTTGTCACCTTATCAGTTATGATTCATGGAGCAAACTCTGAAAGCAGGATTTCCTTCTTAAAAAACAAGCAAAAACTCTTATAGTCTGATGAAACTGACTGAGATAAATGATGATTTTCCCCAGTTAAGTTGTCCCTAGGACAATAATCACACATACCTCTCATGACCATTAAAATATCTGTGTTGTATTTTTGAGATATACCCGTGCAATTCTCTCTCCTTAACTTCCACTATAGCACTGTCAGACACTGACAGCACCGAGGTATAAAACGTCTCCAAGAATTCCAACATCAACCAACTGAAACCTAAGAACCAAAATTAAATCTTATTCTGAAAATATTATTCAAATGATTTCAATCATCCGATTGTTAATGATGTACTGATATAAGAGTTGTATTATGCTGGACAAAGCCAACAAGAATGACTGAATAAAGATGAAAGACAGGTCCAAACTTTTAGAGTGCCGGAGAAGGATATATATATATATATATATATATGTGTGTGTGTGTTTTATACATTCAAGAAACTGGCAGCAAGACAAACATTTCCTGGCTGGTAATGCTCAATATTGTTTATGATAAGTGGTGAGTTGTGTGCATTGTTGGATATGTTACCCAACATATCCAATTATTCTACCTGGTTTCCAAGTGCTTTTTTGTTCATGGCCTTGTTTATATGCTTTTGTTCTTACAGTGTGTGTGTGTGTGTGTGTGTATATGTGTGTGCATGAGGCAGAGAGGAAGAGCGCAAGACAGACTGGACCATATGAGGTCTCTATAAATGTTTGTCTGACTCGTACTGACGCAGACATATTCCAGTAAACCATCACAGATGACAGAGAATAATCCAAAACCAACTAAAAGACAGGCCATATCACTCGCAGCTATCGCATATATTTCAGAGCAATAAATGCAGTTCCAGTGTTCCAGAGCTTGTCGCGGATTGTTTTACATCTAAAAGCCGAGAGATACCGAAGCAGAAAGAACCGAGAATGTGGCAGCGTCGGTTTTGTTTGGGGCCAAGCCATCTGGCTTGTTTTGGCCCGTGTTTCAGAGGAGCAATGTGTGATTATCATAGCACAACTATTTTTCAAGAACAAATCTATTTATAGAGATCAGCGTGTCGATCGGACTCCTAAACAGTATGAGCCTGCATCCAAAACAGGCTAGAATGGCCGGGGATGTCCTTTGACTGTTTTAGCGGGATAAAAATAATTACTGTTTCTTTAATTCAGAAGAACAAAAGGTCAAGTGTTAAATGTTAAAATGTGTGTGAAGCACAGGAAATGATCATATAAGAGCAAATATAAATGTGTGTGTGTGTGTTACAGAAGGAGCTGGATGATGTTGCATAGCTGGAGGCAAAATTTGCATTACATTATCCTTTCTCTTAGATCCAGTACATATTGTGGTTTGATACCAAACCCTACAAATACTCTGGCCGGTATTTCATATATCTGTGTGCCAGTTTAACAAGCATGAAGTTAGTGCCTGTGCATTCAATCCAGGACTATAAATAAGGAACTGGTGGTAACCAGAGGTGGAGTTTCTTTCGATCCTCATGTTGCGGTTACATAAAACCTCAATTCTGTGTTAAATTCAAAACAAAGAAACAACTTGATCTCTTCTGCTTGATTGAAATCCATTTCTCCAGTCCTCAGAGAAAACCACAGAGGCCACTCCAGGTACAAGCTCCTCAAGATGGAGCCCTGGTAAAGTGAAACTCCTGTCATCGCAAGACAATTCTGAAGATTAGATATGGCAACAAGCCTAACGGCCCCCTGCTGTAGGGGAAACACTTGTAATCTTTTCCGGAGCTTGGGTGCAAGGAATGGAAGGGCTGAGGTAAAGGCTTTTAAGCCAGAGAATCCCGTTCCTTATTTCATCATTCAAAGCTGATCACAAGACATTTCGCAACTAAAGGGACCTCTTATCAGAGAGAACCAGCCATCTAGTGAAAACTGCAGAATTGGAAAAGTCAGACCTTCTCCTCTGAAGCCAGCAATTGCTTGGAACTTGGTGGAATTTGCAGTAGTTTTCCACATCTGTGAGCGCCAAGCATCTGCCATAGTTTGAGGCCTGTTATCATTAACCCCCTAAAAAGAAAACAGAAACCTTCGCCCCCGCAACACAAGGACAAAGCATCAGTCAAAGAGAAGTTTGCACCGAGGGACGATGACAAGCGATACATTTGGTTTGGAAGGAATTCACCACGAAAAAACGTTGCCGCAGACTTCCATAACAGGATCGACATGATGGAAGTGTCTGGAAAGCTCACGGTTACTGGACATGATTAGAATCTTGACGCCTTTGAACATTTTGTCTTCAGGTTGAAATATAATTTCCTTAAATAATTATATAGAATTACTCTCCTAGTGTCACATGTTAAAGCCACAGTTTACAATCTTCTGATTTGAAGTGATCAATGCAAAAAAACCACTAAAATCTTCACAGTCATTTCATTTTTTCAGTCGTAAACTCAAACATGTCAAGTACACTGTAATTACACTTCAATTTTAATCACTACAGCTGTCTACACACACTTGTTGTGGCGACTTGGAGTTTATTTTTATACTACAAATCTATTCTCTTCTGTTTTACGTGGAACAGTGATTGTATGGTATGAGTGCTGCCAATCATGACCTACCATGTCTGAACTCAACCTGTGAAGCCTCTGCTACTTAGATTCGGGGTGTGTGATACTAGAATTTGGTATCGATCCAACACCAAGTAAATACAGGGCCAGTATTGCAGCTACTGATACTTTTTACTTAAAAAAAACTGCTTATTTCGTGTAGGGGAGAGCAATGTGTCATAATTTATGAAGTGAATGCATTATCTATATGCAAATTTGGAATGCAAATATAGGAATACTAATGTTCCTTTGACGGTTATTATTTAAAAGGGTTATCACATAACCTGGTTTAGGGGATCCCCCACCTCCTCCTAGTACTTTGCAGTTCAGAGTTCTCTTTTGAGTGTGTTTTTATGCGTAGATAGATTTAAGAGGAGCAGTGTGTTACCACATGCACAAAACCACTGTGCTGTAAGGCGAGTTCTGTACTACACGTAGAGAAGAGAAAGTGAAACTTAAGTATCGATCTCATCACACAAGTATTATCTATCCTAGCAGCACTGTGATCACACTAACATGGACACAGTGATGCCAGTAGCATGATGTTTGAAGTGGACGCTTTAGCGTATTAGCATGCTAACATTGGCTAATTAGCACTAAACCTAAAGTTCTGCTGAGGCTGGTATTTGGACATAAGTAGAACATTTGTGATAAATGAAATGTTACTAGATGACCAAAGTTATTATAATTCATTCTGAGGAAGACACTGAATGTCTGTACTAAATTTCACTGGACATTCATCCAATAGTCCAATAGATGTTTCAGTCTGGGCCATAGTGTTGCAAAGGCCGACTGACACCGCCATCAACACAGCCACGCTACTACTAGCATGGCTAAAAATAATCTTCAGATTCATTCATTTATTCAGATTTCAGCCTCAATCACTTTAACATGTGGTGTAAGTATGTGACTGCGGTTCAAACCGCCATTGAATTCTGCGAAACCCATCCAGTCCCGAGGATGTTTACCAGCCACTGTGAAAAGCTGTCTGTGTGTTCCTCGGCCTGAAATAACAGTTACCCCTGTCTCTGTCTGCTGGGTGATGTGAGCAGCGTTACCTGTAGTTCTGTTTCTCACTGCCGATTTGGAAGCGGTCATAAAGTGAGAAAGCCTGGTGTCCGTCCCAGTCTGTCAGTTCCACACGGAGGGCGTACTGCCTCTGGCTGGTCAGCTGGTAAACATATTCGTTCCCCAACCAGTGCTCTGCGGACATGCTCCCAAAGCCCTGCAACAAAACAAGAGAAACACAATAATCAGGGTGGAAATTAGACTGGAAATCCTTTTTATAAATCATAGACCAAAAACTGATTCATTGCTATCTCCTTCCTGTTCCCAGAATGATAAAATCTTAACACCAGAGGATTGTGGAATGATGGGAAGAAATTTTCACATTTATTTATTGATTTATTTTTTGTTAGTCAGAAATGAAATGAGAACAAATGGCTCCTCATGATAAATAATGTGTTTTTATCCACCAATAGAAGCAGTAGTTGTTTTTTAATTCATACCATCTTAGTGTACTTTCTCATTTCTCCAGCCTTCAGTAAAAACAAAAAACGTAACAAATGACTCCCATTGGAAACGATGTATTTTATGCAGGTTTAGCTTGATCTTGCACACGCACAGACTTACTATACCTATCTATAAAAGTGCCTAAATTGGTACCAGCTGAAATGAACACACACCTTTTTCCATTTCTGTCCACCGCTGAAGTCACACATGTTAAACTCATTACTACTTAAAGACTTCTCTCTCCCAAAATATATACTGCACGCACAGACACTCCTTCAAACAACTGCAGGAGTTTGTATTTGATCAGAGTGGCTCAGTCACAGACAGAGTGCTTCTGACAGCAGCAAGCGCAGATTGCAGAGCAGAATATCACAAAGCGGGATGACATTACAGCTCTGACAGGATTGTCTGGACTGCTCCATTAAAGATTAGAAGGAGGGGTTTGGGGGGGGGGTTAGGGAGGTAACGTCTGTTTGTGCTAAGCGTGTGTGGTGATGAGAAATGGGAAGGAGGGAAAGTAAATACGGGGCATTCCTCGGGCCTTAGGCATGTCCTGCCGAGTGGGTGGAAGAGAAAGTGACTGGGGCCCATTACCGCTTTCTCTCTTTTTTTTCTTTCTCTCTCACTCTCTCTTTCTCTTTCTCTACATTTGATCTTACTCCTGGTGTTCCCTTCTGACTGGCTTTCAGCTTGATCCAATGCCTCCTACTGTGACCACGGTTTATCTAAAAAACCCTGGCTTGGAGTCGAACTCTGTTAACAGTTTCCCTTTGTATAGTTCCGGTGCTTCCCAATCCTTCACACGCAAACCTGATCCACATCACTCAGCTCAGAGAAGATGAGGAGATGGTTAGTCATATTGTTGGACTGGGCACTTGGTTTGAATTTCAGATACACTTGCTAAAATCATTTTCTCTGGGAAAAAAGTAATAGTAAACGCTGAGGACATAAATCTCAGGAGCTGTTGCAGATTAGAAAGATAAGTCAGAATTACAGTGAGTGGTCAGTCCGAAACTTCTTTTGTCTCACATACTCCCATAGCTGTATCAGATCAGCATTCATGTTCTGGTTTGTAAACTCAGTGTTATTTTGATATATTAATTCTATAACAGTGGATACAGTTTCAATTATTGTTTCATACAGGTGGTAAAGGGGTACAGGTCTACATTTATACTACTTGGAGTGAAAACTGAATGTTCAGCCATTTATCTTCCATCCATCCATCCATTTTCTTCTGCTTATCTGGGGTCGGATCACGGTGGCAGCAGGTTCAGCCAAAGCTCATGACCATAGGTGAGCCAGTGGGGTTTGAAACATTGACTAGTACGGCTGCGTATCGCTGCAGCGACCACGGTGTACATGCAACGTGCCACATCCATGCCTTGTGAAATTTGGGGGTTATCCTTTTGAGGTAAGTATTTACTTTGAGCTAGTTTGACTATTTATTGATGGTTTTAGCTAAAACACCAGCTATTTGACCATTAGGCCTACTTTAACTAACTATGTAACTTAATATTCATGCTGACTCAATGTCAGCGGGGAAGTGGTTGGGAAACATTGCTTTATTTTCACATGCTGATAAGATGAAAGGGTCATGATCATTAATTCATTTGCAAGGTATCCTGTGATGCATGGTCTCCCAGCCATGTAATTACAGACATTTAATGGTCTTGATCATGTTTTAATATGTGGACCACATCTTTGCTGCCAAAAAAATACTCTCCATGTCCTTGCAGAAACAGCTTCTCAGTTTTGCCTGAAAGATTTAAAAATCCTCCAAGAATATTAAATCTGTGAACACGAGCCTCTGGAGACCACAAATGAGAAAATGAATAACACAATAAAACACCATTGATCACCTCCAGTCTTCTCAAGGAGACCAACACTGATACTAAGCTCTTGGATCAGTACTGAAAATGTCTGCCAAGGTCCAGAGTGTACCCTCATGTACTGTATGTACTCCATGCTCTTTATAACACCTGTTCAGTGCTGGAGGGTCTCCATGACTGTCTTACTGTCTGTCTGTCTTACTTTTTAGGTCTCACATCTTCGTCTTCTATTTTGTCCTTTTAGCGCTTTTATTCTCACTCTGTGTCTTGTTTCCTATTCAAACCTTTCACCAGTGTTCAGTCTGATCTAACGTGGGAGTTCTCTGGTTGAAGTCTTTGAAATCTTTTCCTATTGACTGCAATTGTATATCAAGAGCATTGCACAAAGGGGAAGTAATTAAAGCGGAAACACAAAGCAGATCACAGTGAACAGAATGAACACAGTCCATTTGACAATAAACTGACAGCTAGTGGAAGGTACACACAGGTGACTTACACAGCAAACACAAGCGCTGCAACTGCCAGCAATAATAAATCCAATTTACAGTCTAAACAGAGCTTAGGTTGAAAATGTTAACACTCCCAATGCAAATATGCATAGATCCCTCCTTGATGACAAACAGATGAAACAGCTGGCGCAGAGCTATAGAGACTAAACAAATGTGTTGTTTTTACATTTAGGCAATAATTTCCTGTTGGAGAAGTGGAAAACATAACAGCATGTCACCGAAGCCTCGGCCTGAGGAGCGGAGTAAGTCTCAGACACCCGAGACAATATTGCTAATACACAAACGAAGGAGGAGCTTTTGCTGAAGAGGAATGATTTCTGGCTGAAACATTCCAAATGGTCTTGGATCCGGAGATCCTGCCTCTTAGTTTTCACCATGTTCAATCGAGGCCAAAAAGCACAGTCTATTTGTCATAATCTCTCTGCGGAAGTGTGTTTTTGAAACAGGATGTTTTGCTCATCGCACTGTTTCGTAATACATGCCTAATGGAAATGGATGAGTGTATTCTCCCTTTCTGTCTGTGTGTTGACTGACTGTCTTATCTTCAAAAAGGATATGGATGAGTGTCTGCACGTCGCTTAAGTGTCTACGTGCACACATCTCGTCTCACCATCTTGTACTCCTTCCACGTCCTCTGGAAGTCTACACTGCCGTCCTCTCTGCGCTGGATGACCGTCCATCCACCGCCGGCTGTTTCCATGTTGCAATACACCTTGAAAAGAGAGAGAGAATGAGGCTGGAAAAACATATGTATGAGGGAAATGGAACAATGATAGCACCCAAAGGTCTACAGACATTTTTGAGAATTCAGAAGATGTAATTTAACGAGCAAGGTAAGGAGTCCAACATTCAGCGTGACTCTCAGCAGCATTAACAAACAATGAAAGGTCATTTGGACAATTATTTGGTTCCAGACACTACTTTTCCCAGCTTTCATGATGAATCATCTTTGGGAATGTGATGTACTGTGTCCTCCTCAAACTTAATCAGTGTCTCCTTATCCCTCACCAACTCCCTGGAGATGTTCCTCGTCAGACGGCCTCGATTCTGCCGGATCAAAGCGGAGGTCCTGGGTGTAATGTGGCCCTTAACCTTGGGACCTCAGTGTGTGTAAGCTGATAATGCAAGACTGGTGCACTATCTGCAGTGTTGCTCTTTGTTTTGAGGAGGAGACCCCGAGGGGTGGAGTGGAGAAGGTCTCTCACCTCAGCCAGCCCACACAGCTGAACACACATGAACACAGCCTGGGTATAATTAAGGCAGCACCCTCGACAGAATCATTTTCACTCAAGACCAGCTCATCATTCACAAAACAAGCACAAACACAGACACATGTGGACACTACTGACCTTTAAAGTTAATCTGAATATATTCTCTATCCTTCATTGAAGGATATAATCATATAATCAAAACAGACAATTTGCAGTGGCCATACACAAGTATATTCTGACAGTCGTGAATGTCATTTCTGGCATTTTTATTGGTATTGGTATTTTGACTCTAATATCACAGGGAGTTAACAAGCTGAGGGGATGACATGGTTGGCCCGCCTTCTGATACAAGCACTACCTACACTCCTTATTACTCTATGTCAGTGTTGTCCAAACTTCTATTAAAGAGGGACAGATTTGACAATGTGAAGATGCCTGGGGAAAATGCAAAAATAAATGAAATAATAAAAGTTTCATATAAATGCACTGTTCTGTAACAATTTTCTTTTCTTTGCCACAATTATATTTTTTTTAATGGCAATGTCACAAAATCTAAGCCAATCAGGCATGAACAAATCTAAAAACCAGTTCTTCTTTTCTTTCACATCTGGAATGAGATGACAAAGAATAAATTGTATGGAAAACGTTAAACTTGAATGAAGTTGATACAAATCTTAACCTCATGTTCATTTTAAACATGACTCATTATGAGCAATGCAAAGTCTGTTAACATTTAAGTGTAAAACATGTCAATCTTTGTCTGGTCCCCAAGGATCAACACAGATTGGTTTGAGTCCTTTTTTTTGTTTTGTTTTGTTTTTTTAAACCGATGTATATTTGTTTTTTATTGATGTTCTGTCTTCCTGTCTGATACATGAGTGTTTAAGTGAATATGTCTGTGGGGGTGCCACCTGGATGGGGTGGGGGGCAGAGGTTCACAACTTTAGTAAGAAATGCTTAACCAATGATGTCAATGTTTTCAATATGGAAAAAATGATAAATAAAGTTGTAAAAAACAAACAAACAAAAAAATGTCACTCTTGCTCTTGCTCCTCCAGAAAGTAATTTGTGTGTCACATCTACAGATATACAACAGCAGCAGTTATGTCCTTAAAGGTTCAAATGCTTCATTATGTCAACCAAAAAAGCCAAATCTTCCAGCCATACAGTATCTGACAATGTTAGAAGGCCTTAAATAATATATTGAAAAAACAAAGCTGTGGGCCGCATGACATCTGACTGCAGGCTGTGATTGTCCCCCGGGCCAGACTTTGGACGTACCTGCTCTATGTGTAACCATGGGTAAATGGTAAATGGACTGTACTTATATAGCATCTTTCTAGTCTTCCGACCACTCAAAGCGCTTTACACTACATATCTCATTCACCTATTCACACACATTCACACACTGATGGCATTGGCTACCATGCAAGGTGCCAACTGCTCAACAGTTTCAGGAACTAACCATTCACACACATTCACACACCATGCACACGCAGCCTTTGGGAGCAATTTAGGGTTCAGTATCTTGCCCAAGGACACTTCGACATGCAGACTAAGGGGGATCGAACCGCCGATCTACCTTTAAGGTAGAGCAGGTCCAAGCCACAGCAGGATATGTAATTACATTGTTACCATTTTGTCTGTTTTTACTATCAGGAGCTTGTGAAAGGTGTTTTGTTTTGAAAATTGAATTGATTCTCTGTGTTTTCCCGACTCCCGGACAGCTCAATCTGCTCTGTGGTGGCATCCATCAAAAACAGAACAGAAATACGCAATCACTGTCTAGAATGGGCCGAAAAGCATCACAGCCGTGTCCACAGAGTGCTGAGAGATTGACCCATGAATGAAAGACAACTAACACTACAGTATATAGACCCCCTTCTTTGTGATACTAGTGACTCAGCAGGTGTTATAAATAACATTTGCAAAAAGTTCTCATGTGCTGACGTTAGTAAGACTAACTAGCCTCCACTCAAAAAGTGAAACCCAGTTAAACCTAGTTAACTAAGCTTGCTAACTTCTGAGTTTCCTCTAGCGCAGTGGTCCCCAACCCCCGGGCCGCGGACCGGTACCGGTCCGTGGATCAATCAGTACCGGGCCGCACAAGAATTAATTAGTTATTTCTGTTTTATTTAATACGGTCATTTCGGAATGACCCCCCCCCCGAGGCGAACTTTATTCTCGTGCGCCATGGATGCGCCGTGCGCCCTACCCTTACCAGCCGCCGTCCCGCTCCTGCGCGGCCCACATTGCCCATCGCTAAGCCCAAGAGTGTGTTCGGGGTGTGTGATCTACTCGTTAAATATATATATCGGGACTTGTCGCCCTAAATACCACGTCGGCCCACCGGGCAAATGCACGGTATGCCAGATTGCCAGTCCGTCCCTGACTGGGACTATAATAAAGGGGGACTTACTACTTCATCCACAGTTGGTAGGAGAAGAAGAAAATATTAAGTATAAATGCAAATTACAAAAGATAATTAATTGTGCGAGGTAGTTGTTAATTATTTTTGGGTTGATAATTTTTAATTGACTCATCGGATTTCACGGGCAACAAGCTACAATGCCTACTACATGTTCTCCGCGCTCTTTTGTTATTTGCATTCATACTTAATATTTTCTTCTTCTCCTACCAACTGTAGATAGAGTAGTAAGTCCCCCTCTATTATAGTCCCAGTCTAAGTCGAGCGGTCTTTTATTTTGAAACGTTTTTTTATTTCGAAATGACGTATCCCCCCCCCCGCATTAAAATTGTCAAGCGTTGACCGGTCCGCAGTTAGGAAAAGGTTGGGGACCACTGCTCTAGCGCACTACCAAGCATCAAACACACACACACACACACACACACACACACACACACACACACACACACACACACACCTTCTGTGAACCACATAACTTTTAAAATCATCACTCCCATCAATCAAGAGTATGTAAGCATAGTGTAAAGGTTAGGAACACACACACAACCCCACACACAGTTACACAATTGTCACCATCCTGATCAGCACAGTGTCCTGTTTCACGTCCCTGTTTCACACCTCAGCCCCTCTGCCAAACTCCCGCACTCACTAAGCTGCCAAGTGTATTTTCAGCTCACAATATTCCTGCAGCAGCTCGCACCCATCATTCACACTCATCAGTCCAGCTGTGGCTCAGGATCTTTTTTAGCTCACGTGGAGAGAGTGAGAGAAAACAAGTGAAAGCCTGTGAACCCGTTCTGAAAGAGCACAGAAGTGATGAACAGGGAAATATTTTCACATTACAGCAGACTGCTGGCTGTGAGATGTTGTGGCTTCACACCTTTTTGGTCTCCTGAGGGTTGATCTGGATGGTGTAGAGTCCGTTCTTATGGATGCCAGCCTGGTAGAGGTCGGCACAGTCGCGGAACTTCTTCTCTTCTTCCGCGACCTTTGTGCTATTTGGCACAACTGTGGGGACGAAAGAAAATATGAAAACAATGTTACACCATTTTAGAATAACCTCACTAATAATGCCATTAATTAATAATCACACCAAGAGAATCTGTCGCTGTTACCTCAAAGGAATAGTTTGACATTTGAGATTAAAATGAGAATATTGATACTTCTGTCATGTCATGCAGACAGACAGACAGACAGACAGACAGACAGACAGACAGACAGACAGAAAGACAGACAGACAGACAGGAGGCCAATGCTACAACATTTTGGGATAAAAGAATACCTGATCCACCAGATACAGACACAAGAATAGCACTGTAAAAACTCCCGTGCTATTAAAAACAGTTACCCTTCATAAGACCTCTTGTGTCAGACGATATAGAAATCATCAGTTCTGTAATATTTTATGAAACCACGGATTGCAAACAAACCCATAACATCTCAATTTATCGTATTTAAGATCAGCACATCTCAGAGGGGAAAATATAAAAGGAGTCTGAGGCAGAAGCTGATCGGTGAGGTCTCGCTGTGAGTATCTTATAACAGCCAGATAAAATCTGAGGGCCACTAACGTATTAGCAAGAGAAAAGAAGTTCATCGCTGGATGATCTCCCACTTCGAGAGAAGGCCTCAGACTTTGACAGAGCAGCTGCATCCATTTCCATCTGCAGATAATTATGGCGGCACTATTTTGAAACCAAGCAAGGGGCTAAGGACAAAATACTACAAGCTATAAATTTCAAGTTCCTGTTATAACAAGTGGTTTATATTTACCTTGCAAGCCCTTGTTATACTGATGGAATTCCTTCCAGTTTTTCCTTTTTTTCCCTCTCTCCTCTTTCTTCCTCCCTTTCTCCTCCCATATGAGGGGTTCATCTCAGTTTTCACACCGCTGTTTTTATTGTTGGAATTGTTGAGTCAAAGAAGATGTCAGGGAAAAGTGAAATGTGTCAGTGATCCTTAGCCTTCGCTTTGATCCCCCCTCCTGAGCGCCCGGCTTCCCGGTGGAAGCAGGCCGCTTATTTGGGTGTACTATCTGAGCATTTTGACAAAGTATTGGGTGTCTGTGACAAGGATCTCCTGCTGTGACAGGTTGACAGAGCGAGCCCTCACGCTCCAGACTCTAATACAACAAAGAGCAGCGCTGTCAGGCGGTAATTTACCCCAAGCCGTCAGACAGTGGGGAACATTTTAGAGGCCACGGAGATCATTGTCAGAGGGGAACTTTCTGGTATTCGATCTGTAACCGTGTGGACGATTATTTCATAATCGCCTCTGAGATCTCCCTCGGTGGAAGAAGACTGTCTGCCGAGGGACATGATGCTCCAGTGTAGGAGCGGCTCTCTTGAACAGCTTGCTGCCCAGCTCTCCAAATATTATTTATGTCCTGATATTTATTTACAGAAAAATATTTTGTGGTTCAGCAGGGACTCATATTCAGTAGGGGGTTATGTGAAAGGATCAGCAGGGCTTGGGTGTTTGCATAAATCAGTACTCTTGCCAAATGAGCCCAAATAGTAGAACTAAAGAGAGTGAGTAATGGAGCTAAATGGACTGTCATGGACATCACAGCTCCCATGTGACTATAATCAGCCTCTAAATGCCGCTGAGAGTTTAAGTGATTCCATACAATTCCAATGAATTTCTCTGGTGGATTCATCTATGAAAGATGCATGGCTCTATAAAATAATAGCAGTCATTCCCACAGTACACTTTACAACAGTGATGTGTCCTCGCTTAAGATGTGAAGAGGATTATGGCTGTGTGAAAACTTCTGGATAGAGATAGAAATCTTATCAACATACTGAAAACATATGCATGTGAGATGTATATACGTATGGATCTGTAAAACACAGACTGTCAGTGATTAATTGTTTTCCATACAGGAACTGCACCTCAGTTATTTTTTGTATTCTTATTATTTTTTATGAACTTAGGAGGAAAACAGAGTGTACCAACGAAACGGTGCAGTGCTCAAGAGGCCAGAGGCGTATGAATCATAAACAGCTGTAAACTAACGTGTTCGGAGCAGAACTTTGGAATTTTCTTTTGTTTATTGATAGAAAATAACAGGTAGTTTAAAAGCAGTATTACTGTGGAAAACAGGTTTAAATAAGTTAAATAAGTGATTTTTTTATGTTTATATTTAGGCAACTCAGTGCTCTCCATTAAAGTTAGGGATTAAAGATTAAAAAAAAAAATCAACACTGAGCTGAAGCACAAGAGAATGAGTGAATTTACTTTTTCAATATTCAGCAAAGCACCACAACCTTTAACCACGTGTTTAACTCTTTCTAGGACACTCATTGAAGTACTTAGAAATTTAAAATTTTAACCCTGAAGTGTTATCGGTGGATATAAGACAACATTTTTTCTTTTTTGACTTTTTAAAAAAGTTTCAGTTTTAGGCTACCGTATATGGTCACTCGCCACACCTAGGGTAAAAAAAAAATTCCAAAAAATCTGTGGAACGTTTTTTTTCCAAATTAACAATCAGATATATGTCTGTACGGAACTTATGACACTTATTTCAAAATATCACGCACATGATACAGTGCAAAAAACATTAGGGTTAGGATTAGAGTAGGATCCATTAAAGGCCATAGCAATGACATTTGATTGGCTAAGAGATGTGGGGCATCATTTTAAAAGCCTGTGGAAGTGACCATATATGGTTCCTTGCCCGATAAAGGGTTAAGTAGCCTAAATCAGCCCAGCCAAATATCCCAACGTTACTCATATCACATCTGTGCTGTAAAAGAATGCTACGCACTAAGAACATCGCCAGTGAGCAAAATGTTGGGATGTTTCATAACAGAACTCGCAAAGCAAGTTAGAGGGTTAGACACATTTTGTGGAGGTTTTTCACTTGATCACAGATTGATTTGGACCTGACAGTCTTGACGAATGCTGGACTGGAGTTGGTGTCTACTGCCTTATTAAATGTATCTAAAACATATTGCTCCATTTAACAGACGTGTGCAGACGCTGCATGTCGTAAAATAGTCTAATTCCCTCTGTGAAAATGAATGCAAGGCACCCGTACTTTCAGGAAGGTCGCTGAGGTGGCTCACACGCTTTTCAGGGTTTTTGCAACAATAGGTGTCAACTCGTTCTGCTGGTCAGTGAAGCGTAAAAATAATCATGTGCGGCACTTAAAAATTTACTCTGGATCCTGGAGTGATGTCTAATGAAGTGGTTTACCATACTCAAGTTCGGGGCTGGAGTTTTGAGGCTTTGCATGGAACCTTAAAAATAATTCCGCTCTCTCAGACTCTGAGTAAGCAGCTGTAAAAATGATGAATGTCATGCATTTTGTGGGATAATAGAACACTGTAAAGCAAAATCATATTTGGCAAAGATTTTTTTACAAACTGTTCCAAATCTGAGGTCAATTACTGTTAATAACAGTGTGTGGCTCATTGCACCCTAATGAGGTTTGGGTAATGATTACAACCTAAACAAGAGTTCCACTGCGTGCATCTGGCCACATCAAAAATACCTCAACTAGTGCACTGCAATGGTTGAAAACATGTTGGAAACCATTGGATAGGCCGCACATAGACAAACAGGAGAATGTACATTAACAGAGATTTAGTGTTAAAACTCCTTTACTACATATTTATCATCCTCCCCAAAGCAAAGCCAAAAGTGATTTATGTCCATGCTTTAAAGGAAATGCTCAGTTTTCAGAACAGCGTCTAATGCAAGCAGACTCCGTGGCATGAAATGCTAACCCTCCCCTTAAATGAAAACACTAATCAGTTTCTTTCCACTGCTCCTGTGTTTTTAAATGCTATAAAAAAAACAGGGGCAGTGCATCAGATGATCAGTGAGATCTACCTACTCCTTCACCTCCTTCAGACGGGGCTTCCCTCAGGACCTATTACAGTTTGACTTATTCGGGCCGGGGTGAAAAAAGAGGAGACCCCTGACCTGCACGCCTGCCTCAACCTTCAACACCACCGGGGAAGAGGAAAGGACCAACCACAGAGCAACAACGGCCACGTTCCATTTCTTTTCCCTCTCATTAAGTTGGCCACCAATCACAGACGGGAGAAGGGGACATGGTAGCCTGCTCTACTGACCTTACTGACTCTGAAAATAGCAGACTTGGTGGCAAAATAAAGGAAATTATAATGGCAGATTACAGGGCCAGTGAAGAGAGCCAAAAGTATTGCATCAGGACACACTTGAATCTCAACAATGCAGAGATGATACTTAAAGACCAGTCAGCCAACACGGTCTCAAAAGACTTTTGGTAATTAAATGTAACATCCACACATCCAGACTAAACAGACGGAGCACGAGCAGAGGTCGCCCGTGACATTTGTTGCATGGAACATTAAAACTACAAGAGGGAGCAGCATGATAAACATGTGTTAATCATGTGCAGTGGTATTTCCCTGCATACTGCTTGTTGTTTCCTGTCTGATGGGAAACCTCAGGGAAGCACTGTGGGGTCCACGCAGGAAATCCGCAAATGGAAATGAGCTTGCAACCAATCCACCAACAGACATTCACGTCAAATCTCCTGTGACAAAAAGGATTTTAGGATCAAGTGGGTTTGGTGTTTAAATGGGTTTGGTGTTTAAATGGCGGAGGAAGGGGTAAATGAGTTCACTGCGTTTGACCAAACAAGAAAGGTTGAGGCGCTGTCGGGTTGAACGTGGGGCCAAAAGGGAAATCCCTGGTGTTGAATTAACAGAAGGGAGAGGCTCTGAGGAATAAAAGGAGCGTATTACTTAATAACGAGAGTCATGTTTGACGTTCCAGTGAAGACTTTATAATGTTAAAGCGTGAAAAGTGATTGTTGCAAAGGAAAAAAAAGAGAGGGCACCATGCTGGTTTATGAGAGGCACCAAACGTCTTTAACAGGAGCACACCGGGTTACAATAAGAACCATGTTTCTTTCTTCATGCTGCTCTCAGTGATGTAGAATTTAATAGTCAGTACATCCCTGTGTCTCTCAGTATGGGGTGAGGTTTATAGAAGTGGTGTCATCATAATTTCATGTGGATCGTAAAATCAAAAATGTTGTAGCTGTTACATCTGACCAGAGGAAGTAGGTAATTCAAAACAAGTTGAGTGCTGCCTCACAGTTCAAGCGTCACGCAGCCAATCCACAAACTCTATTTTGCACATTGTGGTTTGGCAAGAGTCAGTAGGCATTTTCTTGGGTTAGGGTCATCGCTGGTGGGGGTGGACAATATTTGGACCAGTCTATAACCGACCGAAAGATGACTGACAAGTGTTCTCCTCCAGTGAAACATAAACATAAACCTTTCTTTGCCTGGTTGATCCAAGCCAGTGTACAGTGGATTTTCTTGACTTTGCTTCAGGGTTTCAAAGTACATCAACACTAAACGTCTACAGCCAAGCTAGTGGCTCTGTCAGCAGTTCACTGAGCTAAATGCTAAGGTTTCTTTCTCAGCACTTACCACAAAGTACAGCTGAGGCCAGTGGGGATTTGGTCAAAAAGAATTGGATAAATTAAATAAGTGAAACATCAGTACATCAGGAATGTTATTAAAAGTCATCCTTGAGGGAGACATAATTATGTGTACAAAGATTTCATATGGCAAACCATCTGTTGACTTTTGTGGTAATGCCTTAACAACTATTGTTAAGGCATTACCACAAAAGTCAACGTTGTGGCACAGGAGAAAGGGTCATCAGAACCAGGAGGCTTCATTCTCTGGGGACCACAAGTGTCTGTGCAGAGTTACATGGCAGTCCATCCAATTGCTATTCCTAGAGCCATGCAGCTAGCATAACCCAGCGATAGACCCAGCATTTTTCTGGTATTGTCATATTACATCTTAACTATACTTACATCTAAGGCCTTGCCGTGGGTAAGTCATTCTGTCTTATTATCCATGATTTCTTGGCACTTTGTACAACTTCAAAACACAGCCTCACTTTTTTGTTAAAACATTCCTGGTATTTCACTGATTGTTCCAGCTTTGAACTGCTAAGCTCAATCAATTCTCAGTGGCTTTGTTAGGCGATCAGACTTGGTTAAACATTTGCTTACACTTTTCAGCACCATATACTGTAACTGCCAGAATGGACTCTTACGCGATAACGATTATGGAAATACAAAAAAAGTTCCAAACCTCTCAGCATATAAATCTTCGATTCTAGTGAGCTTACCTCCATCTTTGGAGCAGAGGTTGAGCAGGTTATGGACGGTATCCATCATCTCTTGCTGCTGTCTCTGCAGGGCCGTGCTGTTTCCTGTGGCACGGCTCAGCTGGGCTTCTAGCTCCCTGATAACTCCGCTCTGGCTCCCCACCAGGACCTGGAGACTGCCCTTCTCCTGCTTCAGCGTCTCCAGCTCTTCACGGTGACGCATCTCCATTTCTAACATCTTCTGCTCCAGGAGGCTGAGGGAAAGGAAAAAGAGGTCAAGACAAGTTTGTTATGGAAGAGAAGAAGTTGTTAATTACTGTCATCCTTCAAGGGCATCCAAGTCCGCTGGCCTGACTTTTGTTTTCACAGATTTTAATGGATTGAATATTGTTTTGAAATTTGTGTTATGATGTTACCAATGATTTACTGGTTATGAAATGTCTCTTTTTATTTTTTATATGCATCACAAATATGGGTCATTAAATCTAATTTTTTAAAACTCGAACTTTCCACTTTGGACATTTTTACTGCCTGCTGTTACTTTGTGATGGACACTGCAGTAATCACAATCTAAATATGGTGATATGCTCCTTTCACTTCACAACTATTTCCCAATGAGCAATATGAGAACACAAATATGAGAAGTTCCCACAAGACCAAAGTACAAATGATGATGTCTGTAGGTTTGGTTGCTATGTGTTCCCCACACAACATATACTTCACCATGCACATTGCAGACTTATCTGAGGTAAGTTACTAAGGCTTTTCAGTATATAAACATCATGCCTGAAAGATGATATAAGCTGACATCAAATTCATTAACTTATCATGTTTTCCTCATTATGGAAAACAGAAGAGACATGTACAAGATGGAATAATGTCAAAATTGCTAAAGCTTAGGGAAATTGCTCTCAGAAATGTATCTCCATAAGCCTCAACAAGAACTTAAAAGTCAGAATCACCAGAGACTTCGTTTTTAAATGGTGTTCATTTTTTTCAAAGTGATTGCAGGGAGTCTCTATGGATACTGCAATGAGAGATGTGGACCAAACCCTTTTAAACACTACATCATCGAAGACAATCCCACAGGACCAATCACCATAAAGAACAAGATTTGGAGACATGAAAATGTATCCAAAAGCCACATTTTAATTGCCTGATTTTGCAACAAATGCTCAGTGGTCCAACGTGGAAAGCGTAACCTCATGCATTTGAGACTGATTTACTGAACATCACAGAAATTACAAGCTTCCTTTTATGCTGTTGTATATATGACTGAATATTGCTTTGGAAAATGGTCAATGGGAGTTGGTAGCAAGCTTTTGTTTACACAATCCTGCTGAGAACAGCAGTACTTAAGAGTGAAAACCATTTTTTGCACAGACTTGGATCAACTGTATTTCCTTTTAGTCCTTTATCCTTTAGGCTATCTTTGTCCAGTTTTCTGCAGTATGGATGTTATCCAGTGTGTTTTGTTTGCTTGAAGTCTGTTTACCTGTTCTTGTCATGCAGCTTGCTGATCTCATTAGTCTGGACCATTAACTCTTTCTCCAGCTTGTTAGTGGAAAGAGAATTTTCCAGCAACTGGATCTCAAGCCTGGATGTCTGATTCAGAACCTGCCGGGAAAAGACAAACACAGAATCCAGAATATAAAAGTAGTAGGATGATATTATGCCTCTTTATAAATATAGCTGCAGTGAAACTAGCTAATATTGTGCACATGTGCACCAAACCCTGAAGACAAACCTCTCTGGTCAGGGCTGTATTTGGAGCTTTCTAGACACTGGGGGAACAAACAGGGGCACATATAAACCATCATCTTTGTTTTCATTTTGTCAAGTGTTCACCCCACACATGGTAACATTTAAGAGATATTTATCTCTGTTATTATTATTTTTTTAACTCTGCAAACAGTTATGTTTTTTTTAGTGCTTTACCAAAAATTACCCTCCGTTAGCTTTACAACTTTCCACCAACTCCTCCTCAAACTCCTCCATATAAACACTAAAAGGCTGAAAGGGACAGGCATTTATATAGCATCACTATTGTCTTTGGCCAGTCCTCTGTAACCTTTTTGGAGCAGCTGAATGTGGAATAGTCGGTTAATGGACCGATGGATCCTCATGGTCTTTGTGTGTGTGTGTGTGTGTGTGTGTGTGTGTGTGTGTGTGTGTGTGCATGAGAAAGAGATAGAGAACGTTTTATGGGACACATCCACATTTTGTTTTAGCGTTACCTGTGTCTCAACATCAGTTAACTTGCGTGTCTGTTCGGCTGTCTGAGAAAGAAGGTTGGTGCCCATTTCCAACATAGCCGCTGTGTGGTTGTGGACGGCGCTCTGCTGCAGTTGAGCCATCTCTGTCTTCATGCTCTCTTTGATGTAGTTCTCAATCTGAAGCAAAAAAATAAAGTTTCCAAAAGATGAATCAGACAGAAGAAAAAAGGGCATTTTTTTTAACGGTGCAGGATCGATAGATAGGGTAGTTAACATTGAGTGATATTATTTCCATGTAGGCACACAGCACATGCTCTGCAGTTTACTCATAGGTTTGCTGCATTCATGATCTTTTTATAAAATACACAGATCCCCTTAAAATTAAAACTCAAAGAAATATGTAGGCTGCGTGCATACTCATATCGTCATTTTGCATACATTGCTTTGTCAGATTTAAAGAATACTATATAATGTACCTTAATCAAGATACTATAAAAAAAAAAATCAAAATTCTAGGTTTCTTCATGCACATCTGATGAAATGCACAAACAAACATACTTTTTTCATCATTTAAGTGGAACTCAAGTGAGGAATTGGTTTAGCCAACACAGGCAGAGCCAGATGTAGGTGGTTAACTTTGGCTGGAAGAGGCAGAGATGAACAGATATTCACTGAAGCTTGTCTGGAAAGAACTCTTTCATCCTTATCTCCAAACAATGGCAAGAGGGAGATCAAGGCTTATGTTTGATAAGATTTCTCTTATGGATTAACTATATGGACCATCTGTGTATTGTGCTTTGATTCTTTACTTCATGTTCCCCCCAGTGAAATGTTCATTTAGGAGGGTTTTTCCTTCCCTTACTGTGGCTCAGGTAGGGCAGTTGAGCTATCACTGTTAGGACTTATTATACTGTATTTAGTCTCCTTGTGTCTCATTTGTATAATGTTTCACATTATTTTATATTAGATTAGTTTATTAGATATGGAAGGCTGTGTCTGTGCATGGACATGCTTTTGTTTTACAAATAAATCTGACTTGATTGGATTTTAAGTATCCAGTTGTTCATCTGGTCGCTCTCAGTCTGAACACACACTAAGATGATTCAATAATCGGCCAGTGGGGACATTTTTATTCACTTGATCTTTAAAAGATGTTGTCTGACTTTTGCTTTGGCTCATCAATGGCCTGTAACAGCCATTTGTCAGGGACGCATCAGCCAAGACAAATGAGTGTCAGACATTGCATGTGTTGGTGTTCTTAGTAACAGTTCCCGTCCGGCGCTGTAACTGTGAGCCGAACTAAACTGCTCACACACTGAGAAACTAGTCTGTGGGGGGAAAATGCTTTGTTTTGAGTTACAAGACACTTCCAGAGAAAGCAGATGGTGACAGCACAAGTCTAAATTCATTTTTCCAACCCTCAGTAGGTACACATTGTTGCCATTATCGTGTTAGTCCTCATGTCTGGTGATTACCTCCACCGGCAGTCCAGTCAAAGGGACCTGAGCACATTTGATTGAATTCGCATGGAAGGCCACATGCCTTGACACAACAAACATGCATTTAAACAGACAAACTAATTCCCACTAGCCAGAAGACCAGCTTGACTGTTATGCTTGCCACACTTTGGGGTGAATTGACACAAGTCAGTAAAAGGTTCGTAAGAGTTCTGGAATTTCAGGGCTTTCATTTTGGCCCAATTTTGACAATTGTACATTGGAGTGTGTCCAATTTATATTTGATTGAACAAGCAATTAGTTGAGTGAATAAATAGGTTGACAAAATGCCACAGCATGAAAAAGGACAATTTATATATTATCCTGGGTACACGAATACATGTAAAATACATACTGATTATGTTGGTTTTGGACCCATGTTAGCATTCATACATTTTTCAAACTGAAAGAAAAACACAGTATCTGTATCTGTTTGTAGTTTCAGGAAAATAATTTGCTGCTATTGTAAAGAATAGATGAATTGCAACATTTCAGTCAATTCCAGGTTGCTAGATAATGAAACAATCAAAACAGAGATTAATCACTTTGCTCTTCAATAGAAACAGTCAGTTTTCATTCATTTACGCAGGTCTGCCAAGTTGAATTAGCTTTTCAATGTAATATTCTTTCTTGGCAATGGTAAAGTGAAATGTAACATTTTTTCAGGCCGGATTTCAGGCATAATACAACTTCCCCTAACTGTGAAAAACATAAGGCTGATATAAGTGTCACTTTCCACATAACCTCCAATGTCTGGCCCAAGGAATTGGAAAGAAAACAGTGAGCCTGGAATTCACATAGCTCAAGTAATGATGGATTACTCGGCCTGATAATGAACCATAGAATATGACTGTGTTTGGTAATGGTTTTCAGTCAATCTAGAAATGTACAATCTCTGAACTACAGGGATGGTGGAGGTTTTTCGATACCCTTTCAGGTTGAAAATTTCAATTTCAACGATATTACTGTGTCCACCTTCTGAGGATGGTGATAAGCTTTGGAGAGTATAAGTCACCTTGAGAGAAAAGGTATCGAGGGGAGAGATGGCGGAAACTTAAGCTTAGCGTTCACTTCATGGCTTGTCTCTTAGGGAATGTGGCTGACTCATGGCTGAATCTAGTGGGGGTCATAAATGGAAAGTACCAAGGAGAAACAAGATTACACAAACACACCCAATCATGTAAAATCACCACTCGGGAAGCTGTAAAATAGGTCTACGTGGGTGTTGTGTTATTTAGATGGTTTCTAACCTCGACTCCAGTTAAATACTATGCTTTCCCAATCAGTGACTACCAATCGCAACTATTGTCAGCAATGAAAGCAAATACTGTTTTTTTTTTGCCAGAACTGAAATGCAAATTTGTGTCAGTTGGGAAAGGGATTGAGATGGTGAAATAAATATGAGTGCATAATGAGGATGCAGGTTATGGTGTTTTATTTTTCACTAAAACATGAGGTTCTTATGCCAATGACTGATTTCCTCCATTGTAACTTACCCATTTTTAGTCGACCTGAAACTGGAACCAATTTATTTATATTTTTTATGTGTTTTCATCAGAAGATAGCGACAAAAAGCCAATGAAATGACAAAACCAAGTGGTAACTTTGTCTGATACTCATAAATTCCTCTCACGAATGGGAATCTGATAAGGAAAAAGTTCCAGACCTGTAAACTTATGGTTTGGCAAGCTTCTGCGTCAGGGATACTCAACTTGCTTTTGCCACTTTTGCAAAATTACAACAGGCCAGTTCATAAACAAAGTTGTAATATTCTCTTTTCTTGCAGTGCTGCCAAGCAGGAATGCTGCACTTGAAGATTTAATGTTTTGACTCATGATGGGAAATTTTTCTGTCCATTGTTCAGAGATTTACCTCATGGTCAACCTCTTGATGTTTTCATTGTGAAAGACAGTCAGTCATGTGAAAAACAGTCAGCGGGCCATGTGGCAGCCAATTGTGGGCCAAAGACTGAGCAATTTTATCGATCCTGCGGTATATATCGATATTTTGTTTCCCCGCCGCGAGTATCGATACATTAAGTCCCATTCAAATCCCATGTGTTATGCCTGGCACTCTGCTCGCTGCCCATTTCCCCCCGTTGGCTTTGCAGGTAGATCGATAAGGTCAGCCAGCCGCTAGTCTCACTGTAGAGCATTTCTAGCACAGACGCCGACGTCTTCCTCTTCCTGTTAACGCAGTCAGAGTGAGGAGATTCAAGAGAATGGCGGCAAACATAAACCCAGCACCTTCATGCTTGAAAAGAAGAAGTGCTCCCACCACTTCAGTTTAACCCTCTGGGGACGGATTGGGTGGATCCACCCAAAAAGTCTAATGATTGACATATCTGTGAATATCTCTGAAACGGTTTATGATGGAGAGATGTGGTTTGTTTCACTGTTTTCCTGAGATTCCACGTGTCTGTCCAACACTTCTGTTCCACCGCGTAAAAGACCAATCGAAAAATAGATGTTCGGCAGACTCCATACGCAGTCCACAAAAGGACAAACGTTACTAGGCAGACTAGTTTCTTTTTCAACCAATCAGTGGATGTATCTATGACGTACTGGGGTCTCGTGGGGGAGGGACAACAGAGAGAGAGAGCTGTTTGTGTAGAACAGAGTGCAGGGGGCACCAGAGCAGAGTGACAGAATAACTTCATAAATACTATTTCTATTGAATGACAGGTTTCCCTCAACTTTCTGGAGGCTTTGCTAAGCGGCATGCCTCAGGAAAATGATGCAAAAATGTATGCAGCGTTTTTTTATTGAAAGGGCATTATTGTATTGTTCTTCACATATTTGGTTGAAAAACTGAATATGTACGTCAGGCAAAGGGACTGAAAAATAAAACTCTTTAATAGTATTATATGAGGTGAGATATGACAAAAATCTGATTAATTTTGTCCGGCATTTGCAAGCTGTAGACTCTCTGTCCAGTCAGAGCCATATATTGTGTAATTGATGCTTTCAGTTTTCAGTTTAGTTAATTCAATCCAAGTCAATGGAATACTTACAAGATGTCAGCAAAATCACACTGTCCCTTTAAAATCTTTCAGGAAATGATGTAATCGTATCAAATCATATCGAATTGTATCGTTTGCTGAATATCGTGTATTGTATCATGAGATTAGTGTATCGCTACAGCCCTACCAAGAACCCAAGAAGTCAAGGTTAAACTTAATGAAATGGTGGTCACTCATGACTGTACAGTCAGGTGTAACCATTAAAGTATGAGGGATGTTGTAAGACTTGTACTTAACAATAGCACAAGGAGAGAAGAGTCATGAAGTCAGGAGTGTCTATTATGCAGCAATACTTACTTAAAATGTGCTAACATTAGCCACTATAAGCCTCTGGTCAAACCAGACCAAATAAGGCTGTGGCTGCAAAGCCCTTAAGTGTATTGAAGAGAGGAATGGTGTGTTTTATGGCTTCTAAATTCAACTTTTACTCTTCTTTAACCATTTGTTAAAGATGAAATGTGATACGCAATGTGTTATTTCTTCTTTTAAAAGTCTCATTTTCAAATTTCAGGTTGAAAACTTTTGTCAGCTGCCCTCTGTGTGCGAACATTTCACACTTTAAAGAGACAGGAATTCAAATGAAAGAAAATAAAAACAAATCTGTTTTTTAGATACATTCCTGAGGGTGCAATAATACCAGGCTGCTTTTAGAAACTCGCCTCCAGCCTCACAAAACCACTGTTTGGTAAGTGAGAGTCACATAAACACAGGTTTATGTTTCCCTAAGTGCTACTTTACACCGAGGCATAAAGGTTTTAAGGTGGTGTGTTTGGCACAGTCTGGCTTCATGTGTTCATAAGGATTGCCTGTGACTTTAGTAATGATGCTACCATTAGTACTTTAACTGCACCGTCACAATGTGGCGTACTGCGTGTGCAGACTGGCCCGTTTAGACAGTTTATGAGCTACAATCGGCTGTTAATCATTAAACAAGCTGCTTTAGGCTGTCTCGAACATAAATGACAAGCTGTAGAACATAAAGCAGGATGTAGATTTTAAGAGCAAAGGGACTGTTCATCATACAGAGCGACAAGTGTTTAGGTTACTTGCTGAACTGCGCTCCGTGTGCACATTTTCAAGGAAAGCATCGCAGGCAGACAGCCACAAACTCCATCAGCTATGATCCCCAACATACATATCCTGTGCAATTTCATGGTGGAGCTGCTAAATTGCCATCGCTTGAGAGCCAAGAACAGGATAATCCCTCAAGATGATACTCCCTGCTATCATTGTTACAGATTACTACAAAATGTTTACCACTTTTCTGACATTTCCCATTTAGCCGTTCCAAAAGGGGGTCTTGATCTTTCTCTAAACAGCAGCAGTGCTGGTGCTGAGAGACACTGTGAGAGTTGAACACGGTGGGCCTGGACTGTATAAAACACTTACTGCTCTGTCACATCTCTGCTTATCTCTGGCTCTGTGTGTGTGTGGAGGTGATGGTGATGGTGTTACTGGGGCGGTCTGGCTTCTGGGATGCATCCCTTACGCTCAGACCTGAATCCATTTCAGACCACTTTAATGGACTAGAGCATTGGGGGCTGTTACCCACCCTTAAAATCAGCACCTCCTGATGGATAACAAGCCAGTAAATACTCTTAGGACTTCTTATCATCCACCAACAAAGAAGGCTGAATCTGACACTCCTCTTTTCAACCTGGGCCTATATTTCACTCAAGCTGAGCTTTAGAAGGTTTTAACCTGACTCACTGCCCCATGTCTCCAGAATTACGTCCGACCTCTGTACGTATTTTAGAAAGCCGTCAGTCACCGGCTTGTTTGTTTTAAAATCCACCTTAAAACTGTTTTAAGGCTCTCTGTCTTAAACTCTGTCAAGATTAGGTGAGTAACAACTTCTGTGACCTCTTTGACCTTCGCCAACATCCAGCCGTTTTCTCAATTGCTGCCACATTTTTTTTTCTTCACAGGAGTGACAACAATAGAGAGAGAGAGAGAGAGAGAGAGAGAGAGTGGTCAACGGTCAGATGAAAATATGACAAAATAGCAGCTTAGATTTGACATTGAAATATGAGTTTGATCAATTGACCATGAACACCTCCCCAAAACAGCAATTTTCCAATCATAGTTTGGCTATTGTAACATGCACTGAACACATACACCCACATACTGAGAAATGTTGGATTTCTCAACATGTTGAAGCGTTGTGACACTATCTCCGCGTTAAACAAGTCTGGCGGGCGGTGCCTTTTAGTTTAGCCTTTCCAAAACCAAAAACACATGAGCAGCGTTGCCAACTTGGCGGCATTCTTGACAGATTTAGCCGCTTTTCAGACGGTCACAGCAACTTTCTTTCTAAAAAGCAACTAGTGACAAATTTAGTGTCTTATTCAGATCATGGAAAAGGTGAAATGTAGTGTAAATAATTTCCATGCCTGCTGCACGGCCTACAGTAAGTGAAGTATGTGGGGCAGACACTCTCTCTTTGGATTTCTGGATTTTATGTGATAATTAAACTGAACTAAATATGCGTATAGTAGTAGGGTTAGCTTAGCGAAAAGTCAAATAGCATCATAGTGTAGAAAAGGGGTTTACAGTGAGGTGGGTGGTCCTCTGTCGCTCTGTCCGAAGAAAGTTGTTGATCTCAGGACTTTCCTCAGCCAGAAAGACTGACTGCCATCTGAAAAACAAACCAGCTACTGCCAGCACACTCCGCTCTAAGACTCTCTTTCTCTCCGCCTTTGCATTTTTCTTTCTTCTTTTTCTCTTTTGTATATCTGTCAAGATGCTGTTTTGTCGATGTTGATGCGTTTCATTCATGGATTTCCGAAGACATAATGAGGCCTGTGTACACAACCTGAAAACAAATCAACCGTTCATCTGTATAAATCATTGTGCTCACTCGGAGGTGCCCAAAATCCTTTTGGCAGGTTCCGAGGCACACCATTTTCCACCCTTCAAAGGGTTTCTGTCACAATGGTTTGTCAACAGGGCAGACGATAAAAGATTGCGAGGATATGGAGCCAGTAGTTAAGATTCAAGCTTGTTTGATTCGTTGCTTGTTTCTATGGAAAAACAAATGAGGTCTTCTAACCTGAGGGCAAAAGTTTGAAGCCAAATTGATTTTCCATATTCATTTTGTCTAATATGTGTGACCTGTATGGCCTTGTAAATCATTATGCAGCATTAAGATTTTAAAACAGACCACAAATAGTAAAAGACAAAGTGGAAAAAGAGATGTTAAATTCTGATGTGTTGAATTCTTCACATGATTAATGGTCTTCGTTAACGGCTGATTTACTTTAAGTTACAACAATAGAAAACCACAATAAAATAACAAGGCATGCGTTCAAGAAAAATCTGAGTAAATGTGAAAAATGTCTGAGACACAAACTGGCAGAAGTGTGACTAATTTAAGATTCAGTGTAGTTCATGAGGATGAGGTCAAACATCCAAAAGAATAAAAGCTCTGAGACATAAAAGAGAGACTGCATGTAAGTTTCCTTTGGGAAGAAAAATAACATATTTGAAAACATTAATTGGCCGATTTGCTTTTATTACTTATTCTCGGACACAAATTTCACATTTCTGATCTGCGTTTAGCTTTCTTCTGTATAAAAACTAACAGAGGAGAAAGTGCCTGGAGCTCTTTTTAAATGGAAAACTGAAGTGTTGTGTCTACAGGACATACCTTCAGTGATTAACTATGAGCCTTGGGGCTAAACGAATCAGAGAAGGTCGTCTGTAAGATGCAAGATAAAAGCCGGTTTCATCTGAAAAGTCAGATGAGGTATACAAATTAGGTTTTGACATTGTGTTATGAAAAGGATGAAGCATTGAAAAAGAGAAGTGGACACCGTGTTTTGCCTTGAACTTGAGTTCTCCAGCACTCTGGGGACGGTGTGAGGACATCCAACAGAAATGTTTGTTTTTCTTCTATTGTTATTGGTATGGTTGGTGTGGACACTTTTTATCTTTTATTTTTTTTATCTTCTGACCAGATTCCAGTAGCACCAGTATAACTCAAATCATTGACTGCATGTATTATTATGTGGAGGGTTCTTTTAAACCTCAACCTGGTACATTTCATTAATATTGAAATCACCTTCATATGAATGTCCAGATATTCAGAGCTGCAGCAGATTACTGTCAGCTAATACAGAATTAGCTCAGCAGATATAGGTGAGACCAAAGTATAATCCTACTGTAACGTCACCCATTAGTTTGTGGACTGTTTCAAAGCCTTGGGTTGGACATTATGGACGTTGTCGCCTTAGTTTTTCAGAGCCAGAAATGATATTATATTTTGGCAAAAACGTGGAGTTGGTGGATGATGTCCTGCGAACTGGCCTGCAGACTTTGTTTTCAAGGAGGAAAAAAATTGGTGTCTGGTTATAAAAATTCTCATATTACAACTAAACAGTTCACTAAAATATGTTTCTGAAATAGGCAAAGCAGTAACAAAATCTTGATACGTATTTGATCAGCACGGCCTAGTTTGACAGTTTGATCAGAGTTTCGTGAGTCTCTGTTTCCATGTTGTAAAGAGTGGCGGTGTGCCTGGTCACAAACGTTCTCGTATTACAGCTAAACAGTTCTAAAAAAGATGTTTCTGAAAACATTTGAGGCGAGAATTAGGCAACGCAGAACAGAGTCTTGATTCATATTTGATCAGCACTGCCTAGTTTGACTGTTTGATCTGAGCTTCGTGTGAGCCTGCTGTGTTGAATCTAGCGACCATGTGACAATAAACTCAAGAAGCAACTGTTTACTGAGGACGTGCAATTGTCGAGGCCAATGGCATTGCTAAATGGGGCCATTAGACAGAATGCAGGTTTAAGACACTTCCACGTTGCCTTTACATCACAGACGAGGCAGTTCAGTCCACTAATCATGCTGTCAAAAGGAGCTAATTCACCAAGATAGATGTGAAAATATTGGAAGAGCGAGAGGCAGACTGGGCATCAAAAAGGCAGCAGGGAGGAGCAGTGTGTAGAGCCACAAAATTTCATCACATCAAACTCTGAATTACGGAGTTGGTAATTGTTGGGAGTGTCTTAAGTGTTACAATGTAAAGAGGTAAAGTCTTGTGGCTTTGAACACTGAATGCTGTTTCTGGTTAAACAAAAATGATCTTACCCTTCAATCTCCGTAGGAATCCGTTCCATAACGTTGTCAGACACTTACTCACTCATAACAATCTGAGCCTGTGACTGGCAAACACCCTTTAAAACTCTTTAATAGGTGTAATTTGGCAGTGCTCAATAGCCAGTTTCTCTTCTGCCATCTGCAGCACTCTTTCTCAATACTGGATCAGTGACAAATTTTTTTTTGTCATTTTTAGTGACCCTCAAATTTCCATTCCCTTAGTGTAATCAAAAACAAAATTAATTATAGACCCATGTCTGATATACAGATCATTTGTAGCACCATAATGCTTGTTGTCTCCTTTGGATGGAGCAGTACCCCCTAAAAAAAGTACTAAAGAACGAATCTGACTCCATCTAAGACAATCCTGCCTCAAACGCTGTACTAAGTTCTATTATATAACTAAGTTATATTTCTTTCATGTTTGCTTCATATCTCAAATAGACAACAATGTTTTCGAGATAATCTCGATTTTAAATGAAAATAAAAACAGTGCAACGTAAGCATGTACATTTTCAAAAATCCTCAGTTACAGTCCTGCTCTCTAATGTCAAAAGGGGCCCAAAAATTACTCCAATTAATTATGCGGATCTGGCCGTATGGGAGAGGAAGTACTTGCATTCACCCAAGACATGGGAATGCGTAACGAAAACCAAACAATCAAACAAACTTGGACCTGCTCATTCATCCAGAGGTCTTAAACAGTGAACGCAAGCAGAGAAGCAGTGTATACTTATTGTGACGCGAGTTGTCCAACATGGGAATGTGTCCTCAGGGACGCATCCGTACAGGAATGCCCCTGCCTTTTGGTGTCAGTGCTACCAGGCCATGTCAGTCTGCCCCTTTTTACTGAAATACTACAACCCCATCATCCCACAGAGGGGGCATTTAACATTCAAATATTTGAGATAGCATTCCAGCGTACCCTCTAAACATCACAGCAGGGGATTCCTCTGCCAAAAAGCTGCAGGAATAGATGCAAAAGGACATGTGTTATTTTAAGCTCAGCCATGACAGAAACATATGCATACTGTTGTGTGTTAAACCTCCTAGCCGGGCAAAACTTTGGGGGAAAAATGGTTCCAGTGTTCCAGTTTGTGTGCCAGCACTACTATCTATCAAGCTGGATGTCTCTTCTAATCAAAACGAATGGGTATTTAATGACAGGGGCTGTTTCCTTCAACGTCAAATCCCTGTTTATCTTTCATCCTAACATCCCATTAAGCGAGGTCTGCAGAGTTTAGAAGCCATCCCTGTAGTTGTCCAGGGTTACAATCACCACACAGACTTATAGTTCTTCTCACTTGCTCTCTCTGCCGCTCTCTATATCTCTCTACCTCTCTGTGTTTTGCTCTCCCTCCTTCTTTCTTACAACCTCTGCTTTGCTTCGCTTCTATCACCAAAGACGGACTGACACTATCTCATCAGGTCCAGATTAAGTTACTTACGAGTCATTTTCTACTCTACCATTGTTGCTTTTGCAAGTGCTGAACACACTCTGCACTATATATCATAGCAGTGGCTGCATGAGGCTCTTTTAAGTATGAAGATACATTAAGGCAGTATACTGTAGAGTGTGAGTGTGTGCGTGTTTCCATGTGGGCCCAATTTCCCCTGAGCGATGTTGAACCGACACACAATCCAACCAAAGGAGATGAGCAGGAAGACGGTGCGCAGTAGCCTGACTAAGATCTCCACATTGAACTGCTTCAGTCTGACCTGTGGTTCATCACGGCTGCTTGTGAGCAGGAAAATAGAAGTTGGTGTTAATGTGCAGCTCGTAGCTACAATTGAATCACTGCCATAGTGCAACATTAGAAAGATTTTCTGCTGTGTGACCCTCCAGCCGATGATGGATGGAAAGGCTGATAACATGCATGCATGGTTGCATGTCTTTGTGTGTTGCTCTTTCTAGAAAAGCTGCAGGATAAATACGTGAGTCATGCATCGAAAATTAGCTGAAATGAGCATGGACCATCTGACTGTACGATTTGTCACTGACAATCATGTTTGAATCGTTTACAGCAGATTTCTGCCAGGCCAAGATTCTGAATAAGACAGCAAAAAAGAAAAGGAAGATTTCGACATAGATGACACAAAATGTAATGTATGTATAATCCCTGGCCTTTCATGTGTCCAGGTTTATGTTTATTTTTGCATTTTTTAGCCTGGAGTGCGCAAGATGTGTGTATAAACACAGACGAAAGCAATGGATGGATCAAATTCTCAAAACCAGTGCAACTAAACCAAGATCATTTTGTTCAGACTTCAAAGCAGAACAACCTTGCGCATCACACAGGAATTCCCACAGACCTCCACAACATCAACCATACTTAAGAACAAAGACATATCTCTGCCAAACACACTCTTACCATCTCATCCATGTGCCCCAGGAGGGAGAATATGCTGCAAGTAGCATGAGATTATTAGAAATATGTACTCATTGTTTTGTGCTTTGGTGATCAACAGTTTTCCAATCTCACCTCCAGGTCAGTTCAGTGGAGCTTTTGATCATATCACATGCTCACCATCAATTGCCATGGAATTATGGGTGTTCAGATTTCATCTTTCCATTTTTATGAGGAATTTAAGGACTTCCTGATCATGTTGGCTAAAATGTACTTAATAGACCTTTGAGTAAGATTTTTTTCCCTGCTGTTCCAGAGATTAATAAGGAACTTTGAAACTGAACTTGAACATGAATGTGAGGTCCTCTTCAGTGCTCTAATAACTAGAAATGTGAACATCTAAACGTCATGATCATGTGATACTAGCCAAGTCAGAAACAGCTACTCATAAGCGGACCTTGAGATTGTTGAAATATTTAACAGTTCTCCATACTCCCAACATGCAACATACTGCAGGTTGGTATCCCTGTAGCAATTTCTTGACTGTCTAGTAAGACAGGCGGTGATAAATCAGGTGACTTTTTAAGAACAAGAAAGTCTGCAGGAGGAGGCAGGTTGGATACATCAAACACTCTTTAGCCAGTTTAACCGCTGTTTGTGTTGTTGCTGTGGTAACCAAAGTAAATACTTCTTTCATGAACTCCTGTACCGTTATGTCAGGTAAGTAACATGATGATCTTTTCCTAAAACTAAGGAAGTTGTCCATCTATCCATTTTCCATAACCACTTATCCTTATCAGGGTCGTGGGAGGCTGGAGCCGGGCTACACCCTGGACACAGTCAGCAGTTCTTCACAGGGCTAACACTTACAAATAACCTCTTTAAGGAACGCCTAAATCTCTATTTTCTATAGCTTTATTTTGAAAGTCTAACTGGACGTGGCATGTTTATTTATTTCATTATGAATTACTATATTAAAGCAAAAATTGTTTGGTTTGACCAACTATTAATGATGTGTCTTATACTGCTCTCAACACCATGCATCACTAAGATGTATATATCTATGTTCATAACAGGAGTGCTGTTTGACAGTGGCTGAGTAAATGTGACAGCCTCTCTTCTGTCTGGACTTCACCTCATGAATGTATCCGGTCCAGAGAAGTAACATCTCATCTGATCCTTTACAGGCCATCAGTTAAGCTGAAGGTCCTTTCACCCAAACACAGACTCACGTGTACTTCAAACAATGTCATGCACTAACACATGTGCAGAAATGGACATTAGTGTGACAAAGATTTGTCTGTATACACATTCAGAAATACACACACACACACACACACACACACAGGCCTCTGGAGGATTAGCCCATCCATCTCAGAACCACTGCAAACATGTCAATTTAAATAAACATCAGGAACCATTTGTAAGCGTTTGTATTTTGGTTGTAAACCCAGACCAAAAAGCACATCCATCTGTTCAATCCACAACAGATTTATGAGCCAGTTCCTGTTAAGCTGCACACTGTCAGCTACTGCAATACAGATGTACTTCAGGGAAGAGTTAACTGCAAGAATACAATACTTTGAATATTTATTTACTAAACAAGTTAAAATCAATTATGAACAATGTAATAAGATAACAAAACAACCACATTTGACAGCCACCTCCTGAGCCTACAGTAAATATTCACTCACCTCAGATAAAACTTAAAAGTTTGAATAGAGAATTGTTGTCATGATGTCTTGGATGGTGCAAACAGATGACTCTCAGAATCATGAAATAAATGCTTGCACACAACTGAAACACATGTCATGACACCATTTGACTGATTATATAATCTTTACTGGCCATGTTTATCTGGTTCTGTCATCCATAGTGTGCAGCGTGCCCCTGTAGACAACAGCTTGATGCAACAGCCATGAATGAACATGACAATACACATATTGCTATAAAAGCTTTGACTATCTAACTGGATGGTGAAATTAAGTATTAAAAACACAAAATCAAGGAAAATAAGGACCATTCAATTTTTATGCTCATTTTCATTTATGTTTCTTGGAATTAGTAATAGTCCGATATACTGGATCAGCACTGGTAAAGCACCAAAACTGACCTCAAAGCTGCTCTTTTTATATTGACAGTGGATCAATGATCAGATGTCTGTGAAAGGGGTTGCTCTTAGTGACTTCCACTTTCCAGTTTTGTGGGTGTCAGCACCCACCAGTCTTTTTTTTTTTTTTTTTTTCAGCAAAGACTCTGATAGACCTACTGTCAAAGCTATCTGTTCAGCACCAAGCAGACCAGACTGACAATCTTAGTAACTAGCATGCAATCATAGTAGAGAATTTAGTGGAGCAGCTAAAGAGTATGATTTTTTTTGCTCAGGAGCTGGTTGAGACCAAAGCAGAGCTAAAAGGAGAGTAAATATTGAATTAAATGTTAAAGTGTGCACACGAGTCCAAATTAATGTCAATGCTGTGGTGTGTCTGCTGGATTTTTACACTAAAATCTGCCTAAAAATAATATGTGTTACATATTATACATATGATGTGTTACAGCCTCATGTTATTTTACTAATTCACGGATAATCTAAATCCACTTTCCACGTTCACAAATCCACAAGTAAATACATTGTCTGTAGTGAATACCATGGGTTTATGAATCAGAAACATGCATCCTCAGTCTGAATCATAGCATGCGATACAAACAGCGTACAGCAGGTGTTTTCCATCAGCTAGTCACCTGCCATGACATCAGCCAATGGGATGTCACCGAAAGTGCAACACACTGAAAAGATAAAAGAAATGTGGTGAATGGTCAAAAACATTTTTATTTTATGAGGACTTTTGACTCGTGCTGGACTATGTTTTAAGCGTGTTATTTTCAGACAGTGGCAGTCTCTTTGCCAGCTCCAGCTCTGGTATTGTATGGAATGTGAGAAGCCTGGCTCTGGTCCCAGACAAGCCAAACACAGCTCTGGACATGGTTAGGAGTGTGTTTTCAAAACAGATTTGACGGTGTGCGTGCATGTGTGTCTATATCTTTTTTTGTCTTCGTACGTGTATGTGCATGTGTGAGCAGGACGAACGAGGTGTCTCACCAATCAAAGCACTTAACCGATAAACCGAGATCCGACACGCTCGATTTGTCAGAGCCGCCCACAGAAAACAGAGACGCTATAAGCTATAATCAGCCTACCATTCTGCATAGTTCCAGACTGTCTACCTTCAAGATGTGTGTCTCAAATCATAAGTTAATAAATCACACAATATACACCCACACCAAACGACAAAAGAAGATTAAATAAATAAGTGAGGTCATTCCTGGATGTGACTCGGAGGTTTAAAGAGCAAGTGGCTCCTATCCCGCCACCACAAAAACAAAATAAAAACAATGGAGCCAACCATTAGTCATTTCAAGATCTATTTGGCCCACTCTGTGAGGGGGTGAAAATGTTTCTTCCAGTATCTTACACTCTGTCCCCATCGCCTTCTCTCTCTCTCTTCACCTTTATTTGTTCCTGTCACCAGTTTTCCAACCCTCTGACTGCTTTTACAGCCCATTTCTTCTTCTTTTATCTCTTTAAACCATCTGACTGCGATTCTTTTTGTTTCTTCAATTCGAAACCATGGCAACGCTCGATCCACAGGGCTGAACTCCAAAAAAAAAAAGGTGAAACTGCTCTGTCCCCCTGGAACCTCTGGAAGGCTCCCAGCGTTAACAGACAAAGACATCCTCTCAAAAAGCAACATCTGTTGGGGAGAGTCAAAGAGACGCTGCGGGGAGAGACGGCCTCAGAGGCAGCATGTGGGGAAGCTTCAGGAATTTTTCTCCCCCACTTCACAGACTTTACAGAATGAACTTTGGGATTGATAATTGACAGATACAAGGGGATCAAACAACTGCACTTGAAAATTGGATGAAAATGAAGCATGTAGGGCAGCACAACTCAACCACAGTGTATTCTGATTTTTCATTCCCTTGCTTCGTGCCAGAACCAGCAACACAAGACATGCATGTTTTCTCACTGTTATCTTTTCCTGGAAGTAAAGCACACTGACACATTATTGTAAATCCACGCTACGTAGACGTCCTGCGGTATCCACTGTGCGGAGCTCAAATTCTCCAACACAGTTTTGTTTTTCAGGGCCGTTTCAGTTCCCCTGACCTTCATCATACCTTGATTTACAGCACACGACCAAACCGAACCTGAAGTCTGCAGGAAAATAAATAGCAGCAGATACGGGTGAGTAATATTATCATCTACTCTGTTTATCAAGAGTCATTATAAAACCAAAATACAACAAAGATAACAGCCAGCTCTGCCACTGAAATAAGTTCAAACACAGTTGTGATTTGCTGCACAGGCTATGATAACACCACATCACTTCCCTGTTAACCGCATGCACAGACTGGCTATAATGGCTAATGTTTCTCTCTATCTCAGCTATTGCTATCTCATATTTGGCTCATAATCATTCAACCTCAGTAGTGGCAGAGATACAGCCATGAACCTTGTCCTTTTGGCAACTCTTCTGACCAAAACTTACACTCTCAGTACTAATGACGTCCACTTCCCTGCCCAAAAAAATATTATTTATTCTCATTCTTTTGCTCTCATTTCAACCATTTTATAATAACATACTGAAATACCACAGTAGAATTAAATATCTAAACATCACTTGCATACCTTAGCAACACACTGCAGAGTGCTCACATTCATAATAAAGCAAGGCTGCTATAATCAACATTTTTATATCAACATGGATTCATATAATAGCTTGTGCTGACAAACCCACAGATAATTATCAGCTAACTCTGCAGCTACCCACAGCTCTACTGAATGCTTTAGCATCTTTTCGATGATTATTTTGGATTAATCTCCCACAACTTTCATTTTTTGGTTCTCACTGTGCCATCAGTGGCTGTTTTCTGCCTGTCCAATCAGGGGTGTAGCACTAAATTCTCCCTGGCTATTTCTTCTCATATATTTATGATCCCACCTCACATGAGAGCTGTGAATGTCCCCTTTTCCTTACGTTGGGCTATTTGTCTCTAGGATATTTGCTGTTTGTTCTGGCGTTTTTATTAAAATATCTATCTGTCATCAACATAAGCTTTCAGAAGAGGGGTTAGTGTTTATTGCAATAGGAGGCACGCTGGTTTCACTTTTTGGCACGTTAAAATCAGAAGCTGAATTGAATTGATTCAATGTTGAAATTCCATCAGAATCATCATTGGTTGAGGTTGAATAATTACTGATAAAGTAAACAGTGATTTAATGTTGATTCAGTGTTGATTCAGTGTCTGTCTGCTTTCTGGGAATTGGTTGAATTAATGTTATTACAATGTGGGTTCAATGATAAAACAGTGATTAATTTTAAGTTGAACTAACATTTATGTCTGTCTAGATCTATTTTTCATCATTAAAATAACATTATTTCAGGGTGAAAACCTGATAAAAAAAATCAAAGTTTTATTTCAATGTTGAGCAACATTGATTCAATTCAACAGTTTCGTTGATGCATCAGCACTGTTTCAATGTTGATTCAATGTTGGCCTGCTATCTGGGTGGTTAGTGGTTAGATAATGTGTCAATTTTGGTTTCATAGCTTGTTTGGCTGCCTCCAAATGGGCTAAAAAAAAATCAATTAACGCAGGCAAACAGATCACTTTCATACCTGAGTGACATGCTGCAGAGCACTCACATTCACAAAACCTCCAGCAACCAAACGAAGAAAAATTGGTGCCATTAAGGGGAGTGAATATACTCGAGGGCACATAGAAACACAAACCTATCAGAGGAAGCTCTCAGTTTATCCCACAGACGCATCAGTGGGTGCCAAGCTACAAGGCTAGCTACAGTGTTTTCAGAAGGGATACATAAATCTTGGTTACCCAAATGTATAACCTTGTAATTAAAACAAAATAAATCCCCATAAAGTACTCACCAGAGAGTGATTCACTCAGATGAATGATGGAAAAAGAGCCACATGCTTGCGTTATAGGTGTAGTAAGTTAAACTAGACAAATTCAAGACACAGTTAATTTAACCAAGAAATTTTCTTCTTCATTTATTGAGCTGTAAAGAGAAATATGTGTCTGCCCAATATCAAACCTACCAGCATGTTTGAGGCCACCGGCTGCACTGAAATATGATTTCTGGAAAAAAGGGGGTCTCAAAACAAAGTGGCTTGCCATATTGAGCATGACAAAACTACTAAATGCCCCTTTTCCTGAGGAACATTAAGAACACTGGGCTCCATTTTCACATCCATGTGGAAATACTGTGGCACAGCCGTAATGCTTTCCCTTATTCCCATGACATGCTAAGCAGAAAGCTCAGTTTCCTTTTCACGTTCATTCACAGTGAAAGTACGTCCAAGACAACTTCTCTGGAAGCTGTTATTCTAGTGTCCTTCAGCAATCTCCATGGTTTCCTTTTTATAAGTTTCGGGGTCAGGAAGGAAGAGCTTTTTATTCCTCTGAGCATTTCCTAGCCTTCTGCATCATCCGATTGTTAGTTTTGGCCCACATTATCAGTGAAAATAAACTCTCAAAGAGGCAGTCACCCCTAAAATAGATAGGTTTCTCTTTGGATCTCCAGACATTCTGTGTGGCCCTCTGATAGCATTAAGTAGAGAAACATATTCACCCTTTCTCGTATGAACTCTCAGTATGTAAGGGAAACAAGCTGCTGCCCACATGGCGCTGTATCCTTTTTAAACCAGTTTATGTAGAACAGCCATGTTCGTCGAGATGCAGAATGATGGGAATTTCACAGGGATAAGACACAGCCGATAGTTTCCCCCCCTCCTTTGGTTCAACAGCTTAGTTTGGCACAAGCCATCCCTCTCCAGAAACTCTCAACCACTTTTTACTGTCTCCACCAGGAGGGAAATGTGAAGATCTATTACTTTCACTCCCAATTGCAGAAACAGAATTTGGCTTTCAAAACTTCGATCTGTGCCAAATTTTCATTGTCCTTGAAAATAATAGTTAAGCGGATATTCTCAGATGTGCTTCATCTACTTTTTATTTAGTCCAACCTTTTCTTTTATCCCAGATAAGCAATCCGTTCTCATGTTTCCAACAAGAGACTGATCCTCGTTGCCCTTGAGTTCACCAAAACACTAACTGGCACTAAAATCTGATATATTATACCAATCTGTTATTAGCCTTCTTTCTACCTGTGAGTAGAACTCTGTTTCATACTTCAATACTTATTTGGTACTGATGAAAACAAAAGCTAGTATCTGACTTTTAACTGCCTCAAATTGTTGGACAATTATGTCTAATTTAGAAATGTAAGGAGAACTCCTGTGATTATATAGAATGAAACTGATGAATGACAATATGTGTTGGAAGTGTAAAACAGAGGTAGGAACTTCTCTGCACTGTGTATGGGAATGTGCATTAGTGACCCCATTCTGGGGTCACTAATTCTTGTGGACTTCTTGAGTAACTGGTCAGGCTCAGCAATCCCCCTGACTCCTGCTATATGTTTACTAGGGGACAGATTGCAAAAGAACTCTTTCTGTCATCATGGTGGGCTTGTTCACAGCTTCCAGAGTTATTTTCAGACATTGGAAGACTGCTGTATCTCCTAATCTGAAAAACTACACTAATGCAATGGTGGAGACCACATCTTAGGAGTCTATGCTTTACAAACTGTCAGCTAACAAGGAGGATGGGATGACCTCTTGGGATCTTTTTTGGACCAGGACAAGGAGTAATGAAAACTCAGCCTTAGGAATCAGAGACTAAATACAGCACAGCTCTTTTATTTCTTTTGTGGACTGGATTCCCCCATATTTATTTGTTTTTCTTTCATACTGCATTTTCTTATTTTATTTTTATCTGACATGTCTTAATATGTTTATGCCAGACTCCAAAATGTATTATTAATCCTGTACTTATACACTCTAATGTAAGGAGAGTCACAGTATCACTGCCTGTATTTAGTAAAACATATCAGTATATATATATATATTAAAGGTGGACATTGGTGTCCCAGCACTGCTGACAAAAATCTAGTAATAACCATCCTTAACAGTAAGTTTCAGAATCCATTTTAAGATTGTATTCAATGTTTTCCATGGAATAGGTCAACAGTTTGGGAAATATGCTTACTTTATTGTTGAGAGAATATTAATTGCACTAATGTCTGCTCCCATCAAAATTCTTGAGATGAAACTGTTCTGCTTGTTCTAACGTCTAAAAGGCCAAATAGAGCATTTTGTTGCTGTGAAAGCCTGCACACCTTGGAACAACCTTTGGACTAGGTGCTAATAGCTATCTTTCAAGTTCACTCCTTGTCACACTGGTGAGATGGGTTTAATAGAGCTGTGTTTGCAATCTGTCAGCCAATATCTATTTTGAGAGATGGTGCAATGAACGCCTGCTGAATGGTGGCACTGTACATATAGAAAGAAAACAAATGCAAGCACAGATTCACATTATACATCTGCTCCATCCTTATGTTTAGAAAGGTAATAAAATATTTGGCAAAGTTTGGCCATGAGGCTGACATTTCTTATCTCTTTTAAAAAAATTAAGGAGGAAGTGACTGTGGAGATATTTTTTCTAGCATCATGCTAGCTCACCAGTGTATTCTGTGTCATTGGTTGTAGTCCCATTGTGGATGGTTGGTCCAAAATTTTATGTCAGAATTGTGTTGTTTGGTCCACGAAGTATTCTCCGAGTAATGATTATTTTTCTGCTGCTTGTTTTACTCTTAAACCTTAATTTTCAAAGCATCATGGAAATTCTGTTAATAAAGGTGCTGAACAACTAAAGGTTAATGGTTAGTATTGTTTTAAGTAGCTTGTTTCCTGCTGCATTTTCTCTCTGACATCAGAGCCAAGCTTGTCTGAGGCACCTTGCCTTGCAGACAGACCTGGGAAGTAATCCTTGGACAAACACAGGCCACCTTTGACTGGTCAGGAATGTTATCAGGGTCCATATACTCTATCCTGGGTTGAGGAGGGAAAGATCGCAGACTTAAAACACTTCCCCAACAGCTGTTTGCTGCATCACTCTCTCCATCTACCCCCCACACTTGGACTGATCACCCAGGCATGAGGAGGTTCTATCTGCAATAGTCTCCTCCGTCCTTTCGTCTCTTTCATCAGGGCTGGCTGGAGCAACATCAGGGTGAGCTCTCGTTTAGACAAGCAGTAAAAATGCTGGAGTGATTAAGATAGATAGACTGGCCAGGACACTTAATCTTCTGGCCAATGAAAAATGTTAACTGCATCCTGATGTCCCAACCCCCCCATGCTGCGTAATTAGGCTGAATTACCACTGTGTGTTTAAGTGTCCCCTCTGAAATGCCGACTCCAATTCCTCTCTTGTGCTAATCTTTTACTTGTTACTCGTGTTTGTCTGGAGTCTGGATGTATGTTTTTGTAATAACATGCATTGAAAAACAATATCAGTGAATGAAATGTACTCCAACAATGACTACATGATATAATCTTGTCTGTGTTGGATTATTTAAAAATAAAGTCCTATTTGAATTAAAAATATCTGCGTTCCTGCAAAACTCCAAGGTGTCACGAAAGAAGCATGATAACATCAGTGGTGATGGCAGACAGTTTTCATAGGCTCCCCCCTTTTTCTTTTTTACATCGGAGGAGAAAGTTGCTCAAGAGGTCTCATTAGTCAAACCTTCAGTCCACCATCGCTGCCGTTCTGTTTTCATAGTATCACTTGTACTATCACAGACAGATGAGGTCCACTGAGCAAAGATAAAGCCGGTGTTATTTCACCCCTGGCCTTTCTTGACACATGGATAGCTTTTGGGAGCTGTACAGGTTTTTAGACTTCAGACTCAAATACTGAAGTGCTGTAGAGAGTCATTAATAAAAGGTGCGGTATATTTCTTGAATGAGATAAGCGCGTGTTGGTGCTCAGCCCTCTGAGGTCAGTTTTTAACAGCACATTTGTTTGTGTATCTTGTTTGTTTTTATCATTTTCGGCATAAAAAAGTAAATGTACGCCCACAACTACGTCAGAATTGCATTAAACCTTGGCACACACCATTTACAGCAAATTCCTCCTGTGAACTGAGATAAAGTCAGTGATATGCAGTCCACTGATAAGCTGATATTCCACAGATTCTAACCTGTAAACTCAAAATCCTTCTTATACAATATTTCATTTGCATTGGTTTAGTAAGATAAAGGTGGAGCATAGCCTCCAACACTAAACCTCCCTAATTACAAATTCAGTCAACGTCTTGCTGTAACATAGTGTGACCAGCGCCTGGTTAATTGATGAAGAACGATCATTTCCTCCAACCCGAGGAGTGAAAAGTTGACTTTAAGAGTAAATGAAAAGCAGGCACACAGCAGAGTAGCCCAGACGTTTTGGGGAGGACACGCCAACTGCTAATGAATAGTATATTGATGAAGTTCAGGTTAATTTCTCTCAGTTCCATCAGGTGTTATCTGTGTGCACATTTCGTTTCGTGCTGCACCGAGTTGTTTTGCAGGCAAAAATAAACCAGCTTTGAGCAATTAATCACAGACTGAACCTGCTAATCTTATTTGAGAACGTCAATATTGTGGAAAGTGGAGGGGGCGAGTGGAGCCGGTTCTGCCGAATTTAGAAGTTTGTTTATTTGATTCATGTGTTCATTTCAGAGAGATAGTCTCGCTCTCTGTGGAGACACAAAGTCTCAAATCTAAGAAAAGCAGAGTGCTTGCCAAGTTATATCGCTGTATCAGTGATGGCCTCACAGTTTGCAGCTCATTAACATCACAGTAGAACCATATTTGAACATAAACACCTCAGAGACTATAAATAAATTGTAATTTGGTTGTTTGAGGGTAATTAAAGAAGAAGTGAATCAGCATGATTGTTTTATTCTATAGAATAATCAGACAGGTTACAAAGTTTTTTCTTTCATGTGAGTCTGGATTTTCAAGTCATACTCACACGTCCTTGACTTGAATAAATAAAGGGAGCATTCTCTTTCTCTGTCTTTCCTCCTCTGAGTGTCTCTAGGGGCTCTCTCTGACTTCCTGCCATTAAAGAGACAGCCCACTGGAGAACAGGGGGTGACTGACATATAACTACCTCTGCTCTATGACCGAAGCTCTGCACAACTCAACTGGACATCTGTGGAATTTACTCAAAGGGTAGTTTACTCAGAGAAAAACAGAAAGTAAGAAAGAAGTAAGAAAGTAACATGTTTATTGGACGGACGCAGAGCAACACACTCAACCGTCCCAGATGTCTGTGGAGGCTGTGAAATCAGACAGCTGTGTGACATCCAGAACAAAAAGTTCATTTCAGATAATGTACACAGTTACATAACAGCAGAGCAGAGTTGATACAAATTGTGCTCCTAGATTATTAAAGACACATTTTGTTGACCACAATGTATATTCCAGTTTATCCATTAATTTGAGACGTTTACATGAGACTGAGGATGCTGAACATTTTCCCCCTCTTTGGCGCATGTTCTTCATTTTTCGCTTCGTCTGTGTGACAGTCTCAAACTGGTCACACAGAAACAATTGTCAACTTCTAAAGCACATAACCTCTCCTACTGACAAACACTCTGACAAACAATGTGTCGGCCATGAGAAAACAGCAAACACAAGCCCACTTTTGGTCTGAGAGCCTCGACCCGAAACTAAAATAAGTTATCTTGTGAAGCCACAAACAGACACTCTGCGGAGACCACACACCCATCGGAAACACAAATATCTCAACAAACACACCACAGTGTGACCGCTTCAAAAGACACGCATCCAGCCTCATGCAGCCATGTTGTAGATGTGATTCAACACGCAAACCTTTAAACATGCATCTGATTAAAAACTGCATTCCTGGTTCCATCTACCTTAAAGAACATGATATGAACAGCAAACCACTTTGTTAGTCAACTTTGTTAGTGCTGCACTGAAACTGCACACCACCCTGCTTACCTTCTGTAGCCACTGCGTGTAATTCTCCATAATGTGCTCGAGCTGCTGGATCTTCTGGCTGGGAAAGTCTGGCTCAGGTGGCGGAGCATCTCTCTGGAGAGAGTTGGTGTTGGGCTGGGGGCTGCCGGCTTTCGCCTCCCTGCAGGAGCCTCCTCTGCCTCCATCTCCCTCAGGTAGGATGAACGTATAGGTGCACTGGCCATGTTGGATCTTATGAAAGCGCCTGTTGCTGTAATTATTACTACCACTTCCTCCACTACTACTGCTGCTACTGCTACTGCTGCCGCCACCTGTGCTGCTGCTGCTGGTGCTGCTGCTATCCGTCCCTCTCCTCTGCTCCCCACCTCCGCAGTTCACAATCACCAGAAGTGCTGCCAGAGAGACCAAGTGGTGGCCAAAGTTGTACCACAGCATCATATCAGCCTGTGGTAAAGGTTGCAGGTGAGTTGAGTTCTTGTATCTTGAGCTGCTCCTTCTTCACTTTGCTGGATGTTCCCTTCAAAGCTGGATCAATCAACAGTGAAGAACACCGTCAGCCTGGAACATGCGCCATCCATCTTCACATTGGACCTCCGACATCAAAAGCTACTGCTACTACTGAACACTAACACATGCTATGTGTCCAAAAGCTCCTTTAACTTTTGGTTCTGGCAGCAAAAGTTGCACACATCTCCCGCAGAGTGACAGTTTGGTTACAAACCTCAACGTTCGTCCAGTAAATCACAGCCAGACGCAGACTGTGCGCTTGCATTTATCAAAGTGTGCATTTAAAATAGGTGCCGGGTGAGCTGGGATGGTGTCGTCAGACCTCCCCTGGTCTCTCTGCCTTCCCTTCCTCCTCTGCTCTCTGAGTTAACGACTGGGGAGAGTGAGAGTGAGAGAGACTCTGAAGAACATTTCCAAGCTTGCAGCACACTCTGCGCCTGCCCCTCACAGAGCCTGCACAGGAATGTGAGTATGTGTGCACGACCAAGTGTGTGTGTGTGTGTTCTGTGTGTGTGTGTGAGCCTGGCAGAAAAGGGACCCCAGCACAGAGGATGTGCTTAGACTATGAGGATCGGTTTACAGACTCTCTGACTGCAGGCTCGTGTAGTTGACCTGCCTTTTTGTCTGTGTTGACACACACAAAAAAAACTTCTTCACGTGTAAACGTGTGCGTTCAATTTATCCACCCCTGAGATATGAGTCCACTCCTTTCTATACTGGATCATGGCAGGTGCTATGTTACAAGTAGGCACGAGGGAGTTACATTTATCAGTGTTTTTAGAGTTAATCCCCATCATCATTTTCTTCCTTCGTCTCCTTTGACAATAAAAAACCATCATCATGGCATGTGAGATTTTACAGAGGCTATCCATATGTAGGAAACAAAGTGGGTAAATTCTGCTTCCGAGCACCTTAAAGGTCCTTAATATTTTCGACATATGTTCCGCATTGGTGGATATTTGTGATGAATTATAGCTGTTGAATGCATTTACATTCATTTATTACTTCTCTATGTAGTAGTTTGCATTTGAGTCAGCCAATCAGGTGCTGGATATAAATGGTGTTTGATTCACAGGAAATGTTGCACGCACAGACTGATCACACACAAACTGGGTGCATTTGTCATTTGAAGCAGGCACGTGTACAACTAATGAAATACTGGCTGCTCATCATCTTCTGTTAAATCATGATTGATTGATAAGAATATCATTTTGAATGGATCTGTGGGACTTCACTCTGCGCTCCACTGATACAGCATCACACTCTTGTTGGATTAAATGTGTCCATTGTATTAAAATTGATAATTTTTGTATTGCGTGCATTCTTTTTCCGTGTCTATCTATATTACCCACGATGTAACATCATCAATGTAGCTAGCCTTAAGTGCAGATGAGGAGTAGGACACAGCTGTCTGAGCCACAACCGACGCAGATTAAAGTGACAGCATTTTGAAACAGCTCCCTCTGGAGCCTTGAAAAGCTTTATACAACTTTTGTTTTGCACAAATGCAGCAGTATTCTCCAAGACCTGATACGTAAGGGCGCTTTCACACCAGCACCGTTTGGTCCACTTTAAACAAGCCAGAGTTTCTTTCCTTGGATAATCCGGTTTGTTTGGGCAGGTGTGAAAGCTCATCCGAACTCTGGTGCAGCCCAAACAAGCGAACGGTCCGCTTGCAAGTGAACCCTGGTGCGTTTCACTTATAGTGTGAAAGCAAGCGCACTATCAATTGAACCAAAGATCATAAAGCCAATAAATGAGCCGAGTTTTCTTCTTCCTGGTTCTTTCTTTCCTCCTAGTCAGTGCTTGTTTTGGACAATACCGCCTCCAAACAAGCAGCTGTTGTAACTGCATGACGTCGTCCAGGCGGTTTGGTTCGCTTTCTAAAGTGCTGTGTGAAAGTGAACTATCCTGGTGTGAAAGCAACATGAAACCAACTTTAATGTGTAAAATGAACAGATTTAGGATTAATTTCTGATTCTCAGGTTTTAAACTTCAGTAACAGGACTGAACAACATTAATGGTAATTTTCCATCCCAGAAAAAGCAGAACCAATTTGAGCGTGAGACCCTGAGAAGAGGCTCGGCTGATAAGATTTATCTTTCCTTTCATCCTCTATATCTCCATTACATGCATTTCCCTATCTTCATTAACTCTATGTACAGTATGTCTCCATCACAAACACCCTCTGCTGTTATGTTTTCATGAAAACAAAAGTGAAATCCAAGAATGAGCAGGGGGAGAAGGAATGTCTCTTCATCATTAGGCCAGAAGAAGGAGAAGAGTGAGGGAACACAGTGCTGAAAGGCTCTGGGTCAAAGGTCAAGTTCTTGTTATGGACAGTCCATTTTAAAATCTCTGATTTGGGAGACACAGCTGTCCGAATTCTGGTCAGACTTCAACATTCCTCTTAATGTCCTTTGGTGTGCTGCTCCATGCTTCTATGTGTATGTGGTGTATGTGAATAAGCAGCATTGTGCACACATATTTACTGTCTCTCTCTCCATCGTGTTTACATGTTATACCGTATATGTCTGCCTGATCCTGCATGTGTGTATTTGATAGAGTGTGTATATTCAGTGATAGCAGGGGGCTACAAAAAGTTGGGTCCTCTGTGTGGGAGCAGAGGGGCGGTGTGAACGAATGCATGAAGGAGACCCAAGATAACAAACCCCTTGAATAACCCAGACTGGCCAAGACACAAAGCATGTGCAAATATCTCTTGGAGTGCTTGTCTTTGGTTGACGTACTTTGCTGGTGTCCTAAAATCTGGGCGCCAGTTACCGTGTCCAAGGGAAACTAAGTGGGAGATAATCGGCACCTCTGAGCAATCCTGAGTGTGCAAAATTAAACCTACACATCACTTCTATGAACAGCACCACAGAAAAAAACACACTGATGCAGAAAGGAGGTGCCACATCTAGTCCAGTATGATGAATTGACCCCTTCCCCTCAACAGCAGCTTAGTTAGCAGTTATAATTGAGCACAGTAAGAATGTAAAGCTTTGGATTTATCTCTCATCAGGCATTCCTAAAACAAAACCACAAGATTAAACTATATGTTTATCTGCTCAAACATAAGCCGCAACCTTTAGCATGTCTGCCTAACAACCTTACCACTGACAGCAACCCTGTTATAAGTACAAGAGTTATGTTAAACTATCGCTATCTCACAGATAGCACATCCACTGTATGGAAGCCAGTCCTGGATGGGAGCAGAGTTTAAGCCAATCTGTCAAGATATCATGTCCTCATCAAGTGCAAGTTTAAAGTCATATTATGTACATTTTTGTTGGAAAATCACAGGTTTTAAATCATTTTGACGCTGCTGTGAACTGTAGCTGCTGTTAGCTCAGTTTGTTAGCCAGGCTCCCTGGATTGTGAACTCAGAGCCTAACCTTTAAGCACCAGGGGAATGAACCGCAGCTGGACAAGGGGACAATATAACAACTGTTACAGAAAAGGTTGATGCTGCTCATTAAGGCTGTTTTAAATTAAAATAATAACAAATAAATTAATAAAATTAAAATGAGCAATTACTAATCTAAAATATCTAAAACATCAAGCAAAAGCAGGATGTTGGCATGGCTGTCAGTGTTGACCTGAAATGATGTCAGGTTCCGGATATTTTGGTCTCTAGTGATCAGTTAGGAGAAAAATCAAATCCACCTCCCCCACAGAATCAGTTGGAGTGGAGGCAATCTCAGACTGAAGGTGGAAATGGAGTGTAACAAATTGACAATAGTGTCTGATATCAGGCAATGGAAAGTAAGTTGATACTCATTTGTGTGCATGTTTTTCATTGAAACATGTTTAAAAAATCTGATTTTGCAACATCCAAATCAACATCCTCATATTGTGCTGTGTTACAGCCAGCGTTGGCTTGTCTTACTTGAACAAGCAACAGAACTTGTGAGGAATATAATATATACAATACAATATAAACACACTGTTTATATTTATGAGTTGGTAACTGAACGTCAGATTTGAATTTTACTGGAATGTAAACTTATTGAGAAAACAAACTCGCTTTTCAGAGCTACAAGAGGACAATCATTCGCTGACCCTCAAGGTCCCGCACTGTCTGTCCTATACTTCCTGTCCCACACATATATCCAGTGCACACCCTAAAATGCAATAATCATTCTGCTGGTGACAGTCAGCGCAGAGCGGGTCATGTCGGCTGTGAGAGGCCTCGAGGCAGCCAGGCTTCATGGGAATCTGGCTTATGTTTTACTTGTGAAAGGTTTGGGAAGAGATTTTGTATAATTCAACATCAATCTGAGTGACACTGCCATCCGCATGTGATCTAAAATTGAATACATGATGTGGGAACATGCAAACTCAGCATTTTTAACATCTTTTTCCAGTCTCCACTCAACATGCAAAAAAATGGTTCCGGTCAATGTTTTATCAAGATATCAAAGATGAGCGTCTCATTAAGCATCCCCAAATATCTGAGTGAAAATAAACATTTATAAACGAAATAAATGAAAGGTTTAGATCAGGGGTGTCAAACTCATTTTAGTTCAGGGGCCACATACAGCTCAATTTGATCTCAAGTGGGCCAGCCCGGACCACTAAAGTAAAAACGTACAGATAAATAAATCATTATATTTGTTTAATTGACCTTTGGCCGAGCCTGTCACTGACCTCTTCCTGTCATGGCACTCTGTCGCGCTTGACGGACCTAGCAACAGCAACTAAGGGGGGTGGGGCTCTGCGAAAGGTAAATTTTCTCTAGGTTCTAGAAAACTGTTAAAAGGTACAGTCAACAGTCAACTGTCTCATGTGTTTGGTTCAGTGTGATATGGATATTTTGGGCTCTTATTACTGGAGATTTTCCTTATCAATTATTAATTATTTGGTCTCTATTTAAGCAATATTATATGAGAGGGTGTGCTTTAATGTCATAAGTGACAGGTGCCACGGCAAAACCGGAGGTCTTTCAATTCATTTCAGTGGGGGTTGTGCATTTCCGCACCGGCAGTCCGCAACTATGGGGTTGCCACAAAAAACCATGCCGGCATGCAGGAGAGAAGTTGAGCCAGATTCAACTTTTGGGAAACCGGAGCTCCACGTCACGTTCCGCAAACCAATCAAAAAACAGAAGTCAAACTGGGAGACGCCCACCGGAAGATGTCAACAGGAAGACATGAAGAAAAACCTTGCTTACCATGGAGCTTAAAGATTTTGCATCCGAGTCGCAATTGCAAGAAGCTTCTTCAAGTTGGGATCCATCTGTTTTGGTTTGAGGATAGGAATGAAGGAAAAGCTCCTGGTCAAAGTTCTTATGGGTGTTTTCTTCTCGTCTTCTTCAGAAAAACTGATTTGGGCTCACTACTGCCTTTCTTCTCCTTACTTACAAATCTCTTCATGGTCAGGCACCATCATATCTAAAAGAGCTCATAATACCTTACTACCCCTCTAGAACACTGCGCTCTCAGGACGCTGGGTTCCTTGTGGTTCCTATAGTCTCCAAAAGTAGATTGGGAGCCAGAGCTTTCAGCTATCAGGCTCCTCTTCTGTGGAACAAACTACCATTCTGGGTTCAGGAGGCAGACATGGTCAACACTTTTAAGAATAGACTTAAGACTTTCCTTTTTGATAAAGCCTAAAGTTAGGGCTGGCTCAGGTCATCCCTTAGTTATGCTGCCATAGGATTAGACTGCCGGGGTACCCCCCCCCCCCCCCAGGGTTATGCCTAGCCAGGCACGGTATTGGTTGAAGATATAGTCAAATCTTGACACTCCCCCCCTACTGCACTTCCCCACCACCCGTTTCCCTGATCCTGTCTGAATGCGCGCTAAGCGCCTCGGTCTGTTAGAGTCACTGAAGTGCCAATAATAAATTACAGCTCAGTGTAATATCGAAATTATACACAATTACCAACTAGTAGTTAAGTAAAATATATAATATATAATAGATATATTCATGTTTCGCAATTTGCTCTCAAAATAAACATTTCTTTGCTCGCTGTTTTTGTTCTGATCTCAGTTTCTATGGAGATACACAGGGTCTGACTAATACCTGGAAAACAATCAGTCATAGCAGTAGACTCCTATATGTAATGGAACCCAGTTCACTACTCCAGCAAGTAGCCCGAACCTTAGTAACAACCTAGCAATGGAACCGCTTTCTAGTTCCGTCAAAGCTTATGGAGATCGTGGAGTTTCCCAAACTGAAAAAATAGCACACACATAAACACTAAACTGCTTTGCTAGTTCAGTTTGTTTTCCTTAACGCCATTTTTACACTGTGCAAAGTCATCTCACAGGCCGGATTGGACCTTCTGGCGGGCCGTATGTTTGACACGCCTGGTTTAGATAATTTCTCAAGATTGGTGTGACAGTGTACACTATATTTATAATATTATATTACCGGTATATATATAATATTTTCACTGCTTTACTGTGCCGTCAGTGCTTACCGACAGCAAACTGTAGGTGATATCTACGCTCTCTTTAAAGCCACCAGAACTCCTTTGACAAAAACAGTACTAGACAGTAAGTACCAGAATATTTTCACATCTCACTCTCTGAGTTGGTGATTGTTGGAACAGAGGAAAGACTAACCAAGACTTGATCTTAGTTCAGTAAAAGAGAAAGTTGAATTCAGAGGGCACAGATGTATTTTATGGGGTTATTTATCACACTAAACATAACAAAGTTGGTTCTTTCAGCCCCGGCTGGCTTTGAGGCACACTGAGAGCAGGATTTTGTTTTTTGTGGACGTGATTGGTTAACAGAATTAATTTCATATAAATATATAAATGTCAAAACAGAACTATTCCCAATTCAAACCCAACATCAGGAAAATTAACAAAAACTTAAATGACAATATTATAAATCTGGATTGAAACTAATTCCTGATCCATTTTAGATGCTTATATTTTGTACATAAGACCATAAATTACACTGTTAAAAGGATTTTGTGGATTTGGGTTTCAGTGGCTTTAAAGAAGCTCTTTCCTCTGAGGAATGGTGACAGAATTCTTTTTTGTTTGCTGACTTACCGATTCAGTTTGATTTACTGACTGAAAGACATTTTTAGTGTGAGTTACTATAATCCAAATTGGAGTAGGGATGATAAAAAATGTGTATATGCTAAATTAGATCACATTAAGTAAATATGAGAACTTTAAGATGACAGCAAGTGCTTTCTTTTTAGCTTTCTCTCTTTATTTGTTTATCTTTTGCCTTTAAGGCTACATGCATCCCCCCTGGTTAGTGGAGCTTGTTACTCTGGGCTATTTTTTATTTTAATAATGACAATATGAATACAACAATATACATCACATAGTATAAAAGTGTTATGTAGGCTTAGTGCATTAATAAAAAAGCATTTATTTGTGAGAGCTAAAATATTAAAGGAACCCTGTGGATTTTGGAGCAACATTTTTATGAATGTGTATTGGAGGATGCAGGCATGGCAAGCAGGTGATAAACGCCATCAGTTTCACACAGTAATGCAGTGAGACAACAAAGTAGACTGCAAACTAGCCAACATGGAATGAACACATTTCATCCTAATGCATTCTTTACTGACCCAATATACCGAACCAAATCTAATCTCTGAATGAAGTTAATCATCAATTATTTCTATTTACAGTTTAGCATCTCAAATATGTGTGACGCCTACTATCAATGCGTTTGGCTCTTTAAGGACACAAAGAAAACACTTTATAATTCAGTCGTCACTGGACGCTAAAGGCCAAAGCGTTCCGTTTGACTCTTAAGACCAACCTCAGCAACTCATTCAGACACACGTGAATAGCTTCAGTGCTCTGTGTTTGCCCGTTTCTTTTAACTTGGATAATTTGAATTTGATTAAATGGTTTTGTAACCCAGCCAAAACACTGATGGCACCTTTTCTTTGGCCCCTCCATGCTTCAACCGTTTGTCATGGTGATTGTGATTAAAGAGTACACACATACACACACTCAAACACAGTGTCATGGTAATGCTGAACCAGTGCCAGCATCTATGCCATTGAGTCATCAGTGTAGGGGCTGATTTTCAAGTGCTAATGTGGGTCACTCTGGTGTTTTGAGTTCAGGGTGGACCTGTCATATTCTTTCTCAAAGATCCACAGTCCGGTCTGCTGGGGCCTTGAGGGAACGTTAATCTCACACACAATAGCCTTGTTAGCAAGTGTTGACTTCGGTTTTCATGCTTGGCGGCTCAAAGGTGAGAGGTTAGGAATTATACATTTGTGAGTGGATTTCAGTTCTGTCTGAGTGGATGTGCTCAAGTTCATGTGCAGGGAATAAAGAGTTACACTGGTGGCTTAATCTGAAACCACTTTGACAACTTGCAACTTTGCAATAAGCCTATAGAGAAATAAGCTCAAGTTTTTAAGCCTGCTTACAGAAATCCTTTTGGAAAATAATACTGCGGCTCAACGTCCAACGCTTTTCCTTGTAGAGACAAACATAAAAGGATTCAGAGGAAAAGTAGACACTCAGAGGAGTTTAGAGTTAAACAGAAGCCCAGCAAGAGAAGAATGGAATTAAAAGTGAAATCCATTATTCCTCATGGACATATCTCCAATAAAGAAAATCTAACATTTCTCTGGATTGGCTTTCTTTGGTTCAGTGCTTGTAGCATCGCATTAGGGCTGCCAATTTCAGTCTGTCAGTCGGCCCACCACTGTGGTCCAGACTGAAATATCTCATCAACTGTTCGATGGATGGCCGTGAAATTTGGTACATACTTTTACGTTTCCCTCGGGATAAACTGTGATCAATTGATCTCTTAAAGGGACAGTTCAGATATTTTAAAGTGGGGTTGAAGGATTTACCTACAGCAGACAGATTAGCCTGAGGCAGACAAGGATATACTAGCATAAAGGTAGACCTATGCACTGCTGTGGAGGAAGATAATGGATAGCTGTTTCGATCAGAGCTATACTAGCACAACATGCATCATCTTTGAAATCTTAGCAGTGTAATACAGCACAGTGCACAGTTATGCATAGAAGTACAGCAGTTCTACAGTTAATCCCAAACAAAAAGGCTGTCTGACAGTATGGTAAAGCAGTGAAGATGTTTTCAATACAGCCTTGGACTTTTTTATGTGGCTAATATGTGTGCACAGTGCTCAGTTCTGCTGTACTGGTATAGGTACCAGATTTGCTTGGCCTGTCAGATCTGCTTGGAGTCCTGCATTTAACAAAGATGAGAGGAAAACTAGATCAGGGGTACGGTCAAATAATCTCCTAAGTCCTTTCCTAACCACTTTTCCTTGACTCCATGACGTTTTCCATCGAGGTCAAGGAAAGATGTGAAGGAAAGTTCATAAGGAGTTAGGAGAAGACGACCACAGTGTTCAGAGAATCCGACTGCACTTAGACTAGACTATGTCATGATGCGACGGCGGATGTTATTAACGTGATCTGTGGTAAAACTACAAAGTTGTTGTTTAGGAAATATAAATGTGGACAACCCGGTGAGAGATATGACTTCATTATCAACGTCAGAATTCAAATAATAAATGAATATTGTCCACCTGTCACAGAAGTCAGATGAAGTTTTTGTTATGCTGGTATGGTTGCTCACCCTCTTGTCCACTCATATAGAAACATATTAGCAAGTTATGACAAAGATAAATGATTAATCAGCAATCCTAACTTCCATGACGCTGTGCCAAAGTACAGCTTTACACTGCTGCTGTAGTCTTTAGCCCATAATGTTACTGACAACACATTGTCAGTGCTATCATATATAAAGCATGGTTCATTGCCATCAGTACGGGCTCAGACTAAAGTCTGTAGCAGCAGCAGATGATTTGATGGATTTCCTAAACAACCCCTTGTGACACATGTCCGCCCGGAGCAATGATGTCATCAGGGTGAGACCACTGAAAGAGTGACATTGCAGAGCCATTAGCACAAGGTGGCTGTCATTCTTGGTTATCCCCCCCGGGCTCTAAAGTCTGTGCTCACTGCAGGCATGGCCTCTATCTTGTGTCAAAGCAGCCATGGCCAAATCCTTGTCCCACCTCAATCCCTCCCATCCTCAGCTCATCAGGCAGGATAAAGTTCAGGGCAAGGTGAGTGGAAAGTCAGGAGGTTTTCTATCTTTCAGTGTGATGTTAAATCTTTCATTCCAGTACAGAGTTGGAGGTGCAGTTTTTCCACTCACGGTATGTGTCCAACAATGTGAGTGAGATGGAACAAGGAGTTCAGGAAAAGTGGCCGCCCATGGTCAAGGTAATCACTCCCCTGTTGGTCTCACAGTTGGGGGTATGACACCATTGTTGCACTGCAAAATAAATGTCAAAACATCAGCAAACAATAGAAACAAAAAATTAAAAAAGGAAGAAACATGACTGCTTCGAGTTTAGGCCTTCAACAACTTTTGTGGTTTCGACTTGATGTTTGTTTTGCCTCTGTGCTTCACCAATTCATCATAGCAAAATCAATTTCAAAGTTCATGTTGAAGTGCATATTTCCTACGAAGTTCTGTATATTATTGTGTACTGCATGGTGCTGATCCCATCTCATGTACCCCTTTCCAGCTTCTCACCCTCATGCTTCCAAAAGGCTGATCATAAGCTGCCACACATTGTGTATTCTGGTTCAGTTTGTTTCTGCTGTTTATGGTGGAATAATGTTTTGCAAATCACAGAGATCAAATTTGTCACAATCAGGTTTACATGATGTCACTTGAACCCTGCTTTCAATTCGCAATCAAAAGCAGCCCCATGTGAAAACAAATGCACAAACAAAACTGACCTTTGCTGCTGCAATGTTTGGTTGTTGCAAAGGTCAGGAGAAGTGTTGGCTGGACTCTGGGTATCTGCAGTGGTACTCTGGGTATGCTACTCACTGTTCTGACACTAATCTGGAAAGCTGAGTAAACACTGAACAATGTAGGTCTGCAGAACACAAAAACTCTGAGACACATGCAAAAACAACACGCTGTCAAAAGATATACACAGACACAAACGCTCGAAGAACTGCACACACACACATATAACATGGATCAGTAGACGTGCTGAGTAATAATCATTAAAAACTGTCAATGCAAAAATAAGGCAGGTCATCAGGTTTAACTTCAGCTTTCTCTGCAGAGTTTACAGTTTATACCTCCACCGTCTTATTCAAATATCTTTGTCTTTCCACAATAATTTGCATAAATTAGTGGTCAGTGAATTTTCTGCTAGTATTGTATGCAAATTTCTGTCTTTTAGAATACACAGTCCTCTGTGTTTTAAAGAAAAGGCTATATTTTAACCTTTTGGCTATATTTAAAGGAACAATGTCAATATCATTACTGCCAGTAGTGGTGATATCTAGCGGTTAAAATCAGTACTCCCGCAGTGAGAGCCCAGTAGGATTGGTAACTTTCACAGTGTCTTTGTCAGTGTCTTTTTGTAAAATGAAATATAAATATTATATAAATATTAAACATGCGCTCTGGGTCCTTCTGTGCTCTAAGCTGTCTTTATCTCTCAAATACATCTCCAGTATTTACCTGTGCTTTAAAACGTTCCTGCTCATGGAGCTTTTTAGGTCGGGCAGAATCTAATGTTAACATTAATCTAACGTTTAGTTGAATTGAGTTAAGTTGAGTTCTTTGCTTGCTTCCACAGTTGTAGGAAGTATGTTAAAATCTGGCAACCTGGAGCATCAACATGGGCCGTGTGCAGTATCAGACCGGACCACACAGGACAAAACAAAAACTGGCGGTAAGGTTTGTAAGGGAAATTTCAAAAGAACATACAGACTGTAATGTTGTCTAGAAGCTCGTATTTCAATTGAGCATGTTTTTTTAATCTCTGATGACACAGCATGGTCATTTTATGATTTAATACAATAAATATTAGTGATGTGTTGGTTGCGAACGAGCTGGTTCAAAGACAGATGGGACACGTTTTTTTTGTAAAGTATTACTAGGGGGTGGCGGACTAGCACAGCAGCGCTCATAGACAGGTGCGCTGGACAGGAGAGAGAGGAGTGCGGTTACAGACCCCCGTCTGTAAATGCAATGATACTGCCATATATATATATATGCCATACATATCCTTATATTTATACTGATAATTATGTTTACATTACACTGTGCTATATTTCCACACGGATGTCTTTAGCTTGTATATATTTTTAGATTTGTATATATTTTTAAAATATTTTTTACATCTTTTACTTATATTTTACATGTCATGTTTATGCTGTTTGCACGGGATAAGAGGGAAACGAAATTTCAATACTCTGTATGTCCTGTACATATAGCAGCATTGAGCTATAAAGTTGACTTGATTTGACTTGAAAACAATTGGCTACAGCAATTTATTGATATTAGAAAATGTAATTTTTACTTTTACATACTTCAGTACAAAGGATGTATTGAATGAATGAATATTGAATTTAAGTGTTTATTGAAGTATTTGAGTTTAATATGTGTGTACATATACAAGTCATGAGTCAAAACAGTGCTAAATTTGGCTGAATAAAGGTATGAGTGGTAAAATGAAGCCATTTAGGAGTCCAAAGACCCGGCTCTTCTTGGTGAGCTGAGCTGAATGATCTGGCATATATATATATATCTATATATATATATATTATATATATATATATATATATATATATTATATATCTATATATATATATATATATATATATATAAATATAACACACACCATTAATGTGTGTACTGTAATGGCTCTATGGGTGGTGCCAACTTAGCTGTAAGAATATAAATAAGAAGAACATGTACAAAAGAGGTTTGCAAATGAATTATTTTGATAAAAATCTCAAATTTCAAATGTTTATCTGAATCCAACCAAAATTAAATAACAGCAATCTCCAGGGATGGTCATTATGGCTGCATGGGGATGTTCAAGTTTTCTCAGAGTGCAGAGTGCAGTGTTCGTATAAACCAGTCACAATGACCATATTTCCATATTCCAGTTCTTCTAATCAGTGTACCTGTCATCCTGGAGTAGATCTGTGTATGTTTGTGGGAATAATGTGGTGTCTTGTCTTTGATAATAATCTCACGGTTCGTGTTCCCAGCTTCAGTCAGTAACCCTCACCATCACATTCCTCAGCCTTTAGCTAATATTCTCCATCCTCTTGTGCCACATCAGATAAAGGTGAAGTTTAACATTGGAGACAAGAGCACACTGACACCTGATCTAAGCTGATGACTTCTGATATCACCATGTTTCCTCCACAGTACATGCTCCATCAGATATTGATCAAGAACAGAAAGTCCAAGCAAAACACTTAGTCAGCGATTCTCACATGCAGCTCTCACCTTGGTGTTTGTCAGCAATGAAACCTGATCTACTGCCAGTATGGGGCAGTAATGCAGCTTTAATTAACAATAGCTAATTTAGCCTTGCTACTTGGACCACTGTTTGACATTAATCACAGCGTTGCTAATGGAGATCCTGTTTTGTTGCCGCTCGGATAGGCTACATTGTCCAGTGTCATACATCAGAGGAGACGCTTGTAAGCTGAGATATATTACTTACTTACTCTGCTAATTTCACCGCTGGCAAGCGCTGTTTGCTCTCTTCATCTTAATGTGCCGCCAGCTTGCTGCCATTTGTCACGTTGTATTTTCTTCTGCACTAATGGGGCCAGTCGGTCCTCCTAACATGGGAAAAGAGCATGACATCAGCGCGTGGTTATTTTCTTGACTTAACCTGCCTGTGGAATCAACAACACAGACTGAGCCGGTGTGTAGCTGTGTCTTGTATGAGCTCATACGTGTGAGAGCAATAAATATATCCACCTAAGACTCCCTGCTTTTGGTCTATTCAATTGAATGTTGCCTGTCACACTTCCTGTGTTTCTTAGTTTTCTGTGTCTTTGTGTCTTTTTTTTCTCTTGCTTTTGATGGATGGGGAAGGAGCTGCATAAAGCTCCAGCTTCATCTCTCCTCAGCTGACACAGCTAACACACTGCATGAAGGATGGAGGGTAAGAGAACTGATAAGAGGTTTGGTTGAACAAGGGCTGGTCTGTGTGATTCACTGTCCACCCCACCTACACCTTCTTACAGCTCTGTTTGTGAATATTATAAAGTATGACACAGCCAAGAGCAGACAGAGCGGGGTTTTGTGGATTCTGTCACAACGGTAATCCTTTAATGGACACACGGTTAGTTTGCTGAGAGCCGAGGAATGTTCACAAAGTCTTCGCACTGTCAGGTAGTACATAATATAGACTCTTTGAGAGAAGATGGATGCTCACGGTACTGTTCCTGATGCAACATCCATCTTCAAACCCGTTATCTGGGAGTGATGAAGCGATAAAAACTTAATGCAGCTTACTTGAAGCAAACACAGCGGAGAACAGCAACTTGATTTATTTGAGTTCAGAAAAAATGGGTTAAGATTTCCGTAAACTGTGTTGCTAAAGGCCCGTGAAATCAATCACTGATTGTTTAAAGAATGTTCATGAAGAAACACGCACGGTGGGAAATTTATGTTAGCCAGCATGCTACAGTAAGTCACAGTTTTCCTTCCTTGTTTTTTGTCATCTAGTATGCATGGCAGGACAATAACTAACAAATAAGTTGACTATTGTGAGAAAAAGTTGTACAAGCTTAAAAATGTTACATTTTGTATGCTGATTATGTCAATATTTGCTTTGAGAAAAAATAAAAAATAAATCAACTGCACATGTCCACTGAGCCCCATGGGACCAATTATGTTAACGTTAATCTCACTTTCATGGTCTCAGACACAAACAGAAGCATCTGCATGTGTTTACCATCACTCCTCATCTGTTTTTAGTCAGGCAGCCCTCACATGGGTTATCCTCGATAACATACGGAGTGCCTCAGGGCTCAATTGTGGGACTGATCATATTTGCTACACAGACATGGCACTGCATTTGATTGTTACGCTGATGATACTGATATTCATTCCTGTGAGTCCTAGCAGCCATACTGCTCTGTGCCCTTTAGTTAAATGTCCAGCAGATATGTATGTTTAGATGTCCACAAATTTCTTGTAAAAAAATCATTTGTATCATTGGTGAAGATAATTTGTATTAAAGACAAAGCCATATCTTTGCCTCTGGCCTAAATTTAGAAAACCATATTAGTAAACTTGTCCTGTCCTTTTTTTTTTATAATCTAACAAATATTTCCAAGATCAGATCGGCTTTAATTGCTGATTGTCAAGCATACCTTCATGGGTATGAACTGGTACAGGTATACACCAAACAAAGAGTGTAATTTACAGTGGGTAGAGAAAAAAGTTTAATGTCACCACTGAAGATCCATCATCAAGTCGTTGAATTACTGGTAAACTTACGTCTGACTGCAGGAGTTCACCTTTTTCTCTAACAGCTAAAAGCAGTATTAGTCCTTATAGGCTCAAATTAGTACTGAATGCAGCTGCTGGACTTGAACAAACAAACAGTGTAGATCAACCATGCTTTTCTGTCCTGAACCTCGGCCTCTGGAATATCAAAATCTCTTTCTGAACAATTTTTGTAATTTGCCCATCAATAGTTTGAAATTTTAAATTTAATATCTCATTATGTACAATCTGTACATCTTAGATTTTATTTTATGGCTGGTTTACTGATTTGACTCTGTCGATTTTATTCCTTAATTGTATATATGTTTTTCTAAATATATTTTCTGTATCACAATGGTGGTTTTATAAACTGCTGCACAAACAATCTTTTTTATATTTTTAATACTGAGAAAAGTTGATTTAGAAGAGGTGGGTGGCACCGTCTGGTCTGTTTTCAGTTTTTACCTCCTACATATCTGCTGTGTCTGCATCACCTGATGACAACACCAAGCGACTCTCTGAGTCTGATGTTCATCAGCTGTGGTTCTTTGTTGATATCAGATTCAGAGCTTCAAATTCATTTTGATCATTTGCTGCCAACAAATATATCGAGAGATTTGTTCATTTATACATTTGGGTGTTTGGTTTATTCTTATTTCATAATATTATTCCATGTTGGAAGTCTGCCATTAATGTTGTGTCTTTACCATGACACAATGAACTTGTAAGTTTTCTATAAAGTGAGCCACACTTGTCATCACCTGGCCAGGTGAACTGCTGTACAGTGTGCTGTCATCACCTCAGACTCATTGACTTACCTTAGGTTACACTAAATTTGATGAATTCATTGCACTATGAAAATATTTTCATATGAAATATGTATTTCCATATTTTCATATGTGAAAGTCTCATCAGATTTCTGTGTTTGTACTCGTTCACATAATGAAGAAATGTCACCACAGCACCAAAAGGAGGCGGCAGCGAAAACAAACTGGGTCTGTTGTCAGTGGAATAATTACAGCTTTTGACCTTCTCCTCCTTTTCATATAATGTCATGCATTCTTGCGCTAATTTGAAGGAATTATGTTATTTTGCTTTTGTTTACTCATTGCCTTTCACCACATTGATGACCCCTCCATGTAACACACAGTTTTTCCTTTTTTGTCGTCTCCAGACTGTTTTGTGATTATGACACAAGTTCATCGCGGCTAAACCAAAGGAAAAAATAGCAGTCCACATCTCCTGGCAGATCTCACTGGAACCGCAGACTGTCATCATGAAAACTGGATTAAAGATGTCAAAATTTCATAATGTTGTTGTCAAAATGATCACAGTTTAAGAAGAACATGAGTCACAAGTAGATATCCGCGAGCTGATCAGCCTCTAAAAGGATATTTACTGTCACTCTGTATTGAGATTCAACACCATCACATTAAACTAAAGATATATTTTCAGCTTTTATCATTTTAGGGTGGTTGTCTTACATTTGCGCAAATATCAGCCAGTGACCGCACGTTTAAATTGTATTGCGGTGATTTCGTGCGTCTTGGTGCCAAACCTGCTACTGTGCCAAACTTTGATTTATAACACCCTGAAAGGATATGTTTTGAGCTTATAAAATCATATTTTTATGACAACCATATGGAAAACAGCACCCAACAGATATGACCACATCCCTACGCACACTCATAAAGTTAAGTGTCACTGAGCCAAAGCTATTCGTTTTTGTGTATCTTGCTCCAGTTGAGCTTATGCAGCACTTCTCTCGGATTCAGCAAGTGCGTGGGACTGTGTGTAATGTCAAAGTGATATGGATAAATAAATAACACATATCACTGATGTTGATAGCACCTCTGGCTTTGTTTGACAAGACCCTCTGATAACTGGAGACATTTACAGACTTAAATCATGAGGACAGGGAGAGAAAAAAGAAAAAGTGAGATGAGAATTCCCACCTAGGGAAGCAGAGTGGCTTTTTCCGCAGGTTCTCTGAATATGGAAACGGCCTGTGAGGCATCATTGCGTCACTGTCTGGCGACGCTTGCCTCAACCATTAGAAACACAATGAGGTCAAGGGAGTGAGTGACAGAGTGTAGTGCAAACCTTAAACGCCTCACAGAAAGCGAGGCTATTAGCTGCCTATTAGAGCTTGAATAGCAAAAGAGCGTGTCTAACATGTCTCACTGCAAACTGGCAGTTATTCACCTGGTGACTGGGGCAGGTTTGTTTCAGTGATCTGTCAGAAACAGTGACTGTGCAACAAACCAGACCTTCGTGTCCCCTTCTACACACTCAAGTCGCTTTGTGAAGGTAAATTCCTGAAGCTGCTGATCAGGAACAAATGTCTTATGAAACTGTCACGATTGATGGATTGATGCCTTTTAAATCAGAGTCATTTGTGCTCGTACGACTGATAGTTTGACCCGATCAGTTTCATGTCAGGAAATTAGGTAGAAGGTGAAGAAGTGGTGTAAACGCGACGTGCTATGTATATGTTTACCAGAGGTCTGTCACATCAAATAAAGCCAGAAGCGCACCAATGGTTTACATCACGTCACTGTGTTGTATGGGTCAGCAGGCCAACACTAAACACAATCAATGACTGGCCTTCTCGCCTCGCCTCCAGGACACACCAGTGAGGGTCCGGAGCACTTATTTAAGCATGTGTCTAAGAACTTGTCACGCACTAAAGCAGCTATTACCAAGTAAAAATAAATGGAAACTAATTTAGCAAAGGGGGAGCAAAAGCACCACCACATGGTACATGACCCCTGTGACACCGCCGTCTGACCACCTTGCCGATCTCTCTGGTTCTGTTTGTTTCTCCTAGTGGTCTAACAGTTGACAGAACTGGGGCCTGGAGGTGCACGGAGCTTCCTGTTTCTCTCAGGGCTGTAGACCACTGTGGCTTATTTACAAGCTACATCTAATGTATAACAATGGTGACTGAAACTGTGTTGTTCTGTAATCATTTTGTATAAATTTTCCTGGATCTGTTAAATAATTAATGAAGCAAACAAGTAGTCTTCTCCATGGTTGGCATAGATGAGACAGAGGCTAAGAACAAAGCACAAAAACCACTACAGTCATAGAACATTAAGGGTGTTATCCTGCATATATATCACTTATCAAAAACATCGATATGCACTAAAAATAAAAGTAAAAAGATAAATTTAAATGACACATTCTGAATCCCCCCGCCCCCCCGTAATAAAAAAGAAATTGTATAAAATGTATAAATTGGTACTAAATTTAAAAAAAAAGAAAATACATAATTAATAAAATCTTTCCTTCGCAGGTAACAAGCTTCACCTTGGATCATATATTTTTGTCGTTCTCTCTTTCCTCTGATTGATGGTTAAATTCAGGGTCCAGAATCAAACATTTGAACATTTGAATGATTTGTAATGATTACACAAATAACTGTTGCTCCCTTTACCTTTATTACTGGTGTATTCATTTAGAATGGACAATATCTATGTCAGCACAAGTCAAACTATTAATGTAAAAAACAAGAGTTACAAAGTAATTCACAGTTTATCGCAAACAATTCTCAATAGTTATTTGCAACAAGCACAAATCAGAGCATTGTAGCATCTTTGAGAATAGGTGATATTTAAGACATCTGACTGTCTTTTTGCTTCCAGCCAATCAGAATCAGGAATTCTCACTGACCACAAAGTCATATGAAACATTTCTTATCAGTAATAATAAAATGTGTGACTGGTTAACATAGAGAGCAACAGTGTGTTTTGGTAACATCTTATCATCACAGTTCTGAGGTAACTTCACGGGGCTCAGCTGGAGGCCAACAGGTTGATGTATTGCTTGTCCGTTTGTCACGAAAGATAAATGAGAATTAATATTCAGCCGTCAAAATGTGGTTTTGAAGATGTTTCATTTGAAGACTTTGACTTGGGTGTGGATGGAAAAAGTGTTTCTTGTCTCTGTCAGTTTCGATCGAGTGTTTTGTTCAGTTGATTGTCCAACTGAATTGCTGCCTAGGTCAAAGGTTTCCTGAGTTTCCTTCCAAAACAAAAACATAATAAAATGCAAAAGGTCTCTTTCAGACAGTTTGTGTGTTTATCCCTCTCAAGCCTCTCTAGCATTTGGCAGCACAAACTTTCATTTGATGCATAAGTAGAGCTTGTTTCCTCGACTCTGGCATGTCAAAACTGCATTGCTCAGAGTCTGTGGCTGTTGAACCAAAGCCTGAGAAAACCTTTTGTCTTGTCCTCAACTAATTTGAAATAACTGCACCTTTCCATCTCTCTTCCATTTCTATCAGTAGTATCGGTTACTTAAGAACACAGAGAGTTGGAGAGAAACTGTGATAGCACCTTATTTTTTTGACACTATTCTTAAAGTTAGAAGAATCACTTTATTTGGCCATACAGCGTTTGTCATAAGTCTTCCTAATGATGCCAGATTCCACGATTTCTGTGGTCAATCCTAGAACATAGAACACATATGCATCCACCCGGACCCACCATACTGATAATTAACAACGAATGTGTGAGGCAGAACCTTTTATATCATCCATAGCTTGTCTATCACATGACGCCACACACTGGAAGCGGGCCAGCCTTTCAACACTACATCCAACCCCTACTGCTTTTAACATGCTAGCTCTTTTTTTTTATTTATTTCTTCCTCTGCAGTGCTTCCCTTGCCACGGTGCGGGAGACGTTTGTACTAAACACCTTCATATGCAGCGCTGTATTTGCCAGAAAAGCTCTTCGTGCATGGAAATTGGCCCAGAATGATGGCCTCTGTAGGTCGTATTAAAAAGGCCAGAGTTGGCCTGTCAATACCACTTTACGGTCTTGATGAGCACCTTCATTTGCTGGATCAGAGGAGGAGGAGGGAGATAGGTGTAAATCCCCAATGATGACTACAATATTGCCGATAGGGTGGGCCAACTTGAGAGGGTGATGACCCGGCTATTTGGCAAAACCACACCAAGATCGTCTCCGAAGGTCATAAATCATCTGTCCTTTCTATTTCAGTGACATTAGGTTCTTCTGGGAATTACAGCATGAAATCAATAATTTAATTGCTGAGCAAACTTTCAACAGTTTCTAAAGAAGTGGCTTTAATGAATGACTCAGTGTCATGTCAGTATGCACCTTTGTGGGATTGCCAGCAGCCCCAGAGGAAAGAATGGGCAGAAATATAGTTACGATGGAGCTCTTGACCTCTGAGGAGTGTAGTCATCACAAAAAAAAAAAGAAAAAAAAAAAATAGAAAGCACAGAGCCATAAACTAGCAGAAAATAAAAAGACAAACGCCTGACAGATCTGAGATCTGTCCATTTTGGCTCCCTGCGCTCAGAATGCAGCTTTTTAGTCAAAAAAATGTAAGTTTGTTTCTGGGAAATTGGCATGCTTCAGTCAGTATTGTGCAAGTTACGAAAACATCTAAAGAGACTAAAGGCTAAAGATTCATTTCGCAGAAAGAGGTGAAAAGCTAAGCATATTGTGTAAAGCTTTGTTAGATCACGCTTAGAATTTGAATTTCTGACTTCTTGTACATGCCATGGAGTTAAATGGGGGGCTGCTTGTTTAATTTGTAGGTCATTATACTTTATAATTGCAGCCATAACCAACAATGACTGCTCACCTTTCCCTGTGAGTGTAGTTGGGTCCAGACTTTAATCCCCTTCAATCAAATGCGTTTCTGTTCAGTGTCATTCCAGTGAGAAAATACATCACCCACCATCAGAATTTATAGCAATTTACTCATTAGATCATTTAATGGGAAATAATCTGCCCATGTAAAAACATGCTGAGAAGTGTTCTCTCCTCCTCTAATTGTACTTCATTGAGTATTATACAGTTGTTGAAGCATTCATGTTTGTGCAATCCATGTTGGACACATTGACATGCAGCCACAGGTTAAACCTTTGAAGTGTAATAAGCTGCTGCTACCATCATCTTTGTGTCTTTTTGTTAAGTTCTTTGTGGGTCTTGGGATACCGGTGTTGGTCTACTGGTCAATCCACCACATGATTATCACTAAAACATCTTAACAGTTATCAGGCTGATTGCTCTGAAATGAGGTACAGACATTCAGGTTCCACCGAGAATCAATCCTGATAACTTTAATGACTTTTCCTCATGTGCCACATCAATGTCTGGTGGATTTTTGTGGTTTTGAGTAAATTTACAATAAATGTGGTACATGCCCAACTCAGAAAAAACTGTGTTCACTTTTGTAAACCCTGTAACATTTTATAGAAGTGCCATGGATGTACTAAGACTTTGGTTTATGATGCTCTGGTTTTTTGTCATGCAAAGCAATGTTGTGCATAAGTATAGACTCACAGAGCAACTATGGACTCCTTGAATGTCAATAGCATTTAGTCAAATTGTCATGCAATACAAAAGCGTGTTTATCAAAGCCAGGCAACATCTGATCCCTGTTCATCCCATGCCTGGACAACAGCTGTAAAGCCACGTTGGATGACTTATGTTGACTCATTTAGATCAACCACCCAATAAATGGTTTGGCCTGCAGCACTGTCAGCGTTATGAACTGGATCCTGACTAAAGACACGACTAAACGTGTGACTTTCAACACAGATCTGGATTCATCAGCTGCTTCTTTTAACACCACACTCTCTTGAATATTAACAACGTTATATGAAGGTAGCCAAACATGGAAAGTGAAGATTTGACTCATGCTTAGTGACATTTGTCTCAAAATCAATCAGCTCTATTCTCTCTGGTCCTTACCTACAAGTGCCAGTAGTTTCACATGAACACCCTTTGTGCAGAAGGTGAAGGGCAAACCGATAAAGAGCAGAGAGGTCCGTGCTGGGAAAAGCAGCCAGCGACCATCTGTAACGAAGGCTAGCCAAGGGTCACAGACCTATAAATAACAGAGGAAAAATCCAGAGAATGAATATGTACATCGGTCAGGTGTCTGTGTATGCTGGATGCTGCTTTTTATCAGTCACAAGGTGCTTTGTTATCGACAGTTAATTTACCACCTTCATGAGTTCACTTATTGTCCCATTATCCACCAAGAACATACTTATGAACGTACGAGATGTAGCTTGGTTATAGCTTGTTTAAAACCAAAAAAGGCCTAACTAAACAGACACCAGTAAAGCCTGTTGGTTTAGAGCTGCCCAAGCAAACACAAACTAGACTGTCCATGGAGTTTAAAGAGATTGATTCTTTAAACTCCCCGAAGATTACAAAGATATAAAAACTGCAGAAAATGAGGAAAATGTTATGCACCAGTTGTCTCCAGTAGCTCTGGCCTAGAGCAAAAAAAATTACAGGATGGAGGATTATATTAATGTGAGTGTTATTTTTAATATCTGTTGCTTTAACACACACCACTCAAACACACATACTCATGCACATTTGGCACACCAGCAGGACACTGGCGACGTGAGGATGAGATCTCTGGCTGGAACTCGACACGAAATCCAAGATTTGTCAGCCGACGGAGTCTCATGAGAGAGAGGAAATCAATCTAAAAATAACGACGTGAAACTCCAGTGCTCCCATTCTGCATGTGTAAAAACATCACCTACACACTTCAGAGAGCCATCGTGCGGCTAGTTTTCTTTAATAACTTAATGTGACTTTTATGCAAGACCTAAATATTAATATCAGATTTAGAAATTGGCACCAAACATCTTTGGTAAATGAGTGTCCTGTACTCTAATCCAATGTTAGGTTAGGTTCCAGCAGAAAATGGCTAAAGAAGCATTGATTAATAACAGTAAGTACGGAGCTATTCATCATGTGAAGGACAGTTTAACCTGAGGTCAGTGCTAAAAATGCTGCTCACAAAGGTAGATGGTGAAGACGGTTGATTTTTTCATGTGGTGACTGAATTTCATACAGAAGAAATAATCCAGTAGGTGAATTTTGGAGAAGAAGACAGATGAAATATCTTTGTGAAGTTTGCTTTTGTTTATTCTCTCTCGTGATTTGTGATTAATGAGACACAAACTGGCTCTTTTGGCTCCATGTACTGTATTTTGGTACCAAGTGAATGAAATGAGGTCCAACAGCCGAACCACGTGGTAAGAAAACACTAAAACAAAGACAGAAATAATTTAACTCCACCACAGAGATTTCATATGAAGCTGAGTGACTTATGAAATTATTCATACATATCATGGTGTGCTGAACAAATTACTCATAACCAAATACCATCACAGAAGCATTCACCGTGGTCATTTGAACAACAACATAATCTATATCTTTATTTTAACAGAGCTTCATTAGCAGTTGTGTGCAGCTCTGAGCTCATGCTGTAGATTGATCCCAGTGAAAATTACTGTACTACATCATAAACAAAGTTAAGAAGAATATGAGACTAAATATAACAATGAAATATAGTGACATTGCCAGTAATAACTCTGGTACACTAATCATCTTTCAGCAGGAAATCTGTCAGCAGATAAACTTCCAAATATGTTGTCATATCTTCCACTGTCACACACATCTTTCTATTTGACGCATCTTTTTCAGCCACTCTTTATGTTTTATGAATGGTTACACTCAAAGAGTGAAACATAAAATGATGTGTGAAATGTAAACCCAGACTGTAGACTAAGCACTACATGGACAGGCTAGTTTCCATAATCATGCTCACTGATGTGTTTCAGTGTGTGTGCGTCTGTGTGTGTAGTTGCACTTTGAAGGCGCACGTAGTGTTTTACTGATTTAACGTGTGTGTGGTGACTAGCACCCTCTTGTGATATCACCACAGCCTCGCTGTCACCTTGGAACTGGATAAACGTCCAGACACAATCCAGCTTCTGCCTGGAAATGGAGAACTGTGATCCAACGCTGGCACTGCTGCCAAGCTATTTGGTCTTTGGCGTGGTGATAATGAGCAGCCTGGATGGCGCTGTGGGCACACTGTGATTACAGAGTGAACAAAGTTTATCTCAAAGGCAAAATAAACGTCTCACATAAGGTACAGTTTGGCTTGATTTGGTTTTCTATTCTGTTTCATCAAGGAGAAGTAGCATGTAATGTTAGAACTGGTGGGGGCAGAGCTGATAACTTAATGTGCTGTTTTGTGAACTGAGTTTTTGTATGTAAAATCTTAAAGGTGCAGTGTATAAGATTTGGGGCCTCTATTTTCAGAATAAGGCAGACATGGAAAATGATATTCATAACTATGCTTTCATGCATGTATAATCACATGAAAATAAGAATCTTTCTGTTTTTATATCTACAGTGGGAGCGGGTCCTCTTTCATGGAGGCCGCCATGTTAAAACCCTGTGTTTCTACAGTAGCCCAGAACAGACAAACTAAATACTGACTGTAGACAGGGTCCTTAATGTGTTGTTTCTCCTTTACACTAGGAAGGTGAGGGTGATGTGAGGAGATTGCAATGAAGCAATTAGACCACTAGATGCAACTAAATTCTACATACTGGACCTTTAAAGTGAAAAACTGAGAATACACAATTAGTAATACAGTGGTCCCTCGTTTATCGCGGGGGATACGTTCTAAAAATAGCCCGCAATAAACGAAATCCGCGAAGTAAGTTTTACAATTATTATACATGTTTTAAGGCCGTAAAACCCCTAACCACACACTTTTATACACCTTTTTACACGCATTTTGTACAGTACTCCCTTAATCAGGACGCAGAACATATGTGCGGTTCTCCCTTAGCCAATTTAGGACGCAGAACACAATGCGCGCTCATACTGTACAGTACGCTGTAAAAAAAAAAAGCATGCAAAATTACACTGATAAAAATCCGCGAAACAGCGAGTCCGCGAAAAGTGAACCGCGATATAGCGAGGGACGACTGTATATGATGTACAAGAATGTTAACTTTGTGCTTATAGACAGTTTTTGTTTACTAAGTTACTGTCATCCAAACATAATCAATTATGTCACTTGTTAATTTACTTTGGTCACTCAGTCTAACGTTCTCTAAAGTGCCTTTAAAGTTCCAGTGTATATGATTTTGGCTTCTAGTAGTGTAGTTGCTGATCACTCCTTCCTACCATAAAGGAGGAATTACAGCTTGAAAAAGGCAATACAGCATGTAGAGTCAATCTGTAGAAACATGTTGGTCTGTAGAAACAAGTCTGTAGATAAAGACGTTACTTTAAAGGTGTTCTAAGGTCAATGATTGGTCATTGGTGATTATACACCAATAAAAGCATGATTAAGCATATTATATTCCATTTTTGCCTGATTCTGTCACTAGAGCCCCCTAATGTTACACACTGCACCTTTAAAACCTCTTTACATCCACATGTTATATCTTCTACATTCAACACGTGTAGAACATGAAAATGAGACTTTGTGGCAACCTCTGTGGCTGAACAGCAGAAATAAACATGTTTACAGCCTGGTACAAAAAACAGTTTTGGTCTCTATAGCTAATTTCCCTGTTCATGACAACTGTACTGAGGGTGAATTTATATACAACTCACCTGTTCAGATTATATTAAGGCTTAAAGTTATGCAGAATTAGAATAGGTGGGTCCCATTACAGGTGGCTTGTTTGAGCAACCAGGCTTCATTAAGCCCGCCTCATGGTCCTCCTGAGCTCTTCGGTGGCGGCCACTGCCTCCTCACACCTCCACCCCCTGTACCAAGCTGGCACGTCCTAGACCTTGTGTACAGTAATTTAGATACTGGGACATGTGTCGTGGTAAGACTTTCTACAAGTAAAAAACATTGCCTCAAATTTTCTATTACTTTCTATATTGTTGTGTGTCCATGCCCACATTTGTGCTGACATTCAAAACAAGTGAACAGGGTTTGGCCCCTTTTTACTGTGAAGCCCCCCTTTTTGAGGCCTGGTGTCACTGAGCTAACAGGAGATTACACCCATGCACTGTGACATGTACAGGAGAACCACTCTATTAATTGTGTTTCATATCTGCTAAAAGGTGACAGGACAGAGCAGCAGGACTGTCTTTTCATTCTCTTACACCGTCTATTTTTACCGACCGCTGACAGCTACACAGCACAGCGGATCTGAGCAGCACATGGAACCTATTCCGACAGGTCGGGGAACAAGACCCCTATCCACTGTGATCCTGAGGCTGGGGATTAATTGATTCTAAAATATTGATATAGTCCTGGTTTTATGCCTCATGTAAAACTGAGAGCAGTGGACCTCCTCCACAACATCCTCATCAGGTTGAATTGCACCTGCGGGAATTAGGAACTAATGTCTCGACAGTTACAATAAAAATAAAGTCAATAAACCGGCTATCAGCCATCATGTTTCATTAAGACTGGCTTCCTTTTTATTTCTCAAATAAACTTCCATTACCAATTTATCCTAATTTATCTAGGAAGTTACGTTGTGTTAACAGACCACCCTTCTGTGTGTTGTTTTGGGAGATCCAGAGATGTCCATGTTTATCTGTAATTATACAATCGCTTTCACAGCTGCTCGGTATTATGGTCAATTTGTTGCACAAGCCTTGATATGAGCCTGCTGCACAATGGCACACTCCACCTATGCAATGATGTATTTGATTTGGCATCAGGATGCATACAACTGTCTACTTGACATCTCTAATGTGGCAGGAAAAGCGGAACACACGCCAATAGGCTCATTCAGCGTCAGCGTGATCGATGAAAAAGAGGTTTAGCAAAAGATTTTCACTCTAATTGCAGAACGGTCACTTGCCTCTGCCAACATGGTGTGTGTCTGTGCATGTAACCGTGAGTAAATGTGATTAATCTGAAAACCGACACGCTCCCCTGAGTGGCCCTTAATAAATCTGACCTCAATTTAGAGGTTTAGTCCAGAGAGCTGCTTCATTTCATTTCACTGTTTGGCCACACATACCTGAGCTACGTCTGGCTGCGAGCTGCCAAAAGGTTTCAGAGCTTATTGCCATGTCTCTCCCGAGTGTCCCGTACATGGCTGGACAGATGGCATCTGTGTTGAAAGGATATTTCTGACCCGGTGCTTGAATGGGCTCTTTGTGTGACCGCCTGAAACCTGTATTCTGCAGAGTGTCACGAAAAGTGCTGCTCACGTCCTTATCTGAAAACGGACAGAAATGAGTTCCAGACCTGTGCAGGAGGTTTAAGTGTGCTATCTTAGATCTTGTAGGTGATTTGTCATCCGCCTTTGAAGGCCCCTTTTAAATTCAGGCACCATGTTTTAAAATATTGTCATTGTGACTCACTCGTGCTGTTAGCACTGAGGAAAGTAGCAGATTACATTTTCATTCGGTTTGGTTTGAAATCAGATGGCTTACAGTGATAGAAGTGAAGGGAAAGTTTTCCATAATTAAAAGCTTGCGTGGCGCGTCACTTTAAGAGCCTCTTAAGCACACAAAATATTCAACATTTATAATTCACCGTGCTATTTTCCACCAAGGCATGAAACCTTCTAATCCTCTCTTTCAGCTTTGGCAGCCAAACTGAAGCAAGAGCAATTTCACACCCATTTGCTCCTCTGAACGTGCATTCAAGCCTGCTAACGATAAGCACATAGTTAGAACTGAAAAGGACTCTGAGCTCATTGTAAGACTGAAATAAAGCATTCAGCTGAATCTTTACACAGAAATGAAGTGAGATCAGGACAGGGCTTCATTCTCAACAGAATTATTTACAGAACACTCTTATTGATTATTCTGAAATGGAGCTACAGTTCCATTTACTGAGATCCCACTATGAAATCAACTGCCTCTGTTGACGAGGAGACTAAACTTCATCAGATTTGTATAGTTAACTCTGGCTGGTTGTTTCCAGTAACCAACAAGTAACCAACAGCTATACATCCTGTGAGTCCTGGTGTCACCGTCAGTTAAAGGTCCAGTGTGTCAGATTGTCAGATGGTTTATTTGCAATCCATTATGACACCACTAAATGCTGCACACTGATCATTTAAGTGGCAATTTAATGTTGTTGGGTTTTTGTCTTCATTTGGTAGATCACAGTGAAGATGCAGACAGGACGCACAGCAGACCAGAAGCGAGTCAGAAACATTGACATTTTATGAAGTGTTGTAACAAGGCCCTCAGGACGCACCGTAATCTGGTACATATAATAAAAAATATGCATTAGTAGAAAGACAAAAGCACACACACATATCTCCTGAAGGAAATCCAATATGAGAGTCACATTTAACATTTAAACTTCACTTTCAGCCTGTAATAGGAACACAGAAGCAGATAAATAAATCACAGTGAGTTCAGGATGACAGATATCTTTTTACTGAGCAGCGTCACTTAGGAGTCGAGAGACTTGCTGTCTATGATTTAAGCCTCTTTGAACAATGTTCAAGTGTCTTGGAATATTTTTCTGAATCATTTCAACAGCTCATAATCGACTGATAATGATTTGTCATGTGCAGTGGAAGCCTGTGTACGCTAAATGATGTTTTGGGGACAATTATTTCAAGAGGTGATTGGAGGGTTGTTTGTCCACTTACAGGGCCGATGAAGGTCTGAGGTGGCTGTAACCATGTTAAATCAACTCTGATGGGTGTGAACTAACAGAAACACTGGCATGTCGCTGAGTTTTAACACAAGTGTTAAATGAACACTGACAAGCTGGTTGTGTGTCTGTGTGGGTTTCAGAGAAACCAGAGGTTTCATGCTCATTCAATCATTGGCTCCATAATCTGTCATCACTGATGGAAACATAGCGGCTATAAAACACTGCATCCAAAAGTACAGCTGAACCACACCAACCCCAACTCTAGGGGGGGAGGGCCTACATGTTAAATACACATGCTGATAAAACCGTGATGTGGAAATGGAAATGGAAATACCTATTATTTTTCTGGTATTTTTAATACTATCTAACTTAAGTTTTCTTTTTTCCTGTTTTTCAGGATGCTAAAAATAAGCAAACTCTCATAAAGCATCATTTCATCGACTGTTTAAAGCAATCGTTAGACATTTTAAGAAATAGAGCGCTGCCAGGAATTTAGGAAGGACATTTCAGTAGACCACACAGGAAGTCAGCATTGCACAAGTTCCCAGCCAATAGGATTTTTCCATTGGATTATTACAGAAACTTTATGATGGCTCCATGTCTTGTTCAGCAAAATAATCTTTTATATGGCTTTTATGATGTAAAGATGTTTAATGTACCTGCCAACTTCATTAGTTTCATTTAGCAATTTGTTAGCTTGTCTTTGGAGATAAAACATTACAGGAGTGAGTTATTGACTGACATATTTGTCATAGAACAACATGTAATTCTTTTTGAGGTGTCTGACCAAACACCTTCAAAATGAGGGAAGATGCAAGAAGTGCAAAAATGCTTAAAAAATGCAAAAAAAAATCTTGTTCTTATTTTATTCTTCTTATTGCTTTCTTGAAGCGAGTTCGATGAGCAGTTGATGCATCTCGTGTTGTGAGAAATAACTTAGCTTAGCATTAAAACTGGAAGCAGGGGATAACAGCCAGCCTGGATCTGTCCAAAGTTCAGATGATGCCTACCATGATTGAACAAATTATAGGTCATTAATATAGATGACAAATTATTTAGATTTTTAGTTTTGGACACACATTGGAATTCAGGTTACACTAGCTAATGCTCAGCAATATCAATGATATTGATCTTATCCAGCTCTGCAATAAAGTGATCGTGTTTCCCCAAATGTTGGACTGGGCAGTCAGTCAAAGCGAGTTTATACAAGTATTTATGATCAGTTAGTTTAATGAAGGGCTTCATGTTGTAGTCCTAATATTTAACTGTTAAATAAGGCTTAAAGCAAAGGGCTCAGTGTTTTATTGGGACTGTTTCATGTGTTAACATGGTGTCTTTGTGAGTACAATATCAGCTCAGGTCACCTCTTTGACGACTCCTCTCCAGGTGTTCAGGCTAAAAGAGTCCTCAGGCTACCTGAGCACCAATTTAAAGGTTCCCATGTGCCAATTTGTACAGAGGGCAGTGCACCTTAACCTGCTGATCATGGTTTTATTGTGTATAATATTACATAAGATTATGCAGACTGGCAGTAGTATAGTACAAATGTATTTTAAGGTACAGTATTTGTTGCGTTTGTGAAGTGTTGATGTGAGGGACAGATTCCTGTGCTGTGGAAGGGTCCAGGTCATTTCCAGTGGAACTCTATATGAGCTGCTACTGTCAGGACTACATGTACCCGAGCCACTACACGTCCATACTAACCGTTAACATCTTTGTCATGTTTTATTAAATGTCTTTTAAACGGATTCAGACTGATTCTTAATTAGTTAATTTTTTCTTTCTCTTTACAAAAAGCAATACTTTTCAATGTGAAACAGATTTTTGTGAAAGCAGCTGTGTGACTTGAAGAGGACAGTACTTCAACTGCTGTAGTAGATTAGCTATAGTTGGGTCAGATCCATAGGTTGTACAGTATGAACCATGCTCCCTCCCTTCAGAGATTAGAGAAACACATGAGACAGAGGACTCTATTCCGAATGATGTCATGGATGCAGGGCCAAACTCTCACACTTTATCTCCACTGCATCATGTATGTGCTTGGGTGTGGTTGGTGGGTGTGCATTAGTAGTGATGGATTTAGGAACCAGAACCCGAAGAGTGAATGTCAGCGGTAACTCAAGCCTGCTGTGTTCAGGACCTCTAATTCATCAGTTTCCCGGCACTCGACTGACAGGAGGTCAGAAGGTTGTCTCTCAGTGTGTGTGTGTGTGTGTGTGTGTGTGTGTGTGTGTGTCAGATGGGATGGTTTAGGGAATGGACCAGACAACTGATAGAGTTGACAGAGGCTGCAGCAGGCTGAAGCAGATGCCTTAAACATCATCAGAGATAAACTCAGTTCAATTTGTTCAAAGTTAAACTATTATAACTAAAATCTTAAACTAAACTAAAGCTTTGCTTTGCTGATAAAAATCCATTCATCTTTTTTTCCCACACACGTGTTCAGTCTCCTCATCCTCCGGGAGCCTCCGGGCTACACTAACTTGGGCTACATCCTATATTTTATATATATATGCTGTTAATTCTGTACACTGCGGAATATCCTATATTTGCCAAATTTATATTTACTGCTCATTCCGTTAATACTGCTGCTATTTACCAAATTTATACTGTCCATTCTGTTTATACTGATATTATATCCATATCTTAGATTTCCATATTTTTCTTAGATCTTTTTAACTTGTATATATTTTTTATATTTTATATTTCATATTTTATAATTCATGTTTATTGCTGTTTGCACCAGGGACTGGGAGAAACGCTATTTCAATTCTGTGTATGTCCTGTACATATAGCAGCAACTGACAATAAAGTTTGACTTGATTGTTAAAGGAGTTTGGGAAATACTCTAAATGAGAATATTAATACCACTCATGCCTCTATGGATGGGGTCTCTGCAAAGGTACTCCGCCAATGTCTGTCATAATAATTGACTATTTTCACCAAAATAATGGTGAATGTGAGGGTGCAGATAATTGAGAAACTACAAACAGTGGAGGCATTTGCACTCCAATTGGATAAATCAGTGGACACGTCCAAAGATGCACAGCCCTTGGCATTTAATAAGCAATAATAATTATGCAACTTTTTATAAATGAAACTCATATAGGCTAATAACTCAGAATATGAATAGTTAGTTATATTTATTAAGTTAAAATAAAAGTTGAATAAGGTAAATATAAAAATTATTATAGGCCAGGTTTAAAATGTGACACATTTTAAAATATTAATTTCATGTTGGGGTCCTTGTTCTGTTTCTTGTCCAAGGGGTCCTTGTGAAGACCCCTGCTCTACACTAATGAAGCTAAAGCCAGGCGTCAGTTAGCTTAGCATAAAGACTGCTACTTGAGGTCTGAGGTGTTGGTAGCTGTGTGCGTGAACTTTGCTTCCGGTCATCATGCTATGCTATGCTAAGCTAAGTGACTCCTGCCTCTAGCTCAATTGCACAATTGTGACAGTGCTATCACTCCTCTCTCAGCAACTCTCAGTAATAAAGCAAAATCTCAAAAGTTTTATTTAGATGTGTCTAAGGACACTCCAGCGTCAGATTCCTTGTGTGCCCACATACTTGTTGAGCATGAAATGAACCCTCCACCACACTTTCATATTGCCTCAAGCATTGCAGATAATTTAACATCATTAACACAGGTTTCACATTTTGGTGAGTTTCATTTCGCCTCTCTGTGAGCATTACATGTTGATTAGTGTTGACAGCTCAGGGAAGAAGTGGAAGGCTTCACAAAGAAAATAACATTAAAAACAACAAACTGTCATTCTTAGTTAAAAGAAATAACTTAAAGCAAGTAAACAATGAAAATCGAATTACACCCAGCGTGGGCTATGCTTCTAAATGACACCCAGATGATCCTTTATGCAGCTTAATAGATCTTGCACTTACTGTGCATGGCTGCTTCTTTCCCCCGAGTCTCTGTCTGTTCTGCTAATGACTAAAGGAGGTATTATGCAAATGTGAGGGGATCTAATCTGGAGTTAACAGCGTCTGAGGGCTCTGTGGCAGGGATCAAAGGAGTCTGTGTATTCCAGCTATGGTCCGAGAAACCCTTGGGGCAGATGGGTCATGAAGGCCTGTGATAGCCAATGCCCCTGGGGTGGGACTGGGACAAGAGAGACGAGGTTGGAAAGTATTTATTAGGTTTACATTATCTACACATAGAGACAAAGAAAGTGCTGCTGATAGCTGGGGAAAATCCTTAGAGGGCAGTTGAGTGAAAATCAGCAAAAGGAGAGGCTGGAATGTCTGATTTCTTCTCGTTACAACAGGAATTGGGTTACAATCGTCATTCTTCAGCTGGGCCACCAACGCTACACAAACCCGTAAAAGCAGTCAAGTCGATAAATCATCCATCTGCAGGCCTTATCGTTTTTTCTTCTTTCTCTCTGTGTCTATCATCTGTTTGGGAATTCCATATCTAACATATGAAAAAAAAGAGCGCAGAAGTGAGCTGTAAATTGTTGCTCTGGGAATAGAGTAAGTTTACATGCAACATTCAGAGACAAGGCTCCGATTTAGTGATTTATCTGAGCTGCTGAAAAGATTACAAGTAGGATATGAGCTGACACAGGGGAATATTAGACATCAGTCACGGCAATATTATTAGTTGGACTGTGCATCTGCATGTACAACAAAGACTCAAGTGTAAAATAAATGAGTATACAGTTAGATGCCAAGAAGAAGAATAAAACTGCTTCCCACATGAGAAATGAGTCTAAAAACGACATAACATTTTGTTACACATATCTGTGTTTGTGTTTGTTATTCACATTATGACACTTTGCTGTAAAATAGGTCAAGTGTTTCGGAAAGAATTACAAACAGGATGTAAGGCAGGATGAAGCATGACTGCCACCTGTTGGACGCAACAAGTCAAAGCCACCTCCAGTCCTCCACTCCTCACATTAAAGCTTAGTTTGCTTTTTCAGCAAACACACACACACACACACACACACATGCACACACACCACTGCCCTCCATGAATCACCTCAGACTAGCATAAGTAAACTGACAACACAATCAATGTTTCATCTCGCTGAGTTCAGTAAAATCTGTTAAGATCACAAAATAATTTGAAGGGCAGTATAATGGTTGAGGAGGCTTTGTGTGTGTATGTTTGAGTGGGTTTATGATGACACACACACACACACACACACACACACACACACACACACTATGTCATAGCTTAGGGAGTTAAGTCCCAGACACACTGTCTAGAGGAGCGCTCATCACTCAGCAGGCTAGGGGGGCTGAGCTGCTGGGTGTGTGTTGTAAATGTGGGGCTATTAAGGGCATTAACTTTTTTGCACAACCGTGTATATGTGTGTACGTGTGCATAGTGTGTATGTAGAGAAAAGAGCTGTCTCTGTGTGGTGGGCGTTGAATTGTTGATTGATTTACGCTCCAGTATCTTTCCTCTTGTGCCCAGATGTGTACACAAAGCTCTTACCGTGTGTGTGTGTGTGTGTGTGTCTGTGAACTTGTATTTGTATGTGCAGCATATAGTCATGGTCAGCATGTCCACAGGGCAGGCATATGTACCTAAAGTACACTTTACCTCCTCATATTGTTTATGAGAGGAAGCGGCTACATTATTGAGGGATTTTTAAACCTATGTGCAGCTCAGAAGTATATGGGCAGTTTGTTTTGGCTCTAGATTTCAGCACATTCGACATTGGATTTGAAGGGGAAAATTTACTTTGAAGTTAAAGTGTTAAAACTTGCCTCTAAATTTAGGGAGTTAAAATCCACGTCTGATGAGCTTTAAGAGCCTTAAACCTGCAATAATAAGAAGAATTTGGTCACAAACAGTAGCTGATTTACACATCCAGCACATATGAAACAATATTATTGTTCATTCACTAACTGTCTTTACTGTGTTGACCAACTTGTTGGTGCTGGTCAGGAAATGACGTCAGTTTCCAGCTGCCTGTTGCTGCTGGAAATGACGCTGTGAGAATCAATTGAAAACCAAAACAATGAGCTGAAAGCAGCTAAAACTAAAGAGTCCAGTGACATTCAGTACAAGTACAAGCCACTTCTTGCACACACAAGTGTAGAGAAAATATTGATGACAGCCACTTTAAAGACACCTTTGTCTAATCTATGTTTATTTTTCGATTAAATCCATTCAGTGTGAAAAACATCAGTGTATGTAAATCTGCACACTGAATTATTACTGTCCCTGACTCATTTTATTTGAGTCAAATAAAATTGCATTTCAACAAATATGACCCTCCCTGATGTTCTTATTAGAATACAGTTATAACAGAGCAGAATGTTTTTCAGATCACAGAGAGACAAAATGAATCCAAGGTCAGTACAAAACTATTAAATCCAGTGTGTGTGTGTCCGCTGGGCTTTGAGGTCACAATGGCTACAGAGGATTAGGTTGTCACTGTTAAGTCCAGTTATGATTTATTTTACACACACACACACACACACACACACACACACACACACACATTACCTACACCCCTTCATGCCTCAGCAGAATTGAAGGAAACTGCTTCTCACTTCACCCCTGAGGGGAGAGAGCTTAGTTTCTGCTTTGTTTATTTCCCGTAGTCATGTGAAGCTGAACCACAGAGAGGTGCTGGAGATATTCAGACCGCCTGCGTCCTGTCTAACCTTCCATAAGAGCCAAGCTGAGGGCCAAAAGGTCCCAAATTATCCCTTTGTGGATTGTTGGACACAAACCAGACTGTATGAGTGGGAACACATAGGGATGTGTGAGGACAGGAGTACAGACTCGCATCTGTCTATTATAGCGCTCAAGCACTAGATGGCAGTAGAATATTCAACATAAACATAATATTCATCCTCCCCTTTATACACATAAGATACATAACAACACACAGATCAGGATACACACAGCGGTAAATTGAAGATGTTAACAACATATGGGCTGTTTTATCGTCTGTCAGATGGTGTTGGATTTGCATTCAGTTCTGGAAGAGGACAGAATACACATCACATCAAAATACAGAATAATAGCAAAAAGCATCTGCATATAAAAAGCTTTTCTGAGTGTTTGATGTTTCTGAGGGCGGGAGGTGAGTGGGTGAAAACAGTGTGGTGATGCTGGGAGGAGAGTTGCATTTTATTTACCTGTTTCTGTGGCAAAATGGGTGCGAGAATAAATCTATACCCACCCTCCTGCGATGTGACTGCGAATAAAACAGACGATTTTACCATTTTAGAGGAGAAGGAACACAATAGTCTAATGTTACAGCCTCGTAACTCTAGTGTATAGAGGCCTTGGCCTCTTCTGTTATGGGTTTTATAAATGCCAAACCTGCAACATGATATCTGAATAGGTGAGTGAAAGTTAACATGAACTTGCTTCTCCACACACACACACACACACACACACACACACACACACACACACCCTTTGGGCCTAATGTTTCAGTGTGAGGCATAAAGCATTCACAGCAGCCTCGGTAAGGTGACAGTAGTGAAGTTGATATATTGTTTCTTTGTTGTTGCTGGAGCTTGGAGAAATGGCAAAGCAACTATTAAAAAAACAGCACCATTTTATATCTCTACAGATGCATATGTGTCTGTGTTTTATTTGTCTACGAGACAGGAACAGACAGATTCAAATGGAGTATACTCGGCCTTTACACAACAGAATCCGAGTAGTTTTTTTAGTTCCTCTGCTGCTGCATGTCAGTGGTGCCCTACAAAGGCAGAAAGCAGAAACTACAAAGCAGTTAAGTTGGAGTTAAATGATTTAAAGCTGGCTGACAAACCAGTTTTATTCCTATAGTATTCTACAGAACCTACATGAGATCTAAAATATGAAAATGCAGCACGTCGGGGAAATGTATTCTTTTAGCTCTCTTCTTCATTTTAACTAGCAAAGCTTAGAAAATGAATGTTGATTATTTACGGTCCATAAAATACAGGAATTTAATGTATCAATGTTTACCACTAGGTATCCGAATACTGTCAACGTCAATACAAATACTTAAATTACAGCTACATAATACATTTAAGTGATTTATAAGATGATTCAACACAGAATCGTCTGGATTCCACTTGATGAGAGTTTTTACTTTGCTAATTACCTTTAGCATTAGCTGGGTTTTAGCTGCTGCTATTCATTTAGTTATTTGTGATAACCAGTTGGATTACCACAATGTCAGTTCATACACACTAATATTTCTTAATTACATATAACAGAAAATGTTTGAGAAGCTTGGAGCAGTTGAGCTAAGGTGAACCATGGCTACTCTCACAGCTAGCTTGATATAGCTCTCTTGTGTAGTCAGCTGTTCTTCTATGGCAGAGGGTTTGATATAGTTATATATTGGTATATTTCTATAGCCTAATAGTGTATCTATAGTAAAATAGAATATCCAAACTCTATTGTGAGCATGAGTAGAGATGTAATCATTTTAAATAGTGTTATAAAAGGAAGACTCTCGATTATACACGTCAATCTTCTTCTTCAGTGGGAGATAAATATATACAGACTGTTCTCAACATTAAACTTTTCATTGAACAGCTATTAAGCCTGCCTAATAAGTTTGGACTAAGAAGGAGGGAGGCTGCGTATAAACATGCATTATGCACATTCCCAACATTCAGACAGCCTTCTCCACCCACTTCTCCACCCCCAAATTTTTGTTTTGGACGTGGGAACCTGTGATGCTCTGCCAGTGGCACCCGGGCCGTCAAGCGCTGCTCAAATATTTGAGCTCAGACGCAGCCAAGTTGACTTAGCTTGGAGAACGTTCCCAGCTTTTGATAGGATGCCTGTGCCGAGTATATGGGCTTTTCAGTGCAGGCTGCACTGAGCGCCTCTTGTGCCTCGCTCCATCTTGTGTGTAGTGGGTTTGAAAACAGACAGGCTGGGCTGAGGGGGCAGACAGCCACATGAGAGAGGACTGAGGTTTCTCCACCATCAGACAGACACTGGCATAGGACCTGTGCTGTCCTGAGTTGTTTACTGGCAGAGATCAAAGTCCTCTGGTCAACAGGTTCTGTGGGTAGCAGAGAAGATGGATTCTTCAAGGCAAGTAGTTCCTCCAATTTTAAAACACAGTGGCTAAATTAGATCCCAATACACTGCTCTGTTATTTGGTGACTATTGCTGATAATTACCCAGACTAACAGAACTCACAAGGATGCTTCTTTAGATTAGAGTCAAATTTGTTCAGTATGCAGGGTGGTGAGTACATACATCTCACTTGGACACATCTTCACATCCTGAGTAATACGCAGCCATTCTAGTCAATGTATCAAACCCCACCGGCTCTGCCGTGGTCCGCTTCAGATGCGTCCTAGAAGTGTCTATATGCTCAGCTACATGTGAATTACGCCTCGAGCGGGTGGACGCAGAAAAAGCAAAGAGAATATACATATACATACAAAAGCAAAACTAATTGACTACGTAGCATATTTACACATGTAGAAGCATGTTTGGAAGAACATACAAGAAAATGGTCAAATCTGATCAAACAAAGTCTGGCGGGCTAAACGCTCGCTTCTGAAACACTCTCGGTAGGGTTTGAAGGTGCAGGACGGACCAAACGCTCACGCAACGTGCCGCAGACGGACACGGTGGGGTTTCGGTGCTACAGCCATCTTGAGGCCTTCTCTGCTTCTTATGAGGCTCTGCTGATGGCTTTTCCCCTTACATGGTCCGGTGATGCCCAGGAGGCTGTAAGCCTTGCAGAGTGATGTTCCGGCAAACCCCCTGCTTCCTATATTATGCAAACACAGTGCACGCTACCCCTGTCTGCGGCAGTCCTCCAACAAAGTAATATACCGGGTAATATCCTCCAGGGTAATATACAGGACCTGCATTGCAATATTGTAGAGCACTTTTGTTGAGTTGGCTGAAGCTGGAGTACCCAGAGAGAACATGCAAACTCTGAGAGCCAGAACCTTCTTGCTGTGAGGTGACAGTGCTAACCACTGCACCACCGTGCCCACAGTCCAAAGACATGCATGGTCTTGGTTAAATGCTTAATTGCTGACTCTAAATTGCCTGTAGGTGTGAATGGTTGTTTATCTCTTTGTGTCAGCCCTGTGATGATGCCCAATGTCAGCTGGGATCAGCTGCAGCCCTGTATGGTAAAAAACTGTTGGCTTAACGCTCGATTTAAAAAGACAGTTGAGTTTGAGTGGAGTTTAACTGACCTCACACAAGTTAAATAAAAAAAAACATGTCATAAAGTCTGATAAAGTTTAAAAATCCATCCAGCGTGCTTCCTGAAACGACAGTTACTTGCTGAGTTCAAACTGGTTCAACAGACAAAAAACAGTCTGTCAAGTTTGAGATCAGCGTGGGGATATGCTGTAGTTCTTCAATATGTAACACTATATATAAAAGCTGTGCTTCAGGCAAATCTGCTGCCTTTAGTTTCTTATTGCAACCTTGACAATTATTTTCCTCGTCAGAAGCAGTGTGAGGCATATTTCTGTGTTTGTTACAGTCCCTAAAGACGATCTTTTTTTGTTGTTTGCCTCTTATACAGCACATCAAAGGTTTCAGCTTCATTATGGCATGTTATGATGCATGCTGAGGTGACAGGACCCCCTTTCCTGCTTCAACACTCGGGTGAGTCATTTCCATTTCAAGATAAGAGACAAATCAGGGTTTAATAAATGAGTATTTGAAATTCCAAAAATGAACATTTTCTCCCACTCTGAGTTTTAGATATCAGCGGAATGAAAAGTGAAAATCAAGCAAACACATTTGACAGAGTGACAAGAGTGGATGTGAAAGCCTGTAATGAACCACAGAGAATAGCAATGATAATAGCCCATACTCACGCCGGCAAAATATCTCCTGAACAATAACAAGACAGAAAGCCTGAGCGGGCACAGAGAGAATGAAATACCATGAATAGCTATGAAAGGGTTTGATTTTCTCAGAAAACCAAATCCATCTTGCTCTGAGTGTAGGTTAAATAGGAGATGTTTGCAGTCCGAGGAAATTCCCATGGTAGACCAGAACCCTGTTGTTTTCATGAGAAAGAGGAAACCGGGCCTACGCGGATACAGCGAGCGATGCAGCCCACAGGCCTGCGTGAGCTGGAGGTTGTCCAACTGAGACAAGTCCTGACAATGAGATCTGCACAACGTTCAGCACACATGTGACTACCCACGGAGCAGAGGGAGTACTTCCCTTCTTCTCTTTCCTCTTTTGTTTCACTTATCTCAGAGCAAAGTGTCAGTCTGAAAAACTCGCCCAGTACAGAGACACGCAGAATTCTCCTTTTTTCTGCCGTTTACCTTTACATCACTCATTTTTCCCATGTTTGACTTGTCATGTCTGATTTAAAGTAAATGTGGTGAAGCTGACTGCAGGTTGAGTTGAAGTTTTCACTTCTACCATATCTCTAAATCCATTTTCGCCTAGAGATGAACTCCCATGTCCTCCTTTGACGTTTTCCTGTTTTATGCAAAAGGACCTTGATCCTAATGCTCCCCTCCTCTCCTCAGATGATCATGATGTATGATACATATCTCTGTTTTGCTTCTCTCCTTTAGTCATATTTAGCCAGAGTAAACAGTGATGAGGTCAATGGCATCACTGACATCTCTCAATGCATTTGTCTCAAAGGAGTTCTTTTTAAACCATTCCAATATAAACAAGCAGTGGTGAGATTGCATGTTTTAAATGAATTCCAGGGTATCACTACATCTGTGTATCTCTTCTAGTTTGCATGTCAAATATGATTTCACACATCTCCTAGACTCTGAAGGACTCTGTTTTTTCTTCTTTGTAACAGGCCTTTACTCTAAATTTGATTTGGTTGTGCGTGATAAAATTTAAATCAACCTGATCAATACTCATCTTCTGCAGTGTTGACCTTTCGGTTTAACAAGGAGCCAGATATTAGCTGACAATAAACAAGTCAACATGCTGTTTGTCAAAGCGAGATAGAAAATAACAACAAGTTATCGGGAGTCACATTTCTCCTTTGGTAGAAGCTAACCACCTCCACCCACCTCCTAACAAACGTTAGCTGATATCAACCCTCCATCAAACAAGCTCACCTTCATATTGTTGAAATAACAGAAAATTATGGGGCTCTATTTACGGAATATGACAGAAATGGAAGATTATATTCATATCTATGTTTTCATTATTTGTAGTCACCTGAAAATAAGAATGGTTATGTTTTTCAGAATGAACCTGCGTCCTCTTACTCTTGGCTCCAGCTCCCCTGAAAGCCTGATAAAGATAAGTGGTTAGGGAAGATGTATGAATTAATAAATGAGAACAACAACATTGTGAATTTGGCTGTATTACAGCACAGTGTATGATCAGTATGTATATGTATAACAGGGGCAGGAAACTGTCATAGAACAATGATTTTGACAGACACATCTCTTCAGATGTTGGCAGTGAGACCCAGTTTTGTTGTTTGCTAACTGAAAAGATTTACACAAAAACAATGTTACAGCATAGGGTAGATGTGGTCTCAGTAAGCGTTACTGCCCTACCGTGATCTTCCAGTGCTTTTAATAACCCTAGCAGACATTCATAAGACTTATGGCATTTGTAAAAATCACGTCCAGTATGTAACTTCCTGCTGAAGGGTGCACTTCAGGGCATTTTGACTGACTTATTAGATCCGTTTAGGGCAATTTCCCACAAGACATATTACAGTGGATGGACTGCTTCCACAGAATTGTAAGCACTTTGATATGTCAATGCCAGCTCCTGACAGACGCAGCATAGGGATTAATTTCACCCTATAAAGTTTGACTGACATTAACAAAGTTTCATTAATTGTCCTTCATTGCTATTTAATTTTCATAAAACTGCACGACTCATGACTCAAACCATTAGTTCAATTACTCACCTTCCTATAATAAAGCCCACATGCGCACACACATATACACAAACACAAATACCCATGCATGCACACACACACACACACACACAATTCTTTGTCCAGTTCCATGTCAGTTAATGTGTAATTAGAGAGAGCTTAATTTGCATTTTTAATTAAGCAGTGCACAATGGGGATACAAGGCCCACATATTGGTTTGGTATTTAATGGTGTGGAGGCAATCAGATAGATGACTGTTAATTACAGATACACAGTCTGATTGCTTTCTGCTTTCTAATGAATTGTCTGCCAGGATAAATGGCTTTGATCTAATGGATGTGGTCCTGATGAACCCAGAGGACCACCAGCTAAAGTTTACTCTTCTCCAATATAGAAATCATTCAACATTTAGCAGAAGTTTACACTTCATTGGCATACTTGCAACTGAACATTATTTAGTATGCTAACATATTTTCATCCCAGTCCAATACTGCCACTGCCCACCCATCCCTCCCATCCAGCCTCTTTATAGTACATCACCTGACATGGATGGGTTACACTGGAGTAGATGCATGCGTCTTACGCTCACATAAGCTGTGGATTTCTTGTGTATATCGCTGATTGAAATCATGTCAAAAGACAGAAGTATTCACACATGTTCTGAACAGCCAATACGATACGAAATGTTTCACTTACGCTACACAGCAAATCATGGCATTGACAGTACTTGTGTACATGCCCTACCCATACACGCCGTGGCGCAGTGCAAGTTATCTAGGTAATAACAGTGCGGCAGAGTTAAGAGACGCAAATGCTGACCCCTTATAATGGCGAAAGGAACGGGCAGTGACACATCCACTCACCAAGCCAAAGTAAAAAAGAAGTGTGGTTCTTCTAAGATGGAATGGCTGTCGGAGTATGTGCAAACAGAAGAACAACAGTGAAACTGGGTGAGTTTTTTTCTTTTTCGAGTGAGAAAGGTCTGCTCTGTAAAACATGCAGCCAAGCCAAAATGTGAATTGAATGGAAGTTGGACTACCTCAAGCGACACATTCAGGGGATTGGTACATTAGTGCGGGAGAGCGCAAAAGACAGAGAGAAAAGGAACGAGCTGTCACACAAAAAAATCTGACCCTGAGCAAGTTAAAGTTCTCATTGACAATATTTTACTTTCCATCAAAATGAATGCATCAATGCTGCCGGTTCAACAAATCCACAATCACATGGCAAAGTATGTGAGCATACCAGAAAGATGACAAAACAAAAACTATGCCTTTGAATTTGTGAACTCAATCAATGAGACTATTTGCAGAATGAGACTATGTGCGATGTTAAAAACGCACCCTGGCATACCCTGATAGTAGATGAGAGCACAGACGTAACAGTACACAAAATGCTAGTCACATATATTAAATGCAGGGAGGAAAATGATACTATACAACTAAAAAACTGTGTTTGGTTGCATTATCCAGCTGACAGCATGCACTGCTCAGGATATTGTGCAGGAAATAACTCAGTTTTACTCCAAACATGGACTGGACATGCAGAGAATGGTGATGCTGACGGTGCCTCAGTAATGCTAGGAAAACACAACAGAGTTGCGGCTTTGTTAAAGGGCCAAATACCACACCTAACTGAACAACATTGTGTGACCCATAGAGAGGACTTGGGCATTGATGATGCCTGGAAAGATGTGCCTTTGATGCGAGATGTGGAAACTCTTCTTAGAACGGTGTATTCCACTTTCTCTCGGTCCACTGTGAAGAGGGGCAAGGTGGAGGCTCTAGCAAAGATTGTTGATAAAGATACACTGTCATTCAGGCCTCTGAACGAGTGCGATGGCTGTCGTGACACCAAGCTGTGAATGCTGTTCTGAGTAACTACACTGTGCGTGAAGAATACTGCGAAAGAGAATTCACTGATAACAGAGATCCAGTGGCAAAGTACTGCTACAAAAAGCTGAGTGATTCTTTTTATTAGTAAGCTCTGTGATCACATGGATGCTTGTTTTCTAGAAGATGAATTAAAGGAGTGGTCTGCATTTGACATTGAAGCACTGAGCTCAGACATCAGTTTTGACTCTGGATCAGCAGACATTGCTACACTGGCAAAGAGGTAGTATGAGGCCATTCTCCACCACCCACAGTCTATGCAGGCCATTAACATTTAATATGCTGAATTCAAGTACATAATGAAGCAAAAACTTAAACGGGTCAATCAGCACATTCTCAGATATGGTGGCTGCAGCGCTGAGATGTGAGGAGCTAAAGGAGATCTCACAGCTTGTGGATATGTGTGCTACATTTCAAGCTTCCAGTGCAGATTGTGAAAGAGGATTTAGTTTGATGAATCATATCAAAACAGCATCCAGAAATCGCCTTGAAGTAGCACATCTGGACCAGCTGATGCGCATAAAGAAGCAGACGGAGCCATCAACCTGGACAAAGTGTACAACCATTGGAGAAGTGAGAAGGATAGATGTAAAAAAAAAAAAAGCTAAAGTCAGATTTGTGCATATTCTAGTGACATTTATTAAGATTTTTTTTATTTATGGATATTAATCAACAAAATGTTATGTCTGAAAGGTGTATATGTCTCATTTCTTCCAGAGCAGGACCTCACCCAGGCCAAAGCAGGACTCTCACATATAACATACTACACATCTCACGAACAACAAGATATTTGTCTTTTTCATTTTAAGTGGGCCAAATCACTTACATTAAAAGTTAACTAATGGGAATTGCTGCTGTAATTTGATTCTTTTAATAAGGTTTTCAGCAGGTGTGATACTGGTACTCAGGGTACTTGTGTGTATGCCCAGACACATGAAAGATTAGAGGGAACACTGCCTAATAAAGGGAAGAGTTCTAAGGTAATTCAGTGTAACTCAATTTTATTAATATAGCACCAAATCATAACTCATCTAATGACACACTCATATGGAGCAGGTTTAGATTGTACACTTTATAATATTATTTACAGAGAACCAACAAAACAAGGTCATTTAATATGTAAAACTGGTGATATTATTTTAATGTACATACATGATACATGCTGTAATTACCAATGCAAAGCACTGTATAAACTAGACAACACTACATTTTTAATACTTAATACTTAATATACTTTATATATTTGTATAGTTTAACTTGTGCTCAAACAGGAATCATGTGCAGGAGCTGGGATATCATATTACTTAATTAAACCTATAGGATATTATTTAACATTTAAATTTAAGCAGTCTTCATTTTTATTATATTATAATCTAAAGTAATTCACACCCATTTCCAAGTCAATATTTTTTTGGTCTGTAGAAATTTAAGGAAAGTGGTTTGTTTTAAAAGTATTACACAGTAATGGCTGTTTCTTTTCATGTCTCAACTAAAATGCTCTGTTGTGTCGGAGCTGTTTGGGTCTGATCTTCACATTTCCCACATTCAGCTGTAGAAATCACTGCCACCCTAAAATTTCTCATAACCACTGTGTGCTGGTGTTCCCAAGGCGCAGCTCATCTCCTGCAAGCTTTTGTGGGTGAAGATGACATTGAAAGCAGAATAAAAGGCACCAATTTTTTTAGGACATATGTGGCTGTGTTCTCTGTGAGATGGGATAAGTTTTCTTCACTAAAAGCTCGTTCTTTTCTCTCCATTTCCAGCCTACAGCAATTTGCTCTGTGACAATTCAAGAGATGATAAGACGAGATGACCTCACAAGGACGCGGTAAACAAGTTTATTTACACACGTCCGTTCACAGCAATGAGTCGGGATGATCTGACACACAGGAGCATGTGATGTGTGAATGTCATGAGTGTTCCACATTCATACACACACATTCTCACTGGAGGTTCAAGGTAACATTACCATCCCAAGAGAACCTTGAGTGAGTCCAAAATAGACTCCTTTTTCATCAGTTTTTCCTCAGTATGAGCAGCACTCACATGCACGTGAACACATGGTACTGTACACACACACAGAAGCAGAACTTTCAACAAACACATCCCTCTGCTCTTGTTAAAAATGCATGAGTGCTGGCATCGCATTTGGATGGTGGAAAGAGAGTGGCAAGGCAGCGCAGGGTGGGATGGGGTGAAGTGACATCAAGAAGAAATGTTGCTCTCAAACGTCTTCTTAAACAGCTCGGAGGGGGATGAAATGAAATTAGGATGATGGGGGAAAGAAAGCCTTAGTGGCTTATTTAAAAGAGGAGGAATGAAAAAAAAGGAGATGTGATTATCATTAAAGAGTGCGACAGGTGGAGAGCGCCACCGCCAGAGAATGTGTGTTGTTAGGGAAGGCTAAAGAAAGGCAGCCAATCAGGATGGAAATGTGATTTCTGGGACAGAGAAAAATCTGGGAATTAAATTAAATTAAATTAAAGCTGGTGGAGATTTGATCAGCTGTCATTCGTTAAGATATGAAGCTGTCAAGATATGAACCTGCGTTGAATGTTCAGTGATGGGACTGACTGACTGACTTTGCAGCTCTTCGTTTGACTCAGTTGTGCAGCAAGAAAAACATTTAGCTTCTCATCGGACAGGAAGTCGATCAGATTGCTTGGCTCAGTTGTGGTAAGATGTACTTAAATGGTGATATTCTATATTTTATTTCTCATTACTAGTAAGTCCCATGAAAAGAACAAAAGTTATTACTGTATGAATTGATCCTACTAAGATGTATTTTCCGTGTAGCTAAAGCTCAATTTAGCTTATTTCTCCAGTGATGTCCAAGAGTCCCAAGAGGAACTGCATCATATTAAGGAACAAGACAATTAAATATTCACAACGTCAGAAATATTTTTTTAATGGAGAGAGCACCATTGCATTATGGTTTATTCATAGCCTTGTGCTGGTGTAACAGGTGTGTGTGGTTGGGGGCACAAAGAGGAGGACTCCATACACTGTTCCCTGAAGACACTGAAACATATTAGCCTTCTGTCTCTTCCTCTGAACCTCTGCTGCCTCAGCAACACAAAACGGGACTCCCGGGGCAGAGCTTTAAGATTTCACCGAACATTTTATCTGCAGTCAATTTTACAAATCTCAAAACCATAAAAGAACATATACAAGAGGCAAACAATGCCACCTGGTGGAAAAGGAACACAGCGCATGGGGCGGGGTAGCTAAACAGAAATAACAAAAATCATAACTTAACAAAGAAAAACACATACCTGCAGTAGACACTGAAACATATTAGCCTCTGTACCTCTGCTCCTAAACATGCAAACATTCAGTGTTAACACCAGAAAGTGCAAGCTAATGCTGCATAACATCAGAGTTGTTAAACCAGAGATCCACGGGGGCGTACAGGATTTGTCATAGTGCATGAAGCCAGCTGGGTCCTCCTGAGATCTGATGCTTCACATTAACTTCCTCTGTGGCTGCACCCACAGACAGTCTGTGTGAGGACCTGAGCGGTGGCAGGTCTCTGTATGAAAGCCCTTACTGGAAAGAAGTATTGGCTGGTTCCCATGTCTCCTGACATGCTGCTGGCTGGCTGGCTGGCTGGCTCAGAGATGGACCCTGCAGCCTGTAAAAAGACACGACTCGGCCTACGCCTCAGTTTGCACAGCCTCCAAGCACGTTTCTTTCTTCTGGGTTGCCAAGGTAACCCCAGGGCTGGAAGAAATAACATCCCACTTACTGTCTACACAGCTGAGAGACAAGAGTGAAAGAAAAACTGACAGCAGGGAAGAGAGAAAGCAGATCAGCCTAAGTATAGTATGATTTAGGCACAGTACTGTAAGTGTGTTTATCACAGTGGTATGTGGCACTGTTTATTTCCAGTCCAGCCCTGCGATGGTTTTTATTGCCGCCTTCCAGTTCCATAAAACATGTTCTCGTAAACTGACAGAGTTTTTACTCTTGACGGCGCACCTGTAGGGCAGCGTGTGAATGTGCTCTTTCTTGACACGGAAAGCCACACACGCTGACAGAGGCGAACATGACGTACCACAGAACAAACTCCAAGACCAAGGGATTTTGAGAAATTTGTCACTGAAATAACATCCTTCCTCTGGCTGAAAGGCTGAAGGAGACTTTCCATGTACACAACGCATAAAACAGACTCTAATTCAGCTGCTGTCTCGACTTTAAAGGAATATCTGTTATACATTTTATTTCTGAGGTTTATTGGTCTCAAAAGCACTACCATCACTTAAGTAACTGTAAGAATACTCCAACACTGCAGTGTTTCTCAATTAAAATGATGTCAGTAAAATGTACTTCAAGTCCCCATGAAACAGAAAGGCTGTTTGTTCTCATTGTTACATGTTGTCTGTAAAAATTACTATTGACTGGCATTTACCACAGCCAATAGCGAGCACGTGTTACACTGCCACTACTCTGCACTGCAGCTAAACTGCACACAGAATGAATTGTTTGAATTTTTTTTCTTTTTTAAATATCATATTTTATAAGTTCTTTATATGTTTTGTATGCAAGTCCTTCATTTGTAAAGGAACCAAAAAACTGTGGCCAAATAACTGTGGTAAATATAAAATGTGTTTTTGTAGGGAAGAAAAAAACATGTGAGACATGAGAAAATACTCCAGTGGGGTAACTCAAATTTGTTCTTCAGTAGTCTTGGTTGATGTACTGTTGGTCATCAGTCATACTAAGCAGCAATCTAGCAAAAAAAGATTAATAATAGAATCCCTCAGAAAGTTAGAAGTATGGTATTAAATCTAATATTTATATACTGACATGCCAGATGACAATGGAGTTAACATTGCCTATGAATTCCAAATGAGAAAATGGCTCATACGATCATTCATGCCTCATACCGTATCTCTGCACATACTGAATTTCATATTACCACCAGCATGTCAGAGGAGGTGCACAATCAATGGAAATTTGATTCCTGCTAGAAAGTTACAGTATTGTCCGCAGAGAGATACAGGGAGAATAAAAGGTGGATGGATGTATTTCAGACAGATTCCATCCGTAACATGGTTGACTTCAGGAAGCAGTCTTTTACATTCTTCTTCAAATCACATCTGAAAATGAAATAACATTTATTTTTTTCACGTTTCGTTTGTCTTTTTGTCAGCTCCAAGTAAAACATAAACACATTTCTCATTTCAACAAAACATATGGCATTGTGTCAAAATGTGGCAGAGATACTGTGACAAATTCACTGATGCAGTATATGATAAAAAAACATTGTTTTTTTGTTTTGTTTTAATTGATTATTTCAGGCTGCAAAACTGAAACAGACAGCAGTCAACAGTTATTTGTTTCAGTTAGAGATGAGTGTTCACAAAGGATCACCACCACCACTCCATCCCCTTTTGTTAGCGTTTCTGTGCCTAAGCTTTCCATTCCTGCACATTGCAGATGAAAGTGATGATGGTGGTTAATGATAAAGGTTTTAGTAATATGAAACAATAGGACCTTGATTTAAGATGTCAGACGAAAGCAGCTTTTCATCTGTGAATTTTGGAATTCAGACATTTGGTGCATTGTTCATATTTTTACATTGGGTCAGGTAATAAAGAGCCTTTTACAGATTTCTGTCTGGTCACTGTAACAAATACACCATTTGAAATGAGCAGTCTCTCTCTTACCACAGCCTCATGCAAACTGCTTCAGCATGTGGAGAAATCCAAAGCTTGACAGACCCGCTGTGCTTAATTACGGTTGTCATGACTGGATCATTGTTGAGGGGAGGTCAGAGCTGATAGGCACAGTTGTATAAAAGTGTGAATCAATCTTTTAAACCTGTTTGGATGTAGATGTCACAACGGAGCTGCTGCTGTTTTAAGGTGGATCTGAGTAGAGATTTAGATGTTTCATATTTTAATAAAGATGATGTCAAGTGATGTCACTTTGACTTATCACTGATAAATCATTTTAGATCACACTTATTGCATCTTACCCAGACTGTGAGTCAATATTAGAACACGACACCAGAAACACACTCCACATTTCTCCGCAAGTTTGAATATTCTGTGGCAGATACATCTGTCTGGTGAGACACAAGTGTCAGTTGGTTGGATTATTTTGTTCCAGACCAGACTCTGCAGATGCCCTCACAGAGCAGACGAATGAACTCAAGTTAATAATGTGAAGTTTGTATCTACACAACCAGCTCAACCATTATTTGACCAATGATTTTTGGTAATGTACTGCATTTCTTTCAGAAAAACTCCTCTGGGATCCACAAATCCAGTTTTGAATGCACCTACAGCAACCTGTAAAAGAAAGAGTTCTACATTCACTACACGTTCTCCTGTTCATTTTTCACAGCTCTCTCTCATTATTCTGTCAGTCCAGGCAGTTTTTTCAATTCATTCAATCTTCCCCATCTTCCCCTGATTCTCAGAATCACACATAGAGTGTAGTGTCAGGTTTTCATTTCCGATTTAAACTTAGGCCTCCAATTACTGCTTATTTGACCCAAATTAGTTCAGTAGAAACAGAATCAGGAAAGACTAGTGTGTCAAGTCTTATTATAGACATTACACTAGCAAACTGATAAACTGCCTAAATGTTTTGCCAGTAATTGCTGTGCCATTTCCTTTAGTTTCTCACAGCAGCACTAGCAACAGCAGGTAGCCTAGATCAGTGGTTCTCAACTGGTCTGGCTTTGGGACCCACCATCACCCCTAAAGGACAAGCCGTGACCATGGGCGGACTGGGACAAAAAATCGGCCCTGGCATTTTGGACCAGAGCAGCCCACAACAAGCACACTGAGAACGGGTCCGCGACCCACTTTTGGGTCGCGACCCACCAGTTGAGAATCACTGGCCTACATTACATCTTATAGTTGGGCTGTTTTACAGTAAAAGATGGACCAAAGTCATAAATAACTAAAAGGCTGATTGGCTGTGAAAGTGAAAAATGTTTGTGTGCTTCGCAGTGTTTGGGTATTTCTGTGCTTTCATGTGCATCAGGGCTTTAGTTTAGTTTTGCTATCATTACTATGCTGTAGTCACTTCATAATCAGACCTTCAGATTACTAAAATTCTTATCAGTATACTTCAAAGTCAAAATACACAAAACAAGCGCACATTTTTATCAAAATGCATGGTTCCTGTGCAAGTCTTATAGTTTCAAAGTTCTCCTGCAATGTATCATTCTCTCTTCAACTCAACCTATAATGGTGGATGACCATCCACCAATGTGCTTGGGTCTGCTCGAGGTTTCTGCCTGTTAAAAGGAAGTTTTTCCTCGCCACCGTCGCCGAGTGCTTGCTCATGGTGAAATTGTTAGGTCTATGTAAATAATATTATAAAGAGTATGGTGTAGACCTGCTCTGTATGAAAAGAATGAGATCATGGATACAAGCAGCCGAAATTAGCTTCCTCTGCCAGGTGGCCAGGCTCAGCCTTAGAGACAGGGTCAGAAGCTTGTACATCCGGGGGGAGCTCAGAGTAGTGCCGCTACTCCTTCACAGCAACCACAAAGGAGTCAGCTGAGGTGGCTCGGGCATCTGATTAGGATGCCCCCTGGGCACCTCCCTTTGGTGGTGTTCCTGGGACACCCAACTGGGAGGAGACCCCGGGGCAGACCCAGAACCTGCTGGAGGGACTATATAGCCTATCTAGCCTTGGAACGCCTCAGGATCCCGCAGGAGGAGCTGGAATGTGTTGGTGGAGCGCCCTTCTAAACCTGCTGCCACTGTGACCTGACCGCGGATAAGTGGATGGATTCTACACTCACATAATCTACTAACAAGGAACAATGTTTTCATTTGGTCCATAGTCTGTCTTTCATTTAAGGCCAACTCATTAACATTTTATACTGAGAGCATTTAAGTAAATGACAGAATTATGTAAACTACAAAGTTAAGATAACCACACTTGTACTTCTCCAGGCAATATAAGCTGTACTCTTTCCATGATGATCAGCAATATCAAGAAAATCTCTTCCTCATCACCGTAGCTTGACTTTATGATCCATCTGATGACTCAAACCTCTGACCTCGATTACTGCTTTAAATCAGCAGCATAGGACAAAAAAAATACCACGATGTCTAAGAAGGCAGCTTTGCATTTTCTTTCTTTTCTTCTTAAACAAAAGATCAATGAGACATTGTAAAATGTAAAAACTCTTTTCTTCCTTTCTTCCTTAAGTGACTGAGCCTCCATTCATATTTATCACACACCTCCAGTGTGGTGATTTAGGATCATGCACAAACTCCCTCAGCCCGTTTCAGTCATTACATTCCTGACCACAAAGCTGAGGCTAAATCATAATGTCACAATCTGCTGTGCTTAGGTTACAGTGACTGGTTGCAGTGTGCTCCTCCAACCGTCCGGGTCAGAGGAGACTGAACCATAAAACACCATGTCAGCAGAGGAGGGTGGGTACGTCAACATGTGGTCACACACCTGTAATAACATGCTGTCCATGGTTTATATACACTGTTGCACACCTGTAAGCCACAGTCTGGCTGATTCAGCGTTTTATTTGCTTGCATAGCCTTCCTTTTTGTAGTTGGGTTGCTTGCCTGGAGCCTATGTATTTTTCTCTGCGGCCAGCAGACAGCACATTCATTCCATAGGATATGTATTGCAGCATTGCAGTAGTGAGCAGATACTTAGATGACTTTCCATGTTTTCACAGACACCGCATTGTTATACAGTCAAATGTCGACAAGTTTAAATGCAGTAATTACCATAAGGAATACAGACATGCTAGACTCAATTTTCTAAACTCCAGCTGGGTGCCAAATAATCTGAATAAAGATGAGAGATCCCCAACACTCCCATAAAACGTCATTATGTCCTGCTGCACAGAGAGCTGTGCAAGATTCTGTATTCTTTCAAAAAGATAAACCACTTTGGATGATTTATGTTCATCCTTTGCATAATAACGCTGACTCACCCTAACCATTGTTGCCACAGGTATTAGTGAATAATGCAGTGTGGACCTTAAAGGTTGTCTGTAATAACATATAAGGTGATAGGGAAACGTACGGAGGCATTATTAGTTGTATGATTCCGATCAGGGCAGGAGATTCTGCCCTTGACAGCGATTCTTCAATGACTTAGCAGTGTAACTGGGGTCTGTAAAGTTTTCTTAACATACAGAAGTTGTGTACATGTAGCTGTAATACTTTGCATTCGAAGAGTTTGGAGAGAAGTGTCTTTTATTTCCAGCCTTTACCAAACCAAAAAAACACAAGAGCAGGAGTGTACTGGCCCTTTCAGCCTGGGTTCACCTGGTGCCAAGCATTGCTTGACACAGCAAAAAAACACTGTTGTGGTGCGGCACAGGCCTTTGAAAATAATGGCTTTCGGAATGTAGTGCTGTCATTGTCACAATGTGTCTGAAAGGCCCGTAAGGAATGGATTAAAGTGTTCTGCTCTAAGGCCAGGAAGCAAATCATTAACAACATACATTTGTGGGGTTAAAGGTCACTTTGAAAAGACTAATCAACAAATATGTACTGTGTGCAAGCTGTGTGGATGCTATTGTTTGAGCTAACATTTGCAGCTCTGCCCTGCTCTGTATCAGATTTGGGGTACTGTTAATGCTTTAATGTTAGATGGAATTGTTACATTAGTTTGTGTTGTTACATGTAGCACTGTAAGTATGACTACTAGGACCAGCGTTTAGGTTCTAGGTTGAGGTGAGTGATTGATACTAGTGCTCAGGAATAACAGACCAGAGACCAGTGAATAAGTATTAACTGCCGGCTTGTTTATATGGTAACTGAATGGAAAAACAATAATCATATGATGGTACCAAACACTTTTACATGCACAATTATACACACATGAAAAAAACAGTTCAATTTCCCTTCAACCGAAATGAACCCAAGATCTCAGGAAAATAAAGTTACTGACCCTATTTATCTCTTTTGGATTCAATACAGCCTATTTGAGTTGAGGTATAATTTTGTACCTACGTTTCTTATATCGGGTGCTTAGTCCCTGGTATCTCCTTTGAGTTTACTCAGTTTAAGTCAATGTATCTCTGTTAGGTCTATTTATGAGTTTAGTTCTATTTTTCTACTTTCTCTTTAGTTTGCTTAACCAGCTCTACTCAACTTTACTCACTTCACACAACCCAAAATCCAGCGCGGACAGCAGGTGAACACAATATCTTCCTAGAAATGTAAGAAGACAAGATCTAAAACCTCAAAACACACTTCTTTTACTCCTATTTACTTTGTCTTTCCCTCTCGTTTTCAACTTTTCCATCTACCGTCTCTAATGTTCAGCTTTTTGCTCTAACTATCCTCCCTCCCTTCAACAGGTGGCGCTGGAGTTACCTGACTGGCTGTTACCGTGGCACTTGTTAAAGGAGCAGTACACACAGAAATAATGATAAATAGAACAGTCTCACTATTTTTAGGGCTTCTTGTTACCTTAAACACAATTGTTATTTTATTTGCTTACATTTAGTATTGACCTAGGCTTCTACTGTTGTAATAATATTCACCTATGTGACATACAGCTGTCATATTCGCTTACCGTATGGAAGCTGGCCCTGGATGCTATCAGAGTTTTGGCTAACATTATCCAAGCAACCAAACAGGGTTCAGTTACACATGTAGTTAAAGACCGTGTAAAAGGAATTCTCAGATTTCTTGCTGAAAACACGAAAAGAATTTGAACGATATATTACTGAAATGTGGAGTTAGAGGTTCAAACAGTTTTTCACCAGCTTTCAGTCCATGATTTTGTGGGCGGTCCTTAAAGGGTGGCTCGATGACACGCTGAGGCCACCCTGAGCAGAGAGACAGAGATGAATTCATCTCGCTCAGAGTTTCAAAGTTAGTCATGTCATTTTCTGAACTCATCTGACACTTTTGACCACTTTTTCTTTGGTCTAACAAACTCAGAACACATATTTATTCCTACTTTACACAGACATTAATGAGTTTAATTAGCTTAGCTGATAAATCATATGAGTTCAGCAAACTCTTTGAACTCAAGGACCCATTGTTTCAAAAAGTGACCAAGAATCGCAGGTGTTCTTTCTGCCGCTCTTATCTCTCATGTCGTGCTGTGCTAGAACACAAGGCTTGACGTGTGTAGCAACAGTAACTAAGGAAGGCGGAGCTTAACTGTCAACATATCAACTCTCCAAATGACCAGAGGCTCATCGGGGTAATGGAAAATATTCTAGAAATGGAGAAAGGAAACACATGCTTCTCATTCTCTCTTTTCTCCTTTCTCCTCATTGCTTTCAAAAACTTCCCATGAACTCCAGCAAGTCTTTACAGTGAAGTAAAATCATTTCAACAAGATGGATGAAGTTGTATACCTCCTGGCACGACTCGGGAAACTATATGTCAAACTGAATGAACATTATGTCCTCAAAAAGAGACAAATAAAACAACTTCATAATCTATTTAGATCACTTTGGGAGCAGAGGAAAGAATATGGCTCATTCAATTGGCCTCAATAATGAGCTGGATGAAAATCAATACACCCTCTCTTATTCAGTGCGTGTGTTTGGGCTATAATTAGCTTATAAAACATGCTCACTTCTGTAGTGGTTTATGTGGTTCAGAACACACAATCTGCGTCTTAGAAACAATAAAATACCCATATTAAAAAAACAGTTTAAAGCTGAAACAGATAAATATTTCTGCAGAATGTTCATTATTTTGCCAAGTAGTTTATCTCCCTCTTTTCTTTGCCCACCAAAAGGGCCTTGGTGGTTGTAAGTGGTTATAATTGTACATCTGGTAGCAGTTAGAGCTGCGTACTTGGCACCAGCGAGGTTTCTGCCACTCAAGGAGAGCGGCAACACGTTCCAAGAGCAGCTCAGTTCCCTCACTTCATGTCCTGGGTAGAAACAAAAGAGCCATTTGATTCAAAGAGCTCCGACCTTTAGTCTTTATGTGAGGGGGGTGGGGGCATGAGATGTGGAAGTCGCCGGCTTTCCTGCATATCTTGACTCTGATTTCTTTTCTGAATCCTCAGATGTTGTTCAGTGAGCACATGAGATGAGAATGAGGATAAAAGGGAGAGGGTGGTGAGGTGGAGTGCAAGCATTAGATAGAGACACTGTAGGGATGAAAACACCCCCAGAGATGATTGATGACAACAGTACAGCACATTCGAGACCTGCCTTCCATACAGATCTCTCCCACACCTATAATGATGATGACGTGTCACAAGGCGCTCCTCTCCCACTTTGTTGAATAGGTATTTCCAATGTGACAATCACTTTCTCTCCAGGTGGAAAAAAAATGAATGTTATTTTCGGTCTGCTTGTGGTAGAATAGCACAGAGAGTGTATGAGCAGCTGAGTTTAAGATCTCTCTGTCTTCAACAGGCTTTGTTACATGTTTTCCACCTCCTCCTCCAGTCTTGTACAACCTTTTCTGATAAGAACGCCTTGCTATTACCCCAAACAAAATGACTTTTGCAAGATGAAATAGATAAACCTCCTATGTGGTGCAAATGGCATCATCCCCAACAGAGCCATTACTATTTGGGTTATTTCATGCCATTTCTCATCCCAGATGAGTCCCTCGGCTTTCAGCTAAAGCCAGTGTTTGCTGGGATAAAATGAGGGTGTGTGTGTGTGATGCCAGCTCCTACCAAGTGCTCTGTCCTCGTGAGGCACAACACCAAGCAAACCGACATCACACACCAGCTCATAGCAACAAACCAATTCCAGACAACAACACATCTCAACCTCTGTTCAGAATCCAGATGTTGCTTGATGCGGTCCCAAAAAAGAAGAATGAAAAGACGGAAACATAAAATTATGTAATATACCTACAGCAGTGTTTTCACAAACATAGTCCACCCTGACTCAATTATGAACATCTATAATCAATATAAATGCTCAAGTACTACAATCATTTTTTTAATCTATTGCACACCTGGGGAGTACTTTATGCTGTACTGTAGTTTACAGGTACTCCTCAGTTTGGCCCCCCTTGTCATGTTTTAGATGTCCATGAGTTGTCAGCAGGTTCACCATAAAGAGATTTACCCTCTAAACTGCCTCAAATGGCTTCATTTAAATAATTGTTAGAGGGCCCAGAAAGGTAAAATATTTTTGAATTTTTATTTAAAAAAGAGAGAATGTTCACAAATGAATGCAAACATGTGCAACAAAATGTTTTCTTCTTTCCAACCCCTCAAGACCCTTCAGGTTTATCTGATGACCCTGTGGAGGGGGCTGAGGTTAGGAACATCTGCATTTACATCTTGACAACAGTAAAATGATGCTTACACGTTAAAGCATGCATTGCATTAATGATGTATACCATTTATGTACAACAAGTTTTTTGAAAGTCAAGTATATTTAGAAAAGAGAACTTTTTTAAACAAGGAAGTGTTTCCTTGCCACTGCACCAAGTGCTTGCTCATGGTGGAATTGTTGGTCTCTGTAAATAATAATAGAAAGAGGACAGTCTAGACCTGCTCTATATGGAAAGTTTCATGAGATAACTTCTGTTATGATTTTGTGATTTTATATGAATAAAACTGAATTGAATGAATGGAGTATTGGTACTTTTTTATTTAAGTAAAGGAGTACTTCTTCCACCAGCCTATCACATGCTTGCTACAAGTTAATCATAGCTGGTGCTTTAGAAAAAAAAATTGAAAAATGCTGTGATCAACTAATCACAATTCAGCTGGGTTGGAATGTAATTATAAAAGCATTATGAGGTGCTGAGAGCAGCAAGAACAAGACATGCAAGGGAGAACAGCTCAGACTCTCCTTGCCACTAGGTTACTTTACATATCTGCAACCCAAGCAGCTCAAGCCTCCCCCCACTCCTTCGGCTCCTTACTGTGGTAATGGCCAGGAGCAGTCAGTCTCCTTGGCACAGCCCATCTGTTGTTTTTGTTTTTCAGACGGAGGAGGGTTGGAGGGGAGTGGGTTGATGGGTGGGCTGGTGTTGGCCTGGGTGAGGAATGAGAAAATGATGGGACGCTTGCACCACAAATTATTGCCAGTCTGTTATTACAGTAAGATGAACGTTAGCAACGGTTACACAGCCAAACAGTTTGACACAATGGTCATCTCTAAATAAAGCCTCGGCTTACTGACGCAGTTGGTCGGCCACTTTGGGCTCAACGAGGGGGAAGTGGAGGAACTTGGCTTCACCCACCACAGAGTCAAGACGTGCAGACAGGCATCTACAGCGAATTATATCAAGGTCAAACATGTCTTACAGAATCAGAAACATATTCTAATAGACACTTTAAGTAGGTAGTAGGTGGCTTAGTGGACAGCACAGGCTCCCCACAACAGGATGGCCTGGCTTCAGATCTCCACCAAGATCCTGTGTGGATGATTAGAAGTATGCATGTTAAAATAGGATGGATTTAGGATACAAAATTTACTTCAGTTGTATCTACCCACTCTTGCCCTAAGTCAGCTGGGATGGGCTCCAGCAGCCCCGCAACCCTGATGAGGATAAGCAGTTACAGAAAATGGATGGATTGTATCTACCCACACACAGAAAATACCACTTCATTTCTACTTTTAACCCAAAGTTATATATAAATGAATTATAAATGAATAATTCTAAATGTTAGTGAATATGCTTATTTACGTTCTTTTTAAAAGTAAGATGAGAAGATAAATTCAAATTCAGGACATGGTTAGCCTAGTGTAGCAGAATGACTAGAAGCAGAAATAAGTAGCTCTGACCAGAGTGAATAATTAACAGACTGAATAAATTCATATACAAACATAAATGTATAAATCACTTGTTGTGGTTTTAGATAGAGTTCCATGGTATAGCCATTACTTAGCAAACAGCAGTATCACTGAACATGTTTGGTAGATATGTGACTGTATCTGGCAACCCACATTAAGTCCAGAGACACTTCACAGAGGTACTGGATTGATTATTTAAAGTCTGTGTAAAGTAAGAATAAATGTGTGTTATGAGTTCATCAGACCAAAGAAGAAAGTGTTATTAACCACCCAGCCAAATTTGACTAATTAAAAATATCAACACGTTTATGAAATTAGGTCTCAAAATCAGCCTGTTGGGGCATGTCTGCTGAATGTGCTGAAGCCACACCCACTCATGGGAGGAGTCAGATGAGTGTCACGTGTCAGATGAGTTCATAAAATGACATGACTAACTTTGAAACACTCTGAGCGAGATGAACTCATCTCTGTCTCTCTGCTAGGGGTGCAGGGGTATGCTCAGGGTGGCCTCAGCGTGTCATCGAGCCACCCTTTAAGGACCACCCACAAAATCCTGGACTGAAAACTGGTGAAAAACTTTTTGAACCTCTAAAAGTCTTTTAAGAAGTTTTTAGCAACTATTTTCCAACATATTTAATGTATTTAGAAAGAAATCTTGAAATTGCCTTTACACAGACATCAAGAAAGTTGCATCAGTCCATCTAAAAGCCCTTACTTACTGTCTTTATGCTAAGCTAGGCTAATCATGTACCATCTCCAGCTCCATCTCGACAGCTAAATGCCTTCCAACAAGCTCATAATTAGTGTGTAGACATGAGAGCATTAATAATATTCTAATCTCTTTCTCAGAAGCAAAGCAAATAAATGTGTTCTGTCATGTTGAACTATTCCAGTGATGCAGCAGTTGAGAAACATCTGATTGAATAAGCTATTACATAACTGCATAATACCAAAACTCATATGACTAGATCTATATCACACTGCCACACTTTGACAAAGCATATGGTACAGGGAGAGTGAGCGCTGAAAGACTTGTTGATGAAATCTCATACTGCACCTTTCCTCTCAGGGTTTTATATTCAACTCCTCCAGCCATTGATACCAGGGTAAAAATATAACTTTCCCTCTCAATGATCCCCAGACAAGCTGGCTTTTGTTTGCACAGTAAGCAGCCCACCGGTTCCTCGGTTGCTCTCCCTGTCTCACACACACAGTCACTGCTAAAGCCAGCCATTGTTCCAGGCCAAGATAATAGTATCAGTCCTTGACAGGGCAGTTACAGTTGGATTGGCACCAGCTGTTAAAGCAGCCATACTTTGTGGACCTGATTAGATTACACAATTACAGTCCATCTCATGTGACATTAATTATTGGACCATAATATGTGGCTAAGCTAACACTGTGCTTTATAGTCCAGAACTGCAAACAAATTGCACGGTGTCCAGAGAATTGGCAGGTAATGTGCTGTAGAGACTTTAATAGGGAATCCAGACAGCTTAATCAGTATCACAATTCCCAAAGAAGAGGAGAATGTTTTCCATTGTTGGCGATTGTTGCCAGACCACCATCTGAGAGTCTCATGTGCGCGTGCACGATCTGGCCAGTACTGTTGAGATCTGGAGCTCTTGCTGAAATGTAACCATTTTAATTTCCTCTTTATATCATGTTAGTCTTGTTTACATGTACAGGGAGTAGATGGTGGATTAACTGCTAGAGATCATGTAATACTAGTGAATCTGTAAAGCTTATAATGGTTAATTCATCTTGTGAGAGGTGATTTAACCCTTCAGTAACTTTTAAAGCACAATGCTCAGTGCTGAAGCATAATGATGTTGTGCCCGTGACTCCACCGAAGCTCTGCAGTGGATTATTCCTCTGTTCCTTAGACCTCCACTGCTGTCCAAAAACTATTAAAAACATGTAATGAGCCAAAGCATGGCACTGCAGAGCACAATGAGCGCAGGGCCGAGTTTATTTTGACTCACATCGTCGTAACGTAAGTACTGAAATAGTAAGTCATATTTGATAGCCCAAAATCACAAATCACAATTTGCCTCATCTGCACAACACAACAACCTCTGTCTTTAGAGCCTTGATTTGGGTAAACAAAAACTCCCCAAAAGTCCCTTTTAACTGGGAAAAATGGAAGACACCTCAGGAAGATGGACAGAGGACAGAATGTGCAGGACAAACCAACAAAATCACAATATACAAATTTTGAAGTTTCTCATATATGATGATTATAATATGTGTGTAGTAGAATGTGGATGGAAGACAAAGAAACAACTCCATAGAAAAATAGTCCTTGAATATTCCCATACTCCTGTTTGTGTAGCATTTGCTGAAAATCTACAGTGCCTTCCTATTATGTTAAATGACTTTTCAAAAGAATGAAACTATGTTTCTATCCTTCTATGTTTAAAGATTTGTCTTCAGTAGGAGCTGATGTGTTCAGTACACAGGGTAGAAAAATCACAAAATAATTAAGAAATTAAGAAAAATATAAAAACATCAGCAGACTTATCGTGTAAGTCATAAATTAGATGTGTTGTTTTGAACTACATTATACTATGAAACATTCTCACAAAGCTAACAGACACAGTCCTGAAGCTGATAACACACAGGACCTTGACACTGATAATCTAGGCCTGTAACAAATGATGAAATCCGGACATGGTGAGAAATCACCACAGCGGTCATTTCATGCATTAGCCTGGTGTGACAAAGTCACAAAAACCAACCAACACACTGCCATCTGTCATAAACAGCACACATCACGAGAACGGCCCTCTTCGATGATACCATCACTCTGATTTTGTGCCTGCGCGTCTGTTGTCACTGCCAATGAAACCCTGTGTAGAACAGACAATGGACAGCAGAGTGAAGCCGCTGTGAGGCGAGCGGGAGGGAAGATGTAGGTAGTGATAGATTTACTGTGAGTGATGCAGTGGAGAACAGAGTGTCTGAGATTTACGGCAGGTCCACTGCCTTCCAGGTGGAGATGCCTCCAGAGCTGCCCTGGCTCATTCCTATTAAGATTAATAATGCTAGTATTTACAAGGCCCAGATCTCCCCTCAGAACCCCCCGCCGCCCCTGTGCCAAATTACCAGCAGAGCACAGCAGAGGCTGACAAGAGAGGAGGGAAAGAGCAGTGAAAGAGTGTGTGGGAAATGGGAGAGAGAAAACAGCGTCTGTGCCTCAGTGATTCTCCACAGCGGCTCTTTGTGATGCCTTTAAGAGAAAAAGTGTTTCATTCAATCTCTGATGAAACCTCTGCTTCAATGTCAATTTAACTGTTTGTATGTCAATCCCAGGACTGAATTATTTGTTTAGTTGCCACAATTTGACATTTCAATAAATGTGTTTTATTCATAGTTTTAGATAGTTGGATCAATACCTCTCTCATATCTGGCCTGTACACAGAGTTACAGTCCAGCAGCAGCTGGTGAGCTGAGCAAAAGACTGTAAACAGAAGGAACAGCTAGCAAGGTTCTGTCAGCCAGTAACAATATCTGCCTACCAGCACCTCTAAAGCTCACTAATTATTGTAATTAAATTGAAGTGTTTTTTTCTTTGTTCAACTGATACAAAAACTGAATTGTAACAATAACAGACCAACATGGAGGGAGTTCGATTGGAAGATCAAAATGAGGTATTATAACATACATCTATCACCTCAAAGTACAGTTATACTTCTGAGATGTGTTGGAGGGGTTGTGGATTAGTGGAAGACTCTACATTTTGGGATTGCCCAAAGATTTCTGAAAGAATATTCTAAAAGAAATATGTTTTGGGTATTGACTTCACTTTAGATGCAGCACTGTACATATTGAGTATGACCCCTGATATTATCATAGATAGGAACCTGACTTCCTTACTGAGAATTCTGCTTTTAATAGCAAAGAACACAACACAGCCTGCTGGTTGGAATAACAACCCCCCCAATATAATGGAATGGAGAGAAAGGGTAAAAAATGTGAATCATGGAGAAAATCACAGCGAAGTTAGAGTTCAAATCAGACAGGTTTGATGAAAGATGGAACTTTAGTCGCCTCATTTTTTATTTATAGTCATATTTTTACATTTACTGCAGTACAATTGACAATAATGTATATGTATGTACTGAATGATACATGTTGCTCAGGTTTCCTCCTTTTAAAAAGGAGGAAGAAATATTTGAGGATGTGAGGACACGATTCTATGTTGGAACTGAAACTGCAGAAGCGTCTCCTAGTGTGTGTTCCTAATGTATGGTACATTTATGTTGTTATGTCATGTTATGTCATTTCACGTGCAATAAAAAGACAGATAAGGAAAGCGTATTCCCAAAGTGTGAAACTATTGGCAGTGAGTTTTCCTGGGTTTGAAGTCAGAAAAGACGAAAAGTTTCTCTTCAATAAATACAATGCTTTTATTTACACACTGTAAAAACAGAGAACATTAGACCTCTTGTTAGTGCATTAATATTTCTTATGATTATGAAGCTGATAATAAATGATAGAAAAATCAACAGTATGTAGAGTATGTGTTGTAAATGATTCAAACATGAAGGCATCAGATTTCCACAGGACTGTGAGCACAGTGCAATCATAGCTGAGCGTGCTCAGACTGCATTTCACAGGAAATTTTATTTGATTAGCTGTCTGAATATTTAATTTCCTTTTAAATCCATGTGATAACTTGGTCTTACTGAGTCTCAGACTGAAATGAAACTTTCTTGTCTTCCTCGCTCTCCAGTGGAGCAAACTCACAGTCACTGGGCTCCAAGAGGTTCAGATTGGCCTGTACTGCCAGCAGTTTCTGCACTCTGTCAGCTGAAAGAGAGCCATGCACCTGTGTGTTGCGGAAGCGTGACTGGAGGCCCTCGCACGCGCCTGTTGTTGGTGGGATCTGGAGTATGGCGGAGGCCACGGCGGACAGCGGCTCGGAGGAACACAGCCCCTTCCACCAGGTGGATGCAGACACATGCTGGCATGAGCTCCAGATGCCGCCCCCCTTCCACAGTCCCTGCTTGGCTGAGAATCTGGCGAAGCTGCCGAGCACTTTACCCTCGTCGAGGTTTAGATGGTGCGACAGGTTGGATATGACGTAGTAGGCGCTGTTGATCTGCTCCCCGGAGAGTGTCTGCTGTCCGACATGTTTTGGATCCAGCATGTATGCTGCTGCGTGGATGGGCTTCACGCAAAACTCCTGACATCTGTCTAACATCGCCATGACGGCTTTCTGTTCAGTGCTGTGCAGCACCGACCCGGACAGCAAAGCTCCGATGTGGTATCTTAACTGACTGAACATGTCGACCACACCAGAGAGTGCAGTGTCTTCTCTCTTCATGTAATTAACATAATTACCAATCAGGTAGAGCAGATTCTGACTGCTGCTTAACCCCTTCCAGAACGTTGCATCCTGAACTGTGGCCCTGAAGGATGCTTCAATGTCTAGTGTGGGTGAAACGGCCATGTCCTGTAGAGCGGTCTGACCCTCCAGGAGGCTACTGAACATGTTACACACACCGGTCCAGTCAGAGCTGTGAGGCAGCACCAGCGTTGTCCCGTTAGCAGGGTGGTTTCTTGTGGTCTGCCAGCATCTGAACGTCTCTGCTAATCTTTTCCGCTCTCTAACGTACCTCACCACCTGCTCAGCTCTCCTGCACAGAGCCTTCATGGATGGCTGTGCAACCACGTCGTCAAAGAGCTGCTGGACGCTGCACGCCGTGCAGCCGATGGCAGATATGTGCGGGAAGGCTTCCTCTACTTGAGCCCAAGCTGCCATCATTTCCGGGGCGTCGTCGGTGACGACAGCGAAGACCTTTTGTGGCCCCACTTCATTTATAATATCCTTCAGCTCCTCAGCGATAAACGTGCTCACGTGCGTCTGCTCCTTTGTCTTTGTGCACTTGTAGAACAGCGGTACGGGAGTTGCAACGACATAAATGATAGTTCCTGTTTCTTTTATGTTAGACCAGCCACTGCACATGATGGTGACAGAGTCTGCTTTCCCTACAGCCTCATGAACCTGGCTTTGTACTCTGTCATACTCACAGTCCAGGAGATGGGAGGACAATGCCTCTCTGGTGGGTGGACAGTAAGCAGGCCGCAGCACACTGAAAAATCGTTTCCAGTAAATATTGTCCGTGAGAGTGAGGGGTGAGGACGTGGCATACACGGCCCTCGCCAGGCTTTCGTCCGCATACGCCTGGCTGCGCTGATCCACCGAATCGATGAGGAACTGTCCCCCGGGAGAGGAGGATGGTAAGAAGGAGAAGGAGGGGACAGGGATGGAGGCAGAGGAGCTCCCATCCGGGCCTGGTGACTGCTGCTGCGAGTACTCCTTACATTTGTCCAAATGCATCTGCATCTTGGTGGCATTCTTCGTGTATGTCTTTGAACAGTAGTTGCACATGACGGTTTCCCTCCCATCGATGATAGCTGGGGTGAAATGCTTCCAAACGCCGGACTGCAAGCGAGGCATTGTTCTGTAAAGGTGACACAAAGAAAAGAAAATATATTATCCAATGATGAACTTCTGCATGGAAAAATATTTCAACAAAGAACAACCGCTCCGAAGAATTAGCTTCTATTCAGGTACAACTAATGACTGACTGATGATTTTTATTATATGATCAATCGTCGATTATCAGTTACTTATGACAGAACCATTACTTTCAAAATGTGATGTCTCAGACATCACTGAACAACGTCCAAATATTAAGTTTACTGTCAAAAGAGGAAAGTTCAATTAAGTGAATTTCAGTCGCTCTGTTAATCACCTCAAATCAATGACTGAAATGTTATAAGTAAACTCTAAAGACACTATCTCACCACAGGTATTAAATCATAAACCTGCTGGTAACACATGGTCTGGTCACACAGCAGATATTTGAAAAATCTGCATTTTGCTCCCTTTTATTAAAAACTATGAAAAGAGACAACAACTTAGTCTTTGGTTTGTTGTTAGTCATTTTGTTCCCTTCTACTTTAAGATCATTCCCAGCCTTTCTGATCAAACTGCATGTTATCGCACGTTTTATTAGTCTACATGATGTCACTTCAAAAAGCTTTTATTTAAAGGTCCAGTATGTAGAATTTAGTTGCACCTAGTGGTCTAATCGCTGCATTGCAATCTCCTCACATCACCCTCACCATCTCAGTGTAAAGGAGAAACAACACTTTAAGGACCCTGTCTACACTCAATATTTAGTTTACCGTATTTTCGGGCTATAAGGCGCATTTAAAATCATTTAATCATTTAACAGTGCGCCTTATGTATTAATTCTGGTTGTGTTTACTAACCTCGAACCAATTTTATTAGGTACACATTATGGCTACCGTAGTCAGGAGCCTCGTGGAGTAATACGTAGGCCTACAGATAGGTCTGCTGTGCTTCAACATACCAGTAATATTGTGGTGGACCCCAAAATGGTTTTGTATTTTTGTGTTAGGCTACAACTGAACAACGTTGAGAGTTATTGTGAATTAGTTAAATAAAGTTCGACCTATCTGACACACGTTTTGTTTAACTTATTGCGCCTTATAATCAGATGCGCCTTTTGTGTGAAAATTGACAAGTTTTGATATGTAAATTGATATTGTGCCTTATATTCCGGTGCAGCTTTTAGCCCGAAAAATACGGTAATCTGTAGAAACACAGTGTTTCTACATGGCCGCCTCCATGGAAGAGGACCCACTCCCACTGTAGATATAAAAGCATAATTTTAAAGTAACAAAAATAAAAAGATTATTATTTTCATGTGATCATACATGCACAAAAACATACTTATGAATATTATATTCCATGTCTGCCTTATTCTGAAAATAAATTCTTAATCTTAGATTAGTTTTAATCTAAGTCCAAATCTTACACACTGCACCTTTAAATGGTTTCTCAAACAAACAGAAAATCATCATCTTCAAAAAAAAAAGGTAAACTGAGCCAAAATTGTATTTTTTTTCTGTCCTTCATCTCATCTTCACGACCCATTACATTAAAACTGAGTCTGTCTTGGGCTGCTTCGGGACAGTCCGAGTTACAGGTGGACTTTAACACAGCTCACAGTGTGAACTTATCAGTGCTAAACGTTGTGTTACTTCATGGACAGCTGCCGGTTCTCAGGAAGCTGAAACTGAACTGTGTGTTAGAGAAATCACAGCACAGCACTGTGAACCCACCTCTGTGTCAACACTGCTCCACTGTCACAGCAGTCAACTCGGCTTCGGCTCAGCCTGAGCTCAGCTCAGTTAAACTCTGCTCACAGTCTGAGCTCAGCTCAGTTAAACTCTGCTCACAGTCTGAGCTCAGCTTAGTTAAACTCGGCTCACAGTCTGAGCTCAGCTCAGTTAAACTCGGCTTCGGCTCGGTTTACTGTAAGATTAGCTGTTTGGGCTAACAAACGTTAGCTGAGCGCTTCAAACGGCGGACACGGTCCGAACTGTCCCGGTGCTACACGTCCGCTCGGCTCGTGGGTCGTCTGCACATCCAAAGTATCCGGTGTTCCGGTCCAATTCACTGAGAACATTTGAGGGGAAATGTTTTTGTTATAATTTGTCACGAAAAGTGCGTAAGTAGCTGTTGTTGTGAATGGAAGTTAGCTACTTCCTGAAAGCGAACGCTCCCGTCAAGTACGGAAGCTCACATGGGTCAAAAAACGGAACGACTGAGGCTGGAGGCGAGGTTAACGTCTGTGGAACAGCTCAGTCAGTCTGTGGAACGTTAACGGAAACATCTGTTCATGTGACGTAAAACGTACTCATGCACGCTGATCATAATAATAATAATAATACTTTTTAAAATTTTTTCTTCATTTGAATGTTTGTGCTGTCGACGGTGGAGGGAGTAGGGATGTTTGTGATGTTACTGTTCTTGTGATTGTATGCTTTCTTTAAAAAATAAATAAACATAGTGTTAATAATAATAATAATAATAATAATAATAATAATAATAATAATAATAATAATAATAATGAGGAGGTGGAGGAGGAGAAAAGTGCTCTGAATGACACCTGTAGCTTTTGTGGAGGCTGTATTCACTCCTTTTTATTCTCACAGAGGTTAAGTGTTCCAATGAACACTCAGATCACAGTCTGTCTGTCTGTCTGTACGCCCCTCTGCCTTCCTCTCTCATTCTCTCTGTGTCAAGCCATGACCATGAGTTACTTAGCCCCAGGCTAATGAGGTGATGATGGACATACAATATTTTTTTTTCTTAAAATGGCTTTAAATGTCTACCTTTTTTATATAAAAGTAAAAGCTTTCAGACATAATACTGAATGGTAGTCTGCTGTGTTTTTCTAGCCCTGTGGGTTAAAGTCCACCCTTTTCACATCTTGACATGTCAGAGGGAATAAGCCCGGGTCAGTCGGGTCCTGTATGACATCTGCTGTGGCTTCCAGAAACTGAGCCACTCTTCTAGTTCTCCACCTGTGCTTTACCCCTCCCTTAAAATATCAGTGAAAGGTGTGCATAGGACAATTCAATTCATTACAGCTTTAGATTAATTTCAGTAGCTATGCTTGTTTGCATGCATTGTGCTTACATTTTATGTTAGGTGACAGGATCTCTGTGATATTGCTAACAGCAAAATCTGACAGAGTCAGTATTATGAGGGCTCAGATGACTGGACAAACCAACGCTTCAGCCAAATAACAATGATCATTTCATTATTGATGAATCTGACAAATATCTTCTGGATTAACTGTTTGCTCCTTTACAGGTCAGATAATAATGATATATTTCCAGCATGTTGGGCAGCACGGTGGTGCAGTGGTTAGCGAGAAGGCTCCGGGTTTGAACCCCAGCTGGGGCCTTCCTGTGTGGAGTCTGCATGTTCTCCCAGTCCCTCTGGGTGGGTTCTCTCCGGGTCCAAAGACATGCACTTAACAGGTTAATTGGTGAATGGTTGTTTGTCTCTATGTGCCCTGTGATGAGCTGGTGACTTGACCAGGGTGTACCCACCTCTTGCCCTAAGTCAGCTGGGATAGGCTCCCTGATGAGGAGAAGAGGTTACAGATAACAGATGGATGGATGTATCCACCATGTTTTTATGATCCTGGGGTCTGACCAACAGTCCAAAAACATTTATAATATATTTTATTTTTTATTTTATATAATGTTTATTCTCACATTTAAAAGACTGAAGTCGTCAGCATGTTGCTTCAAAATAGTTGCCTAATATTTCTCTGTCAACTGACAAATAGGTTAATCCATTCTTTCTGGGATAGCCTCCAGTGGGGTTGGAGCCTATCCCAGCTAACTCTTTGGACTGTGGGAGGAAGCCGGAGTACCTGGAGAACAGGGGAAGAACATGCAAACTCCACACAGGACGGCCCCAGCTGAGGTTCAAACCAGGAACCTTCTTGCTGTGAGGTAATAATCATTGTATATAAAAGCTTTACATGCACATCTAAAGTTCAATCTAGGTAACTACTAACAGACTTAGATATTTGGTAACAAATATTTACTAGACCTAGAACCAACAATGATTTTTTATTAATGAATAAATCATAAATCCTAAAAATAGTTAATATTTTTCTGTTGACTGATAGTTTAATCGACTAATTCAAATGTACAGCTGAAAGCTCTTTTCTCTTCCAAGTAAATTTTACAAACTGATAACAAACCTGAATGTGTCTAGTTTGACCAATTGAACTGTTATTTGTCATAAACGATCTCAATCAAACCAGATTCATGTCGATCTTTTAAAACACGTGTAATCTAAATTATCGTCACTTTATGCATATCCACCAAAGTTCTGGGGTAGGTCTCTACTGGTTTCGGTGTTAATAGCCCACACCGATTTGCTCTAACACAGAATGACAGTGATTATCTCTAGCTCTGGGGCCACATTTCAGTGCCATGTGTCTGTCATTAGAGACATTTCTGGAGTTTATACGGCGTCCAGGTTTTGTGGAGCGGCAGAGTGCAGCCAAAGCAAACTAACTCTATCTAATTTTGGGGGTAGTCCAAGCTCGTAATGTCAGGTTGTATCACAGCACTCCTCGGAGGGAGAATATTCACGTTGACACACTGCAGAGAGACAGATGCAAACGAGACCTCGGCAAAGCCCAGCGCTATTATTTTCTTGTCTCTCAGTGTTGGATTAAGTCGCCCAGCCCTTTTGAGAGCATCTAATATTCAAGCCAGAGAATTAGGAGTCCAGACCACAGGGACACCAGTGGAGAGGAAGCAGGATGATGTCATGACACGGCAGTGATGGAGGGCCATGTTGGTTTTCTGGTTAGTTGGCGGGTTTGGCTGCTGTCAAGCCTTCTCCGCTCTCATGAGAATTGTTTTAGCATTTATTCAGAGCTTGTACTTTTTTCATACTTAAATGACTTGATAGGAAATTCCACAGAAGCAACAACACAATCAAGATGTCTCCAAGTCTGAGAATTTGATTTAAGGCACAGAAAAGCACATTTAAAAGTATGATGAATGTTTTTTTTCTCCCCTCCTTTAGTTCCAGATTTAGTCATCCCCAAAGCAAAAGCTTCCCCTTTAATCCCATTTAATGTGTGGCTGTAACAAGACGATGTACCAAATGCAGTTTCATGCTGGCATCTTGAATTAAGTGTCACTCCTGTCCGAATACAGTAAAACAAAACTGTAATAATGACACATAAGCTGCCTCTATCTGTAGGTTGTTTTGGAAAATTTGGCCCAAAGATTAAAGTTATCCTTTAAGATCCAAGAATCTCTTTCATGTCTTCCCCCCCCTCTTCTTCTTCTTCTTCTTCACTCGATTCTGTCGCAGTTAGGCTTATTCCCTCGGCGCTAGTTTTGGACCCAAACACTTTGTGACATAAAAGCCTTTCAATTATGGCGTAAAAATGCTCTTCTTTAAACATGAAACAGAGCCACACACTTAGGAAGGCATTAGACCACTGAGTGTAGACGAATTAAATGGTATCACTTTATTCTGCTTTAATGGCCGATCTCTGCTTCTTGGAGCTTAAAGCTTAAATTACATCATGGGACTCTGTTAGCAATTACTTGATTTATATCAGAGCTTGGCTACCCTTAAACACGCTGAAAATAGCTTTAGTGAGGTTTTTTGGAGCCGTTTATGGGAAAACATCTCTTACTGTATGTGTGTGGAGGCTTTGTGTTCTCCTCTCAGACAAGGGCGTTTGTTTGTTTGAGAGTTTAACACCAGTTTCATTTGTTCTGTCTGTGGCTGACATTTGTTAATATAAAAAGTGTTTCCATATTGTTATAAACTTGCCTTCAAACAGTCAGACTTTTTCTTTTGTTTTTAATAGATGTAGGTTTGATGTCAGCTTTCCTCACACTTTGTTCTCTGAGAAATGCTAATTCGTGTCAGATATCATTCAATACGCTCTCTGTGATGAGTTTTCCTAATTCCAAACATTTCAGGTATAAATTTGATGAGCTCCATTCATGACTGACTTGTGATTTAATCTAGCAAACACCACTACATTCCAGTTCAATTAAAAAGCCAAACAGGGCCGTCATTGCTCTCCAGCAGCTGTGCAAAGGCAGGACAGATGTGTCCCCACAGCTTCTCCCAGTGAGCAGTTGGGATTCATCCCCACCAATTATAATCCACCACAGCAGTTGGTGTGGAGTGTGATTCATTATTTTAAGGTATGCACGAGCGTGAGTGCATAATATGGGATTAAGCTAATTAGAGCTTGTCAGCCCGTTCTTGAATAAATATCACATCTGTGTTCCTTCACACTTCCCATCATTGATCTTCACCCCTGCGTGCTGTACCCTTACCACCCAGCAGAGGCCACTGTGGACAAGCGCCTTCACAAGACCTTTGACATCACTCTCTCTCTCTCTCTCTCTCTCTCTCTCTCTCTCTCTCTCTCTCTCTCTCACAGACTCCTGACCTCCACTTAATGGCATTTGGCTAAAACAGTGAAAGTGAGAGAGATAGTCCTGTCTAGACCTTGAAACTCAGTTTGTAACTCAAACGAGGTTCTGAAAGTTCTAAAAGTTGTGGGAACATTTCCTGAAATACTGAAATAATAAGACCCTTCAGTCAGACTGAAGACTTCTCTCCTCACTCTTTGCCTTTCTGTTAGTTGTACAGTCTGTGTGCTACTTCATCCCTTCTTTTTTTACTTATTTAATATTATTCCCATTATTTTCTAATACAAAACCTGACTTCCAACAATTTGCTACAACACTCCAGGTACGACACTCTTTTATTGAATTCCAGTTAGTGGAGATGGAGGGATGACTGACATGAGATTGCTTGAGGTAAATTGTTGTATCTCTTGCACACTCAATTTGTGTATTATATAATGTTATATATTTATTTGTGTGTTACTTGTTGAAGTCAACGCAACTTCAGTGAATCTCTGTGAATTCATGGCGGTGTTGCAATTTTAACCAATCACTGCTGGCTGGCCCCCGCCGGGCGCATGCGCCGCGACCAGCTCCGGGTCTGCTTGGAAAGGCTCAGGGGCTAAGGTTTTACAGCACGTGCCCGCCCGGACCTCGCGGCCGTGGACTTAGTGCTCGCTGCGCCCTCTCCGGGGCTCACCCCCGGGGACGGGGCCCCCTCACCCCCGGCAAGACTGTCACAACTTATCACAACTTTCACTTCCTCCCGCAACAAAATCGCAACAAAAATGTAAAAAGCAATTTTACATCACAGCAATTTTACACCTCATGCAACATCAGGCATTTTAGGCCGCAACTATTTCAAAAAAGGCCCGTGAAATCCTGGTGGGACTGACTAGACTATGTTATATTGCGAAAATATTATTGATGTTATGCTTGATAAAACTACAAAGTTCAGAAGTTGGAGAACAAAATGCTCATCTGACATATGTACCCTACGCGCTCTGACCATGTTGTTTCATGCAGGAAATATAAACGTAGGCAACCCAGTGAAAAATCTTGACACAGAAGTAAAAAGAATAGTTTGTTGCTGACCCTCCTGTCCACTCATATATAAACATATTAGCAATTTATGGCAAAGATAAATGATTAATCAGCATTTATATATATATAGTTTATGTATATATATATACATATATATTTATGTATTTAAACTAAGTTTATTTCTGATTCTGATATCTATGGATGTCACAGTTAGAAAAAGTTTTGCTCCACAGTCAGTAACACAGAACAGGTTTCACGATCCAGGTTTTTGCATCACGTCATCACGTCTGTCCATATTCACGCTCTCTCTGCTGCTGGTTGTGAATGACCGAACAGTGCGTCAATTTTTTTGTTGCTGGAGCAAGGAATTGTGGGACGGCATTACCCCCTTTTCTTTCGTAAATGATGGTCTGGTGTATCCTGCTAAAGGAGATAATAATGCAATATGTTTGTGTTGATTTGTCCTGTACACGTGATCCATTGCACGTCTGTCCGTCCTGGGAGAGGGATCCCTCCTCTGTGGCTCTTCCTGAGGTTTCTTCCACCTTTTTTCCCTGTTAAAGGTTTTTTGTGTCACTCGAACCGAGGGTCTAAGGACAGAGGGTGTCACTCCCTGTACAGATTGTAAAGCCCTCAGAGGCAAATGTACTTTGTGACTTTGGGCTATACAAATAAAATTGATTTGATTTGATTTGAATTCATAATAAACAAAGCATTGAACCTCCTTTCCTTAACAGTTAGATCACTCAACAGCTCTGGTCATGGCGGCTATGTTAATACTTCCGGGTCATTTCACTCAGTGAGGAACCTTCCTAAGAAACACTGACTATTTGACCTCAGCCTCAGTGATGAGTTCATGGTCATTTTCAGGGCTTCCTTAGCTCTGTTAAGGAAATATCCCATTAATTGTTCAGCTGGTACGTTTGATGTCATCAGGATTTTTGAGACATTTCCCTGCTTTTACATGACATAACTTTGTCTCTGTGACTGAAGCGCTGCCAGCAATTCAGGTGGTGACGCAGAAAGCTGCACAAGTGAGTCATGTTAAATTTAGATGGGAGTGCTTGTCCTTAAGCTTGCAGGGCAAATTGATTTTAAAGCAAATCTCAAAAACTCATGACAGCACATGCAAAAAGACAAAATAAAACACCTCTTTCAGCAGAAAGAGTCACAAGTAGACCCTCGTGTTGTAAAGACCCTGAGTGTGATATTTACTTGACAATAGAGTTCCACAGGGGTCAGTTTGGGTCCTAGTAAGAAAGACGCAATGTGACATCCAAGTCAGGGCTAATTGAGTTAACATGGGCTAGTTGGGTCAAGGTAGGGTCCAATTCTCTCTGTCTGTGTGTCAAATGGATCTGAGAGGACTCCAGGGACGTCACTAGGTTTAAGAAACTGGGGTGGCTTAGCCCATAGAGGAGAAAAGTTATTGCGCGCGCTATGTGTGCGCCGAAATTTTTTTCAGAGCACCAATTAAAGCTTTGTCAATCAATTGATTAATCTAAGACGATGACGCCTCCATACACCTTCAGCTGCTTTACCAGCTAAACAACACTAGTTAAATTGTGCTAAAATACAAATACCACGGTCAGGAAACGAATAGCGGGAATGGTTAACAGAAGTCATCTCAACTAGCTAGCAGCAGCTAGGAACTTTCAGAGCTGGCCAGCTGGGATTCAAACACGGAACATTTTGGTTTATTAATTACATGGAACTTTTCTGCTGTTAGCTAGGTGTTACTACCAGCAGTGATGAATGCTTACTTTCTTGAAAAAGGCTCTAATGTCCATCCTTCACCCATGCGTTCGCGCTCTGCTCTTGCCGCTGTGAGGTTCGGCTCTGTGTACTTCAGAGGTAAACACGCAAGCGGCAGTGAGCAGGGTCGCATGGAAAACATGGACTGGAATTTCAGTGATGTGGGCGTTCTCTATATGAAAAAGTGGAATGGATTGTATAATGACGCACTGAAGGGGCTCTCTCTACCGTACCCGATGAAATGAGATTTATGATCATATTTAAGTGAATAATGACAGTTTATATGATTATTGGTTTAAACTCATATTCTGGCCACTTTGTATTGCATAAATAGGCATTTTTTTGTGAAAAAAAAATAAAAATTAATAAATAAAAATAATAATAAAACACCACCAAATTATTTAGGGGGGCTTGAGAATATTTTAGGGGGGCTTCAGCCTAGTGACGCCACTGGAGGACTCGTTATCATAATCTCAAAGAGATAATCACTATTGTGACAAGATGATCTATGAAGTGCAGGAAAACTGACCACAGCTTGTTAAAGGATAGATCCGGTGTGTCTTAAAACAACAGTAACATGCTCTTATGTACGATGAAATAGTTTATGGCTGCTGTAATCATTCCTTCTGTTCATACATGCAGAGATTCCTTCATAATGTCCCACTAATGTAATTGGTAGCAGACAAACAGTCCTGTTTTCTGTCCAAACGTACATTCCGAAGTTCATCTGAAGCTAACGCGAGGCTTCAGCAGGCTGAGTTTGGCAAATCTAATTAGTATTTTCTTGAAGTTAGTGGTTGTAGTTCCCTCAGTGTTCCTCTACCACAGTGTGAACTCTGGACTAAACAGACTAAAGATATTCACTTGTGACTGCCGAAGCCTCAGACTGACTTCACATATGTATTTTGCACAGGCAGAGTGAACAGGAGGAACAGTTACAATTACAGTGACTGATAACTCTTTTAATACATATACATACTGTACATACATGCATATGGAACGAGGATCAAAATGACAACATGTTTCACCTGCAGCTGTAATAATTGTTCTCTCCTAATAAAGTTGTTCAGGTATGCAGCAGTTCAGTCATATTTTCAGTATTTTCAGGTATTCTTCATAGATTGTTAGTTTGCTGCTAACTGAATCTGCTGGGCTCAGTGTTACCAACTTAGCCACTTTGTCGCTATACTTAGTGAGCATTCAGACCCCCGCAGACTCTCTTTCCAAAAAGCCACTAGCAAATCTTGTGACTTTTTCTGGTGTCACTGGAGACTTTTGGAGACCCTGATGTGAAAGCGCGACTTCATCGACTTCTCAATGAGCAGCGGGTGCCGCCATGGGCCCCATCCCCATCCCAAAGCCCTCACAGGCAGCCCAGTCCTCACACAGCAGTCTATGCCCGCTGCAGTCAGAACAGATGTTCACCCTTCCTCGTCCAGAATGCTAATGAATCGTGCGTGCGAAAAGCCAGTGCTCGCTGATCCTGCAGGATGTAAATGTAATATTTTCTTCTAAAATAAATTTTGTGGGGTCACTTTTGCCGGTCCTAAACCCAGATAAAGAAGGAACTGGAGTTGGAATTGTGACAAAACAAGAATTTACAGACTGTGTGAGCGTTTTTACTCGCTTTTTGTCTCTCTCACGTTAATACTCTCTCCTACACCATCCATTACACTTACATGCACATGGCCAATTATACAAATGAGTTAATGACATCATATAGCGACTTCTAGCGACTTTTAGGACAGCCAATAGCTACTATACTTTCCTTACTGAGGAGTTGGCGACACTGGCTGGGCTTAGCAGCCAGACCAGGTTTGAGACCAAGAGGGAATAACATCACACAACTAAGGTGATTTACAAACTTTTTGAAAGGAAAGATCGCCAAGTGGTGACTGGCAACATCGTCAAAGCCAAACCCAGCAAGAAACCTGCCTCGATAGGCTACTGGATTCCTGGCATGTTCACTGGAAAGTAGATGCTAGTGCTCACTATTGGCTGAACACCAATCAATATCTGTGATAAGTCCCTCCCTATCTGACCATTTGTACAGGAAATACGTAAAAATGAGGAAGCAAACAGGATTCTGCTTCCTGTCTGATGGGGATTTTAAGATCTGGGCCCAGAGGAACGGGGTCAGTGATGTGTAAAGTCTGTTATCATGGTTATGACTGCAACACAATAGTACCAGTGTTCTTTGATAAATCCGAGCCTCTTGTGTAACATCTGCCATTGCTGCAAATTGAATGTTCCTGTGCAGAGGTATGAGGGAGTGTTCGCTCGCACTTACCATAATAATCTCTCTCTTTCTCTCTCTATCATTGCATTACCTTTCACTTCGCTCTGAGCAAAAACAATAATGACCGTCTGCCTGTAAACACTCATTTGTGCAGGTACAATAACAGCAACACAAGATGAATGCACTGACCGGCAGAGGCTGAGAGGCAGTGTGTCTTATCTCCCCTCTGAACACAACTAATGTCCCGTGAGGAAGCAGGTGTGTGTGTGTGTGTGTGTGTGTGTGTGTGTGTGTGTGTGTGTGTGTGTGGGGAGGGGGGCAGATCAGGGTGAAAAGGATAGGTAAAGCTTAATGGATCAGAAATGGTGGCTGAGAAATCAATCTCCCTCACAGCCTCTCGCCTCCGATTGTTTCCAATCCGTAATTTTGTTTTCCGCTTGAAAGCGACAAGCTCAAGCGCCTCAGTGAGTCACAGCCATCGTTCCATTCGACCAATAAACAGCCCGGAACATATCACAACCATTTGTCTTTGAAATGATCTCACATCCACATGGAGTTTTAGGCCTGTTTATGTTTTTTTGTTGGGTTTTTTTTTTAGTGAGTAACATTCTTGTCCACTAACTTTCATAACCTGCAGATCCACTGAATCGCAGCAACATTAATGATTAAAGGAAGCTCACAGGCAGCCGGTCTTTGTACATAAACTCCAAAGCCATTATTTACTGCAGCAGGCAGAGGCAAAGCGTTTGGTGGCTCCAGAACTGTGAAAGAAAAGTATTCTGGAGCCTCTGAAGTTTTTTTTTTTTTTTTTTTTGCGAGATCACTCCTAATGGCATTGTCTTTGTTGGTAATGGGTTAAAAGCAGCAGCGGCCTGCTTTGTCTCACACAGTGAAGTCAGGCGGCAGGCGATTTTTCGAAAATGGAGAGAGCAGCATTTAAATAAAAAAGCAGCTTCAAGAGCCAAGGACTAATAAAAAAATAAAGAATTTACAAAGGAATTCTCTTTCAGAACTACATTTACTGCATACAGTTTTCTTAGAGTATAGTCTGAGTGCATACATCACACCATGAGATGAGATTTATAACACCAGTATGCAGGGCTTTGTTAATAATGTGTGTTATGTAGTTGTAAACAAGGAGCATCAGGCAAAGAATCTGTACAAGGCACTGTGATGATAATGATGATGATGAAATTGGTGTGAAATCACACAGATACACATATTTTTGTCCATGTAAGAAGTCATTTGGGGTGAAGCCCATCTTCTTTCTTTCTGCTGCTTCTTCAGGTGAAATATCACCGTCTTCATCCGATGCCACGACCCAAGCTCAACCCTCTTAACATGAAGCATGGGTTCAGCTGTGGAGCCTGACAGTTATGTGTTGTCATAAAGATCACACTGGACTGACTTAAACACATGATGTTAACTCTAAAATAACCTCCCCCTCCCCTCCCCGTGAAAAGCATCACAGCCACATCTACAGCCTGATCTACAAAGGGTAATTAAAAATGGCAAAGTCTCCCAGTCACACGTTCTCTGTTGGCTGCGAGAATAAAGAAAGAAAAACAGCAAAGGAAAATCAATGACCGCAACAGACACATTCTTAAAGTGTCAGGGGTTAAAAAGAGCCCTTTGGGTTGAGTGCACATGCTTCCAATTAGGTCTCAAATAGTCAAGAGGAAACAGTTGATTTAGGAATATTACTGAAGAATGACTTTAATTAGCCCAGAGACTGAGGGGCCCTGAATGTGGGTACTACTGTCAGCACCAAACAAGGCCAGACAGCATTAATCAGCAGCACTGACTGGAGGGGGGCTCACTGGGGCTGAACTTGCTGGAAACAAGACAACAAGAGGTAATATTTCTTTATCATCGCCATCCTATTAAATCATATCTGTTGACATCAAGTTGAAAGAAGAATGATGAAAGTAAAGCACATGGAAGACAAACAAAGGTTCGGCCCTGCTTGTTGCTTTTTCACTCTGCAGAGGGAAACCGCACTATCGTCGCTCCCGCGGCACAGCTGGATTGTGACTTTCAAATCATCAATAGGCTCATTTGAAAGGCAAATCCAGGCGAATTGAATGTCAATGTATCGCTTCATGCAAAGCCTCATCTTATTAGATTTGCGAAGGCTGTGAGTCACTCACTCTGAATATTTCAGCATGCTGTTTAATCGTGTCGATGATCATGATGTGTGGTAAATTTAGCTCGGCTTTTGGATTTTTGTCGATCAAAATCTGTATTTGTCGGCGTATTAGGATCAAACAGCGGTGTGTTTTTGAAACATTCCGCTGAAGCACTTGGAAGTGTTTTTGAGATGATATAAAGTATGCTGAGGAATCTGCCATCACAGCTGCTGATTATTCATTTGAATGAATGAGCATTTAAGTTGTTTCATCATGTTTCTCTGGGCCACATTCACTGTTTCCACTAAAACTAGAATTCTATGAACACAAGCATATTCTCATCTTATAAAATGATTATGCATATTGTTATAGATTAAACTACCCAACAAGTATACAATATAATTATATACTATGCACTATGGACTGTATATTATGAGCATATAAAATATCTAAAATATATTAAACTAGGATTCGTCTATTCATCAGTCGATCAACAAAAAAATTAACAACTCATTTCAACATCTCAGATGTGACAGTTTACTGCTTTTCTTTATCTTAAACTCCTGTCAGCTGAACACATTTGAAGGTTTGGGTTGTTGTTTGGACAAAAAATGAATCTGACAGTGTCACTTTGGGTATTTCCAAACAAAACAATGTCTCCATCCCCTCACAGTCACAACCTTAGAGTCATCTTTGACAATAACATCTCCTTTGAACATCACATAAGAAAGAAAAATAAACTAAATAGATGATCAGCAGATTCATCCACAATGAAAATAATCATACGTTACAGTCTTATAAATGTTTGACATACTTATTACAATGCTGCTTACACAAATTCATTGATTATAATAACAGCATGATAAATAATATAATAACATAGCAGTCCCAGAAGCCATTTTCAGTGCAGGATTTTTATGTGATTGAGTTTTACAGCGTGGCATTGGTACTTTTATACAGTTATGCTGAAGTAAAGCATCTTTATATATACTGTAATACTTCAGCAGCACCTGAAATCTCCCTCAGTCAATCATCGGATCTGTCAGCCACATGAAGCTCTTTGATTTCAGCCTCCTCCTTCTGCAGGTGTAATACTAATCATCACTTCATCACTTCAGCTTGATTATGTATTGCACCGGCATCTTCACCATGAAGTGCTTTGCTTTCAAACAAGCCACCCGAAATAAACTTTCATGCATTTAGATTGAGGCGCAGACTTAACCAGGTAGAGACCTACCTATGATGTCTCTGGGTAAAAGTAGCAATTACTCAGACGACTCAGTGAGCCAGTAGAAGAAGCATTAAAACCATTATGCTGCTTTGACAGCTACTCTTAATTGATTGATGCACAGTAACTAACTGGTGATTACCATGCTGTGTGCTCACATGAATCATCTCACATGGAAGAAGAAAAAAAAAATCTGCACATCACACTCACAGAGCCTGATCACGTGGCATGAAAATCCACATTTAAGGGAGGTTGTTAATGAATCCACAAATGTTAGAATATTACGACCATGTTTGTGTGTGTGTCTTTGTGAATATGCCAGTCCATTATGTATAATAATCACAGAGAACATTTCCCTCGCTCGGTTTCACGGCCTGACCATTTCATTAAAAAACCTGCAATTTTCTTTGCGTTCTTTAAATAGTGTTTTGTTTCTCAGATGCTTCCAGAGCTCTGTTCAAATCGATAATGACACAAAACAGGTATGACATGCAGAAATAGATGTGGTTTTACTAGGTCACCTCTTGCTGTTGCTGAGTGTATAATTTCATTGAAGGAGGAATAAATCACAATAAAAAAAACAACATCCCCCCTCCCCCCAATCGTTATAAAACATGGACAAAAGGTCACAAGCCTGTTTCAAACCTCTGGAGGTGTTGTTGTTTTAGCGCAGTCATCAGGAGCCCCCACAGCTGATGGTTCAGCTTGAGTGCATGTGGTCCAGCGGGTCAGTATCAAGTTTTAGGTGATACCGTGGCACGCTGTCGTTAAAGGAATAGTTTGACAATTTGGAAACATGCTGAGATGAGAAGAGTTATGCCACTCTCATGTCTTCCTGCTGGACATAAATCTACAGGCAGGATATGATTAATGTAACAAAAACCTAATGGCTATTTCTTAGCCGAGAGCAGTTTTCTTGTTACCTTGGCTAAACTAAAAAGAGTGGTATCAATGTCCTCATCAAACTAGCAGCAAGACTGAGAAAGCCTCAAACTATTTCTTATTCAAAAGCCGCAGCATAAAAGTTGTACACAGTACTGTAAAGCAAGCAGTCTAATAAATATTTATAAGCCAAACCTCAAAGCTCATCAGGACACAGTTAGATACAGTGGCATACAACAAGAATCCATATCCCCTCCGTTCATGTGCACTTTGTCCTACATATTTGTATATTTCTCAGAAGAAGCGGCTCCTCGACCCTCAACTGCTTCCAGATGTGGAATGCCAGAGATAATCTGTCTTTTTGGATCTCAATGAGAGCGGGGTGTCTCGCAGAAGCTTGAAAATCTGGATCCGGCTCTCAGATCGTAGACCTACACGTGCGCATAAAGAAACGCACACTCACATGAAGCACACACACACACACACACACACACACACACACACACACACAAATGTTCCTAAACCAGTAAAAGAAGTCAAAACTAACTAACTAAGTATATAACATCAGTTGCAGGATACCTCAAAGAACACTACAGAGCAATAACCAAGTCTTCATGTATGGATGTATCATATATCTTTATATGTATTTATGGATATGTTATGCAGAAAAGCAAAGGAACAATCATTTTTTTATAAAACAAAACTATATTTTTGACTAAAATATGCACAGAAATAATCATGGGGACTGGCTCTTCCCTTTAAAATGTAGTGGTTACATGTTGTCACACAAACTCTGCCTCACACACACACACACACACACACATACACACACACACATACACACACACACACACACACACACACACACACATACAACAACACTGACAAAATACAACATGGCAAATGACTTCCTCATGTTTAGGTTTTCTTTTTAATAGTGAAAAAGTTATGCATTCTACACACTGTCAAGATGTGACATATTGCTGTTTTCTACTTTGATTAGTATTTATTCACCCCGCTGTAGAGGTTTTGAAGTGGTGTGTCTCTGATGGTTAGCAGATGCTCAGGGAGAAACAGAGCAGATAGAAAACACTGGGAGCTCTGAAAACTGAACGCCATTTGAAAATGTGACAACACTGCCTGTTTAGTGTGCGTCATCGACAACACACACACACACACACACACACACACACACACACACACAGACATACACATTACAAACATGTCTCAATGTGTTTTGCCAGATCTAGTTTTCAACAAAGCAACCATCTATAATGCATAGCAACGCAGAGGTGGGATTTCTGGATGTTTAATAAATTCTATTAACGTTGGTTTAGTTTAGAATTTTTGAGAGGAAATATTCAGTATAGCATTTTATTACAGCTGGGCTCCAGGACCTTTAGCTGGCAGCTCTCCCATAGCCAACATAAACAACGAATCCTGTAAGCCGGGTGCCGGGCATCACAGAGATCCAAAACGTACATGGCAACAGAACAGAGCGCTCGGGCAACTCGTCATCCAATCAGAGTAAAGTTTTCCAGACTGGAAAAAGTGTCCGGCACAATTATCATAGTTTAGAGGGAAAAGCAATTTAGCAGCAAACTCAACAAGAACTTAAGAGAGAAAAAAATCTCCTTGACAAATATAAGGGAGGGGAATTAATGTCATTACTGTACATGTGGGCATTTTTCTGGCTGCAAAAACAAAAGATTGGCTTTGTCTGAGAGACTATTCATGTTCAGATTTCCCTGGCACAAGAGCAGGCAATACAGTGTTTGGCAGCCGGTCGCTTTAATGGACGAATTTTAGAGCAAGATTCACATCCATAGAGGGAATAACAGTCATCCAGAATGAGCTGTGTTGGAAAGCGTCCTAATGTATCCTCTTTAAAGCAGCTATACAGGCCTGTGAATACATCCCCTCCTCGACCAACCTTTTAGCTTTTAGGTGTGAAGCTGCATGGGACGTTGAGGTATGTTATTGAAGCGTTCTCTTGTGGTAGAGGAGGCAACGTGTCAATAAGACACCAGGTTGCAGATCATAAAGCATAACAAGCTCACATTTCTCAAAACAGTCTGCTTTTGCTTCAGGGAGGATGGAAGCAGGAAAAGAGAGAAGAGGGAGAGACAAAATATTCTGTTGGATGTTGGATTCCAGACTTCGTGGCTCATTGTTGTCTCTGCAGAAAGCATAGCAAGATTTGGGGCCCCCGTTGCACACTCGCCTCAAGAAATCAAATGCCAAATATGCTGTGGGAAGCTATCCAGGCGTACAGCAGAGTAGATATAGTCTGGCCAACAATAAAACAAAGTCATGATCTATGTGCTTTTTCAGATTGTTCACATGATAGTTTTTATGTGGCTCAGCCTTCTTAGTTACTGTTGCTACGTGTGTGAAGTTTTCTGTTTGTGCGCCGCACATATGCAATTAAAACGATCAACAGCGGCAGATTTAATGTCATGTCATTTTTGAATGGATGGGTCCTTCTCATTGCCCACGATCGTCAGTTTTTGTCAGATAAAATGTCTCCTGTTGCTAGCCAGATCACTGGCTCTCAGCTCGCTGTAAGTTACCATCAGGTTCACCTGGCTGAAAAGGCTGACATCATTTTTCAATTCTAAAATCACAACACTGTAATAGGGCTCTTAAATATGCACTGAGCAGCTACATAGATGATATTGTACTGATGCTGTGTCTCAATTAGGATACTTCTGTACACTTCCATGTAGTACACTGTGTACACTGTGTACTTACCACTTTTTCTTCATTAGCTTTTATTAGCATTAGTGCTGACATTTGCATATTGCTGTAGTCACCGCATCCTTCACCTTCAGCGGCTTTCTCGGCTTCACCATTTTCACAATGCCAGAACGGCGACAACTAACGGCAAGAAATGTTCCACACTCAACTCTCTGACCATTATGAGTGCACCATGCGGGCACACAGACACTTCTGACATAACTCACAGTGTGAACCCGCCTATAGACTCAACATAGCATGTGTATGGATGCAAAGTGAGACAGGGCGTACGGTTGATGATCTGTGTCAAAGATATTGAAATGAACAAAAGCATCGTGATTCTATGTAAAACATATGGTCTATTGTCTTTTTACATACACAGCATTGCTACATATGGAGAAATCCAAAGTGCCTATTTATGGTTGCTAATCTAAGATGAGACGATTGCTATTTTGGGGGGAGGGGTTTAATGAACGATAGAATGTCTTTCTTCTTTTCCTTTTTTTCTTTTCTGGCAGTAATATTCTCTCATTAATTCACCAGGTCAAAGGTCTTTTCCATCTTCCATCTCTCCCCCTCTATACTACCTTTAGAATCATTGATAGTCCCCGTACTCTCATCTTACTTTCCTCTTTTCTTGCTCTTGCCGTATATCTTGCTGCCTCAACATGTTTTTCTGTGCCTCCTCTCATGTCTGGTCTGGTCTCATCTGATCACTTGCTCTCCTCTCTGCTCCCTCGCCTCCTTCCTCTGCTCTCACAGAGATGTGAGGAGCGCTGCCCCGGGTTCTGGCCTTGGAACAAGCGGTTGCCTTGTGAGGCTCTGTTTGCTCTGCGAGGTGTTTTCTCACATAGCAGCATTTCACGGCCTCGCCTGGCAGATCACACCTCCGTGTGTACGCCTATGTGTGTGTACGTGTGTGTGCACTCTGTATGGAGTACTTCAAGCTTGTGAATTCGTCTATAGATGGTGCACATTCATACATGTAAAGCATGTGTGTTTGTTGCTTCTTTATTATGTGCAGCCTGTGTGTGAGTGTGTGTTTACAGTACTCAGTTGTGTATGTTTGGAATGAGAGTTGCCCCTGGGCAGTGCGTACCTAAAGCCTTTGCTCACCGGCTAACTAATGAACCGAGGCATGCCTCCCTTCCTGTTTTCTTGATCAACAAACATTTAAGGGAAATCAGCACGTCTTTACAGGGCTTTTTTTTAGAAAGACTAAGAGGAAAAACATCAACCTCAAGTGCTCTCAAATGAAAACCAGGAGAAAATGTGATCGTATCTCAAAATCTCAAAAATTGGCTCTTGTACTAAATCAAGAAAGATTTAATACTGTCATTTGCAACTGAAAATAAGTTTAGCTGTAAATGATTCATATATATATTGCCAAGAGAACTCCAGTGAACAGATGGCTGACATACTTGGACCTGCTGGAAGTTGATAAAATTATGATTTAACACTTCAATACAGAAAGCATTTGTGATTTTACTTCCATGTTCTCACAGTCGGATTTCAGTCTAGTCAGAGAGGTGTGCCGCTGCTGGCTTTCATTTGGAGCTACATTATGTTGATATGACCATTAATAACATCAAGTAGCAAAAATATGAGGCATCTGGCATTAAAGCACATCTGAAAGGAATCATCTGGCCAGAGTAATGTTAAAAGCCGCGCATTCTACCTGTTGAAACAATGATGTATGACTATTTCCACATGCACGGTGTGAGCCAGGCGGCAGATGGCTGCCAGAAATGTCCCATACCTGGAGATTGTTCCAGGCCTGTCTTGTTTTGTTAAAGGGATTTCAAGGGGAGTATTCCCTGATCCGAATAAGGGGTCTGAAGATGGAGGGAGTCGCTGTACAGGTCGTTGAGGCAGACTTGTGATTTGTGATTTGTGATATCGAGCTATATAACAACTTGTCTTGACCTGACATGCTCAATATTTTTCAGCTGTGCTCTTTTCATTATGTTTTATAAGCTTGAGCTGTACGTATAGGCATATGCATCTGTCGGCCACTGAGCAGCTCCAGATGAGCAGCTAAGGGCCGAGTGCCTTGCTCAGCAGCATCTCAGTAGATGATGGGTGTGCTTTATTTTATACCTTCTAAAGCTGTAGAAATCCATCAGAAGTCATTACAATTTAGACTTGTGGATTTGCTGCAGCATTAAAGCTTTTGATTCTCTGTCAGTTTAGTTTTGTGATATTTTTTTATGGCAAATTATACAACATGTTTTGTCCCATCACATTTTTTCATTACACGTTTGCTCCGAGCTCCAGCTATAATATTGATTTTGTCCTTTTTGCCAACCTGTGTCCACGCTGAAGGTCATGCTGTCTATTGATTTTGCTTCAAAATATTGCAACAGGGTATTGAGTGGCAACTCACATGAAGACATTTATATACTCTGATCATTTAAAATGCACCACTGTATTGTAAGCTGCGGACTACGCCATAGCTGTGGAAATTTGCTGCAAAGTTTTCAGGAACATATAAATGATAGTTGGGAACTGGTTTGTTTGCATTCTGGTGTACTGCATCAAAGGGTCAACACACATTTTTCATCAGTCTGGACTAAACATAGCAGAGCCTCTAAGTCAAACAGTCCGTGGTAACAAATATATATTCTGTATATGTCTCAGTGAGGCAAAAGACTAACACATTACATCACTCCTAAATCACAGAGCCGGTGAGGTCCGTCTAACAAAAAAAGCATTCTTGTATTGTGTGTGTTTATCACACCTGCCCACTCCACAGCCCCGGCCCCTCATGAGATGTCAGAGGCGATGCTTTTAGAGATGTTAGCATTTCCAGACTCAACTCAATCTCAGGACATTTGGCACAAAATGACTTGAGGGATGAGATTTCCCCAAGATAATCTCTGAGGCAGCAGTGGAAAGAAAGTGCCCGAGCACTAACATGAAAAATACCTCCAGTGTCAAAACAATCCGTGCTAACATATCTCACTAAAGATGACATTATGTCCAAAATTAAACTGCGTTTCTTTTACTGTAACCTTCAATCGTTTCCGCATGTGAAAAGTTCAAATCACGGGCCAAACCATCCCACAACGATGTTATCGCTCTATCTGTACACAACATGCAAAGAGATGAAAACGCAGACAAACTCTTGCGCGACTTGAATTACATGCACCACACCGCCATGACCTCGCTCCCTCCTCTTCAATACCAACAGAAAATGACTGGTTGGAACCAGACAAAGAGGAATTTCAGCACAGCGGCCAAAAATCAGAGACTAGAGCAGAGATCACATTGCATGTAGATGTAGTTTCTGAGCTTACCCTGATAGCAGCCTCATGCTGACTGCAAGGTTTCACAGGATTGGCTCACAGTAAGTGCTTACGCAACAGGGAGGACAGAAAACATAGACTTTGAGCAGGCGCGTGTTGGATTTGCCAATGAAGTCAGTGTTATTCAGACTGATCACGGCAAAAAAGTTTCCATCATATTTGAACTCTGGTTTTGTTGAAATTGGCTTTACGTCCTCCAGACTCCACTGCTTTTTATAGAAAGATTACAAGAATATTGTTTTTATGTTATTTGTTGTTGTTTCTTCTGACCTTATTAAAACCCAATATGTGAAGCATCAAAGTGGTAACACTGCTCTTTGCCACAAACCCACTTGTGCATACAGCAATGATATTAAACCATATGAAGATATATTTTATGATTTATATTTATTGTAAACTGTGCAAAAACATACATATATTTTTCTATGTTTGCCAAAAAGTCATTTACTGACACAATAATTAAAACAACAGGTGTGAAAGTGAATGTATGAAAGTGCAACAGAAACTTAATGACTTAGCGACGTACATGAAGCACATGACTGATGAAAACATCACATCTGACGTGTGTGGAGCAATGAGGAAACTGTAACCTCCCTCAAATTATTACATGAAACACATGAATGCCATATTCCATCATGTTTTCCACATGGTTTGAGGTTTAAAGGTGCTATTCTTCAGCAATGATTTAATGGCGGAAAATTAATTAGCGCCAACTCCTAATATTTGCATAATGATAGTGAACACATTAATTCACATGTTTTTTTGCAGATTTACTGGAACATTTTTGTCGAAATTACACTTCGATGGCAACCTGCTAATTACACCACAGAGAGGTGCAACTCCCTGTTAGACCTGTCATGAACAGACCGTTATGAAACATCTATGGAAATCTAAATCAGCCTACTTTGGAGTTTGGAGAAGCAGTAGTCCATAAAAAGTACACAGTTACAAAAGAGAATCTATTGTATTTAACCATATTTTGCACCTTAGATCTGTGACACCCTGAAATGATGTTAATGTCTCCATGAAGTCAAACCTGATATTAAAATGTCTGTCCTCCAGTGTCTGTCCAACACTGACACAAAGTCATGTTTTCAGTATTTTCAGGTATTCTTCATGGTATGTTAGAGTTTGTCATTTCTTGAAACTGCCGCTAAATGAATCTGCTGTTAGTAGGCAACAAAACTGGGTTCAGCAGCTGGACCAGACCAGGTTTGAGCACAGCCTCTGAGTCCAACAGGGAATAATGTTACACTACCATGGTGATTTACAGACTTTAATGATGGAAAGACGGATAAATAGCAAACCACTCTGTCTTTAGCTCGGTCAGCCACGTAGCTACCCAAACTGATCATCCCCAGGTTGCCAGGAGCCAGAGGAAACCACCTCGGCAGGCTACTGTACCCCTGGTATCGCTGGTTTCCGAGGTTCAGTCCCAGGTCTGGCCATGTTCACCGAAAACTAGATGCTGACACTAGATCATAATGCTAGTCGCAGTGCATATTTGTGAGGGTGTAATGCGCACATATTGGTTACTGGAAACACCAATCAATGTTCGCGATGACTCCTTCCCTATCTGCCCACTTTGGCAGGAAACACCTGGAAATGAGGAAGCAAACACAATCAGCTTCCTGTTTCATGAGGACTTTTATGTATTTTTTTTTCTTGGACTTTGAAGGATTTCATAAAACTGCTCAAGTGGAGAGGAGACATCAACAACATCGCCAGCAGCCATCTGATTCAAGACTTACATGTGACAACCTACAGGTTCATACAGCACAAGTTCCCATTTTAGAAACTCTTGCCCACACATTTTCCTTCACCCTTTTTCTCACAACCTGCACCTCTGTTTTCAGTCTCACACTTTTCTCTCTCTCTCTCTCTCTCTCTCTCTCTCTCTCGCTGTACACAGGACTTTTCCTGTACTCGACTCCCCTTCCCAGCAGAGTGATGCAGCTTTGCTTTTATGAGATACCAGAGTCGGGCTTGCGGCAGGATGACTGACTGGTTTGTAGAGAGGACAGAGGAACCATTTTGTGTCCCGCCGCCTTGCTGAATCCCTTTTAAAATATTCATTCATAAACTCCTGGAGCCTTTTACTCCACATCAAACATTCGACCCATAGGAAAAGCACTGAGCTGATGCATCCAGAGAGGAAAACAAAAATACTGGGTAAACAGGACCACGGGTGAAGACCAAAATGAATCTAAATATTTATGTTCTAAATATACTCTGATATATTCATTGTGTTTTTAGGGAAATTATTTGGACCAAAAGTGAATCAACAGGATTTGAATTTGGGAAAATATGTTGCTAAAACTGCTTACTCATTTCGCAGAGCAGCTGTGTTTATCTCTGTGAAATAGTCCAAGCAATTTGGTGTTTTCTTTTTTTTTTTATGATTTTCTAGATGAAACAGCAGTATATTTCAAAGTGCATATCAAGAAATAAAGCTTTAGAAGCAGTTTTAGTTTGAGTGAAGTTAAGCTGATGAGTCATTCTCCTCATCGTGATTGGGTGTAAATCCATCATGAAGTCTGTTTGCAAGGTTCTTGGTGACTAGATTCAAACTAGTTACTTAATAAAACTAAAAAGGGGTTGCACCCAAGTGGCACCAAGTGGAGTCATAAACTGCAGTTCCTTGAGTGGCCACTTGAGGATGGCTCTAAAAAAAAAGTTAATCTCCATCCCAACTCCATGTCTCTGCCCATTTTTGGATTAGCCCGGGAGCCGGCAGAGGAAGGACAACCAGAGCCACCACACGGAGCATAACAACCTGTGGGTGACATCACGTCCAGGTTAGAGACAGTCTGTGGCTGCACCAAAAAGAAATGTCTTCGTAGGTAGACAGAGGAAACATCTGCAGTGCTGTCTAAACAAAACATTTACATGCATACATGGAGACATACAGTATGTGTGTCTCTCAGTTAGTAATGTTCATGCTTAGAATTAGTGGGAAGTGTCCAATCGTGCTAACACAGTTAAACATGTTGTAATTTGAAGTCTATTGTGTTATTTCAAAATATTCTGTGTATGTCACATGACACATGGTATGTCATGTCAGACGTGCCAGCCATTTTTCTTCTTATGTCTTTTATTATTTCACTTATTAGCACACTTCAGACGTACTCATACATTTTGTTACCCTTGGACGGAGCTGTTTCTAGTCTGTATGCTAAGATAATCTAAACAGCTGTTAGCCATGCATGATCTGTATTGACATGAATCATCTCGCCTCACTCTCTGCAAGAAATCCTTCATTTGTTCATGCAGCTGGTATGTTGTGTGTGCAGCCATTTTAGTTCCAATGTAATAGCCTAGATAAGAAGGAGCTGCAGTACAAACACAGTGCCGTCTTTTAAACAGATCTGCTTTGTTTCTTTTTACCTTCCTCGCCTTTCGCAAAGGACTCGTCTCTACAGAAGCTTCTCTGACATCCCCAACGTCACCCAAACTAACTCCGTGCTCACTCGCTGCATGCTCATCTGTTCAAGCACAGAGTGCCACAGCGGTGGCAGGATCTCTCTGTGCTGAATGTCACAACTAATAGACCCCAGCATGACAGATATATGAGTGCGAGAGTGGGCCAGACACAGAGGAAAAGAAAGGAGGAAATGGAGAGGAAATCAGGAGTGATTGTGATTAAAGTGAGGCCTGAGATGAAAGGGAGAAATGCATGAGAGTAGGAGGGGGACACAGTTGGGGGACAGAGAACCTGACTGGTCAGTCATGGCTGTCATTACTAATGCCATCCAATGAAACAAGCATCTTTTTTCAGTTTAAAGCATCTACATGTAGCTGTGCATCACCTTGTTAAATATGTTTTGAAATGAGCCGCTGTGATGCAGACTTGTTTGTGAGTGAATGTTACACTCTGTCAGTTTATATTAGAAGAGAAAGGGTGTTTTTTTGTTTTTTTTTCACACTTCCATGTTCCTGAAAGCACCTTGGCCTATTTTTCATCCACGGCGTCAATGCAGTTTGTCATGGCAGGGGCACCAAACATGCAGGTTGCCAAAACATCCCATCCTGGATGGGGGGTTCGACCCCCCCCCATGCTCTCCTCCCCTACCCTTCCTCCTCCTCCTCCCTCCCGCAGACATCATAAATCACCCAGTGTCTCTTTGAGGTTGACCTGCTGATGAACCACTTGCTTTTAAAAAAGTCATTTAAATAGCTAAAGCAGTGGCCACACACATGTATATATACTTCTGAGGTCACAAGTTGAATATTTAATACCTTACTACTGTACTTTTGCGGCTATTTAAAGACAGCCGCACCAATCGAGGCAAATAAAAGTTTAAATAAGGAGAGCAATGACATGATGTAAATAAAGATGGTTGATTCAGAGTTGGAAAGGTATGTAGTTCATATTTAAATCAAAAATTCATTTGCCATGCTCAGTTAAGGAGACTGTCCGTCGTGAAATCATTTCAGTTTTATTTCTGATGTGATTGTGACTACTTTGTTTTGGCATACAAGAGACATTTGGTAACTTCAGGTAGTTCACCATCAGGTCATAGCAGCAAGCAGAGAGAAACAAACATCCAGAGAGAAGGAGTGAAGGAAAAGAAAAGGAATAGAGAGCCGGAGCCAGAGGAGTGAAAAAGCAGACAAAAGTGTCCTGTGGCGAGGCCTGCAGGAAATGAAGTCAACAGCCTTCGAGAAATGAGAATGGGAAAAACAGCTGTGAGTCCTCTGCTTCCCCCAAATCTACAAGGCCTCTGAGGGCCGACTCGACTAACACCACATGGTCAATGAGTGAAAGCAGAAAATGACACTGTAGCTGACGACAGGCTGTAATTTAGTGCTGATTGGACTGTGATTCCAGCTTTCCTTGTGCCATAAGTGCTATAAACAGTAGATATACACTGTAGGATTGCAAGGTGCTCATTGTGTTGACATACTATGATTTTAAAATAGAGGTGTACACAAGTTGAAATAAAGTATATGTGTGGAAAAAATGGATATGCATGCATTGCTGGCTGGGATAATTGGATTATTAGACTTTGTAGCAGTAAATCCCAGCTTAAGAGTTTTCATTAATGACACTCTGAGGTAAACACTTATGCAAATGTTTGCAGACTAGATACAGTGAAACAGGTTTCCAGCCTCCTGTCTCTGGTGGAAAGCAAATAGATTTTTCTTTTCTTGTAACATTTCCTGCCCTCGATTCAAACTGTCCACAATCCAAAGAGGATTTAAAAACACTGAAACATGAATCAAACAAACAATCAAAAAAAAAAATGCTGCACAGAAGACAAAGAGTAGAAGAATGGAGGGATGATGTGGGTCTTTTCAGTTGAGGATGAGCCCACACAGATGGGCTGGGACAGAGGGAGGACTGATTAATGATTAATCTACCTTGGCCACAGCAGAGAAGATGCAAACATGGCCCAGGAGGAGAGCCACTTCAAACTCTGGCAGAGAAAGGAGAAACACAGGGAAATATGCCATCATTCAGCATGCTCACTGGACCTAATGCACATTGTATCCTTAAGTGACGGATCAGTGAAAGAGAGAGAGAGAGAGAGAGCTATTTAAGGCCTTATAGAGAGCAGGTCTTAAGTAAGGGGTGGGTGGTGTGGTGGTGATGTGTTTGAGAAAGAATGAGGCTTATGGGACAAAGAAACAACTGTCTGTTTTTACTCACTTTTAATGTTTTTACCCAGAGTTGTTCATTATAAAGGCCTGCATTGATTGAAAGGCTGTAAATGAGACTCTTCACATGGTGTAATACGAGAAGATGATCTTTATCTACACGTACTACAAGAACTGGTCATGGAACAGTGTCAGTTTAATAATGATGCCTTCATATGACCTACATAAGCAAACAAGACCATCAGCATGAAGACTGTCTATTTTTATATAGGCTGTATGACGAAAAATGGACGTCACCGCTGTTGTGAAGTACAGAGTGGTTTCCATCTTGGCTAATACAAAAATAGGCAAAGAGGTGGAGTGTGGATGGACCTGAGGCGGGCGGGCTGAATGAAGCCTGGTTACTGAAACTAGCAGCCTGTAACGGCACCAACCTATGTCCACGTTCTTAATCCTGCATAACTTTAAGCCTTAATATAATGTGAACAGGTGAGTTGTATATAAATTCACCCTCAGTACAGTTGTCATGAACGGGGAAATTAGCTACAGAGACCAAAATTTTTTTTTGTACCAGGCTGTAAACATGTTTATTTCTGCTGTGAAGTTGGACATTTGAACATGGGGACTTATGGAGACTCACTTCTGGAGCCAGCCTCAAGTGGACAACAAACAGTTTTGTCCACAGGGGTCACCAGAATCAATACAAAATAAAGTTTCCTGTAGCTGCTTTAATTGTATATATTTTATAATGAAACTGTATGATACATTACTGAACAATATATACATTTTTAGTTTCAGTTGGACACTGTTATTATGTGTTGCTGTAGATTTCAAATATTATTATTCTTATCATTATCATCTCATTACCATATCACTGTCAACAAAGTATTAATCTTATGGTAGATGTGTATCATTTACTCTGATAATGTATATCCGGCTGCAGTTGCTGTTGTCTGTTGTCTGTAGCAGCACAAGAAGAGAATAAGAATATGTTTGATACATTGGATTTAATTCAATATTTCATAAAGTTTGATAAAAAGAGACTGACTCAGAAAATGAGGACTGACTTTGGATTTCAATTTGTGGCTTTAAAAAAACATAACAAAAAGCCTGAGACGTGCACTGGTTAGGCAGTTTTGTGAACAGAAGCAAACATCCAGAGGACAGCAGGTGTAGCAGGTTGAGGTCTGAATTTGTACACCAGCATGAACCACTGTATACATCTGTATATATATCTGTATATATGTGTGTCCTCCACTCCAGAAACAAATATTTAAATTGTGGTATGCATTATTGTGGTGCATTCTCATTAAATAAAGTGAATATCTTCAACAATAGAATTGAAAGAAATGCATTATGAATGAATCACTGTGTGTCACATTGTGTGTATTAGAATTATGACAGCAGGTTGGCAGCTCTTGGTATCTGCAGATCCTCTCAGTTTGACTGTATATAAAGATGAACGACATCACATGTCCACAAAATGTCTCCACAAATGAGTATGGTGATAGATAATAAGTTGATAAGTTTTAGTGATTTGGTGCTATAAAATGTTTTCACACCATGACTGACAGCTGAGCCCTGTTGCCAGTGAGTTGGCAGGGTGTATGGATGGGACCCCAATTACATTACCAGCACAAGATGGCAACACTCGTATCTGGGCATATTTTAGCTTCATTTTTGTATAGTGGCAGAAGTGGAGAAGTGTCATCCATCTTTGGTTTGAATCCATATCAGGAGAAACATTTAGGTTGGTTCATCTGTAAATCTGTAAAAAAAAAAAATTCAATTCAATGTTATTTATATTTTGACACTTTCGATAAAGAGCATGTCTAGACTGTATTCTTTATAATATTATTTAGAGAGGCCCAACAATTTCACCATGAGCAAGAAAGAACCCAGCTCATGGTGGGCAGCCATGTGTCGTGACTGGGAAAAGAGTAGAGTTGTGTGTGTTTTACAGTCTTGCAGCATCGTTAGTAACTAAATATTTTTCCAAGAGAAACATGTAGCCCGGCAACATGAAGAATCCAGGATTTGTTGTTTATTTTTTTTAGATTTCGGAATACTGAAGAGGCACATCTGCCACATTTTTCCCCAGACAGTAAAATCTCAAAAAACCTACAGCTGTGGAGGTGAAATGCGCCTACTCCAGATGTAGGATAATGAAGCCACTGTGGATTTTTTTTCTTGTTACTGCTTCTCTGTCCTTTATCAGACGGCAGAGCTTCAGAGCGTGATTACTTCTGGAGGAGATGGACAAATCATGAGAACAGATCATAACGCGGCTCTGCCAGGTAAGGATAGCAACAACATATGTGGAAAAAGCACTGTTGTTGAGAGGGAGAAAAAGACAGCAGCAGTGGATATGATGGTGATCATTGTGTGGTGGTGGTGGTTGGAGCTTTCATATAACAGATTAAAATCAAAACAGAAAGACATTCAAAATGAAGCCCCAAGGATCCGACTCCAGTCGGCTTTTGTGGTTTGATGGACTGTCAAAACACTTTGAGATTACCCACCTGTCACAGGAATGCTGTCATGGACGTTATACAACACTGATAACATAATAGGATTCCTCTTATGAATTTCAGTTGTGCCTTAAAAATAATAATAAAAAAACCCCACAACAACACTTGTCACTAGTATTTAGCTCTCCGTCTGGATCTTCGGTGCAGTCTGCCAAGCCGAGCTTAGTCCTCACTATGCTGCCCTGCCAGGACAAGCAGCAGCTGAGCCTCTCACTGCTTACCTGTGCGAATCCAAACTATTTATGCTGATTCATTACTCCCTCTCACCTCTTATTAGATCACCCCGGCTCTCAAAATATTACTGCAGTTTTTTTTCCACTTCCCTCCTCTCATTTTCCATCTGTTGTCACCAGTGGCTTCTGATCAAACGGAAGAAAAAGCTGCTCAAACTAATATACCCGCTCTGTCAGCCCAGCGTAGAAAATGCCAGACGCCGACATGTCAACTGTCATGTGTGCAAGTGACTGTCACTCATTATTATTTTACAGGTACAAAACCAGCTCATGTAAGACGTGTCAATTTTTATGGCACATAGAAAGAAGCAAAGTGATTAGTCATCTGTTGAAAACTAAAAAACATGTTTGGATTATTGATCTGAGCTTTTGATTCCTCATTCTTGCAGCCAACAGCATGAATTTACAGTACAGAACACTCTAGTGGATCCAAGCAGACTCCCAAGACTGAAGCTGACCGTCATTGCTGAGATTTTCTCTACTTACTGACACAACAATCCATGTGAGTGCATAAAGGAACTGCTTTCTCCACAGAACTCCGGCTTGTGTCTTTAGACCCCGACTGGTGAAGCTGCTTGCTGGGCTTGCTGAAATGTTACTAATCACCTGTTGAGTCCCTGCTCCAGATGTTATGCCTCCCTGCTTCTTCAGAGTTTTCCTGTGCTTCTTAACTTCCTTCCACGTTCTGCACAGTTAAATTCAGAGCACTGTGCTTGTGTTTGGGGATGCACACATTTTAACTATAATGCTCAATGTTGATTCCAATACTGCACCATTATCTAATGTCATTATGTGTTAATAACGACCACCATAGGGACCACTATAGTGCTAAACACTGAATGGGTAGTCCACTGTGGGAATACAAACCAATGACAGTATTTGGCTTATGCAATGCATTGCAATGCATTTGTCGTATGAGCGGTGGGAGTGCGATTTACCGGTGGGCCATTAATAATAGATGTATGAAATGATCTCCTGAGTTTGACATGTCTGTCCTAAACATACAACTAAAAATGCAGCCACTGTTCAGTGGGGAACACTGAATCTTATAATGGCATTGACAGAGAAAGTGCATTTAATGTGCTTTTTTCACACCATGGCCAATACTCAGTCCGTGATACATCCCAGTGCAGCCGGCTGGTTTCCAGCCTACATCTCTGTTCTGCCTCTGTCCTTTCAGCCTCTGTTGGCCAAGTCCCTGGTGCCTAAAATCCTTTCTGCACTGCTCACAGCGTCAGTCAGCCAAACTTCCGGCCATTACAATCCTCCTGAATACCAACAGGCATCATTTGTGGGCTCGCAGCTTGGTATCTTTCAGGCTTCATGTAAAGTCATGATCCCTCTTGGAGGATGAAGCATCGGTTGCAATCAGCAACTACAGTAGAAGATGCCAATAAAGCCTCAAAACGAAATGAACTGAACACATAATGTGATTTTGAATCATCAACTTTTAGTCCCAGTATTCGTAAGCCACAGTGCACATTGGTCTTTATACAGTACTCCTTGTCTGTGTTATGTCAGTACACAGGCAGGAAATTGGAAGTGACAGAAAGGCATGTTTGAGTGGTTGCAGGTCATTTTATCGATGTCAGACATGGAGTGAATAAATAGAAAGGCTGACGCAAGCCCCTCAGGATCCCTTTTTTTGTGATGGTGAATGGAGGAAGACGCAGATCTATACAGTAATACTGGGAGTGTGTGTGTGTGTGTGTGTGTGTGTGTGTGTGTGTGTGTGTGTGTGTGTGCGTGCGTGTGTGTGCGTGTGTGTGTGTGTGTAGGAAACAGTCAAGTTAAATCTAAAGCCTCTGAGCTCCCATGGGGTCTGAGGTTTTAGACAAAAGGAAACCAATGGGTGCCCAGGGGACTGAAATAAAGTTCCATTTCAAGCACACACACTTACAAATACACACAAAGTGATAGTCAGACGGGAAAAGTTACCACACACACACACACACACACACACACACACACACACACAAACACCTGTGCCACCCTGTGCACTGGGTCAGTCAGTACAAGGGTGCCAGAAGCAGACATGTTATGTCTGGAGTTGTGCTTATTTTATGACAGGTCCACTGTAACAGACGTCCTCCTTTTCAGGGCCGTTGTACTGTGACAGCACACCCACACACACACACACACACACACACACACACACACACAATACTCACTTGAACAATATCTTAATCCTCTATCTGAACACTATGTGGATAGGTTGGCAAAGTGTACCTGAAAAGACAATCTGCAAAGTCCAGAATTTGTTTTTATCATCAAACATTCACCTGTAGGCCTTGAAGCAGCTATAATCAATCATTTAATATTAAGAATGGATCACATGACTAAAGGTGTCACTCTTAGTGATGAGCCAACAGAGAATTATCACAGGACTCTGCAGTTACCTTCAGTTCAGAGCAGCTTTTTTCACAGAGAAACCAGCGGTGTGCTACCTGCTCTTCATTATCTCAACTAAAAAAGTGATGTCAGTGTTTATGGCTTGTTACTGCTGTCCCCAAATAGGTTAATGCGATGTTAAAGGAACACTCCACCAGTGATCTTTATTTTTAGGATCAAATATTCACCAACTGTGGGCTTGAAGTGTGGCTTTAAAATGGTTGTAGCTCCATCATGGAGGACAGGGCTCAGATTCAATTATAATGTATTCAAATTGTAACTACACTGAAAAAAACCATCACGACTTCCATAGAAACTTCCAGCAGAGTTGGGATTTCTGGCACAACTTCTTCTACTTTCCAGGTGCGTAAAGTAGAAAAAACTATAAACTATTTCCCTAGTTTAAAGAGGTCAAAACTCCAGTCACAGTATGAAGAACACCTTCGTCCTTAGAAAGCTTCAGCTCAAAGCTCTCCTGCAGCATTATCTATTTCTGCACTGTTGATGTTGTTTGTTTAGTGTGTTACCAACACTCCACAAGAGCTAAATATACTACTTCCATTGTGTTCTATTACCTCTTCACAGCTCTGTGGCTTTGCCAGATGTAGTTAACGACTGGTCGGTGAAGAGCAGCAGTTGTTTGCACATACAGAGCGTAAAGATCAATGGTACACACCCAGATTGAGTCTTTTCTATGGAAGTTTCTTTGGATATGTTTTGACATGTTTTTGCCATAAGTCACTGTAACCAATGTGAAACCAAGCTGACTACAGCTGCCATCCTCCATCCACCTTTCAAATGAGACCGTCGACTGCATCAGCCGTTTCAGCAAGTGGCCAATAATGACAAATGTTGATGTTGTCGAGTGTCAAAGACCTCTAGTGGCATGTAGGTAGTAGCAGAAGACACATAGGAGCTTGGGGTGGATGCAGGGTCACCTTTGGACTTTGACCACTATTTTTCTGACAATACTCAATGTAGTTTTCTTTTAACCATGAGCCTGACCAAGTCTTTTTAGTGTTTAAACCTTAAACCTTTTGAAAGGCGCTGACAGGTGATACTGCCCTGTTGATAGGTGCATCATATCAGAAAATGCTCAGATGTGTTGCTAAACCACACAATTTGCTGTCTGTGAAGATTTTTAGTCATCCAGGTCATAGCATCTGTTGAAGGTTATGGTAGGTAACTGGACCAGCTTAGTTTCTTAAAGACGTTTTGTATCTCAGCCAACAGGCTTCTTCAGTTCTGAACATCATATTCATTCAGTTCTGAACTTCCGTTGCCTACAATAACCACACACAAACACAATTTGCTGTTTAATTTGGAGGATTCTTTTGTATCTACGGGTGGTAAATATTTGAGATATGTTATTACACAGCGTGTGATTAAATGTTAAGATTAAATTATTCTTTTTGCATCCTTTGAAAATGGGATTAGTGATACCAAGGCTTATGAAGCATGGTTGTCATTTAAGGTGCTGTCACTTCTCATGGCTGAAATGAGAGGGTTTTGAAATAACAGCTTAGCCACAAAACAGAGCTGACACACACATGAAGACCACCTCAGGTAATGAAAACACAAAAGCCAATTGTATGGCTTGAGGACAATACCTCCATGTGGTAAACTCATAAGCCGCTGCAATAAGCCTAGATCCCGCTGTGGCATGTTGCTGCAGCTCACAGATCAGGTGGGGGGGGGGGGGGGTGTTCTCCGTCTTGAAATTCATAGATTGGCCATCTGCTTTTCTCTAATATAAATACACTTTAATCAAAATAAGATGCATTAAGCTTCCCGGTGTGTCACATGAAGAAGAAATAAATCTGATAATAAAAAGCGGCCTTGTAGTGAGGCAGTAAGTTGATGAGTCATGGGTCTGGGAGATTAGACAGGAGGTTCTGCTGCTTCAGAGAGGATTACAGAGCATGCATTGCAAAAAGAAAATTAGCACAAAAAAAAGTAATGATCATGTTTGAAACAACTGAGACAGACAGGCCTCTTCATTCTCCCTCATGACCTCTTGGTGCTGTCCAAAGTGTCACCTTCCTGACAGTGCTCACCCCTCTATGTGATTTACCTCACTCACCAAAATGTATTAGACTGCAAAGTTCAACTGGTGAAATTCAATCCGGCAAAGCTCCCCTTCCCCTCAGCTGTGCAGCGACACTGATATGCACGTACGCACAAATGCACACATGCATGTGCGTGTCTGCCTGCACACAAACGCACCTTTTTAGTTTCAATCCCACTTACCCCTTCAAAATATAAGCAGCTTTCATGCCGCTGCTTATACGAGCTGAATGTTTTGTGTCTGATATTCAGATCAGCAGTGCTGCTAAATGTGCTACCGCTGGCCTATCATGGCCTATTCTGGGTGGGTCTACTTCTCTGTTTTCAGCAGCCAGCAGCCAACGAACACCAGGCAGACAGCTCGGAGACAAAACAATCCACCATTATTAATGAGGACAGTTTTCACCTCACTTAGAAAGGTAAATATACCCTCTGAATGTTAAGCCATATGGGCTGTTTCAGAGAACCCTGATCAAAGAGGATCCAGTGATTCGTCCTGACATCAGGACAGCCTGTGAAATAACAATGATCAGACTGGAAGTAACCACCCACAAACTCTATTTGACTCTGTCCAGTTAACAAACATAACACTTAATATCCTGAAAGTCTCTGCTGAACTGCGTGATTATTTTAAAAGGGACCATGTGATGATGAAGCAAGATCTGTATTTTTCATGAATGGATGTTGTTAATTGGTTTTGAGCCCAGTTACTCGGGTTTGGTGTTTCAAAACCATATAGTTTGAGAGCGCACTGCTTTCTCACCTCTACAACACCAGGCCAACGGCTGTATGAGGTGAGAATGCCTGTGCAATTGTTAGTTTGGAAAGTCACACTGTATGTAGCTCCACAATTCCAGCGTCACAAAGGTCATTTCAGAAGCTCTTTGTCAATCCAACAATCCGGCTGAGAAGGTCAATACCTCTCTAATTTCTGTGTGGCAAGTATGTTGTGGAGTCTCAGCCGGTTGCCTAGCAACCTCACTGTGACAGCACCAGCCCAGGAAGTCTCTGCGCCCGGCCGTGTTTTTACATTTGTGTTTGTGTACAGATATAACATATTAGTACATATTTATGTACATTTCTAAACTTTGGACAGAGCCAGGCTAGCTGTTTCCAGTGTATGCTGAGCTAAGTCCAGATTCCAGCTCCATAGTTGACCTACAAACATGAGACTGGTATTGATCTTCTCATGTAACTAAGCACACTTTATGTCTTACTGTGCTTATTTGTGTTTTGCTTCCAAACAAACTAAAGTAAGAAACTGTCATAGCCACATTTTAATATCAAACGTCTGTCCACCTGTAAGACAGGTGAGGAAAATTCAACTTATGGACAAAAATATGTGGCAGCTGAAGTGAAATCCTTCAGTGTCGGCACAAAAAATATTGTAGCAGCAAAAAATGTAAATTTCAGCAGGGAAGCAGCCCAAATTTATTACCCATGTATGCAGCATAAATTGATATACTCATTAATTTATTGTTGAATTAATTGTAAGTCAGTCACCAGGTTTATTCTCTGAAACATTGATCTTTACTTTGCTTCCACGTGTGTCTGTTTTTTTTTTTTTGTTCCTGCAAGCTACACACACACCTGAACTCACAGAACTGCTCTCTCTCTCTCTCTCTCTCTCACACACACACACACACACACACACACACACACACACACACACACACACACAAACACACACACACACTTGCCAAATGTACTCTGACCTGTTGTTCTGTACTGAGCTGACTGTCCAGTGTCTCTCGGGACGGCAGCAGCACGCCCTAACATTTGACATTGCGAGGCACTGACTGCACACTTGGCTGCATCTGGTATTTCTGTTATACCCAAAGACCCCAGTGCAGGGACTATACAGTTTCAAATTCTGGACTCTTTATTGTCTATTGGATTTCTTTGAAACACACGTTCTTTGTAGAAATATGGCCCAGAGTAAAATAGAAAATATCCAGTAGACACCACAGGCAAAATGATACAATAATTGAACTGAAACACAATGAAAGAGAAAAAAGATATTTTGCCCAAAGTCATAAGTTCACATAACTGTTGACAGTGGACCTAATTACAAAAGTCTGGAAAGAAAGGTGAAAAGTTGCAGGGAGGACATGGTGGTGAATGTATTTTATTCAGGACAAGTCACCTGATCTATTCTGAGCATTCGCTTCGCTGCACATGTTAGCAGAAAAAAGCACAGATCGATTAAGAGTTGTCATACTTGTATTCTCTGAGGCTACCCCAAATGTTTCGCTGTTTGTCAAGGGCAACAACACATTTAGCTAGTCTGCACCCTAGTTTTCCTCTTCTGAGTGCTTTGAAGGATAGCAAAGAGCTCCAAGCACAGAGCTCTGTGAGAATGTGACTTATGGATAGAGGCATTATATCATGTTTCAACAAAGACTTGAATGAAACCCTTTGATACATTTGCCAATAAATTATATTCCTCTTATTTGGTGCTATTAAATTGTACATGTAGACTGCAGCCCTTAGCTATGAAAATGAATATATATATATATATATATATATATATATCTACATATCTAACCGTTAACACAGTTTTGATTTACTGCCAGTGATGTCAGCTCCTACCTGTAGGTGCAAACTGAGGCTGGGAACACACAGTGCAGCCCCCAGGCCATGGTGACTTTATTTATAAGATTATATTAACAGTACACGTCGACCAGATCCATCTTTAAACCAACCCACCATTCACAGTAGACCAAGGCCACATGGCTTCTTAACAATGAGAGGCCTATTACAGAGCAGGGATGGTAATAAAACCGTCATGGTTGTTAAATAGCTGAGGTAAGAAAGAATAAATGTTAAGCAAGAGCTGGTTATGACGACGGTTTTCATTGTTTTTTATATGTGGTCCAGTAAGTCGCTGTAAATTGAATCAATTGAATTTGACAGTTGTGGACAATTATTTCAATGAGTATTCCAGTAAAAAATCTGATGGAAAGATACAGAGAAAAAATGGTGGTGAGGGTAGATTCTAGGAAGAGATGATAACAGGCTGTGTTTCAGGTTACTGTAAACCTTAAATTGGGAAATGAAGATGGCGTATAGCTCCACATTTTTACTGATGAAAAGATCATAGATCGTATACTTTAAGTTAAGGAAGAGTTGAGGAATTTGTTCTGCTTGCCATGACTTGCATCCATTTGTTTGATGTGCATTTACATCAAGTCTTTGCAGTTTCAGTGCCTTTTCAAATAACCCATGAACCAAGAACTGGCTCAGATGAGTTTTCTTTATGGTTTAAGCTGAACTAATCCGCTTTTTTATACTAAAAACAGGATGAATGACTATGATGAAGTGGTCCTTTGTGATGAGCCGACAGAGAATCATGCCTGACCCTGGAGTTTCTTTCAGCTTTAAGGAACATTTAACATTTTCCAGCTCATAGTTTTGGTTTTACAGAACACAACTCTGGTGTTTCACTTCACTCTGGTGTACGATACCAGCTAGCTCAATGATCTAGTGTACACAACATCCAAAACCAGCGGTGGCCAGTTTGGCAGGGAATGCAGTAGCCTACCAAGATGGTTTCCTAGCTGGGTTTTGGCTCCTGGCATCCTGGGGCTGAGTCAATCAGTTAGCGGTTTACCAGATAGCAGACTTTCCATCAGTAAAGTCTGTAAATCATCTCCGGATCCGGCTGCTGAGCCCGGTTCTGTTGCCTGCTAACGGCAGATTCAGTTAGCAGCGGGTAATTAGCGGTTAGTTACTTCAGTCTTTAGGCTAAAGCTATCTGTCCATCATAAAGTGTGTAAGACACAGAGAGTTGAAGCATTTGTGCATAAAAAGCTGATCCAGTTTCACCAAAATCACTGAATAAAGTTATACATAGCATACCATGAAGAACACCTGAACATACTGAAAACATGACTTTGTGTCAGTGTTGGACAGACACTGGAGGACAGAGGACAACTAAAGCCAGTTGGGTAAGGATTTGGGAAAGATTGCATTCATGGTTAACACTGACTGCTAGAAGGATGCAAATGGCAGGCTTCACTGTCAAAGTCACATGCTTTCAATATCCTGGAACTGTCTTAATACCTGCACCTTTGCCACTGAGAGAGAGACGGACGTTATTTGGAGAACAAACTAATGCAGCAAATGTTTTGAAACATTTGAACAGACCCTGTTGAGTTTCTGGTGGGAGAAGTCTGACATTATTATTTTTAGACATGAGCTCCAGGAAGTTCAGGAAGTCATGAATTATCACAACAGCAAGTATTTTATCTTTTGTCCCAATCATGAGTCACACAGTACAAATACTTGTTCAGGTTATGCAGTAATCTACCTTGAATGTGCCCTTTTGCATTTATCTGATTGGCCACTGCAGCATCTTGCTGGATGACGTATTGTCTGTGAATATTGAGGCAAAGCTGCATTTTTTTTTTGCAGAGCTCTCTGCTTGGGTAATGGACTGACCACATTTAAATGAAGTTTATCACAATATGAATATGACATAAATCATACACCGTTTAAAATGATACCACAGAGGCTGAAAATGTATCTCAAGGACAGACAATCCAAATTAAAGCTCTTTTTCTGCACTCTCTCTCTCTCTCTCTCTCTCTCTCTCTCTCTCTCTCTCATGATCAAATAGATCCAAAGTCCTGTCATTGCAGGTAATTAGTAATAAATATTGAAACCAACAGCTGGTGCCAACACAGGGTCAAATTTGATGTCACCGAGGTCAAAGTTCAAACTGGCTGGAGCCAAGAAGACATCTAGAACTGGCGTCATCATCAGTCACCTCACAGGAAGAACTAATAAACACTAGTGAGTCATCAGTCAGTCTTGAAAGACGAGGTTATTTGAGGGTACATAAGTCAGACGCATCACTATCAAAAAAATGATTTAAAATGATGATAGATCAGCCTGCCACAGAGTGATATCGTTCCTCTAGTGTATGCTGACAAAATAAGTGATAAAATGACTTATTAAGGCTTTTTTTCTTCAAAGAGTCAAACATTTGTTTGCCTCATAAAAGTTTCATGATGTTGCCACAAACAGCTTTTGTAGTCTGGCCCAACTTCCCCCCGCTGCAATGATTTTTAAGTTATTTTAGGGCCTTCTGGTTAAAAATACCTCCCACGACAGACATGTCCCTTCACTGCCTGAAGATGAGCCACAGCAAATGCAGCCACTGCTTTTTCTAAAGGCACAACCACCAAGTTATGTTTAGATCTTCAGCTGAAGTCACACAGAGGTCGCGACCCTGAGCAGGCCGCGGGTCACAGCCCCAGTGACCTGTCTACATTTCCTCCATATACATGTTATTATTCGGCTATGCAGAGAGGAGACGTGGATCGGGTTACAGTGGACTACCCATTCATCAAGGCAACGAAGAGGGAGAGAGAGAGAGAGAGAGAGAGAGAGTGAGACAGCGATGGAGACAGAGAGACCACAGGTTGATAAATATCAGCAGGAGTCATCTATGAGCCACAATAGCAGCAGAGACCCGAGAGCTGCGATATTAAAGAGTGAGGGAGGGGAAAAAAAGATAAAAAGTAAGAGGAAATGAGAGAGATGTGGTGAAAAAAAAGACATGGATACGTGGCAGAGAGCCTGTCGACCAGAGACTTAATGGCACAAATCAGTTCCGTCGGCCCCCCCCGGCTTAGCTGACCACAAGACCTGCGAGCTAATTTATAGATCGGTTTCGGTTTTCCGTGGCTGCCTGAAACCCTCTCGCTCTATTAGAACGTCCTCTGGGAAAGGAGCAGTTGTGACTGGGAAGTTATTAGGCAATTCTTTTTTGCCATCTGGGATTTAACTCCTTTAGAGTATTCATATTGAAAAGCTCTTAAAGTCCTAGCCACTATGTATGTATCGAGGACAATTCCTATGAATGCATCCTTAACTAAGTGGCAGTTTATCTGTAATGCTCTCATGTGAGTGCATACAACTGAAGCAGTTTTGCAGTAATGCTTTGTTTATTCCAGAGCATCCCTGGTGCTTCATCTCCTGCATATATTCAGTGCCTTTTAAAAGCCCCCGAGCTACAGATTTAGCTGCAGGTACATGAATATTCAAGATCCAAACAATTTAAGTTACTTTATGAATAATGCTGGCTGTATACAAAGCCATTTCCTGACTCATTGTCATTTGTCATACCCCTCTGCACTGTTTATTGCTCTTTCTCTGTCTCGCTCTCTCTCCATCTGCCTACGGGGCAGGTCCAGAAGACGGCTTCTTTGGGAAGAGTATAGACAGATTTAAATACTGCTCACTGTCCTGGCAGAGTGCCCGAGCCCCGGATGACTTCAGGGGCTGGAATTTAAAATCCAAAGATAAAGACAGTGAGAATAAAGGGAAGGGAGGAGGGTGAATGTCAGGTGAGTTACGAGTTGACGACAAGGCAAGACGTAGCAAGCGGGATGCTGAAGAGCGGAAATTATGTAAAAAAGGCTTACAAATCCACGTGATGATATGTAGTAAGAGACTGATTCATCTTCTCCACAGACAGTTAAGTGACTGGCGCAACACATCCACGCCTTGGTTCTTTACGAAACGCTCCTGGTTGAATCATCAGTGGAACAGATTAACATCTGTGTTAGGAAAGAGGTCTAAGTCTGTGCATATAAAGGTGATGACCACGTGGCACATGGCTACAACGTGCATTTCAGCAACAAGCTACAGATTCCAGCGTTCATTCAAGCAGCTCAAATCAATTCACTGTTGAATACTGGGTCAATGATGAATAAATTCAGAAACTATGGTGCTGAGTTATGTTCCTAACCGCAACAACAAAGCGTTTTGCTGCTCTGATTCGTGCCTCTGACGGGCTTCTTTTCCATGGCAACGGTGGCTCGAGCTCATGGGAATCGTAGTACTTCTGTCAGTTTGACATCCATGATGTCAAATAATTTTGGTAGTTATAGCAGCAATCTATATGATCATTATATCTGAGTTAAAGAACACTGAAAACTTTCTGCCCTGAAGCTTTTATAGTTTCAGAGCTTTACAGTGTATATTGTAACCTGCCTGCACCTCGTGTTTTGTTCTAAAGAATGATCTGGAAAGTTGCTATTGGAAACTGTTTGGAAAATGTCAGGCCAGCTGATCGGATCAACAGACACAGTCAACCTCTCACCGAAGACGGAAGAAAAATAAAAATCTTTTCCATCAAGTCAATTCAATTTCATTTTTACAGTGCCAAATCATGACAGAAGAATAACAATAGGACACTTTTTAGCAATGGTAGTAACCTCTTTAGCAACCATCATTGTTGTTTTAGAGCGAACAGTTAACTTCTGTGATACACGTCATCACCACTGACAGTATAAAGAATGGACAGTGTGATGTCACTCGTAGGTTTCCACCTCGGCTAATCTAAATATCGGCAAAGACGTGGACCAGAGGCGGGCCGAATGACGCCTGGGTGCTCGAATAAGCCATCTGTAACAGCTTCTACCTGTCAATCAAAGCAAGCACGCTGTTAATTCTGCATAACTTTAAGTCTTAATATCAGGTGAGTTGTATATAAATTCATCCTCAGTACAGTTATCATGAACGGGGAAATTAGCTATAAAGACCAAAACTGTTTTTTGTACCAGGCTGTAAACATGTTTATTTCTGCTGTGAAGTTGGACATTTGGACATGGGGACTTATGGAGACACAGCCTGTCTCAAGCGACAGGGTTAGGAATAGTGTACATTAACACCACATTCAACAGTCAACAATGTTTTAGTGCGTACTGACTGTTTTTTACTTTATTTTGTCAATTTTCCAGCTATGAACTCACTACAGACTTAAAATCTGCTTAGAATGAGTGTGTAGTATAGTACTGTGCAGTATTTCTCCACATTGTGAGTGTTTTTCAGGATAATCCTCCAAACATGGATACAAAACTGTTCCAAGTAATTTGGGTGAACCAACTCTTAAATTGATCTCAGATGGAGTACAACGTATTTACGGCTTTACTGTACTAACAAATGCACGGACATATATACAGTACGTGTACATGCATGCGCACACATATGATGGCCTGCGCTGCAAAGATATAAACACAGACATCCAAACAGACATTCCAGTGGAACCAGAGTCTCTTGCTTACAAAGGCGTATTTACGCAAACCTTACACAGAAATGACCAATTACCACTGTCATACAACAGCACGGTCCAGTTTCCCTTCACAATAATGTGAAGCACATGTGGCTGTGCTGCTAAGTGCTGCTTCTTGTTCATATTTCGATGCTTCAGCTCTGGGATGATAATATTACACTGTGTTCCCACCTGCTGCATGAATTCTATAGCAGAATACTTTGCAGCGTTTCTATAGTGATATGCATATAGCCCCCAGTAAATATCCACTGGAGGAATTAAGTATGGCCTTAATGAATGTTTTTTTTTATTATTATTATTTCTGTGTGTGTGTGTGTGTGTGTGTGTGTGTGTGTGTGTGTGTGTGTGTGTGTGTGTGTGTGTGTGTGTGTGTTGTCTCTAGGTAGCCTCTCTTCAGCTAGTGGTCCCATGCAGTCTCATTAAATGTGGTCTCTGGCAGCGAGCGTAGTGCTGCACATTCTCTGGGTGTGGTTGTGCTGGCTTGAATTTCACATTTCTATGAGTGTGTGTGTGCGTGTGTGTGTGTGTGTGTGTGTGTGTGTGTGTGTGTGTGTGTTTCACTGCTTATTAGCTGTAGATGCCATTCTGCTCTCTGATTGATCCCATAACCGTCCACTGGTTGGCCTTCCATGTACTCTGGTTTTAATAACCTGAACACACTTGTGTGAGTGTGTGTCCAGCAATATCTGTAAATGGTAAATTAACTGTACTTATATAGTGCCTTTCTAGTTTCTGGATGTGTGTTTATGTGAGTAGTACAGTATAAATCTCTCTCTCTCTCTCTCTCTCTCTCTCTCTCTCTCTCTCTCTCTATCTCTCTATATCTTTCTCTCTCTCTATATATCTCTCTATATTTCTCTATATCTCACTCTCTCTCTATATATATATATATATATATCTATATCTCTATATCTCTCCATATCTCTCCATATCTCTCCATCTGTGGACATGTCTCATTAATGCATGTTACTAACCAAACTTCCCCGGAGTTTCTGTGCTCTGTCGTCCAGCAGGTTCTCGTGGATCGTGGCTGCTGCTGTGATCCTGCATGACGCCCACTACATATATTATTACTGTCATTATTACTACCATATCTATTACTGTAATCATTTTTATCATTCATTATAATTCATTGTCATTTTATCAGTCATTGTACAATATGTTTGTGTTGATTTGTCCTGTATACGTGACATCCATTGCACGTCTGTCCGTCCTGGGAGAGGGATCCCTCCTCTGTGGCTCTTCCTGAGGTTTCTTCCACATTTTTCCCTGTTTAAAGGGTTTTTGTGGGCAAGTTTTTCCTCACTCGAACCGAGGGTCTAAGGACAGAGGGTGTCACTCCCTGTACAGATTGTAAAGCCCTCTGAGGCAAATGTACTTTGTGACTTTGGGCTATACAAATAAAATTGATTTGATTTGATTTAAATGTACAGCACGCTGACAAGGAGTCTGGGCATTAACATAAAGCGATGCTGCCATAGAAGAAATTGAAAAAGCAGCCAGGGTACTTTAATATAATCCTCTTCCTGTTTGTGAGTACTGCTTTCTTCTTGTCTTGTTCTCCTGCTTGAGTCTGTTGAAAACCTTTCCCTTGTCTCTACTTCTTTGTGTTCCATTTCTCTCTTTGCTGCTCCCTTCATCTCTCCTTCTCTGGCTCATTCACCACAGTTCATATTTTTCGTGTGTCGGTGTGGAGACTGCCACTCTGGCGCTACTTGTTGGGAGCGTCTGACAAAACAGAGCCGTGGGTGTCGGAGGCCTGTGATGTCTGAAGCGACAGAATATAAAGCTCTCAGAAAGCAGGGAATTGTTTGGCCTGTGGCAGCGACACACTCATGCACTGTTTAGATAAAGTGACAACACTCTTCCTGCTTTAGCTTGAGTTCTCTGATAACTCTGGGTTATGAGGAGGTCAATAGCTGTAACATTAGCCACATTAGTCTGCAGACAGAGTGTAAGAGGAAGCTTCATGCCTGATTTTTGATAAGTCATATAACAGGCACAAAGCTTTGTTGTCACTGAACCTCCAATCTGAAGTATCATCAGCATGTTGAATCCCTGCCAGCACCCAATGTTTTTTTTCTCCCTGACGATAAAGTATAACAACATTATTATGTTATTATTGGAAGAGAATAAATCAATCAATGAAAAGCAGTGTTCCATAGCACAGGTCGGAACATGTTACCTCTTACATAACCTCTTTAAACAGAAGAGAAAAGCTCAATTTAATGGAAAGCATCAGACATTCTTTCCATAAAGAATGAAATGCTTCTTGAATATGTCTCATATGTAAAACAGCGGCACATTATAGAGTTCAGACTTGTCAAGCCACAAAATGAAGCAACGTCTACCGAAGATTTTCCAGACCCATGATCCATGTCACATTTGAATACCACAAAATGCAAGTCTCTATTGGACACACATATAATATACTGACATACACAAAGATTGTACACTAAAAAATGAATATCTGTCTATGTTTCATTGCATGTAAGTCACTATATTATATCTAATTATTGTGGGTGTTCATTAGCAGCTGTATGTGTTTGCTCCTTTGTGCATGAACTATTCTACACATGGCTTACATACATGCTGATGATCTATTTGAGTCACGGCAGAAAGCTGTCTGTTTACTGCAGAGCAGCCAATTCAAAACAGAAGTTGGGACCAACACTTTAGCCTGATTCAGGTGGAATGGAAGAGCAGAAGATTCATCATGATGATGATATTAGGAGTACAGGAGTGGTTCCATTCATTTCTGGGAATATTTATCCAAAATGATAACCATTCTGAAGAAGCAAAAACATTTCACAGCCAACTTGTGTTTGATGCTCAAAGGTCTCAAAAGATTTTCACAGCAAAGAATTCAATTTAAAAGTTTGCCATTTTGTTAGGTTTACCAAAAAGACTGCAGTCTAATAAAACTGCTAAAAAAACATGACCCATACTGACATCTGTGGCGCTGTGACATTCAGACAGATTCCATTTCTGAATATGGCAGGAAGTGCAGCCCAGGTGAGTTGCAAGGTGCAGACAAGGTCAGTGTAAACAACCAGTGAGCAGCTGTGGCAAAAAAACCCAACATGACTAAGAAGGTGAGCAGTGATGTGGTGAGGCGCCAGCTCGAGTCGCTGCATAGCAACAGGGCACATGCACGCACATAATTGAGAGTAACTCTGATAAACACACATACGTATTGGGACGTATACACTCGAACACACACTCATACCAGGTGTGCACTTGACACATGGTGATAATGGCATGCGGGCATGACTAATACACAGTGAGAATAGGGGTAAGCCTGGGCATATGGAGATCATCACTCACACCTAGTGATAGCGGTGGGAGAAGATCTATGGTTTTCGATGAGGGCCTGGGCTCTGGCCTCTCTGTGGCAGAGCACATTACAGGCAATCACTTACTCTAAATAAGCACACCAAGAGCTTATTAAAGGAAGGAGGTTGAGAGAAGAAACACAGATGGATGACTGAGAGCAAGAGAGTTAAACTACATAATTCTTTGTGAGCATCGTGAGGAGGGAAACATTACACCTTCGTTAGAGCTCGCTCGCTCATCTGATGCAGGAATCCAAAAGGAAGCATGTAGCATCTGACGGGACCAGAGAGGTGTCGTACCAATTTATCTGACATCGCCCAGGCTCAGTCACAGACATTTTAAACTCGCCTTTTATCTTCAGACCCGTCCTTTTCACAAAAGGGCCCCATCGCTCAGCGACCCCCCTGAATAAGATAAGCAAGGAAGATCAGAGTCAGATCAGCACAGGAGAGGAGAGGATGAAAGGATTAAAGGGAGGAAGAGGAGGGGAAGTGTTAGATCTATGTGTATAAGAAAGGTGCTGTCATTACGCAACGACCCCTGCTAGGAATACTCAGAGTGAAGCAGCTCTTACGCAGCCGGGCTGTGCAGGTCTGGCTTTGATTTGAAGACACAAGATATAACACACTTTAACAAGCACTCAATTTTTGCATGCTCATACTCACACACCAACCGTTTCTCCTATGAATTATGCTCATATGTAAATACTGTATTTAGTTGTATTTATATATTTATGGTGATGTGTATTTCTTTTAGGAAAGTCAAGGGGCTCGTCCAAAAGTATGGATGTCATGATTCTATGTCATTTTAAAAAAAAAATCCAGATCTTTTAATAGTTCGTACCTGCTGATATTGAGTCTGATGTCATATTGATGGTTAGCCATGCTAGCAGTGTGGCTTTGACGGACAATGTCTGTCTGTCTGTCGGACAGTCCACCAGGTTGGTCTAGACTGAAATAACTCAACAAGTATTAGATGGATTACTAATAACTTTGCTTCATGATATCCATGGTGCTAAAAATCCAAATGTCTTTGGCGATCCTGTGACTTTTATGTTTCACCCCCAGCATGTCAGGTTTCACCTATTCCCTGTCTGTCGCTCTACCACTACCGTGTCTCTCACATGAAACTTGGCGTTTAGGTGTTGGAAAGTATTTTGCAGTGTAGAAGCCGGTACATGAAATAAACCAAGCAAGATCACAACAGGCAGAGAATCATAGTTTCATGTATGAATTCCACCTGGATAGTGTTTGGTGACATTTCAGGCTGAAAGCAGAGCAGTTTGACAAGACTAAAAGTTCTGTCTAGCTCAACTTTTTTCTCCCAAGGTTGCTGTGTTTTTGTCAGCAACAGACCCACAATGCACCCACATTCAAATGAATGGGAATACCTGTGTTTTCATCACAGATTGGATGGATTTGGTCTGAATCAGGTGTTAGTCTTGTTATTATATAACCTGCATCACTGGTTTTCTCTTCTATCGTATGCTGGAGTATTTTGCCCGATCGGGAGAGGAATGTCACTGTGGATTTGTTGTGGCAGGGAGGTTCGGAGAGGATTTAGACAGCTTTCCTTCATCTCCAGCATAAACAAAATAGTTTGAACCAACATCAGAACTTCTGAGTTAAGGTAAACCTGCAAAACACCACAGAAAAACAAACAAACATGCAAAGCCACTGAGAAAAACGTGTGGGGGTGATGTGTGTGCTCAGATAGAACATTAACATATAGCTGAAAAGTTCCAAATGACAAAAACACCAGCTTGTTTGCATCACGTCTTCACACACAGCTGATTCAGTCACATGCCGTACTGTAAGCTCTTGGATTATTAAGAGTCATGCTACTGTGGGTCATAATGTGGCTTGTTCACTGTTTCCTCATTATCTATTTAGCATCCAGCTAGTGCTAATCTAATAGCACTGGCTTGTAAGTTTGTTCCAAACAGCCTTGATCGTTTTGATACACACAACTCTCATCATTATACCCTGTGTGTGTGTCATAGAACATTTATTGCTGTCTAAACAGAGGACAAAAACATGTATTTTGTCATTTTAAGTGTAACCCTGAGGTTGTCATGGGAGCAGCATAACAGCCACTGAGAGTACTCTAATAGGAAACATCATTCTCCATCCCCGTGTTCAAGGGTATGGTCTTTGTTAGCCAGTTGTGCCTAATGGAGTAATTGCATTGCTCCGATTCTTTCTACAGTTAATGAGCGAATGGGCTCAAAAAGCAGCTCTGTTTACTGAAAAACAACTGTGTTGTTAGGACTCACCATCAAACCTCCTCCTCCTGTGAGTGTTAGTGCACTAATAGCTGCTGATTGCGACACTTTATTGAGACGTTGCTTAAATTTATCTCGATAAACAGAGATCAGCAGCTTGTTTTTGTTTCCTCAGTCTCCCACATAATGAAGAATGTGAATGCACTGTATGTGCATAGCTGCCTAATTTACGCACTTGTATGTGAGGATGTGGAAATGGCTTACTTCTGTTAATAATGTGCCTGCTGATGCTGATGCTGATGATATACGGAGGGTAAACAAAATGTTTGGTGTGTCACAGAACGCCTCTCACCTCACCTCTGTGCGGTACGGTGCTCAAACAGAAGCAGGAAAAAATGGAGAAAAGAAGGAGAGATATATTGGCCTCACCAGCTTTGTCCCTGTTTTCTGCACTCAAATCATTTATGTTTGTGATTGTTTGTGATGATGCTATTATTTGATTCTTATGATTTGAGCCTGAGCCTGTTTGTCCCTGCTGTCACAATCTGTAGTACAATAACAAACACATTAGTTTTGTTTCTAATGCAGCATGCTATATAAAGATGGATTTCTGACGTTGCTACCATGGTAGCCGTACACTTTTAAACAAAACAAAGGTTATGTTATGAAATTATAAAATAAACAGTCAGGTAGTGAGGATAGATGGTGCTGATATAGAAAGAGTATATGAAAACACATTTCTCAGTGTGATATTAAAGCACACAATCTGCTTGAAAGCTCATATAGAAAATGTGCGTGCAAAGCCACAGAAGCTTCACCGTGCTGATAAGAACAAAGCACATTATGATCGGCAAAGCACTGTACACTGTACGTTCACTCACAACAACATCACCTGGTCCGCCTATTTCCACCTACATAACATCAACCGCCTCTGTCCCTCCCTCACTCCTCATACCACTGCCATCCTGGTTCATAGCCTCGTCACCTCCTGCCTGGACTACTGCAACTCCCTCCTCCTTGGCCTCACCCACAAATCTCTTCATAAGCTCCAACTGGTCCAGAATTCAGCTGCCCGCATCATCACCAGAACCCCTTCCATCCACCACATCACTCCTGTCCTGCAACAGCTCCACTGGGTCCCGGTCAAATCCTGCATCAGTTACAAAAATCCTTCTGCTCACATTCAAAGCCATCCATAACCTTGCACCATCATATCTCTTGGATCTTCACCATGCTGCTGCTCCCCCTGTCATGTACCATGTGGAGGTACGAAATAAAACTTTCAGAAGCACCCTATATCCATTATGCATACTGGTCTAAGGATAGTTAATAATACAGGTTTTCATGAAAACATGTTATCATTTTTTAAAGTTTGTGGATCTAGTAGAATATAATACAGGCCAAATAATAAAGCAACAAATAATTTACTACCAGCTGTAGTAAAATATGTTCTTTGACATGGAGGTAATTTTAGAGTCAAGTTTATCTTAACGAAACTGTACAAATATGAAGAAACAGAATATTTCATCCTCCTCTCTACTCTCTCAAACATGGGCATCCCCGGTTCAGCTCTTTCCTGGCTTGAATCCTATTCACAGGGCGCTCGTTGGCTTGAACAGTCAACCATATCTCATCACCTCACCACAAGGGTGTTCTGTTCAGTGTTGGGGCCCCTTCTATTTGCTATTTACATCACCTCACTGGGTCCGATTATCCGCTCACATGGCTTTTCCTACCACTGCTATGCAGATGACACTCAGCTCTATCTATCATTTCCTCCTGACGACCCCTCGGTCTCTGCACGGGTCTCTGATTGCCTCTCAGATATCTCCACATGGATGAAGGCACATCACCTCCAGCTGAACCTCTCAAAAACTGAACTGCTGCTCCTCCCAGCCAAACCTACTATACACCACGACATCAACATCAAAACTGACTCCCTATGTCTCACCTCCATCTGGGTAGTGAGAAACTTAGGGGTTATGATTGATGACCAACATACCTTTACTAATCATCTCAGTTACCCAATCATCTCTCTCTCTTTTGTGGGCAGGTTTTTCCTCACTCGAACCGAGGGTCTAAGGACAGAGGGTGTCACTCCCTGTACAGATTGTAAAGCCCTCCAAGGCAAAATTTGTTTTGTGACTTTAGAAAAAATACATTTGACTGAAGGCTTTCTTTCTTTCTATCTCAAATTACATTTTCTTTGCTCAGCAGCCTCTATCAGAGGAGAGGAGACCAAGGAGGCCGTTGATGCAAGAAATGAGCAAGAAGTAAATGTGGGACTGACTTTTAGTGGTTGGGCTGACTGCTGTTGGACTAGTCAGTAATATTAGCTGTTGCTGTTGGTGACCTGGTTGATGTTTGCTGTTAGAAAAGTTGTCGACTCGCTAGTTTCTGATCATAAGTAATGTAATCAGAACAAATACTCAAGGCTAAAATCCCAAAAATCCCAATTTCAACATGATAAATAGTTAGATTCAGTGCATAATTGCACATATCAGACTCCATACATCTGTACTGAACTTCCACAACACTGAGTCACTCTTCAGGATTAAGTGCTTCTTAACCTATTGACAGGATTATCTTCAGGATTATGTCTGTTTCCCTGCTGCATTCATTTAAATGTTAAATAAGTCAGGAGTAACTGTTTCCAGGGAGTTTGTGATCAATACAAAACATGCACACATAACATTCTAGTTTCCAGATGGTGGTGAGTCTGATCATTTTGTGTGTGTGTGTGTGTGTGTGTGTGTGTGTGTGTGTGTGTGTGTGTGTGTGTGTTTTGTGTATACTGCTTACAGAAAAACAACAGTACATGGAATAAGTTGCATTAATTGAGCAGTAATAGAATGAACAGTGTCAATCCATGGTTAGACATCAGGTTTTTAAGGGACTGTAATTATAACGACAGATGCATGAAGCTGCATTTGTCTTTTATCTGCTCTGTTCCTCTAAAACAGCTCGACCTTTCAGGGTTTTATTATGTCTAAATAATAAATATTTTGTTATTGTTAAAATTATTATTACTCGATTAATCTCATCAGCTTAGAAAGAAAGACTTTATCAAATACATTGTTGGTTCAACAAAAAAGGCAGAAAATCAAACACAAACAATGCAGCGTTGAGGGAAAGTGCCCTCATGGTTCAGGTTAACAGCAGGGTGATAACAGAGGTGACTGTGGTGAAGGGGAGAGCAGGCAGTACTTTATCAAGGGTTGAGGGGGAACAGCAGCAGAGATACAGAGGTGGTAGTGAGATTTGGAGGACAGAGGCAGCAGCAGGAGAAAAAGTAGTATGAGAGCATGAAGGCGGAGGAGGAGGAGGAGGAGGAGGAGGAGGAGGAGAAGGTGAGGCAGTGCGTTGAGATAATGGCGGTGATGGTGGTACATGGTGGGAGAGGGAGAGGAGTTTATCTGAGCCACTGAATGTCCTCCTTTGTTGAGGTCCCGGCTTGCTGGCCTTCATGCAGATGTGCTTGAGAAGATGGACGGGGGGGATAGGGGAGGAATTTGATGATCTTCAATGCTATCGCTCAATCTCGGCCCGCAGCTGCTGCTAACTGACATCCCTCCTCCTGCCTTCACTCTCTCTGGGTGTGTGGAGCCATTTGAAGTGTCACTCAGTTGACTGGTTAGAACAAAGCACATACAAACATGCAGAGGTCAGAGAGGTTAGTGCTTTGTATTATTTCTTAAAAGTAATATTTTGTGAAGAGGTTATGAATAAACAATGTCTATATTAATGCTAATAAGTCATGAATTACTGCTTCAGAGAATTATAAACCATTAAACTGTTATTAACAAAGTATTTTATGATAGCAGATACGTGATTTTTGCATGATTTCAAAGCTAAGCTATGAATAAATCAGCTCAGGAATCCATCTTATTATTGATCTGCATGAACCATGCATATATTTATGCAAAACATTCAGTGACCTTGATAACACGTATGATGTTTGATTAACAAGTCAAAGGCTGCATCCTCGTCTGTACTGTGTCAGTTCATTAAGTCCATTAAAAAGTATGACAGTGATCCCACAGTAATAAACCTCGAGTCATCACTGTACAAGACATCTCCTTTTCATGTCACTGTGCCATTATTGATAACACATAGTCAGTTTGCAGTCTAATAATAGTAATAATACCTGAAATCAATTATTTCTTCACATTTGTAATTTATTCAGTGTGAACGCACCCTGGAAGTCATTCTTTAAGTCACTATCATGATAATATAATTAGTATATCAACAGTATCACAATCCTCCTTCTGAATGAAACATTAAAGGGTTACTTTGGACTCATGACACAAGTGCACAGATACCAGCTAGCCTGTAGCCTGTGTGAAGAAAAAGAACAGTACATACATCACTTTCATTTGCATTAGTTTAATGAGAAGATCAATCTCAGGTGGCAACCTCCTGTGATGTGAAATAAACGGTGATTCCTTGATGGTCTGCTTGAGACAGGCTGCAGAAGTGAGTCAATCTCCATAAGCAGCTGTATATTAATTAAAAATAAACCAACTTCACAGCAGAAACAATCATGTTTACAGCCTGGTTCAGGCAACAGTTTTGGTCTTTATAGATAATTCACCTGTTCATGACATTTGTGAGGGATTGATGATTCTTTTTTTTTTTTTTACTCACCCGTTCGGGTAATATTAAGGCTTAAAGTTGTGCACAATCAATAAATTAATATACTGCTTATTTGACAGGTAAGTGCCGTTACAAAAATAAAAGCAGTGCATCCAACATGCATATTTTCGGCTTTAAAACAATGTTTCTGAAAGCTGCGGGTGACGTGTCCATTCTGTCTGTGAGCTAGAGGAACAGATTAGTGAGTTAGCACAAAACTGTGTGAAACCACAGCCTGTTGTTTTGTCTGTGTGCAGATTTTACTTCGTGTAACTTTGAGCTTTGAGGTTTTTTCTAAACACTAACCTGCCTCCAGGCTAAGGTAAGCTAAGCTATGCACTGTGCTCAGCACAGACAGTGCTATCAGTCTCCTTTGACTCTCCCGTGGAAAGCGATTTAGCACAGGAATGCTGAACTATTCCTTTAAACAAAAACAATTTAAGCTCAAAACCACAAAATAAAGTCTAGAATTCCTTCTCCACAAAAGCTTCAACTGCTGCTTATTTTTCCTGTCAGCCCTCACCATAACGAGGAATTACTTTGGTTTAGGTTAGTGCGCTGCACACCGGGGCCTGAAAACATGTCACACCGTTTGTTTAAAGGAAAACTCATGGCTTTCTATAACATTCTATAACACCGGACTCCATTTGCATCCATGCGTCCATGTTTGCTTACTTTTGTATCTGCTGGGTTTGATTTTCTGGCACCAGCTTGTGTAAAACAATACAGTTTGAAAGCCATCTGTCATTATATCTCTGATTTTGGGACCCCTCGCAAGCACATGAAGAATATTCAAAATGTCAAAATAAAAAACATTAAACATACTCTTAGCATTGAGCATCAGGAAACATTCTCAAAAACAAAAAATTGACAGGCTCAACCTCTGGCTTCCTTTAACACGTGTGCTGTTGACCGGTTTGGAAGAGGATATGACAAATCTCATTGAAAACCACCTGCCAGCTGAGCCCCTGTCCTATAATAAGTAACTTATTTTGTCCAGTTGCTATGGACACGGATGGCACAGAACCCGACCGGGGCAGTGGTAATAGACAGAGGAGGTTGGTGGTGAATCTGTATGTGTGGATAAAGGGCAGTAACTGTGACACTGCTGTCACTGCTCTGATAATAGGCTGGCTGGCAGGTAACAAACAGTAAACACATGTCAGTTATGGTGAAGACACATCGAAAACGGGGGAGCAGAAAAATATTTCCCCAGCATCATAATCAGAATGTGCATGAAACTTAAATCAACAAGTAGAAGTCCAAAATATAATACACTACAAGAACAGAAAGGACAGTTCATACAACCTGTTTTGTTTTTTGTTTTTTTGTTTTTCATACATTATACATACCCACCCATACCCACAGGTTATATTTGGAGGAGGAAATATAAATATTGTAAATATTTATCACACTTTACATGATGACTACCATGTTCAACTTTGACCTACTGTAGTTTATTTGACATACATTCCATGCATGAAATCTTGAGCAGGGCTTCAAATTTTTCTTAGGTCTTAGGTCTTTTGTTGTATAAACAGAGACTTTTTTAAAGAGTTTTTTTTTAAAGTTTTTTAAGAGTGTCACTGATATATTTCCGTCAGTTTCTCTGAAGAGGAATGTTTTAACAGTAAGTAGTTTTATTTTACAAATGGTATGTGTTGCACTACGTACACTAAGTACAGTTGCAGGAAGTCCTATTCCAATATAAACAATTTCCATTGAGTCATGAGAAATTATTAGGGTTGGAAAATTCCAGGACTTTCAAAGTTGGAAACTTTCCATGGAAATTAACGGGAATACACCAGGAATTTACTAAATTCAAGGTTGGCCCATTAACATGGAACTTTATATATATTTGAGCATAATCTTGACTAAAACAACCAAATTTCATGCAGGTACACTTGAATATCTTCTATCACATGCACATAGCACACTGCTTACTGCAGGGCTATTGAGGCCACACCCCCTCTACCTGCACAGGTGATTTCTGTACCTGGACCACACTTTAGAGCCCAGAGCACACAGAGACTATTGAAGACACACATTTGAGCTTGTGGACTACATGATATTGTTCAATAAAAGAATTCAAACTTCATAAAGTTCTACTTACAAATAAATGTTTTTTAATTGTTTTATTTTGCATGTCTGCTTATGACAAAACAAAATGTTTAGGATATGATACAGTTTGTTTAAATTACCCACAATTTACAGTTAATTCCCATAAATCCCCATGAATTCCCATGGAGTCTTGAATTTGGAATATTTCCAAAATTCCCCAGTTTAACTTCCCATGTAAAGTTTCCAGGAAATTTACCAGAAACTTTCCGCCCTTTGCAACCCCGGGGATTATTATAGTCATACTGTGTGTGCTCACTTTTAATATTACCTTCAAATAATAATTTAATATAATAATAATTTAGATAATCTGGATGAACTGTTCTTTTATTGATCTGACTTTGAGTACAAGATTATCATCAAAATCTACAGAGTTAAGAACCAGAAAGTAAAAAACAGTCAAACACTGTAGAACACATTTGATCCAGAACTGTCAATCTCTGATCAACCCTTTATTCAACTTTGTTGATCAGTCGTTAGTTTCATACAGTGATGTGAACTGCTGCTTAACATAGAAATGAGTAAAGCATTTGTGTTGCTGCACGTTTGTCATAATTCCTTTCTTGTGGTATCTGTCAGTGGCTATACTTAATTTTTCTTTAATTATACTGTAGCACTGAATGTCCCCATGTCAGAAGATTTCATGATGATGTATTAAGTTTTGCACATAAACTGTTGTTTATTGTCTTCATCTGAGGGACAATAGAGTTCTGTTCTATTCTTAACTGCATGTTCATTCACTCTGCACAGGATACAGTGTGGTTCCAGCTGTAGAAGAACTATAGTATTATGAGCATCCAGCTGCTCACTATACCATAACGTGGTTATAAAACTGGAGGAAATGCTTGAAATAAATTGAGCTTTACAGAATGGTATACTGTAGGGACGATAGTGCTTCTCCTCTCTATTATAGATATGAAGTGCAGCTGAGGGGATTGAGAGAAATGAACCAGCCTAATAGCACAGGGAGAGTGTTGCTGTTATCAAGCAGCCTGAACTGAAAAAATGTATATATATGTTTATACCATGGCTACAAACCTTCTCCAAAGATCCTGTTATCTTTTCCTAATGTGTGCATATGTGAACGGTTTAACCGGTGATCCGTGTCATCAAACCAATTGCTCAAGTGGACGATTTGCCCCGTTGTGCTCAAAATGGAGGCATTGTTCACGAACTGTCCACTGTGATTTCAATGTAAAACCAGGAAGCTCTGCTGTTTCCTCGGTCACATGGTGAGCACAGTTGTTCCATTTACACGCTGTGGCCTCAGCAGAGGATTAGCTGTACAATAACAGAGCCTGTGTTAAACACACACACACCCACGCAGAGGGATACACATGACATACATGACACAGGCATATCCCATAATGAGAGGAAAGGACAAATTAAGTGTTGCCACCTGTTAAAGATCATTCCCAGCCTGTATCTATAACTAATATATGGGATGACTATCCCATCAGCCAATTCTTCCTTCTCCCTCTTCACAGGGAGAAAAACAGCTATTTCCAACCGGCAATCACCTTGAGCTCTGACACTTTCCTCGACTGCGCCCACGTCTCCTGTGATGTCAACTCTGACCTCCTGACAGCAAGGCTACTGTTCGACTAACCACACAAGCATGTACGAGGTGACACGCAGGACATATGTGCGCTGACAATTGGATAACACCCCCAGCTGTCCTGTCGCTTTCACCTTCACAGCTGCTCAGCCTTGGTGTGTGTTTTACATAAGGCTAAGCCATGTAAAGTATTGTGCCTATGGTTTGTGTGTGTGTGTGTGCATGTGTGTGCATGAATTCACACACACGTGTGTGTGTGTGTGTTTTGCACATGTTTTTTAGCCTTGTTGCTACAGCTATCCAAAGAAGCTTTAGCAGTTTGCCTTCGAATGCTGTGTTCAAGGGACGCAGGTGAGAGGTCACACACACATAGATACACACTGACCACACACACACACACACACACACACACACACACACACACAAACCAACAGCTAAAAAGAGAAGAAACAGAGGGAGATATGGAGCAAAGGGAGGAGAGGAGCAGATTGGGGGCTGCAGCAGAGAGGAAAGGGGGCTAAGCCACGCCACTCGGCTCTTTAAGGGATGTTGAAATGAATATGAGTCTGCCACGTAATCAGCTTACCCCGGGACCTTGCTCTGTGCCTCGCTTACGCAACGCTCACACCATCTGAGAGCCTTTCATTTAGTTTTCATTTAGCGGGCTGAGAGACTGATATACCACATCCACTGGCTGGCTCACCACAGCTGGGCTGAGCCGCACACATCCTGCTCTAATCACGCCTGCTGCTGCTGCTGCTGTGTAACCGTGCGTGTGTGTGTGGGTGGAACTGAGCTAGGCGAAGGGTTATGAGAGGTTGTGTGCCTTGTGTGTGAATTTTTTTTTTTGCTTGAATGTTTTTATTGTTCATCTGCAGATTGTGTGTGTTGTTGTTGTTTGTGCGTGCCACATGTGTACCGCATCAGCTGCATCCTGCTGCTACACCAAGTAAATGTTTCCATCTTCTTGTTGACTGAAATATGACATGATTGTTTGAATAAGCAACAGAACAGTCAGTCTGTTTCTGTTTCTGCATTCATGTGTTTATCACCAACAATGACGTCATCTGCAGCAACCTTTAATGGAAAAGATAGTGTAGACTATTATTAAATATTAGATTATTATAGACAACGTTTTTTTAAATTTTGGATTTAGTGTCTTGTTACGTCTTAATTAGCACTGGTTAGTACTGCCTTTGTGACCGTCCATCCATCACTTCTTTTTGGCAGCAGCTGGCTCCAGGAGTCTGTTTCACTTCATGAATGAATGAATTAACTTTGCAGATACACGGTCTGCTCCTTAACCCACTGAGAAACCATGATGCTTCGCTCCAGCTGCCACTTTAAAAACCCATATTTTCCTGTCCTGAAGTCCTGATGAGTTTTTTTTTTTTTTTTTTTCATCTTTTACATAACTTATTCAGCAAAGTGCTGTCAACACTGTCATTTCTATGAAACATCGGAAGTAAATCAGCACAGTTAAAGCTGAGTCACTGCACTAGCTTCTTTTCGCCTTTGTTTAGACTGAACAATTACAGCATATATATGTATAGTATCTGAATTTAAACTTTAATTATCTTCTGCAGAATTAAAAAGGATTAACAAATGCAAAGCTTCTAAGTTTAAAAAAAAGAGAGAGAGAAAGGAGTTTGTGCTCAGCACAGACCTCAAAACAAGTCTTGAATGAGAAAGTAAATTCTTGTGTTAAATAAATGCTGGACAGGATAGGCAGCATGCTGACAGGGGGGAAAGTACCTCTAACCTGTATTTACCCAGTTAAGATGTCTGAGTACACACGCTGACTTCTTAGCAATGCCTGCTTCATCATTTAATACGAGAGGCCTTGTACAGCCTCTGTGTTGTCGACTGGAACAATTCGAGGATGTTGTTTTGCTTTGCAAGTTGTGAAGTATCTTATGAGTGAGGTTATAACACAATCTTTCTCCTGCAGGTGACATGTTGAATTGATAAGCATGCCTGCTCATTAAAATACACTCAAAAGTTTTGCTGCCACAGTCTGAAGATGGCTAAGCATTTAGCATTACACCGTGATGTTCACTTGGTGGCCACTGTTTTTTTATTCAGGTACACTGCAGATATACAGATTTATAGAGTTTGGCAGTTTAGTTGACATTCAGCAACTGTGTTCTGATATGACACAGCTGTGGTTAAGGTTTGGTTAGGTTCAGGCCAATCTTGAAACCCATTCATATTATCTGATGAAGATTTAGCCTCTGCAGCTTCTGGTGTAACCAGTGGATAAGACTTACTCTGCAGTACGATTAGCAACTTGCAATGATAAAACGATAAGAAAGAAACATTTTGGTTATAAACAGATGTCTGCATATGAATGCAGATTCAGTTTTCTAATTGCATTAAATCATCATCAATCAATAGCCGATGAGTTCAGAGACTGAATTCCAGCCAGTGTGTTCTGCCTTTTTTGGCCTCGTGATTGGTCAAACTTGGACTACAAAAAGAATCCAGAATGCTTCTGATGCCAAAATCTTCTTTCCTTACAGATTATTTATCTACATACAGATCTGTAAAAAATAGGATTAGACACCAAAAACATCTTTGTTTAAAGGTTGTTGATGAACTGTCAAATGTACCCTACAGATGATCGATGATGTGTTAAACGTCTACAGACAAAGTGAAACAATGAAAATGTTACGACCTCAAAAAAAGTGTTACCAACCTTGTGTCCTAGAAATCCCGTTTATATAGTGCTGAATTGTTAAATTCATGTAATTGCTGACTGAATTATGTTCAGAGGCAAGCAGAGTCACATGGTAGGTGACTAAACACTGAACACACCAGAGTCCCATGTGTGGTTAGATTTAGTCACATAGAAAGTTTGTGTTTTTAAATGTATCTGTATGGAGGAGTGTGAGTATGACATGTACATGGGCAGTTTTACGACACATAACAGAGCACATTTAATGTGGTGGGAGACATTTTCCATTTGCTGCTAATATCTTGTGGCTTCACACCTTTTGGCTGACAATGCAAGTGTCAATTAATTCAATGACTCCAGTCGACTCTCGCTACATATATTCATGATCATATACGGGTCTGTGACAGCTCCACAGTCAATAACAAGTTTAAACTTCTCCAACCCAACTCTGACAACTAAGTTACTAACTTTATTCATTGAATGCTAACCTGCAAAATGAGCTGTGAACTCTTACTTCTCTTTCTGATGATTTTTGTTCATCTATAGATGAGGTGGCATGAGGGAACTATAGTTCTACTTAACTTCAAGCCCAATTTCCTAGAACGCCTGTTGAGAGTCCTCAGAAACGAGGTGTGAACTCACTGCATTCAGCTAAACGTGGGCGTCGAGCCAGCTGACTGTGCTCCTTCCTTGAAGACTGTATATATGTTCGCTAGTTGCGCTACATTGTGATCTGATGTCATCAGAGGTTTTGGTCCCTTCTGCTTCTATAGTATGATGTATTATGATGTACTTCCTTAGTTAGTTTGAAACTGTGAATCATTTGTTCTCTGACTCTGAGAAACTAAAACTGAACTGTTAACACCCCTAGAGTCATTTAGATAGTTGTACAGTACAATATTTTGTGCCACAGTAGTAAGTGCTAATGCAGCTGAAATGATGATTTGTCAGCCAAAAAGTACACCAAAAACACTCAGATGGATCAATAAATGCATTGGAAATAGTACTAAAAGTATAAAGTGCCTTTGTCCACTTGCTACAATAGACAGGGAGAAAGAAATGTGTTGCTGAGAAGAGGGATTTTAAGGACATTTTATGTTGTTACCTGTAAAATAGACAAATAATCTGACAGATCTGATTCTGCTGATGTCAGACTTCGTTAATCTTGTGTATTCCCATTTGATCCAAAGTGCGATCACATCTTTCCTCATTAGAAAGCGTCTGCGTGACATAACACGCGTCACAAATCTGCTGCCCTAGCCATGCCTGTCACACAGCGGTGATTAAAATAATGCTGAGAGTCCACAGAGACTGTGTGTGTCTTTATAAACCAACGTGTGTGTGTGTGTGCATGTGCGCGAGCGCACACTGTATGTTTATCTCGATTTATGTGCATCCCATCTTTGCATACAGTCATGAATACCAGCGATTCTCAATTACACACCTGAAGTCTTCCTTATTACCTCAATGTGAAAACACAGCTGTACATGTGGACGTACACAGTGTTTAGTCTGACACCTTCTTCCCCACAAACCATGATCACACTTGCAGTAAACGCAGCTGTAGCGCACCATAGGAGACGTGTTGCATGCATATAGCTTGTGGCACTTTCCCAAAGACAGTAATCTCACTCTGTACACACGAAGCGCTGACGCAAAACACAGATGAAAGAGGATTAAATTGAGTGGAATCCCCCTTTTAAGCTAGAAACAGAAAGTGAGACTCATCCTCTGTCCTCACCTCCACACGAGTGTGTCTGAAGAACACCCTTATGGTATGTTGATTGGGTGTAATACAAAACCCAAGAGCTTTATTAGGGTCTGTTGGGTGTGCAGGCTAGACAAGGACTGTTTCAAGTGATGGCGCACCCACGTCTCTTGTCTAGAGGAGAAACAAAGGAGCCTTTCTGCTCACTGGGCAGTTAACCTGAGGTAACAATAGAACAACGCCTGTCGTCCATGTGTGTATATACTAGGCCTGACTCTCAGCAGGGAGCCCCACACACTTGAATTTCATAAAGTAGTCTGGATACAGAAAAGAAAGACAACAGGTACATATACTGAGGAAGCACCAATATAAAAAGTCAAATTCTACAGACTAATGGTTACATGGTTTTATTTTTTGGTTTCTTATTAAAAGAACTCCATCAAGCAGCGAGTACTTTGATGCTGCTGCTGTGTTGGAGCATTAACTACGGTGGCCCTGAAGTGCAAAACACAACAGCAAATTAAAGAACACAATAGCAAATCGAATAACACAACAGCAAATCAAATAACACAACAGCAAATCAAATAACACAACAGCAAATCGAATAACACAATAGCAAATCAACTAACACAACAGCAAATTCAAAATGGAAAGGGTAGGTACCCTCGGGTGACATGAATCGTCGCTGATTGGACTTTGACCCGGAAAGACATGGCTTACATGTTTTCAAAATATGAGCGCTGTTAGTGACGTACGCACTGCTATTAAAGAATATTTTGATGCATGACATGGATATGACGTGCATCAAAATACCTACCCTTTCCGTTTTGAATTTGCTAATGTGTTTTTGAATTTGCTGTTGTGTTATTCGATTTGCTGTTGTGTTATATGATTTGCTATTGTGTTTTTGAATTTGCTGTTGTGTTTTGCACTTCAGGGCCACCGTAATTAACACTTGATCGAGGGTTACAGTGCATTGGTTTTGGGAGGTTGTGATTGTTTGACAGATTTTTTTAGGCTAATATTCAGATATCTTTTCATTTTATTGATCTCTAAAATCTGCACTGTGAAAAAATATCCGTCATAAGTAATGGGTTTCTGCTATCGAGCATTAAAGTTATGAATTTTAAAATGTGCATGAAAAGAAACCCAGTGTTTGATACTATTATGACATTTTTGCAATCAGATATTACCTCTATACAGTATATGATGGTTTTCATTGTTAGTGGCGAGGTCCGCCATTCTCACAGGAGATTCAGAATACCACAAGGTGTTTGGTATTCAGGTATTTCAGCATCACTGTTTGTAATCTTATTTAAAAGTCCCAGGCTCAGCCACAAACTCCAGCTGGCTGGCTGATTGAAACGCAGAACCTTCTTGCTGTGAGGTAGCAGCAATGAAACCACCCCCAGAATTCTGGGACCTGTAGTATGGCATCAGATTTGCCACCAGTACCTGAAATCTGAAGGATTAATACTTAGATTTTCGTTTTTAAAAAAAGTGAAGTTAAGATTATTTCAACCAGTTTATAATAAAAATTATCTCCCTCATCTTCATGATCATCAAAGAGTGCATGAGCTGATTTTTGGTACTTTGACTGATCATTTTAGTTTTACTCGATACGCCTGTCTAAGTACACTTACAAGACCAATAAATAAATAAACATTGAAATTGAAATGGAAAAGTAAGTGTCCTTAACCAGAAACAAATAGATGAAAGCAGATTACTGCACTATAATAAGTTGGTTTTCACTGGAAACAGGACAAAAATGACTTAACTCTTTATGGGGTAAGGCTTTTAAAATGGTGCCCCACGTTTCTCAATGAAGGAGCAGAATCATGTGACTTTCTCCAACCAATCAGCGAAAGCCAGGCTACGTCACAGGTAGTGTTGTGTCATAAGTGTCACAAGTTGCGTAAGAAATATATCTGATTGTTAATTTGGAAATAAATGTTCCACATATTTGTTGGAATTTTTCTAACCCTAAGTGGGCAAGTGAACGTAATAAGGTAACTTCTCTAACTTTGATTTGCAGCCTGAAAATGAAACTTTAAAAAAAAAAGTCTTCTTACAGTATACAGTGCCTTAGAAAGGGTTAGTGAGAATAATAAAACAAATAAACCCAGAAATACTTTTTTACAAGAAACTTTAATATAACACAGATTTACATCAACACATTATTTGAAGCCTGTGGGCACAGTGAGAAGGTTGTCCTCATGTGTGTACGCTGGACCAGTCAAATGTGAGCATCAAGAGCAACAGATGAGAATGGTTTCATCAGAATCATGGAGATGGACACGGGAGACGAGTGGAAAAAAAAAAACAAATTCCAGTATAAACATCATTATGTTCAATGACCACCATTTACCTGCCTCTAAACTTCAGCTTGCCACGCTGAAACTGAAGGAGTGCACAGTCTCCATTTTCATAACACTGTGTAAAAAGCTAATTTGGTGCTAATAGGCCACTGTCTGTTTTTATAAGCAGTTGCATGCAACCACTAGAACTTTACAAGGGAGTGGTTTTCTCTAAGTGACTTTGCAAGAAAGGCAATTTTCTCTATGGAGCGTATATTTAGACGGGCGTGAGGGTGGTGGAGGTGAGGGGAGGTGATTTGGTGCTATGGCTCAGGGTGGAATTATGGTCCAAACATAACCACTTCAGCAATTCTTGACTAAAAACAAACTGTAATCTCAAACTAGGCCCAATCATAACATTTGAGAGCACAAACAGAGAGGTGGAGCTCAGAACAGTCATCGCATGGAGGGCTCTACAGTACTTCATTCAGCATTGGAAAACACTGCAGATGTGAACTGTCCTAACAATAAGGCTAACTAAGAAAATAAAAACACAATAACTGTCACGCCTCTGACTTTGTTTGTGTCCACCTCCAATATTCACTCTTCTTTTGGGTCTGTTTAGTCCTCCTGAGGGAAATATCTTCCTCTTAAGCAACTAAATGCTCTATTATGTTTACTCACTAGTCTTTAACATTACCTGTCTGTTGCGTGGTAAATCTACTTGTAAAACTTCAAATAAAACACCATAAAAGTGTCAAATATGGGACCTTTAAACAAAACAAGAGAATGATGTGATGTTACATGGAGTCTTTGTCACTTTCCTTTTAGTGACATCTCATATTAGTCTTGTGAACATTGCTGGTGAAGAAACATACGAGCAGCTCATCTCACCCTGATATCTCAGACATGATATGATGCTACTGAAAGATGTTTTTCTTATATACAGGCACACATAGATAATGCAGTATTATTACTTTCATTATCCATCAGTGCTGGCATCCCTCAAACATGAGTTGATAAAAAAAAAAATGAAATTCTGTGATTTGACTGCTCGGAGAACAATCATGAATGTGTTTGTCTTTTATATGCTGAACTCTGCTGCACCTCCTCCACCGCTGCTGCTGCTGCCAGGAAGAGACTGACATCACAAGTGAGAGGTCTCCGTAGCGCTGATGCTTTCTTTGAACATCCTAATATAGATTCATGTGATGAGCACTTGATTATTCTGCCTTGATTTTACAACCAAGAGAGTGAGGGGATGGAGGGAGGCAGGCGGAGAGACAAAGCCGAGCGTTTGAAGATTATCTGATGTTCCTCTGAAATGAAAGAAAAAATCTATTCATATTTTCACACAGAAGTAGGAGAATAAAAGATTATTCACATTCTAACACCCACTCTTTCCCACACTACAAATGTGATTTACAATCAGTCGTTACCACTAGCCTCGGGTAATAAGAGAAGTGGGGAGCTCAGAAATGCATTATCATAAATAGAGGAGCGCTCACTACCTGAAAACACAGAGAAGTGCCATTAAAGAGCGTGTGAACTCTATGACATGTCTGAATAACCAGCAATAGAGAAGCCAGGAGCACATTCAACTCTCGTTCTTCTCTTTTATGAAATGTGTCGTTGTGTACAACAACTGCTGCTCGTCAAAGTAATTGTTGCAATGAAGAAGTAATACCCTCGGATGAGGAGAGAAATGTGCAGGGCCTGTCTTCCGCTCTCTGGATTATCAGCAGTGTTGCGCAAGAGGTGGACGTATTTATTTTTCATGATGTTTTGGAGGTGAAAAGTGCATCGCAAAGCAATAAGTCAAAACAGGAAAAGAGCAGCGCCTGTGCGTGTGCACGGATATGTGTGTAATAGAGTGTGTGTGTGTGTGTGTGTGTGTGGCTCCACAGATGACATTGCTGTTACCTTCAGCCTGTCATTTTCAGGTTTTTCTCTCTTCATGTCTGAAATAAGGTCTCGTTTCTCAAAAGCATCCTAAATCTAAGATGACCATTTCACCAACCTTATTAAGCTCAAGAAGAGTTTCACAAAAACATCATAATTTAAAGCAACATTTTGTATAGATACTGCTATTTCTTGCTCGCTCACTCTCCTTTTCTCTTCTTAGCTTCATCCGTTGATGTCCTCTTCACTCTCTTGTCCTCTGCCATTATGTCCATAGAGGCTGCTGAGCCCAGTTACATTGGTGGTCCAAATCACATGTGGTACAAACACTGACACTCCCCCTGGTGCTCTGCGCTCATAGTCCGGGCAGACTGGCTAACAAACTGACCTAACATTAACTAACAGCAGCTACAATTCACTAATTATACATTCTGTAATTAATCGCGATTAATCTATCAATAAATGTATCAATAAATTAAATGCATTTTTCTGAGACTGAAGCTTATAATGAATATTTATTTATGTAAAATGATCAAATTAATGTAGAATAAACACAGAGAAAGTATATTTAAATACATTCATTTTATTGGCTTAAGGTGCACATATGCACAGATGCAATAAAAAAAAAAGCCAGAATGAGGAAATATACTGACGAGTGCCACACTCCTGTAGTGTAGACTGGGTGTTTTGCTTTGAGGTGATATGTTAAAGTCGTGTTACTTCTGTGGAATTTAAATTCGGCTTTGCAAACTGTGCAAATTGCCTTGTTTTTGTCCAACGAGCCGTCGGGCAACTTTTTAAAATGAAATGTTCCCCTAAAAGTCCGTCCTTATCCATCTTTCCGCCATTGACTCTCCTTTAGTTAGAATAGATCATAGACATATACATAGACTCTCCTTTAGTTAGGATAGATCATAGACATTATACATAGCTCTCCTTAGTTGGATAGATCATAGACATATAGACTCTCCTTTAGTTAGGATAGATCATAGACATATATACAGACTCTCCTTTAGTTAGGATAGATCATAGACATATAGACTCTCCTTTAGTTAGGATAGATCATAGACATATATACAGACTCTCCTTTAGTTAGGATAGATCATAGACATATAGACTCTCCTTTAGTTAGGATAGATCATAGACATATATACAGACTCTCCTTTAGTTAGGATAGATCATAGACATATAGACTCTAGTTAGGATAGATCATAGACATATACATAGACTCTCCTTTAGTTAGGATAGATCATAGACATATAGACTCTCCTTTAGTTAGGATAGATCATGACATATATACAGACTATCCTTTAGTTAGGATAGATCATAGACATATGACTCTCCTTTAGTTGGATAGATCAAGACATATTACAGACTATCCTTTAGTTAGGATAATCATAGATATAGCTCTGTTAGGATAGATCATAGACATATACATAGACTCTCCTTTAGTTAGGTAGATCATGACATATATACATAGACTCTCCTTTAGTTAGGTAGATCATAGACATATATACATAGACTCTCCTTTAGTTAGGTAGTCATAGACATTATACATAGACTCTCCTTTAGTTAGGATAGATCATAGACATATTCATAGACTCTCCTATTTAGGTAGTAGATCATAGACATATACATAGACGCCTCATTGAGCAGGTTGGTCCGGTGCTGCATACGTTACCTTGTCTGCCATATTGGATGTGGCAGATCTGCCCGTAAAATATACAAGCAGGGCCGGTTTTAGCTGTGGGCAATGTAGGCGACCGCCCCAGGGCGCCGTCTCCGTGGGGCTTTAAGTTAATGCCTCTTATACACCCATTACACACACACTAATATATCTGGGAAACAAAGCTCTACTTTGCCACATCCAAAATGGCGGCCGCCACCGGAAGTAAACAAACCGGAATTGCGTTAATTTTTTTAACGCGTTAATTCTTTAAATTAATCGACAAAATTAACGCGTTAATTTTGACAGCACTATATATATATATATATATATATTATATATTATATATATATATATTACACATGGTGATTTTTTTCTCTACTGTTGTTGAGGAAATATTTTTTAGAACAGTTTTAGTGCTATTTGTTTTTCCGTCTTTTGTTTTTTGAAGTGTTGAAGCAAACTTGGATAAAAAGCCACAAATGCCACATATTTGGTATCAAATTAAAAAGGAAGTTGTATTTTTTTAAAAGTAAAATAACTTGACTGTCAGTTTCTTTTTGTTTTGGGGGTCGAGCTGTTTGTTGATTGAAAAAAATGGGACATTTCTCAGAGAACTGCATGCACATTCTAGAACTCTTCTGGGGTCTCAAGGGTTAATATATAGCAAAGCTTACAGACAGATATTTACCATCCTCTTTAGTACATGTAAACTGGACCTCAGGCTGCTCAGTCTTACGTAATGCTTTAGAAATGCATATAAAATAAGGAATCATCAGGAAATGGGACACAGGTTCGTAAACTTTAAGAGCCAGAATCAGAAAAGCTGAAAGCCACAGCGTCTGTTTGGAAAGGAGAGGTTCGTTGAACTTCCCTCTTACACTAATCATCAATCTCTCATTACAAGATAAAGCCTTGACGCGGAGGCCCTGCTGCAACGCTTCAGAACACACACAAAAGACTTAAATACAGCACTCATCTCTCCGGCTGTACTATGAATCCCTTTTTCTCACCCAAACATCCATTCACCGTAAAACGTGACTGCAAGGCTTCACTTTGTCTTACAGGTCTACACATGTCAGGAGTGTGTGCATGTGTGTGAGGCAGGTAATTGTGTTGCTGAAAGTCCTCTGTTTGACGTCTGACTTTAGTGTGGTCCATAGTTCTGGTGACAGGTACATTAGTGCCCACATACTGGCTCCAGGGTGGGAAACCAAACAAGCAACAGCTCAATCATTTGCTCCTTTGTGTGGAGCTTTAGAGAAATGGTGTTTCCCAAGTCGTCATACCTTTGTAGATTTATCCCTTAAATCGTCTGTTCCCTATGAAAAAAGTCAAAATCAAGGAGGGTCAAATATATTATTAATATATAATATTCACTGTAGCTTCTGTGGTGTGCTACTGCCAGACTGTCAAGCCTACTAACATTTATACAAAGCAATCTCCTCTTTGTTTTCAACAAAGCTAAACAGTGTGCTTATGTACAGTGGTTATGTTGAGACACTCGACTTTCGGGAGGGTCTGTTGTGCTGTTAAGTTTACATTTAACTAACTAGGTTCAACAGTGACCATGTATTCAAGACAACTGGATACAATCAAAAATGGCGCCCCCGTATAAAAAGTAGCTCATTGGGTGCAAATGCAGAAACAGCCCGTACAGGCTCTCTCACACTTTCACACACAGCGTCATGTTTACTCAGTATTTTCCAAAGGAGTCTAGGTCGTCTAAGCTCACTTTCATGGGTTTGGTTTTGTAAAAGACTAAAACTCATCACTAAACTCAGCAGTCTTTTTTAAGGTTTAGGTAGGTTACTCTTTGTTTCGTACCACAAAACAGCTCTATGTAACCTAGCTGGTTAAGTGCCTCAGCTGAGGTGATAAACTACTTCCAACATCAATCCGGCTGATCGAGTCTGTGTGTCAATGCAAGTACAACAACACCAAGTATACACATGCTGATTTCTTGGCAAAACTTTACTTATATTTAAGATTTACTCCTCTACAGTTACTACAAAATCCACTTAGTGATTAATATTTAACAGACAATATGATCATTCAAATCCTTTTCGAAGCCCTCTGCCTTCTAAAGGATTAGAAATCCACAAAACCAAGGCAGTAAAATAAATATTCAAAAGCACCCGGAGTTAAAATCTTATTGGTTGACATATTCATGCCAACTCTAATATGGGCACATACTGAACAGCTCATTTGATAAATACATCATTTAAAATGACTACAGCCTAAAATATCACTTAGTGAATCATTAACAGGTTAACAATCAAAGTGGCTCTGCAGGCATGAGGCAGCTCGGCGGGATTCAAAAACTCAGACGTCTGCCTTGGTAAGCAGCTGATAGAGACTAGAGGAAACATAAAAAAGAGAAAACATTACAGAAAGATTTTGCTTCAGCTGTTTACTCGCTGTGTTTTTTTTAATTTAGATAACTGACCTGGTGTCTTATTTGAGGTACTGTTGCCAAATAACACCTAAAATCAGTGACATTTTATTACATAACATCCTTATTACATCCTTTGTTGTAATTTTTATCTGCAGAAAAAAAAACAGATTTTTTATTAGTTTGATTTGACTTTGCATGCAAAATTCCATGTCAAATTGCACAATTAGCTTCATATTAAGTAGCAAAACCTGGAGCATTTGTGACTACAACGTCCTTCAAAGATCTCCCGTGCACTGAAAGACAAGCACACGCAGGGTTTCTGAGCTCAGTGCAAAAGGGAGATAGAGTCAGAGAGGAGAAAAGGGCGAGGGTGGCACGCTCAAACAGGCAGAAGCAGAGAGGTGAGCATGAACCATAGCGCTGTGCTAATGTTTTCTTTCAGCCCATTAATCTCTCGCTGGCCACGCCGCAAAAACAGGGCCTGGATGAGAGGGGGGCTGTAATCACACAGACTAAGCTTGCCAGTAGCCGACTGACCGTCCCTGGCCTCCTGTCCGCTCCGTGAGTTAAATTCACGCATGCCAGCCTCGAACACAAACACAACAGCACAGGAGTGCAAGTCAAATGCAGTCATTATATAAATAACGTCACAGTCTAAACTGATGGCATGTGGCAGAAATGTAGATTTGTTTTGATATTTGGGTTGGGTTCCTTGTGGTTCCTATAGTTTCCAAAAGTAAATTGGGAGCCAGAGCTTTCAGCTATCAGGCTCCTCTTCTGTGGAACAAACTACCATTCTGGGTTCAGGAGGCAGATCTATCCCCACTCTACCCCCACCCATGGTTTGTGACTTGGGCTATAAAAATAAAATTTGATTTGATTTGATTTGAATTTGATATTGCAGTCTGCACCGCTAGATGCCATGATATCCAACACACATAATAATGATAGTTAATTAGTAATAATAATAGTATTATAATAATAATAATAACAACAATAGCAATAAGGGATAAATAGTCGGAGGAAGTGTCTTCATTTAGAATCCTTGTGGCCTAGAAACTCTTCCTGAGCCTTTAGCCTTTAGTTCTGGCCTGGTGTATCCAGGACCTTGTTCTGATCATAGCAGGAAAACAGACCATTATCTGAGTGGTTGGTGGAGGCTTTTATGCAGGACAGAGCACTCTGCATCTTGCACTCAGACAGTTATTTTCTAGAGATGTCTGGAATTTCCTCAAAAGCATCTGAGGTGAAACCATCTCTGTCTTGCCTCTCTCACCACAGGGTCAGTATGCAGCATCCAGGTCAGGTCCTTGATGATGTGGACAATAGGGCACTTAAAGCTGTCTACCCTGTTGACCTGTTGATATTGAGGGGCACATAGTTCCACCTCCACTTCTTCATGAAGTCTGTTATCAGCTCCTCAGTCTTGCTGACGTTCAGGAGGAGTTTGTTGTCTTGACACCAGCAGGTCTACTCCCTTCAGATAGGCACTAGTTGTGTGTTAGTGTTGGACAGCAAGGCCAAACACACCATAACCAAAAACTGTATTTCTTCATAAACTGTTGCACACTGTTGTGTAAAATATTATCTATTATTACATTACATTACTTGTACTACATTGGCAACATGACAGACCTGTAGCAACTGGCTGCAATACACATCACATAATAATAGTTTACATCACACTCAGAAAGTATTGCAATCTGAAGTTCTCTCCCCCTCAGTTCAAACACAAACCATGTGCAGCACAGTATTCCTTTTGATAACACATGGCCTTAATAGACTGCTTCAGGCTGGAGTCATAGACTGTATACGGCAGGAGCCCACCACAGTGGAGTGTAGATCAATGAGCTGGGGGATGGGTAAATAGAGATCCACTGCAAAGGAGAAGGCAAGAGAAGAGGATGACCTGCAGGAAAAGGAGGAGGAAGAGCGTGGGAGGGTGGGATTGATGGGTGGACAGCAGCGAAATCGCCCTCGGAGCCACTTTGTTGAGATAACAGAGTAGTATTAGTTCTACGGCACGATGGGAGGGGAATCACTGTCTCTTCCTGAATGCTGTGGGCATGCACATGTTCTTTTCTGAATGTGTACATGCACACATGCAAACCATTCCAACACCACACACACTCATTTCTACTTTCCATACACCCCCTGCACCGCCCCTTTCCCCATCCTGCACTCATGGGCTTCAAAGTCCTGAAGTTAACGGGATGGGACCACCACGGTTAGTTAAGTAGAGACATGATCCATGTCCTGATCACAGAGGAGGACAGGAGGTGAAGGGGGCTGGTGAAAGGGGAGGTGGTCAAAGGGGGCCAGTTGCAAGAGAGAGGAGAACAAGGAGGTGAAGATCTCACATGGAAATGACAGAGACAAAAGGAATATAATCAAGAGGGAGAGACGAAAACCGGGAAGGGAGAGGAAACGAGCGCATGTCTTCGGAGAGGTGCTGGACTCTTTTGAAGAGGACACGGGTGCTGCTCCATCACAGCAAACTTCAAAGGCTCTTCATTAAAGCCTTGCCTGGAGCGTCCCCTCTCTACCCTCCATCCTCATCTTCCTCATCCTTCTTTTCTTCACACTGCTTCCACTCAGCCATTAAAAACAGCAGGTAGAGAAGCGAGTGAAAGAGAAGAAGAGCAGGGAGGAGACAAAGGGACACAAAGGGAGAAGGATCAGCCATGCAGGCAATAGAAAGCCACGTCTGTTGAGTCGAACGGGCAATGTCTTTTCTTAGAATCCATCTTCTTTTGATGTTGCTCGAGCTCAATCAGCAATGTTGTCTTGCTCTTCTTCTTTTGCGGCTTCAATGGTTCAGTCAGAGACGGATGAAACGGTGTGCACAGGCTTGAGTGAAGAATCAGAATAGAAACAGAGCCAAATGCTTCACAGTATTTGAAGCCTGTCGTAGCAGGTGACGTGTCACATAACCTATCAGCTGTCACATGAAAAGGCAGTGTCCCCAAAAAGTCAATCTCAGGACTTAAAACTGTGAAGTTTGTCAATGCACCTGGTGTAAAAAGTGCTGTGTATTAATATAAGTCAACACCCATTCAAATTCTGACTCTGCTCTCAGTTAATAACCCCACGTTTCTGATATGATCTTGCATACATGACCAGCTTCAAATTATCATCCGATTCGTGTTCGGTGCTGCTGATACGTTTGATCGCTGCTTTCAAACATTCATTGAACGCATCGGGTCCAATCAAGTCATGATGAAATATACACCACACAGAGGAAAGAATCAGGAAGCAGCACAGCTGATCATTAGCGGGATGAGGACTCCACATACAGTGCACCTCCCTGAGAAAACACACCCCAGACTACAGACAGTGAACTAAAGAAACAAGAACGTGTCATTCTCCTCTGATTGGGTGTGCAGGCATGGACATCTGTCAGGCGGAATAATAAAAAAACAAGTTTCCTTGGCAGACGGAGACGCTCCCTGTCACAAATGATGAAAATGCATCAGTAGCCATGATGGAAATGGTGACAGAGAGATGTAAAACCACAGACAGAATCTAATGAGAGAATGATATAGTTGAATTGCCAGGAACTGATTTTTGCATCACTACTTGAATGTTTGCTCAGGCTGTCACATCAATAGCATTCTGGGTATATAATTCAAACGCCTGTTGTCAGCTCCACTAATCAGAATTACAGTAACGTTGGCATCAAAGCAGTTGTCGACATATAATATTGATGTAATGCATCAGAAACTTCAGGTAAGATTCTGATTAAAAGATATTACGGGTCACGTTTCATCTACCATCTAATCAAACGCGACCTCAGCCTATCTCTAACATCAGCTAGTCCATAAGTAAATATTTGGCAATCACTCTATCTGCATAATCCAATGCTGAGCACTGCATCGCTGCTGCTACAGCAATGCCTCCACTTAGCAAGTTTAACTGCCTCTACTTCACCAACTATTAGCATTAAGATTTATGTGAATTTTGAATGTTTCTTTAAATATGTCATCATTTTCATCGGATGATGTTTATGCCAATGAGTTTGTGAGCTCGGGGCTAGTCTGTGTCAAGGTTTCTAAAATGTATCCCAGAGCATCTGGGTCTAAGTGAGGGCCTGTGGATGTTGTAGTCTGGCACTTTGAGTGACAACATCAACAATGCTAACATGCTCACAATGACAATTCTAACTTTAATGTAATGTTGACAATGTGTTGTGTATTAGTTTAGCATGTAAGCATTCTAGCATTTGCTATTAACCACACAAATTCATGTAAAAGTCTTGCTAGAACAAAATTTTGTCCAAACATTTTATGTCATAATGCATTGATCAGTTATTAAATAACTAACCTTTCAAAGCAGCTGGACTCACAAGATCAAAACCAAACCAGAATCTATCTTGCCATGCTTTAAGCTTTAAGTTTCTATCTGAACACAGCGTACAGACCAATCAGTGTCCTGCGAGGAAATCAAGGCAGCTATGCCGTGAGCAGGGCCGGTCCTAGCTATGGGCAATGTGGGCGGCCGCCCAGGGCGCATTGTCCGTGGGGTGCGCACGAACGCCCGAAAAAGCAAAAAACCTCGGTAATTTTCGATACCGCTCATTAAGTTAGGGGAGCGGGCGCCCCGGGAGCGGGGTGTTGACAAGGCAGAGGGGGGCGTCGGACAGACCGATGGGGGCGCACGCATCCCGGGGCGCACGGCGCATCCAGGGGCGCACGAGAAAATGTTCGCCTGGGGGGGGGGGGTGTTCGCCCAGGGCGCAAATGTGGCCAGGACCGGCGCTGGCCGTGAGCTACAGACGAAGTTTAACGATGTTAACGATCTGTTCAGTATGTCCTCACCAAAAACATCCTTGTCTCACAGAAGTGGCCTGCAGAGTCGGACACACATTGCTGCACCCATCAGCAGCAGATTAATGTGACACAACCTCACCAGAGTCAAGCTGCAAGCAGCTGCTGTCGTAAGGACAGCTTCACCACATCATTACAAATTAGTGATTAACATAGCCTTTTAAGCATTAACAAATATTTAGTCTGGATGTTACACTAGTGTACACCATCCCCAGCTTTCTTCAATCCAGATTGGACATCAAAGACACATCCCCTTCCCTGCCCTCTGGTTTTAACATCCCGAAATGATGATTTATTTGGAGATATGAGGCTTTCATCATAAAGCGCTGCAATGATTATGAGAACAAAGGCAGCAGTGCAAAGCTGCGTCTTTGAAAAGGTCTGCCGGAGCAAAAAAGTATCTTCTTTCAGTGATGAATATATAATCAAACAATAAAAAAAAGATGGAATCAGCATGTTGTGACCTTACTGAACATTCTCATTGAAATGTCTTTTATTATTATCATATAAAAGTTAATAAACAGCATTGATCTCTGCAGCATGTGTGTCGGAAAAAATTCACTATACACTCTAACTCTATATATTTTACTACGCAGAATACTCAGTGTAGTGAAATGTGAACGAGTGCAGATGCAGTCTATGTTACAGGGCCTTAACACTACTGAAAGCTGTAATTCAAACCACCACCAAAATAAGTGTTCCAGTCCCAGAAAACAGAGCGTTCCCATGAGCTCTGAGCACAAATCCATATGACTTTTCCTCCCCGTAGCTTCAGATCTAATTAGTATATAATGGTTATAAACGTTCCCATCACAGGCACTCTAATCAAAAACAAAACTTCCATTTTCCCTCAATGGACCTCCAATGAGCGGGTTGCATTTAAATGAAATGATGGTAATATCATGTTGCAGGCTATAGCCGGGGAAGATGAGAAGCAATGGGAAGTGTGTGTGTGTGTGTGTGTGTGTGTGTGTGTGTGTTACTGTGTGTTCATATGAGGGTACTAGGGGGAATTAAATGATTTCCAAATCCTATCAAGAGGAAACAAGGTGGCACATTGGCATTCATTATCAGACAGCATTTAATCAAGAAAGTCGGTGATTAAGTGGCAAAATGAGGAGCTTGTCGTTTCTCTAAATTGAGTTTGTCGTGTGTGTGTAAGGTTATATTAGTCATTTCTAAACTCAGAGTTTTGTTACATGCATTAACCCACCAGCCAATCATTGCTTCATAGGGACACTTATGTTTTTAAGCATGTTTGACACAGTGTGGGTTTGTTGCTCGATCCACAGCTTTGGTGAAATATCTCGTAAAATACTTTAGCACATTCATTCATGGTCCCCAGAGGGTGAATCCTACTGGATTTGGAGATCCTCTGACATTTCCTGAAGTGTCACCATGAGATGGACATTTGTGTTTGATTCATAGACTGTATGAACATAGACCAAGTCTCTGTGACCTACCCCACAGGTTTCTGCTCAGAAGCTCAGAGTGGTGGCGGTCCTGCCTCTGCCGCCTCCTGGCTAATCTGAAAATGGGCAAAGACCTTCCTCTAACAAGCCATCTTAATATAATTGGAGCAGGTGAGTTCCAAAAATTCAGCCTCAGTACAGTTGTCATGAACGAGGAATTTATAGTAAGCTATAATTCAGTGGACGACAAGAGGAACTGCAGTTTTTGTCCCTTCCATGTTGGTTTCACTTCACAGCCATGACGGCTGCTGCTTAATTTTAATATATATATATTTAACTATCAAACAAGTATTGGATGAATCGCAATGAAGTTTAATACAAACATTTATCAAAACATAGATCTGCTAACAACATGCAGTCTTCCTTTTAACTCATTGTGAATAGTTTCTGAACTATCTCCCTCTCTCCCCCTCCCCTTGGAGACAGCCCGGTGGTCTCCTTCCAAACGTGTACCACACGTTTAATGTCTTTATGTCCCAATCCGAATCAGTTGGAGAATAAGCAGTTGTGTTTCGTTTTATTTTGTTCAATTTTAACGATACAGAAGAGCTCGGAAAAGAAACTGCTTATGAGCTAACGACCGGAGAGTTCAGCAGTATGTGATAGCGTATGCGCGTCTACATCTGAAACACAGAGGTTGCTATGGAGATCTGTGCATGATCAGGACCATGCAGCACCAGAAGACCACCATTAATGTTGAGAAGTATTTTATTTATTATCGGTTAGCTTCAGTATAACAACGTTATTAAAAAGAATGCATTCAGAGACCTATTATACTCTAGAATTGTTGTCTTACTTAAAAATGCATGCATTTATTTGTATTCAGTGTTAAATAATATTTAAATAATATTTCATGGCTCTCTCAGACAAAAAGGTTCCCGACCCCTGACCAACTTTTCCTCTAGTGCCACCATGAAACTGACGTTTCTGTTTTTAAATAAACAACTATCATCATACAACTGTTAAGTGGATTAGCATTACAAATGTACTGCAAACATCAAACCTGCTAAACCTCAGCATCTTAGCTTTGTCATTGTGAGCATGTGAACATTAGCTTTGAGTCCAAAGCACTCTGCTTAAATACATGGTCACAGACTCACAGGCTGCACAGTCCTGCTCTTGTTAATTGATGTTGATGTTGATGTTGAAGAAGTGCCAAAATAGGATATTTGAGATAATTAAAGGTTTGATGCGCCCTCAGCTGTTAGTTCTGCAAGTTCATAGTTCATGGTAAAAGAGCTGAGTGTTTGTTGTGAGCTCTGACACATTCAACAGCGTAGCCTGGATACACACACCTCTGACTCATGCCAATAACTCTAAATCATGTCAGTAAAAGTGGGGCAGCTGGAGGTTTTGGAGCAGAATGTTTAGATTTTATTGGCTCACAGCGTTCTTAATGTTCTCAAAACATTGTTGAAAATGATACGGCTGCTTTGTTTGAATAACCGAGTAGAGTCAGAGTTGGGGAGTGGTCATACTCTGGGATGAAACACACTGTTATGCACTACAATATGCTTTGTGTGCTCACAAGATGTAAAGCTATAAAATTTACCTTGATAAATGAATCTTGATCACTTAATTCCTCCTCATCAAAAGGCTGACTCGATGTCTTGAGTAAAGAAAATATGAGGTTATTAAAATGAATCAGTGCAATCATGAAATTTAATTGAGTGTGACACGGGCGACATCAGTTTTTACTGAATAAGCTGAAAAACCTTCAATCCTACATAAAAAGAGGGCATGCGGCCAAACCTGTGAGCTCACAATGCCATGTTATTCCTCTAATCCTTCATCCTGCCTAAATGACACTGACCTACATGAGAGTGGACCAAAAATTTGGTGAAACTGATTCCAGACTAATTCTGCTTTTTGGAAGGTGTGCTTATTAAAGATGATTCACTTCTCCTTATTTTATTGTGAAGGAGATATGGCATCATCTCACATACAGGTGTTTTCTTCCATCCCAGATGTGCTGTTCTTTACGCAGCAGTGACGGCTTCATTGCTTGATGTTCGAAACAAACTCACAATAGCAGCCAGGCGTTGCACTCCCAACCTGGACCAGCTCTGTTTGAACTTTCAACCAAGGAATTCACATTGTTCAAATTCTCCATTGGATCATCCCAACTAAGCAAAATTGTTGCATAAATTAGCTTATGCTTCCTGCCTAATGTAAAAAGCATCATTAAGCTTTAAAAGCTCAAGAGCCAAATTACCTTTTTTATACGTGACTCAGAGCTTTTAGAAAGTGGAAGGATATTAAAGTGGATGGAAATTAAGCTCACACAGAATTGGTACAAATTCAATACGCTGTAGCAGTTTCTTCACACAACGCTTAGACATGATTTACCTCCTAAGCATCTTTGAGCACTAAAACCTCTGAGTCTCAGACGTGCTCAGCTGAGCTCGCCTCACCCTCACAGTGGTGAATTACACTTGCTCTGAGATTGTTCTGCTCTCAGGAAAGGTGAGGAAATACTGTTGGTGCTGTTATCTCCTCTGCCCACTTTGACCGGTCAAACCCTAAATCCAGCAGGACGTTCAACAAAAGAACACTCGGTTTGCCAATACCAGGTGTCCTCACAGCAGAGGAACCAAATATTAATTAAATGAGTATACAACCAATCTTATGTCGGAATATTTCTTCCACTCCTGCCAGTTTAATCCCATGGTCTGATCCCATCTGTGCTAATTAGCATTTTCATGCTAAATAGACCGTGGAGACCTTTCCAAACATGCATTAAGTTTTCTGTTAATTCACTTGAAATATTAACATAGTTGGACCAGTCAAATCTAATATGTGCAAACAAAGCTATTTCCAGTGACTGACACTGTGCTAAGGTAACTACTACAAAATATCAGTCAGATAATAACACAGAATGGAAAAAAACCCTTTACATTACACACAAAATCAATGACATGATCAGCTGGTGGCATGGCTCTATGGATGGAACTGTCGCTCAGCCAGTCCACGACTTTTGTTCCAACCACTGAATGAATTCTCAACAAGTTTGGTACAAATATTCATGTCCCCCTCAGGATGAACCAGTGATCCCATCACATTTAGCTGTATGAGTTCCAGTCCATGTCTTTGCCAAGGCTCTTATTAGTCCATGAGCCATAGACGTGTCAGCATGCTAACAGTTAGCTAAAGGACGAGTCAGTCTCTCTCCTTCCTTCGAGTAGCCCACATCAGAAATGTGTCCGAGCCTGATGAAATCACCTGTGGTCCGCATACATGAACCTGTGGTCCGCCATAGCGTTCCAGTTTGGGGGTTTGAAACTATGGTCTCTTTGTGTTTAGTGCTCATTACCAAATGTCTGCAAGTTAATGCAATGAACTAATATGTTGAACATGCTAACATTATATCTGCTAAACATCATTTTAGCATTGTCATGTTAGCATGTGGGTGTGAGCATTTAGCTCAAAGTATAGTAAGTATAGTTAGTTGGTCGAGCTGCTAACATGGCTGCAGAGTCTGACCCCCAAATTCCACCAGGTGTTCGGTGTGCACCGTGTCCGCCGGAGCTATACACGGCCGTTCTAGTCAATGTTTCAAACCCCACCGGTCCCGCCATGGTCCGGTTCAGAAGCATCCCCGGATCGGCTCAGCGGGGAATATGTGACTGTTGTATTTTTGCTGGAGCCCTCCAGCGACTAGTGACAAATTTAGCAATCTTTTCTGCCGTCACTGGAGACTTCTGGAGACATCCAGACTGCAGATGAATCGTGCATGTGCGAAGCCACCACTGGATGATCACAGAAGTTCATTTGTAGTTCTGTACATATTTATGCTCCTACAGCGCCCATTACAATTACATTCTGCAAATTAGGTGATGGCATCATTTAGCGACTTCTAGCGACCTTTAGGACAACCAATAGCTACTTTGCTCACTGAGGAGCAACACTGCTAACATGTCCACTATGAGATGCAAAAACCAGCTTACTGTTCCTCATACGGGAGGTTTCTGTCTTCTCAGCCTGCTGTGTTTTGATTACTATAGTTACTTTTCTTCCACTTTTATGCACTCCAGTGAGTGTAATTAGAGTCCGAGCGGTTCTTTTGTAAAGCAGCGGGCACAAGTGGCTCAGCTGGTATTGTTGAGACTGAGGCTTGTGGCAACGTCAACTATGACCAGCACAGGGCAAGAATACAGACTTGAGGTTGGAGCTTGGACTTTAGCTTCATCATACTGTAATTATCACGCCCGGGCCTTTATGCAGTGCAGTGTTGTTCTTGCTATGGTGCTGTACTCTGTTTGGGTCAGTGAGGTACTACGTGTCCACTACGTCGGGCCCAGGCTTAGTCTCCAGCCATGAGCTCTTATGAGGCCTGACAGCCCGTTTACCTTGGACGCCATTTCCTTGATATTTCTGCATGATTTGGCGCTGACTACCCGCTGATGGCCGGTGACTTTATTGAATTAGTTCTGCAGCTACAAAGAAAGAAAACAGATAGAACATAAGGAAAAAAAAGTAAAGAATGAAGAAAAGGTTATAAAAGAGCCAAACACATTTCTGTTTGACTAAGTGTGGTTTACATTCACGGCCTGTCTCCTGACATAAACACATGCTGACCCCTTACATTAACCTAAACACAACACAAACAGCACATAAATCCTGCTTGCACTTTGACACACACCGGAGACTAAAAGGGCAGACACGTGCAACATAGCTGCACAGAGTGGAACAGACAGATTGGGAAATGTTGGTTACTGCATCAGTTTCAATATAAATGGCTTCTCCTATTGGTTCCCTGCTGCACCACCCCCCTGAATGGGCCCTGTCCTGGTGGGATGTCTTGTACAAACTGCCTCTGGGCAAATATCACATATTAGAACATACTGACCCGATTCCTCAGAAAGAGCAGTATTCACTTAAAACAACATATCTAGAAGCAGAAGTAGCTTTATCCTGTCCCCAATGATCCGCCTCCCCTCAGGTTAGACAGGAGAGGAGACACGATGCATGCACATGGACACAATCAGTCTGACACACTCATGCAGAAACAGACTTTTAGTAGTATGCACTGATGCATCATGTTCATGATCTTGGAAGAGAACATCAGAAGGTGTTTTCTGCACACATGAGGCTCTTTCTGGGCTTTCTTCAGTATGAATGAATCTATTGTGATGAAGCAGCCTGTAAAAATCACAGTCAGTATGAACCAAATGTTAATATTATTCGATGCATGTTCACTTTTCTCAGCAAGTATCTCCACAATTCATGAGAGGTATGAGCACATTAAGGTACAAGCCCACATGTGTTTTAAGTGATAACTGTGATTTTAATGAGAATAAACTTTCCCCCTTGAGAGTTTTTGTCAGAGCATCATGTCAGCCTCACTGGTTTCTCATTCCAATCATGGCACCACTCGAGCTGTGCGAGATTAATCCTTACTGTTACTCTAATCTCCCTCCGTAACAGGGTGAGATTAGATTAGGGCACTAAAATGATATGGTGGAGTACATTACCACACAAAGATTACTCATGCACATTTATAATCCCTCCTGACTTTAAGTAATGTTATGAGAGCGACTGTGCTGCTGAGTATTAAAGGCTGTCCTACATTTCAAAAAGCTCTGTGTTCTTTTAATAGATACAGAGATACAGAGCTTTGCTGTGGGGTATTTCTGGTTTGAGGGTAACCATAATAATAAAGGCCTACCTTGGAATAATTAGCCAAATGAGCACTTTGTTGGAGACATGGTTTATGGGCCCTAAAGCAAGGCGTCTGCTTTTTAAATAAAAACACTTGTAATAGATCCCAGAAGAGATCTGTGCTTTAATATATTCATAATAAAGAGAAATCATATTAACCTAAGACAAAACTCAACACATGACTGACACACTCACTGACTGTAATACTAATATTAGACTGTGTACTCAAGTATTTAAATGAATATTCTTTCACTTTCTTGCAGAGACTTGATGAGGACGATTAAAAACACTCTCCTCTGTCTGCATGGAGCTAGAGGCAGGAGGCCATTAGCTAGTAGAAAGAACTCTGGGGGACCCTGGTAGCTCACCTGTGCACCCCATGTATCAGGGCCGAGTCCTTACTGCAGTGACCCAGGTTTGGCTCCAGCTGGGGCCCTGCTCTCTCTATCTCTCTCTCTATCCCTTTCCATCTCTCCAGCTGTCACTATCAAGTAAGACAGAAAATGGCAAAAAACAAACAAACAAAAAAAACATATAGTATGCTAATCTGATGTTTCAAACATTTTTGGAAATAAACCTTCCTGCTAATAGTTACTGTAAATGTAAAGACTGATTTGAAGAAGATCTGATGACAGATGTTTGTCTGTCACAGAAAACGAGAGAGGTCAGTGTTTAAGCACAAGAGCATGAGCCACCAACTGCGGAGTTCCTCCATCAAATCAAAATGAGTATTTTATGAAGTAGTTCATTAAAAAAAGAAGAAATGTGAAGCAGTTCATTTTTGGCAGTATTAACACAACTACACCTGTTGCATGTTGCTTCCAATAACCAGGTGTAGTGTGCTCTGGTTTAAGCTGAGAGTTGCACAAGTTATGTCAAGCCAGGAGAGCACTAAATGTGTCTGTGTATTGTCTGATTTTATTTGTTATCATCATCACTGTGACTGGAGGTAAAACGTCCTACTTCAAATGAAACCAATAATTTGACTCATTTCTAATTTCTAAATTTTTTCTTAGTGTTAACGGCAGTCAGACCTCCTGTCAGAGGAGACGTCAGACAGACCTCCTGTAATTAAATTTGACTTCCTAAATATCAAAGAGTTCATCACTAAAACAGCATCCAGAAGAAAACACACAGCAGTGTGTAAATCCTGAAATCAGCTGAATGAGAAGGCTGCGAGGCGTCACCCAAAGAGATGAACTACTGTCTGGTCCTCATCTTGACTTGGTCTCGACCCCTCAAAGTTTTGGTCTTGTTTCAGTCTTGATCCACTTTCGTCTTGATCCCAGTTTAGGTGGTCTTGATTACAACACTGGCTATACTTGACTGATACTGACTACTGAGTTGAAACCTTGCTGTGTTTTCAGTTCAGATTAAAGTGAAAATGAATTTATTATAATTTGTTATGTAAATGACTTCATCAATAGTATAGACTACTTTTTTAACCACATCCCTCCATCGGCTTGAAAGACCCTCTAACTGAAGTCACAACAGCCAACAAGTCTCCTTGATTCACCGAAATATATAACAGATTGCGGAGGAAGTGTGATTTTCAAACAAGATGGCAGACACAGTTGGGTATTAGGCCACAATGTTTATTCAGTAGTGTTGTTTCAACTTATAGGTACAATACTGTCAGCTTTTGTAAGACTAAAAAAAAGTTACCATTACAGTCATCCATGCTCACAGAATGCCAGTCAAGTCGTTTACACCCCTCCTGTTTGTACACACCTGCCACATGCTCACCTTGAGCAAACATTTCCAAATGGTAGGCACTTTGAAGGTTTAAAACATTTGTGAATATACATTTATATATATTTATATATCTTTTCATATACTAATAAGCAGTTGGATTTAAAGGTCAGGTCTCTAATAGAGAGGGGGAAAAAAACTAAAAAGGGTGAAGAGAAAGAAATAGAGGAAACAACATGATGTGGCCATGGTGGAGGGGATGAGAGGATGCTGGGAGTAGAAATACTGTGAGTCTTTGGGTTTTTCAGTATCGTTCAGTACCTTAAGTCCTACGACGAGAACGGACAACAAGAGGCAGGGGGGGAGAGAGGATGGAAGTGGACGACTAAAGGAAAGGGAACACGAGGGATCAACAGCTCCATGTGGGTGGTGTTAGGAGTTTAGACGACGTTGACAGCATCTACTGTACCTACTTCACATTACTGCACAGCTGAAAAAAGGCAACCTCACAAACCTGCTGGACAAAACGTGTCTCTTCAGAGCAAGTTGATGTCATGTGTAAGAAAAGAACGGAGAATACAGTAACTTGTTGTCATGTGACGGTAACATGTTTTCACTTGATGCAGCTATGTGGCTGTTTCTGAACTGATTTCGGGATGCCTTGTGTAGGTTTTAAACCCGGTGAACAGTCTTATCTCTCCACAGAAGCTATTTCGAAATTGCTGACCACAAAAAAAAACAAAAAACTTGTCAACATGAGTGTCTTGACGTAACACTTGCCTTACACTTCATGTGCTGCCATATTTATCGATCCCTCTGAGAAACTGGGTTTCTAAAGGGTGGGTTTCTGGTGGTATCTGATGCAGAGGTATGTGCTCTGCATGTCCAGGCTCAGCCTTGGCATGGTCCAAGCAGTAGCTGGCCTTCAGTGAGCAGATCTTTGGGCCTAAAGCATTAACACTGAGACGCTGACAATAACACCAGGCTACCCGGGTGGCTCCATACAGCTGAAAGAGAGAGTGAGGGGGGGTGGGGTGGGGTTGACAACTCGACTGGCCGTGCTCCAATCTGATTAAAAAAGAAGAAGGTGGGAGTGAGGGAGGTTAGGGTAAACAGAGAGAGGGGGAGGAGATGTAAGGGTGCTCGCAGAGTTTGGGTGCCGTCAGTAAAGGACACATCGGGGAGGGGAGGGGAGGGAGGTGGCTACAGGCCAACAACACCACAAGCCACGGAGAAGAAGAAACTTCACCCCAAAACACTCCACATAGATGCAAAGCTGCATGACAGCAGTGGGAAGCAAAAGCAGTGATTGTGCAACGTGAACAAGAATGCATTTAAATAGAAATAGCGAGATTTGTGATTATTCCCGAGCCCTGACACACTTTGAATCTTTTAAAGACCGGTATGAAAATAAAACGCTGCCGAAAAGAAGGAAAGACAGAGAGAGGGAGAGAGAGAGAGGGAGAGAGAGACAGAGAGAGAGAGGCTAAACTGAGGAGAGAACAAACAAATAAAACAAGACATCATGAACACTCACGTTTGACTAAAAAAACTGATGTGAGAGCAAATAATAAACATTGTAACCTGAAGGGAACATTTACATTGACCGTTAACAGCGTTAATATGAAGACCAAAGAGCTTCATCAAAACTACAAAGGCATTTTTTTTTAACATAAATTAATGTCATACACCTTTAGAGATCAACATCAGACATGCTAGGACAAAAAAACAAACAAAAAAAAATGAAAGGATTGATACAGAATAATTATATTCAATTATTTCCACTTTAAATTTTTTTCTTTACAAATAACAGACTGCTACAGTTAAAAGTAGTCAGCGACTAAAAACAGCTCCTTTGACAGAAGACAGATGCGATTAGTTTCCTCGCCTTTACAGATGGTGTTTTTTTTGTATTTTTTCAGCCTTTTCAAATAATACACAAAATGTTTAAATACACTGAGATTTGCCATAAAATGAGAAATGCTTTCATTTTTTAAAAAAAGAAGAAAGAAAAGGTCTTAATTACAATACTCTATGCAAAAGCTTTCCTTTATGCTATTTTTCCTTAATCAACTCAAGCTTGTTTCTTGCTGTTTGAACAGGTTTGCTGTTGTCACGGACTGCGTCTCTGACAGTCACTCGCAATCTGTCGTTCTGATGATGGGTGGCTGGCTTTTATGCATAAAACTCCTTGGTTGGGGCCTTCTGATAGGCTGCTCCGGAGGGTTTCCTCTCTCCCAGGTCGTAGCTGCCCTCGTCCTTCTTCCTCATGCGGTAGACCAGGAGGAGGATGAGGAAGATGGCAAACAGAAAGCCGATCACGCCACCTGCGATAACAGCTGAGAGAGGCAGAGACAGAGAGGATGTTTGAATCAATGAGACCTTAACTGTGTCCTAAAGAAAGCACACTGGGATGAATTGTGTCTTCTATCTTGTGCAATCAGTTCATTTCAGCCACAGTATCAGCTACTGTTACAACAAATTCCAGTGCTAATGAAACTCTGCAGCAAAGTTCTTGTGGTGAACCCACGTGGAAAGCATCACAGCTCATGTTGAAACAAATGCAGTTACTTCATGTCAGTGGGAAAAGCCTCCATTTGTCTCAAGAGATACAAAAGTCAATCAATCCCTTCAGCTCATTTCACCTCCTCTAAACGTGTCCTGTTGGTGAGTTTAAAAGTTAGTGTTCCATTTAGAGGACATTAAGGCTCTGATCCCTGATTTGTTCGCAGAGCAGCACTGTCCCAAGCGGTGGCTCATTCGACATGGTCTGTATTCCAATCAGTGACTGCTGACTGGGGCTTAAGAGGAAGAAGCTGATGGTATTGGTTCCATTGCTTAACAGTCGGGTAAATAAACCCAATGGGGACAAACAAACAATAACCAGTCCAGCGTGGCTTGAACTAAATCCTATTTCTATTCGCAGAGCTGGCTGAAAAATCTCATCCAAAGACTTAAATATTGGCTACGCAAAACACCCAGACGAAGGTGCTCCAGTTTCTCTGGCTGGATGATTATTAAAAAAAAACTGAGTTTTAAGAATTATTTTGAGAACAAAAGATTAAGGTGACATTGTGATGTGTTATGTTCTTGTCTGACAAATGTTTCACCACTGAGACTCTATACTAAAAATACGAAATAACACAAAGTACTTTAAAGTACTTCTTATCGTCAGTTTGGTGCTAAATATTCATGAGGTAGACCTATCATGGGTACTCCAGCTGAAGTAATGTGCTTCACAAATTTAGAGAGATTCACAATAGACAGATAAAAAAAAAAATCATAGCAGCAGAGGCCAACATATCCTGACTTATGACTCCCTACTCAAAAAACACACTTCCCACAATGCATATCAACAGTGTCTTTTATTAGATCTTTCCACATCTTTTAAATCTGATATCTAGTTTGTAGGGTTTCTCTTACAAATCAGTCTCTCCATGTGAAGATAATAGATAACAGTAAGGGTTAGACTGTAGAACACAATGCAATAAATCCACACGGTGAGTAGTACTCACCATGACCAGTAAAATTAGAGGAGCAAACCTTATATAATTATAATATAATTTGGAAGCACTGGTTTCAAGCGACTTTGTACTCGACAGCGTTTCTTTAATGAGATTTGTCATTTTCTGTGTGAATTCACATCCTTCCTCACGAGTCAAATCACCATCTGTTAGCAAATTAACTTGAGTGATTTCACAGTGTACTGTTGAGATGGATCTTTCGCTTTAGTAAATCACAGCGTGTGTAGGAAGAGACTGGAGAGTCAGCACAACACACCTGGGGGACAGCGAAGGAGCAACAGAACGGAGTTTTGCCAGGCAAAGAACATGATAGAAAAATAGTTGTAGTTGTTCCTAAATTCTTCTACTCTTTATACATACAATAAAACCTGCGCTTCCTCCATCATAGCAAGAGCAGGCAAGCCAAAGCTAGAAGAGGCTTACCAGGTTGTGAGCCATGTTTTCTAGCAAGATACCATCTGTCCTCATCGCTCAGAGTTTATTTTTTACTTTTGGGATTAAAATGTGGATTCATCTTCACTCTGGTTTATCAACCTGTACACAGCAGTGAGCAGAGATGCCGTCTGTGGACACGCAGAGCTCTGTGACACTACATGTTTCTACAGAGACCGGACAAGAAAGGAAACCAAGAACCCAGCTATTGGTTCTACTTTACTATGACCCGGCATGTGTCCCTGATCCAATCCAAACTCTGTTCAGAAAACGGGCATTCTAAAAGCTGTTTATTTGTCATCTTGCAGACACATGAAGGGAAATCTGAATAAACACCTTTGACTTGGACTCTCCTGACTAATGCTCCTAACTCTCCACATGGACTCTCCCTCACAATTATGTCTGTATGAGGTTCTTTATAGCTTCCTAATCTGTTTAAGGTCTCTGCTGGTGCTACAATCTGCCCTCTGCTCCACTTCAGGTTTCCACATGTTGACTGGCCTGATGGCCCCATGGGTAAAGATCGCGGCGCACACCCCGCCTGCTGAGCTGCAAGAAGCAGTAACGCAATGCAGAGCCAATAAATGAAAATTAGATTATGGGCAATTATTTTTATAGAAGTCATATGGGAGATGAAGAATAATGGTTATGATCTGGAAGAAAGGTAAAGAGAACGAGGCGAAGAAGAAGTGAAGAAGAAGAAGAAGAAGAAGAAGAAGAAGAAGAAGAAGAAGAAGAAGAAGAAGAAGAAGAAGAAGAAGAAGAAGAAGAAGAAGAACATGACCTAGATAGATTTTATGAAGCTTATCCAAAGACTTTTTACTGCCAATACTCTTTTTTTCTATCACAACCCAAGAACATTACACAAATGGTGAAAGAAGACTAAAGACAATCAATAGAGAGATGTGAGCAGAGTTCTTGCCTAACTGAGGCTTTCCTGATTTGTCCTTGATGTTGATTCCCTGTGTTGTCACACCAGATGGATATCACAACAAAGTAAAAGTGAGGTGCCAATGAATGTTTGCCTCAGACACGCAGAGAGAGACAGCATCAGAGAGCGCAATGATTCTGAGTCAGATTATTTCATTTCTGCTCTCTTTCATGTATTCAAAGTGAGCAACAACAGCAATGCTGTGAACTCTACAAGGTCCCACAGAGGGACGCACAAGGACTTTATTAAAAGTCATTATTTGTGGATCAGGTGGAAGACATTAAGGAAAATATTTCAGAGATTTACGAGACTTTGTTGTTTGCAACAAATATGCCAACATGTCGTAATGCATACAAATTTAAGATGGCTAACTAAATAAACACAATAAACAATTTATTGTTGAGGCATCCAAATGAAAGGCTGTTTCCATTACAGGCTGCAAAATGAATCAGATCTGAGTTTTGTCTGTGGTGGGAAGGCTGCTGTACCATCCAACTAATGCACAAATATGAAGCATGTACCTCATTTAGAACACAGACTAGAGTCATATTAATAGAGCATGTTTCTGTATAATTTTCACTTTATTATGACACATACCTGCCAACACTTCTGTCCTCTGGAAGAGGTTTTCAGAGCGGACCTCAATGGGTTCCTGGGGTGAGCCGGGGGCACTAGTCGTACTAGTCATCTGGTTCCACTGCATGTCCTCTGTAACTGGCACTGGTGCCTGCATGAGAAGAGGGTAGACAGGAGAGGGAAAAGGAAAAAGGAAGGGAGGGATAAAATAATGAAGGTTCCTTTATTGGCATTGTACAATCTGTACAAAAACTTACTTGTAAAAATTACAATTTGTGGTTTTACAGGGAGTTATGCGCAGCACTATTTCTTGGCCAGGTGCAGTGATTTCCTACAGTGTGAAATATCAGGCACCCGGCAGAGACTTGAGGAAGTAACTGTGTGGCCAAGAAATAGTCCCACAACAAATAAGATATAAACAACCAAAATATAATCTGTTAAATAATGAGATTTAATGGTGCTGATGGGTGATGGGCCAGGCTAGCTGTTTCTCTGTTTCCAGTTAATATTTTAATCAGATTACTGGCAATTTTAGTAAATAAGTGTTTTTCTAAAAATGTTTAATTATTCTTTTCATAAAAACATGAGGATTTCTCTGCTCCATCTGGCAAGAAGGTCTAGTCAGACTAAGAGTCTGGGGACCAAAATGGAACCTGGCTAGTAAATGTGATAGAAGCAGGCCAGAGAAGAAAATGGAACCAATCCAGATTGCCCAAAAAGATTAGTGCGAGGCTCAAAGAACAGTAGGCAATGAAAACAGAGCCTTGTGACCCCAAGGTTTTTTTTGTGAGCCGAGTCCAGGAAAAGTAGCAAAGTATTTGGAATGGATCTGGGCCCATGTATCCAGTAACATCAGAGTAGGGTGCAAAAGACCAAAATGGAACTGACCCAGTGTATTTGGCTAAAGGAGTGGTGACAGAGGCAGAAGGGAAAAAATGGAACCGGGCCAGGTAGGCTTGGCTTAATGGGTCGAGACCTTGACGACTAACACCAAACAGATGTAGTATCGAGTACAGTAAGAGTGCAACACAGAAGTGAGATCCGGGATAGTTCCAGAATATGTGATTATGTCCAAGAGAGATGTAAATCCTCCATACTGACGAGAGAGAGAACTGACGTGAGCACTTGATCTTTATCCTGAAAGCAACTGGCAGCTGCAGATATTACAGAGGATTTGATGACACAGTGGATCAGCCACACAGAGGTACTGTGTCACTCTGTTCAATCAGGAGGGTTATGAATGAGCCGCCATCAGTTAAATAATGTCACAATAAAATATACCTTCTTATGATAAATATGAAACTACATTCAAGAGATGTTTAGCTTAGCTTAGCACACAGACTGTAAGCAGGGGGAAACAGCTAGCCTGCCTCAGTCCAAAGGTAAAGAATCAACCTACCAGCACATTCAAACCTCACTAATTAACACGCTCTATCTTTGCTGGGCACACCGACTTCCCAGAGTCTCTGCTGGACAGAGCCAGGCATGCCATTTCCCCTGTTTTCATCTTTTATGCTGCGCTAAGCTAACCATCTCCTTCATATGGAGCTTCATATTAAACAAAGAAACTTCTGAATAAGTATTCATCTCTTGTCTCTCTTAAAACAGCAAACCTGTCCCATCTATATCGCCGTACAGAAATTCTTGATACTTGTACCAATAAATCGGCCATCTTCACCACCACACCACAGAGTACAGACAGGTTTATTTATCAACTAAAAAATGTCCTGCCCAGGGCATAACAACATTAAGGGAACTTTCTCCACAATGTTTATTCTAGTGGTTTATCCATTATCTGTAACCGCTTCTCCTCATCAGGGTCACGGTGGGTCTGGAGCCTGTCCCAGCTGACTTTGAGTTCGAGAGCTTGCTCCAAAGAAAAATACCTCAAAAATGCAGTATTAGTCGGGCTCCACCTCTTACCTCTGTTCTGAGTGGTTTCCTGGGTGTGCTGTCTCGGGCCCTTTCCCTGACTGTGGCTGTTTCCACCCTGGGGGTGAAATCTTTGGTGGAGTCCTGGGTGGGTTCTGCGGCATTGGGCTCCATATAAACCATACTGACAGTCACTGTTTCCTTCACCGTAATTTCGCCTTCACCTGCGAGAAAGAGAGCGTCAGATAAATAATGTGTCTTTATTAAAGGGCGTGGTGTAGAATGGTATTACAGTAATTACAGTAAAACATCTGTTGTGTATATGTGTAACTATGTACAATGTGTATGTGCATGTTACCAATATTTAATGGCCACAGTCATACAGTTTGTCTTACTTAACTCCACACCGTGAATTTAATTGTAATGTATTATTTACAGGTTGAATCTCCTACAGAATACAGAGTGGCAGAGCAGAGTAATAGGGTGAATATACAATATTGGACGGGCTATTGATCACAGTCCTGTCTCTTTTCACCTAGCGTGACCTTCTCTCACTGCAGTTATATGACTCTCTGAAAAATAAGAGTTACGTTTGACAAAAGGAATGAGTGCTGAAAAGGTGCTTAAAGCAAGTGGAGTGGAGGAGCTAATAAAAAAAAGATGTAAAATTTGCACACTTGCCCACAGCGGTCTGGGTGACAAGGCAATCTCAACTCAAATCGAGTGAGAGGAAGAGAAAGGCAGTGAAAGAAAGACAAAGAGAGGAGGAGAAAGACAGGAGAGCGATAAAGAGAGAGGGAGGAGGGAGTGATGGCACAGCTTTTGTCTGAAAGATGGAAAAACTTAAGTGTTCAGAAAACTCACCTGCAGCAGTCTTAAATAAATGTCATCACTCCTCTGGGTAATTGCTTACTGAGCATGCTAGTGTGTGTGTGTGTGTGTGTGTGTGTGTGTGTGTGTGTGTGTGTGTGTGTGTGTGTGTGTGTGTGTGTGTTACCGGAGCCAGACGCTGAGTTAAAGTCATCATCATCTTCAGGGTAGTAACCTCCTGAGCCTGTGTCATCCAGGTACAAGTCATCAGCCTGAGAGGAAGTCTTGGAGGCTTCTGCTATCTGCAAAACAACAAGATAACAAGGTGACAAGGATTAATGACGGCTTTATCACACATCTCTATTTATAGAAATCCATGTGAATTTTTTTTTTTCTAAACCAGATCACATCCACAAAGTGAAAACCTTTGACTGTTTTCACACGTTCAAGGTTTCCACAAAGCCTACATTCACATTTTTACCACAGACAGCTAAAGATGAATATGAAAGTTTTTATTCCAGCATTTTAATCATTAATCACAACTTTTTTTTTTTTTTTTGCTTTGGGACCAACACTTCTATGTCTATGATTATTTCTCTTGTTGGCAAACATTAAGTCCTCCTGGGTAGCAGTTCTAAGCTTTTATCACTGCTGCTGTCTTCTGTTTTCTGCTGTCATTTAATAGTTTCTGACTCTGTAAAACTACTGTATCTCTGAACTCTCTATTCAACCAAAGCACACAGATTTATGTTATTCTATGTGATTTCCTTTTGATAACTAATGTTACAATTGTATGTCTGTATATGTATCACCAAAGTTAGAATTCAAAAACTCAGGGGATCACTGGGAGTCATTGGGATACATCGTGTAGGGAAGATGAAGTGAATCCATTGTTAGTTGAGACATTTCAAGCTTCATCACCATCTGCACAATAGCTGCTGAGATATTACGCTAAAGACAATGTCATCCTTATGGTGGCGCTAGAAGAAAAGTCACAAGATCACCAAAGGATTTATCCTCTGAGGACCACGAATGACTGCCTAAAAATTCATGGCAATGAATCCAATAACTGATCTGGACCAAAGCTGTGGATGGAGCGACAGATCAACACAGATAAACACACGGCTAAAAACAAGCCCTCATTTTAGGACTTAAATGGAGCTCAGCCGCACAGGTGACTGTCCAATCAGAACACGTTGCCCCTCCCACAGCATCATCGTCGAGACAGCAAGCCTGAGCAGAAGGAATGTTTGTGTTCCGGCTTAATGGAGTGATTGGCTGAAAAAAACAGTTGCAGGTGCAGTGATTTTAATGAGAAGTATGCTGAGAAAATGGAGTTGTTGCTCTAAGTTGGTTGCAGATGTAGATGAATGTTACAGCTGATGTAAGTGTATGTGTGTGTATGTACGGTACACGTAACTATTTATGTGTTTTGTCGATTGTGTGTGACTGGAATAGCTATAAACGCATCCATGGTAACACCCATTCAGCTCTATTCACCAATCTGTGGTCAGCTTCTATACTGATAGTCCTGCTTTAGAAAAAACAGAGTACAAAAGAGAGAGGCCACAATATATCATCCCTGTGTGTTTGTGACTATTGGAGCCATTAAACTGGTTGCTACAGTCCCAGGTCTGCTCTGAGGATGTTGTACTGATAAACCCGGGGCTGAATGAAGTCAGATTGGAGGAAATAATCAATTAGCTTGGCAGGAAATAAGTGCCTTTTGTTAACTGCAAAGAATAGGCATGCTGTGAGAAAGCCAGGAAAATAGGCGAGAGAGGAGAGAAATGATTTGTACTCCTCATTAACGCCTTTTTTAGACATTCTTTGTTTGGGTTTGCAGGGCTACAACTACAATGGTTTTCATGATTAAACAGTCAATGTTTTCTATTTTTTTATTATATAAGTTTGTGTTTTTTATCGTGTTTTATGTATCTAATCTTCAAGTGTGTGTCTTCTGCGCTTCCACTGGCTGCAATTTGCCCAATAAAGTCAAGGTTGAAGTAAAAACGAACCTAATAAAATAATTTTGTCTGACTATCAATCAAAAAAACAAACAAATTCAATTTACAGACATGAAAGCAGCTTGATAAATGAATTCAGTGATGAACTAATTATCCGAGTCATTGCAGATTCATTTTCCGTTTAATTAATAGATGAACCAACAAAGAAGACGGTTTCATTTTCAGTTTCTCCCAGCGTTCTGACGTGTGTTCAGTCGTGCTTTTAAGTCATTGTATATGCATGTGTGTGTTTGTGTGGAGTCATGAAAGAGAGGCTAGGCACTCTCCATAACAAAGCAGGGAATACACACACAGCTTACAACAGCGTGAAAGAGAGAGAGAAAAAAAAAAAGACAGGGGCGAGATGAAACTGAACAATACGTATCTCCATCTCTCGTCTCTCAACCGCCGCTGACTTATGGAAGAAAAGGCCTTTCACCGCAGAGCCGCCTGATCAAAGGGAGAATTTGTTCAAAGCAACTTTATCTTAACCTTTCTTGCCTTCTTCTCCTCCAAACACAACCCCCCTCCAGTGCAACAGTCTGCAAAACCAATTCATGGGAGCATGTGGTTCACAGGTCTTTAATTCATTGGCAATATGAGCACAATGAACCAAAAGGAGAGAGGCCACAGATCAAATGGTGACAAAGGGCACTAATGAGATAGAGGCCACACACGTACGCATGCATGAGTAAACATGTTTTACAAATGTATGCAAGCATTGATTCACTGATTACACACACACACACACACACACACACACACACACACACACACACACACACACACACACTAGAGTGAGAAATTGAGTGTACATAACGTGACATCCCACAGACATGTATGGAAATGTGTGAAGGAATGCATAAAGAGCTTAGATATTAACAATGAAGTTTCCCCTCAGAACTATTAAACATTGATCTCTTCATTTAACACTTTGACCTGACGTGTTAAATGAATAAACAGACCAATAATGATGCTAATTATGCTTTTAGTTTTTTTTTCTTTAACCGAGAAGTTCTTCAGATGCAATATAACAGCTGCAGCATAATCAAGTGATTATCTTCTCAATCAATGGTTGCAAGTAGTGAACAATTTATATTAGAAGCTCCTAAAATCCATTTTAATCCCTAAAATATATGCTTTTGTTCCACCTACAGTTCAAAATCTAAAGATATTTACTTCACAATCACCAAACTAAGAAAAACAGAAAATATTCACATCATAGTGACTTCTGATTCAAAGTCAGTTTGAAACATTTCAAATACAAAATCCATTCAGGTGAATTTATGACACTTAAAGTGAGTTTACGAGGTTTGCAATCAATCTGGTTGATTGACAGAGCACAACTCTGCAGCATCAAACAAAACAGATTGTTGGGCAGCCCGACAGACCGAAGATCAGTGAGAAGTGTTACACATAGAAACAGGGGTACCCCAGGGCTCAGTGCTGGGCCCCCTTTGATATTTACACCACCTCCTTGGGTCCAATTATCTGCTCACATGGCTTTTCCTACCACTGCTATGCAGATGACACTCATCTGTATCTATGATTTCCTCCTGACGACCCCTCGGTCTCTGCATGGGTCTCTGATTGCCTCTCAGATATCTCCACATGGATGAAGTTCCTACCAGATCAGGGGCATCCCTCTCTACCTTTAAAAACCTCATGAAGACCAGCTCTTCAGAAAGGACCTCCTCTCCAACACTAACAACAACTGGACATGATAGATCTACCCCTTTAAGAATTGTCCCAGCACTTACTGCTGCACTAACACTTTCTTATCGCACTGTACCGTGATTGTCCCTCTCTACCTTCAAAAACCTCCTGAAGACCTCCAGCTCTCCAGAGAGGACCTCCTCTCCAATACTACCAACAACTGGACATGATAGATCTACCCCTTTAAGAATTGTCCCAGCACTTACTGCTGCACTAACACTTTCTTATCACACTGTACCGTGATTGTTCCTTTCTCTGTAAGTCGTTCTGGATAAAAGAGTCAGCTAAATGACTAAATGTAAATGTAAAAATATGGAATAATATTTAAGAAATAGTTAGACATTTTTAGAAATATGTTTATTAAATATGAAGGTACAGCTACATGTAGCAGCTGGTTAGTTTAACTTAGCATAAAGACACAAACCACCTCCCAGCAGGTCTAAACCAGAATTAACATGTAATTCATATGTGTGTAAAAATGTGTCGGGCTAGCCGTTTCCATATGTTTTCAGTCTTTGTGCTAAGCTATGCTAAGCTAATTGGCTCCTTCTATTCCCGTCAAGACATGAGAGTGACATGGATGTTCTCGTCTACCTCTTGGCAAGTATTGACAACTGAGCCAAATCCAGGGACGTGATGTGTCCTTCAGATGAGCTCTGGTATACATGAGTGCACAGAGCTGTTTATTTCAGACTCCTCTGTAATCTTCATGTTTGAGCAATTTGAACAAAGTGTTCATGGATTAGAGGTCCAGCTGAACACGCGACACCCCAACACCCAATCAGGACGGATCTGAGAGGAGAACATGGTGTGTTTGAAGTTGATAAACTTCACTGACTCACAGCGAACACGTGTACACAATATAAACCTGATAAAGCTGACTTTCTCTATCACTAACACACATGCTGGTCCACGGCGGCTCTGATAAACTTTGCTCTCTTTATCACTCCACTGACATTTACAGGTAGTTTCTGCTTTCTGCTCTTATCACAGAGCCAGAGCTGAACCAGACATCAATCCACCAACAAGCAAGGCAGACTGGATGCTGAAAACCAGTTAGATGCACCAGATTCAGCCTCGCGGATGTCCCACTGTTTATAAGACTGCTTCGCTGTGGCAGTGGAGATTATTTGAAAAAAAAGTCCTGTAGAATTATTTGTGGAACAGAGTCAAAATGGGAAATGGATCAAGCTGGAAATATCTAATTGATCAACTTATCATTTTATTTTGGCGATGAATGGTCGGTCTCCCATGATGGAGAACTATTTCTGAATCACATCTATTATACAGTACAGGTTTACTGACTCATCACTGCTTAGAGATCAAAATGATCTTACACTGTCTATTCTCAAAATTTTAAGACCTGCAGTGATTTCATATTGAATCTTAAGAAGTAAGCCAGCAGTTACTCTAATGTAATCATGAGTTGCTGTATTGATAGTAAGCCTAACCATTGTTGGGAAGCGGAGTCTGTATGGAAAGTATGTCATAATCATATCATTAAATGCTCTACTTTATGATCCATCTGTCACTTTATTAGTGAAACAGAATCAATCAATAATCCACGCTATCTGTTAATAACTTATTATATTTAGCGCCTGTTTAATTTTCACTGGTGTCTGCCTCTGTGCTAAATCATTTATTAATACCAACACTCATAAGACTTCACTATCATGACTGTTCTCAGACGCTCTTCACAAATGAGGCTCAACCTTCCACGATAGTCCTGCTTCATCAAGTGTCATTCTCCGAGCTCAGCCCGCACACCTCGCAGTGGGCTATAAGAAGACGCCTCAGAGAGAGGAGGGAGGAGACCAACATGCCCTGAGTCACAGTCTGTGTAGTACAGTGTGCACAAAGAGTCATGTCATCTCTGTGTGCAGCAACACAGACAGAAAATAAGTAAGAAACAAGTCCATACACACAGAGCACACCCCTTAAAAACTTTTTTATAGTAGACCTATCATTTGTCTGGGTTCCCTTTTATTATTTTTTTATTGCACACTCTGTCGTTTTGTCAGCTCTTATGTTTTGGATTGTTTTTGTTGTGTTCATCTTGTTCTGTGAAGTTTAACCAGCTCAACGTTTGCCACAACACAATGCAGCGTCATCCATCACGATCAAGACCAGACAAGATCGCTCTGTCATGAGAACGCCACATTTCTACTGTTTACCCAACAATCATTACAACACAACATAAAATGATTGTCTTTTATAACTTTCCAGAGTTTTAAAGTCCTATTTAATAACTGTACAGTGGTTAAGTGTCTGGATGATCTACTAATCAACTGGGCTCAGCTTCAGTGTCCACTGAAACAGTCACATCAGTCATCTTTTCAAACTTAAAGTGAGACGTCATAACATTTGAGAGAAACAGCTCACTCTTTCTTCCAGATAAAGTCATTTACAAGAAGTGAATCAAACCTGTCTTCAGTTCAATACTCTTTGTTGGTTTTGCTGCTACAGCCTTACTTTGTCTGCTAAGTCATTTCTGCACTATGTCTGAAGATGCTCTTAGTTCAGTCTGCGGGGTGTGGCAGTGAGCCTGTGGTATGTTTGTACTGTTGCATGTGTTGTTGCTAGGCTACGTCACATACAGCTGTTGTCTCATAGGCTGCTCTTTGAATTGTCAGTGGTACCTCAAAGTTGAAATGAACTGAATTTTAGCTGCAGTTCTCAGTGACACTTTAAGAGGTGTAGTACACCAGGGGCAGTGCTTCACCTAGTTAGATGCTGCCAGCACAGTGATTTTACTACTGATCACATGTGGAGGCCTTTGTCATTTACTAATATATGTTTATTCCTTGTAGTCACAGAGGCATTGAATATAAGAAATCTGACCCTTTACATAATCAAAAAAATATTCATGAGAGCAAACTTTAGAGCACTCAGCTCTTAGACTTTACATTTTTCCTCTGGTCACCATGTGCCTTGGCATGGCCTTGTTAGAGCTATCTGACTCTTTTCACCATCGGGGTGAATAACAGGTAAAACCTTCCCATGCTCAGTCACATTCAAGGGCACATATGGATATTTGCACAAACACACAAAGGCAGCCTAATTTGGCCATCTTAACAAGCAGATCCTACATGGTCTGACCAAGCTGAGAGGCAGCTAGAGAGAGAGAGATAGAGGGAGCAACACGGAGGGAGCGAGTGAAAGCGAAAGAAGGAGGGCGAGATGCCATAATGAGCTAGTAGCCTATACTTTCCTTTTATTATCTTTGAGAAGAGCTGCCGTCGCTGGCATCTCTGCCTGCTAATGAACTAATAAGCCAGCGGGAGGGCAGCTTCCACACTCTGTCTGTTTGTGTTTCCCTGTCAGTCCGTCTGTTTGACCTGTGGACCCAGAGACTGGACAAAACATACATGACAGAAAAGGAGGGATTGAGGAGAGCAGAGTGTGAGAGCTGTAGGTAGACAAAAAGAGGGAGAGGAGGGAAAGAGGGGCAGACAATCCTGTAGCCTGGAGGATGCTCTGCTAAAAACCTGTCAGGATCACCATGTCCGTGCCTAGCAACGCTTGAAAGGCACCGGGTGTGTATGTGCTTACAGTGTGTGTGTGTGCATGTGTGTCCGTGTAATATTTGCATCTCTCCCTTCTTTCTATAAGAGATGTATGCGGGGTGAAGATATATTGGAGGAAAATGGAGTCATCTGAACGAACCCAGCAGGCTCCTGACTTCCTACTGTTGACACACTGCTCTCACTTCTAACACAACAAATATTAGCTCAGCTCAAGTCAGACCAGGGGAAATGTTCCTCAGAGGAATGCAGACACACACACACACACACACACACACACACACACACACACACGAACATCTGTGTGTCCATGAAAAGAACCCATGGGACACACACGTGTGCCAACACACAAACCCTTATCCAGCTCTCACATCTCGGAGGCGTGAGACGAATACGCAGACGTGCATCATAACGCAGACGCAGGAGTGAGAGACGGGGAAAACAAAGTGCACGGGAGGCCAGCAGACAGACGGACAGTGCCCGTGATCCTCCTTCACTCGTCTGCTGCTGTCTCTGCTTATTAACTACTTCCTTGAATCTACCTCAGAGTTATAAGGAGCTTAGACAACACTACAAAGCAACACATCCTCTGAATGGCTTACTGTAGAGACTACAAGGCATCAATAACAATATCTCTGCATCTACAGTAAATGCACTGACACCAGAAACTGACCTGGCCAGGTGGTATTAATATAACAGACAAATTTTCATTTTCAAACATCCTCTGGGTCCATTTAAAATAAATACTTTGACATGTTAGGTTATACACCTGTTTGGTTTATTGTCAAGAGTTAAACGAGAATGTCGATACCACACCACCTCAAAATTTGTCCATGAAGCTACAGCATCTGAAAACTGGTGGAGACAGCTGGCCTGGCTCTGTCTAAATGTAGCAGCACTATATTATATGTCCCCTTTTTCAGCATTAATAAGCAGCACAGAAACAATTAATAAATACTAACAGTTGACAAACACATTAATACACACAGCTAGCCTACATTACAGTGTTATAAACCTATTATTAATGTTCACAGGAGGTTATGTGCCAGACTTTTCTATCACTCTCAACTGAATCATCGTATCTAATATTCATAATCAACACAAACTTTAAGACCATGTTCACTGCAGTCCTGACACACTGCAGGCTCTTCATATGCATACTGTGATCGCCTTAGTCTGTGCACTGCATTGTCTGCTTTGTTCAGTCGTGTGAAAGAAATCAGTTCTCATTATCACAAGCAGACAAACAAATATCTGCATCTAAAGAGAACTCAATAATCTGTGAGAGGGAGGGGAGGGGATGAGAGAGGCAGAGAAAGAGCCTGTTAATCCCTAATTAACAAAGTAAAGGTGGCAGATTGGCCTGCTGGCTTTCACTTTATCTGTTCTACTTGGCCTGCCACAGATCCATACACAAGGTCAATACAGCAACACAGTCTGGTAGGTAGCAACTGTGCTCTGCAATGTTTCGCTCTGCTGTCAACAAACCAAACTCTTTTCCACAAGCCCACTCCCTTCTTCCTCCCGCTGCCTCCTCCACAGCCTGGACTTCATCACTGCAGGACAGAAGGGGGTCCTCCTACCCCAAACTGGGTAGAGTGGACCGAGCTGATTCTAAATGTATTTTTCCACAGTGATCCCATATATGTTTAACAGATCATATAGGCTGATATTTTGCCACCATCTTTGATTATTCCAACTTAGTTTACATTTTTAATTAAAATGCCATTTTATCCTTCTCTTTCACACACACACACACACACACACACACACACACACACACACACACACACACACACACACACACACACACACACACACACACACCCTTCAAAATAAGAGCCCATTAAAAAGGCAATGATGACACAGCTTGTTGTATTAATACTGGATTTGGTGAGCAGTGTCAATAATAACACTGGGGAACTGTTAAGTTAGGTTTGACAGATGTTTTTAACTCATTTTTGGGTGCGGAATCCAAAACTGATCTCAGTTTTTCTCTATTACGTCAAGTTTTTTAACTATAGGATCCCCGGTTTCTTAAAAAATATGAAAAATACTGTGGTTAACAGATATGTGCTTGTTTTCACTAAAGAAAAGTTAAAGTCTGTGCTATGATCTTTTTGCTCTCATAAAACCATGGGGATACCAAATGCCAACTTTTCACGTGATCCGTAAACTCTGGACACACTGCTTGCACACTTTGTAAGGAGCCCATGGCTTGTCTTGATAACCAAGTTTTACTTAATAAAATATGCAAAATATGCTTGTTTGACAAATGCACTGATGTTTGCTTTCCTCTGACTTGGAATGGTGAAACTAGCACAAATATAGCAAAAGGAGTCAGGGTTGTTTAGGCATTTACGCTGAGAAGTAGCAGGAGCAGACATGATGTGGAACAAAGGAAATATATACCTATGGAAATCAAACACTAAGATGGAATAGTTACAAGCTTGAAAACTACAAAAACAGCATCAAACCAAATAGAACTTACAAGGTATGCCCATGGTTACAAGGTTAAGAGGAAAGCCAGCACAAATCCTCTTCATTCTACTATGCTAGCTTTCTGTTTGCAGATATTGATAGTACTGACCTATTGGGAGCTGCACACACCTCTCACCGCACTGACTCAATCCAAGTCCAATCGTAATCAGCTTACAAGTGTTACTACAGCTAATCAGTGGAACTTTGCTTATCTGGAGGGTAAACTGAGGAGAAAAAACTTGACGTGCTAGAAAAGAACTGACTTAAATTTTAGAATCAGCATGCCACTTTTAGTTTTAATCAGCATAAAAATCTAATTCAGCAGAATTTTTTTTTTCATATTGTTCCCCAGTGTAATGTATGGGGGAGACGGGGCCAGAGTCAGGCACACTCAAAATTTCTTTTTAAATTTTTCTAGTTAAGCATATAATTTAGCAGCTTGCAGAGCAGAATTTTAAGCTTTCTGATTGGATGTTTCTTGTTGAACTGCACCATGGGAAGTGTATTTCTGATTGTCCATTTTGTATGTACACAGGATAGTATCGTTTGTTGTCAGTGAGACAGTTATGCAGCAGTTCAGCTTTTATTATGGTGATTTAAATGGGAGAGTTTCATTTGTACTTTAAAGATTATGAAGAAAACATATCGTGTTTAATAAAAAACAATACAAGACTGGACCTAAATGTGAAGAAAGAAGTCAACTACAACTTCCTTCCTTATCTAGTCCCACAAAATAATTAAATCTTTTTATAAAACTACAGTTTAACTGTTAATTTGAGACGTTTGATGCTAACCAAGCTAGCTCTTATACTTGCAGTTTGTGGCTAATGTGTTGCAAATACTGTTAGGCTAACTGTACTACTATGTATTTTCCAAATCCTTCCAGCAGAACCTTCATGGAGCTGCCTGTAACCTTTATTATAATGGAAGAGTGTGTAGCTCGCTGCTTAGCTAGCACCTATACTTGTATGGAGGGCAGAAGAAAAAGCATCAATTTAGGTGTAAAAACTCTGCGTGCCTAACACTAAGTAAAGCTGAAACTAAAGAGTACGCTCTGTAGACACATGATAACACATTCAGCTGTTAAAGTGAATTACATTTCTGAACCTTAATGTAAAATAAATAGAAGAACAAAGTGTTCTGACGGAGGCTGCGGCTGTGATTTTGCACCTCTGGCTGGTTTCTTAACCATCATGATACCCCGTCTGAGGCTCATTACGCTGACATTTAGAGGGATCTAGCACATTTTCTCAGGAAGGATTCGAAATAACCATCCTGCAGTTTTTTGGGTTTTTTTCCATTTTGTGAAAATCTTCAAATGAGATTTAAAAATAGTCAAAACAGAACTTCCTAGAACCTTCTCACTTTGTAACTTTGCTGTGACTGTGAACAGGAAGCAGAGGAAAGGGAACAAGAGCCTCCCTGATGCTCAGAGAGGTGGACAGTAGGAGAGGAGTGACAGGAGAAGACCAGTCCGGGAGAGTATGATGGCTATATAGGGCGGCAAATTGGCTTCCCTGAATTCAGGCCATCAACGGCGCAGACAGCTGCTGCCTTCGTGGAAGAAGTTCGAATAACAGCTGGATCTGTGATGGTGGTGTTATTAGAGACAGAGAGAAACAGGACAAACGAGGAGTTGGCGACACCCAAACATTAAATCTGTCCCCATGACCAAAACCTGCTGGTAAAGTGAGCAAAGTGGCAGTAAGATAGACAGACAAAAGGTCAGTGTGAGTCAGATGTGTGGGTGGTGAGATTTGTTTGGAAAATGTAAAAAGAGGAAGTAACAACCACCTACAGGACTGTGAGAGGATGTCCAAACTGTAACTCTTACAGGCCAAAAAAGGTTAGTGTGTGTGAGTGTGTGTGTGTGTGTGAGAGAGAGTGTGTGTGTGTGTGTGTGTGTGTGTCTGTCTGTCTTTGTGCTCTTTGAACCCACTCTAACTTTTATTGCCCTCCCAGGGATCATAATAAGGAACTAATTGATAGTCTTTGAGCCGCGGGCTGAGGAGAGGGGGAGTTCCTGCAGGAAGTCAACACAAATCAAACTCTCTCTGAGCCCTTAAGGTCTGGAGCTACTCCAGCTGAGATGTGGTAGGTAACAGTCGCTGTGTGCATGAGCATGTGTGTGCATGTGTGTGTGTGTGTGTGTGTGTGTGTGTGTGTGTGTATGTGTGGGAGAGCAGACAGACAGAGAGCAGAGAGAGGAAATACAAAAGAGTGCGACTGAGATAAAGAGAGCACGGTAGTCTGGAGTTGACATTTACTGTCAGCTTGTCTGCTTGTTTTTGCTTCTGACCTAATATCTGAATAAAGTTCAAAGAGTGCATTTCAGCTATACAAGACAGAAGAGAAGCCCACATGCGACCTATCTTACATGTAAACTTTAAATAGCTTGCAGTAAATTCCAAACAAAATCTAAGAAAATGTGACTTTGTGACAACATGACGTCTCTAATAAACACTGATTTCATTCAGAGGCTCAACACTCCATAAAATCCTATGGAAATTTCATACCACCCCCTCTCCCGGCTCCTAAAGGATTAGATCACGTTGCCTCGGTAGGTGAAAGGCCCCCCTTCAACAACCTGAGCACAAGCTGAGCATGTGGGTGCACTGGGCTCAGATTCATATCGTCTCCTATTCCAAAACAAACGGCCGTCTGACACAGAAAGGCATACGCCACATTCCACAGGGCTCAAGCCCCTTCATAAGGGCGGGGGGGCCAAGGTGTCTGCAACACACTCTGCTGTTTGCAATTTTTTAAAATCTATCTACTCAACAGATTTCATGAAAGGAGCAAAACAAAAATGAACTGACTAACCTGATAATGTTACCCAAAAACCTTTATCACAATCAGCATGGGCCTTGTAGTTTATTTTGAGTCAGTCCCACATATACAGTATCCTATCAAACCATCCTGCCACCAAAAATACTTATGAGCACGCCAAATGTGTATTTATCTGCTTCTGAGGACGATCACCAACAAAAACACTGTTTAGTCCCGTGTTTGCTAAAAACTACAGGACAGTTTAAGGAAAGAAAAAGTATACTTAAAGCATACTTTATGTTCTTTGAGCAGTTTTAAAAGGTTTATGTCTCGAGTCTAAATTAATGGACCACAAAGAGAAGTCAGAAAACAAAGAAAGTCACAAACTCTCAGTAAAAGATCAACAGATTAACTTCTTGTTCTCAAACACAGTCTGAAACAGAGTGCTGCTCCAATAATAACTTGTGTTATTTTTTAGTCCTGGTCTGGTCTGCCAGCTCCTGAGTAAAAACATGTGACTCTTCAATGGCTTGATGTTTGAATGTCTCCACCAGCTACTACGCTACTTGGACTCCCGACTGTTTTGCAGGTGGTGTACGGTCAGAATGCATGCTGGAAGCTGTGGTTTGACATCCGGATCATTGCCATAATTACATAGGATATATATAGATACAATATGATATATTGAGAATTCAAAGCCACAATGCTTCTCTTTTTAGATTTTATAAATATCAAGATGCGAGGCCGACAAGACTTTGACATGGATGTGAGAATGTTGCTGAAAAGATGAGCAACTCTTTTGTTCCCTTGGCCCTGCCCTGCACACTATTGTTAAAAGGATGAGACCGTTCTTTTACGGGTGCATTAGCACAACTTTATGTCCCCATAAAGATTTATAGAAACGGTCTAAGACTGCAGCACCAGCAGACGTTTCTGTGAGTGTTGCTGCTCAGTGGACATCCAGGCCTCTTACTGCTGAGCAAATAACACTGACTTTCTGAAATATGTGACAGATCAGCCACCTCTACACCACAACATGAGTATTTTCTGCCCACAGAGGCAGAGAGAGAGCATCATGACACAAACCTGGTGGTTGTTGGGGGGGTTTTGATTGACAGACAGGGTAGGAACTAGAATGATGAACTTTCTGAGTCATTTCATACCATACAAACAGTGCACACAGGGAGAAAGTGTAACCCGGCCTACGATAACGTGTTGCTTTTGAACCAGCACCACATGCTCCTCTGTTTTTCCCTTCCCACAGACGAGCGAGACACAACATGGAGTGGCTATGATTTCCTCCCTTGCAGTATTGCTTCCCGACAGGAAGAAAGTCAATTTCATGGTTTCCAAGAAAAACAGACACACGCTGACAGACCGCTGACGGGCAAGAGTGAACAATGATGGCTGTCTCACTCACACCCGCACCTGTCGGAGGCTAATGAAGGTTACAATTAAATATGCAAGCACCGACAAAGCTAAAACGACGTGAATAAACAACATTTTAAGTGTATCTGTGCATCAGTATAAGAATACGGATTTTCTCACATGCTGCAGCTGATTTACTTCATCTCAGACCACTAAATATTTCACCGCTCTAATTAAAGGATCCTGTCAAGTGGCTCTCGAGAGGCCCTGATCAGATTTAATGTAAAGTTAATGTAAACCTTCTCACTGTGAAACGTCTCCCTCAGTGCTGCCAGAACTCATAAAGACGGGAACAATGTGGAGCTCATGTGGCTTCAACATGGCCCTATTTAGAGAATACCTCAGTGCTGTGGTATCCAGCTTCATGGACCGTAACTGGCTTTCTTTCAGCCTTTTGCACAAGAAGAAGCTTTGCAGATTCCCAGGCCTAAAGAGCTCTGCTGCTCCCCTTCTCCTCCCTCCCTGTACGCCTCCCCGCTTGCACCCGTCCACCGGTTGGGAATTGAGAAAAATTCCTCAGCTCCGTTAAACGGCTTCTGATACACTCGGGAAAGGCTAGATTCTTTGTCAGCTGTGAAACTCTAGACACTGGGAAAAGGGCTTCACCTTCCAGTCATCTCTGGTGCTGAGGAGGGGGGAAACAGAAAGATTTGCTGCAGCACGACAGCTTTCTTCCCTCCAGACAGGAGAGAAATATGAAGCTTAAGAGAAAAGCTGAGTGGTGTAGAGAAGAGCAAACACAGTGAGAGAGATTTAAGTGCATTATATAAAACAGGTTTCATATTCTGTATCTCAAAGTCTCAAATAACCCGAAAGCACTAAGGCGCAGCATGGGAACAATCTGGAGTTTCTCCATTTAGCTGGAAGTGATAGCACAGCCTATATCATGAATACCACATATCAGAGGCTTGAACCACTCACAGGGACTCAAAATGGAGTCGAGAAAAGTACACACAAATGTGAGCAGCTGTATGAATGATAGGCAGCGTTTGTTTAACAAGAGCTGATGAATGGAAGGAAGTTTTGCAAACAGTTCAGCCCTCTTCCGGAAGAGAAGATCCCCAAACTGCCTAATCAATGATTAATCCCAAACTTCCCCAACCTCTATCAACACCGTGCACATGTCTCATTATCCTGACACCTGAATAAAGTTGCTTATTTACAATATTTACACTTCTAACAGTTTCATTCTCATCCATCTGGAGTCACAGCCGCCTGCTGACTGCAAGAGTTCACTCTCTTTTTTGGTCTCCACCAGCTCCACAGAGAAATATCTGGCTAAATGCTGCACTATATTCACCACCTACGTGGTAACTGTGTCAGTGTGCTGTTTGGTGCTCTAAACTGACGCTGTGCGAGCGCTGAGAGGTATTTCAAACAGTGTAACAGGTTATAATCCTCTGTAATCTCTGACACTTTTTACACTGATTTTTTACACTGATACATTGATTTCACATCAAACTAAAGTTTAGACCAGGTAACGTTTCCATGACATGCTACTCAACACTAGTCTGTGTTCATCTCCAGACTAGATTACTGTACCGTCCTCCTGAAGGGTCTCCCAGCCTCCACAGTGAAACCTCTTCAGATGATCCAGAACCCGGCGGTTCACCTGGTCTACGACCAACCCAAAAGGTCACATGTTACCTCGCTGCTCATTGAGCTCCACTGGCTACCTGTAGCAGCCCGCATTAACTAATGCTGACTACAAAGTAGTCTCCAGGTCTTCAACGTCATATGTTACCTCCTCCAATGAGCGACGCCTGGCTCTGCCACCTGTAAGCTCAGGACAGTCCAAGCTGTTCTCATCTGTTGTCCCCATTGGTGGAACGTCCTAACAGATCAGGGGTGTCTCTCTCTCTGTCCCTTCAAACACCTCCTTAGCTCTTCAGAGAGGACCTCCTCTCTAACACTACCAACAACTGGACATGATAAATCTACCCATCTCTACAACTGGAAAATGATTCTATGTGAGCAGTACTTATTGCTGCACTAACATGTCACACTGCACCTTCATTGTTTCCTTTTTTGTAAGTCACTTTGGATTATTACTTAGATATTGTTACTATATTTTATTTTCCCAAAATAGCTTTTATGGCCATCAAGGACTTTGGGGAGTGCATGTGTTTGTGTTAGTCTCACAGTCATTCTTCAAAGCAGCTGACAGGCTGAGGATGAAGAGAAGCAAGCCGACAACAGACAGGGCGGTCTTTTAAAAGTCTCGGGTAAAGACGAATCCAGCTGACACAGACACTCTTTTTTTTTTTCATTTCACATCGCCACTTTGTTCCTTTAATTAACAGCCACCGCTGACCCGCATGGCAACCTTTAGCTGGACTAAAGAGCTCCTCTCTTTCTTTTTTCGCTCCTGTTCCGTCAAATCATGTCTGAAAATGACTAAGCCTGCAGTGGCCACTTAACCCTGGGAGAACATTAGCATCGTAACAAAAGCATATTCTCTCAAAAAGGTCTCAGTGACCCTCCTTCATTCACTCACTTTCTAAATATAACATGGGAAAACTAATCAGGCATCCAGCCCTCTATCCGTGTAACGCTCGTTTCTCTCTTCAGCCCTGAAACAGCAGATTTTCAGCCGTTCACCTGCATCACATTAATACTCACTTAGCTTAACTTTTAGCCCACAGGTGCTCACTATACGAGACCCCGGCCTTTCGTCTGTGCAGGAGCAGGAAATTAATAGTTATGCCGTTAACATAGCAGGTATTCTCAAAGGAGCTGCAGTGTGCATTAGAGAAAGGAGAGTATAGAGCTGTTGCTGCCTGTAAGAGACTTCTCATCTTTCAGGCCTGCTATGTAATACTCAGTTCAGTGGGCAGGAATGTGTGCATATACATCAACCTCTATTTAAATGCATGTGTGACTGTTATCTGCCTCTCTGTGCCAACAGGCTTCCTGCTCCCTTGATGCGAGCGTATACAGGGTTCGGTTGAGTAGCATGTGGCCCAGAACTAAAGCGCTGCTGTGTTCAGCTGCTGACAGCAGCCGACAGACAGGCAAGGCAGAGTCTCCTGGTTTTAAAGCTGGGAAGGAGGGATACTTACAGAGGATGCCAAGACCATCTGTAAGGGAGTGCAGGAGAGAAAACAGCTCTCTCTTTATCTCACGTCCTTGGACCGGCCTGCTAAGAGGGGGAGGATGGATGGAAAATCTTTATTTGTGGAGGCTCAGAATCAAGCTTATGGTCCTGTATTCTTTATATATGATCAGAATAATGTTATATGCATGTGGCATCTTCTTAAGAGTTATTTATATTGCTGCTTTTCTTTGTTTTACATCATCGGTTATCACACTGGGCTCTGGAAAGTTGTGATGGAAACTTTGATGAAACCATTCATCAATAAACAATCGACAGATTAACCAATAATGAAATCAGATCATGAATAATATTAGCACAGTTCAAGTGGATTTTTTTAATAAGCTTGCTGACTTTTGCTTGCATAAAAATATTTCTCCTGCAGAGACCGGGATATATTTAAACAAAGTTGAGCAACCTTTTATTTGAATAGTCCGCCTACAGATCTGCTTTGTCTGTCGAGCTTTAACACATTACGAGAGCGTACGTGACGATTCATGAATACACTGTAACCAACATGTTCGCTCTGCCTGAACCCCATCAAACGTGAACCACAGCAGTGGAACGTCGCAAACAGATGCTGAATCTCAAGTAATAAACCTGAAATGTTACACATTCTATAAACTATAATCTGTAGGCAGACTACCCAAATGAAATGTTAGTTGATAAGTTGAGAAGTAAATGTGCTAACCTGGGTAGATAAATAAATCAAACCAAATTCTCACAGCTTTCTTCAAAATGAAATGTGTGTAAAACACACACACAAGCGTCTCCTCCTGATGAGGAAGTCTCCAGTTACGGACGCTTGTGTCCTCTGACCCACAGCGGTGACATGGATGCTTCACTGGCAAACATATCTGCACTTCTTGGCATTTGACTTTGATATCTGACCACTTCCTCTTCATCTGTGGAAATGATGAGCTCTCCGAGCCAGAAGCATTAACTGCTGCTGCTGTGACGTGCTGCCAACATGAACCATGGACTCCAAATGTAATGCATCCCGCCTCCAGCTTTATTTCAAACTTCTCTTTGGGACTCGTGGTCTGACTTTGCCACATCGCCAACAAACAACTGTGTGACTGTGTGATTCATATCATATCCATAGAAATATTTTAAAGTGGCTATTTGATTCAACTCTCTGTTATCTGCAGGAGGTAAAAAAAAAAAAAAAAAAAACTCAGCATATCACATTGATTATCAGATTAATTATTGTCATGATATTTGATTACAGTATGAAGCATATCCCTACATAAATATAGCCTCCGTTATTCAACAATAATTGGCTCCTGGCTGAGATCTGTTTGTTATATAAGCCTCAGCTCGTCATATACATAGATAGACATATATATATATATATATATATATAAATATACACATGAGCACGTTAACACATAAGGCTGCCACACGTTTGTGAACACACAAACTATACAGTTTTACTGTTGCTTTGACCTCTTCATACAGTGTGTACATATACAGTCCTCTGTCTCACACACTCACACACACACACACACACACACACACACACACACACACACACACACACACACACACACACACACCTCCATCAGGTCGTCAGGGTGTCAGTCAGTGCTCTGGAAAGAGATCAATGCAGTCTTTCAAGCCTCAGCAGGCCTGCAACATCAACCGCTCCTGCACTAACAAAAGGTGCTGCTGCTGCTGGACCAGCCAACTGAAATGAATGTTTGTGTGCACATGCTAATTTAGTAGTACGTGTGTGTGTGTGTTTTATATGTAGTAGTAAGATTACCACACACACACACACACACACACACACAAATGATACATAATATATTAGTATCGTAATCACCTGAAAGGCACACGGGGTCAGACAGAGCTCTGTGTTCTCCACCACTGACTGCACTTTGTCAACAAAGCATGCACACACACACACACACACACACACACACACACACACACACACACACACACACACACACACACACACACACACAACTGGAATGTGTTGTTGTTTGAAACCTATCACTATAATTAGGCTTTGCTTATGTGTGTGCATTTGTTCCATGAGGCGTGTGCATGCTTTGTACTTGCACTCTTTGTTCTTGAACTCAGCAGTTGTTCGAGTGTTGCCAAATGTTGCTCATGTAAATGACATGCTGAGGACGGCGTACACCCAGCGTTCTTTGACTTGAATCGGCTGCAGTGCTGCTTCAGACGCTCTGTCCTCGCTCTCCTATTAGCTGTACCACCTCCGGCATGCACATAATGTAACATAAAGGGGGGGACTGTTAAGTGTTTTCAACTCTGTGCCCTTAATCTTTGAAACAATGGCATGTGCATAGTTTCTGGCTCAAGAGGGGCTGAATGGCATTAATCACAGATCATGTGCTCCAGACTAAAAGCTAAGCTAATCAACTTGTCTTATAACAATCAAGGTGCAGGGTCAATTCACTCTAAGTGAGTCAAATGAGAGGACGTAAATTAAAATCAATCTGTAGTATAAGAGGCACAGAGAGGGAACAAAGATAATCAGCTATATAAACTGCTTCTTTGTGGAGCAGCTGGATTGTTAGCGGTCTCTGCTGCCGGCTACACAGTCCACGAGTGCTCCATGTCACAGGACACGTCTGTCACACCTCACACAGTCTGGTTCTCTCTGTCACTTTGTCAATGGAAGGGCATGGTTTCCATCAACTCTGCCTTTTAAGAGCCTGTGTGTGTTATAAAAATTCCCAGAAAGGTGTGTGTGTGTGTGTGTGTGTGTGTGCACGACTGCATGTTGCATTGTACATGCTCAAGAAAGTGTGTGTGCATGAATGCACAAGTATGGAACCATTTTTTAAAAGTTTAATATAGTCCTGCTTCTTTGTTTCCCCATCTGAGCGTCTCTCGGTGTGTACTGTACATGCGTCTCTAAGCGATCTGTTGCTGAGAAAAGAAGTGGAAAAAGTCTGAGCTTTTCATTGCCAGATCATTAACACCACTACATGAAAGCTCTCTGGAGGACTGGAGGGGTCAAAGTTTGCCCCATGTCTTCCTCACCACATAAAACACAACAGATAAAAGGATGGACTGGAGCAGGAGGAGGTACGGTGGCCCTTAAAGCTCAACATAGTAATACAACATTAGGACACAGACTCAGAAGAATACACAAGCAAATACATGAGGCACCATCACTCTGACAACACACATGCTTGGCTTGGACTTTGCATGGCTCTGGTGTAGATGGCGTGCTTCCCTGTTGGCTTCCCTGTTGAATCCTCTGTTATTGCTTAAATATATTCAAAAGCCAAAAAAAAAAAAGCATTGAATAATGCCAATGCATCAATTTTTAAAGCTGCAACAAAAATCAAAATCAATGATCAAAAACCATAAACCTCAGTGTGCACCCAGACAACCAGTGAAAAGACTCCAACAAGAACATTTAAACTACCGAATGCCTTGTCCCCATGACGGGAACTGAACTGTGTTGTACCTCACACACATTGAGTATTTCTATATTTGGCCTCTTTTCTCACATCTCTGTGTTTTATAAGTGCACTGAGCTCTGTCGGCGATCATAACAAAGACAAACCGAGAGTCCGAAGTCATCTCGCTTAACCAAATATCTGAAATCAAGTACGACATATTTTCATGCCCGTTAATACATATGGCCATTTATGCACTTATCAGCGTGCAGGAAAAAAAAGATGATGTGCCACATTCCTCCATCCAGGAGGCCAATCTCTCACTGCTGCCAGTTCTGACAAATAGGCCTTTATCAGCTGAGATGAAAGCCAGAGGGGAGAGCGAGAGAGAGAAGCAGATGGGGCAGAGGCATGCGAGGAGGAGGAGGAGGGGGAAGGAGGGAGGAGAGCGATTTTGCCGCTTTGTTGGCTGATCTGGTTCAATCCTTGTGGCGCAGCGATTCAATTCCCATCCAGGCCTTTTCCTTAAGAGGATTTGGACTCAAGGGAGTGTGAGGGGCATGTAGCCATGATGGAGTGATGGGAGTGATGGAGGAGAAAAAGTGTAGGAAGAAAGAAAAATAAATAAATAAGGACCAGGATGTTGTTTAAAAAAAAAAAGAAAAGTGAAGGTCAGGGATAAATCCTCCTCTGAGTCGAGGCAAACGTGCAGGGATAATGTGTTGGCTTTTTAAAAGAGGCAGAGACGGTGAGAAAGATTAATGAAAGAAGTCAGAGGAATTATGACTGAGATAAACAGAAGGAAGGATGGGAGGACGGGAGAGGATGGGCAGGTGGTGATCTCTGATCCCATCATCCTCAGGCCTAATCTGGAGCGTGTTTGGATGTTCGGTGGCGTTCATGTGTGTTTTTGTTGTTAGCATGACTCAACAGATCCACGAGGGGAAATGAGTGTGTTAAATATCACGTCCATATTTGAATCACATTGTGTAGCAGACAATGAATGGGCACATAACACAATTAGAAGAGTCTAGAGATAAAAAGCACAAAAACTGGACAGGAAAATGAATGACAGGCCAGCGTGATGTCACTATGTCACTGCAGATATTCAGGGGACTGAATTAGCCGCTTGGTCCCATCCACACTGAGAAGCCTGACAGAAGTCTGACTACTATTTCTGTTCAGTATACATTTTTCTTCTGTTTAAACAGGTTTTCTCTTTGTCATTTCTACTTCTTTCCTCTGTTTGTCTGCTCTCCATCTCACCCTCACTCACAAAGCAACAGACGGCTCGCTGCCTGTCAGATGAAACAGTGCGTGTCTCAGCATGCGTCCACCAAACAATAAAAATAAAGAAAAACTCAGAGAGTAAACTTTTGCAGAGTTTGAAACAGCAGGTACAGAGTGATACGGGCGAGTCTGGCACTCGTGAATGAGAGCTGGCAGTCTTTGGTGTCGGTCAGCACAGTACAGCATGCACAGAGGATATTAATAGTCAGGTCAGATAGCCAGTATGTCTGGGGCACAATGACAAACAAATATCAGAGTAATAATCACAGAGTTACAGTCTAAATGATTTAACTCAAGATCAAATGATATCTTTGATGTATTCTACGAACACCACAAAAACACTTTTTTTTTTTTTTTTTTTTTTTTTACAATATATGCAACTAGTCCAGCTTTTACTCAACAGTATGATTCACTATCAACAGTCAGAAAAACAATCTGATATCAGGCTGCCTTTAACATACTTCATTTCCCAGAAGCCCTAGACCTTCGCAGATTAAACCATGCGTGAGCTGGCTGTTTTCAGGAAAATGCCATTAGAGTGAGTGATGGGGGGTGTTATCCGCATAAAGACGGGGATTTAATGACGCAAAGCCTGTGTTGCCTTGGTGGTAAAGTTTCATGGGAGCTGTAGTTTTTTTTATATGCTAACAGAATATTCATTGTTGAAAATGGAGGCGGTTAGGGTTAGTGAATGCTGTAATGGATACCAGCGTGTCTTAAAATATGGAAAGTAAACCACAGGAGCAGAAATGCTGAATGAGAGACTAACTGAAGTTAGTGGAACAGAGGCTGGTCCAGACGTGATGTCAGGACTTTGGATCTCTGCAGAATGAGACCTAAATGAGAAAGCAGGCCATCTATCAGCTCAGTTCATAATCTGATCATAATCATAATCAACAAGGTAAAAGCAATGTGTGTATTATTGTTTTAATCTAATCAAATCAACCTGTGCTCACGCTGCATTGTAATGTTTGAACAGGGTCTTATCTTCTGGTTCTAATCCAGCCTGGCTGTCACATGATCACGTTGGATGACTGCAGCTGCAGATGTAGATGTGGAGGTCACTATTAGTGTAGATAAGATGTTATCCTGAGGAAAGAAATGTCTGTCTAAAGAAACTTTAATCCTGCTTTATTCAAACCAAGGACAGTCTGTGCTAACAACTCAATCAGTGGCACATTACCATATATTCAAAGGATCTGTGCTGAAGTGACTTTAGAAAGTCAGGAGCTAACCTGAGTTTGTTTTCAAGGATTAGAAACTCTTCATTTATTCTTTGATGAAACCAGCAGTGCAGAGGTGTTAAACACAGTCTGAGTCCTCGTGTGGGGTGACACTCTGGTATAAACAGTGTTGCAATGTCTTGACTTGCTAGAAGTGCTAAATAGTGTTGATGCCCCGAAATAGTTTGAACATGCTTTAAGATCCTGAAGCAACCTCAAGACGACACATCACGACCAATAAAAAGGGCAGTGCTTGGTGGGCTGTGGTATGAACAGTCAAGACTAGGATCCAACGTGGGCTAAGCATGACTCATGTAATTGCACATTATTGACACTGTCTAATTATGGGTGCAGGAGCTGAGCTGCGTGGCGGAGTCAGCACAGAGTCCGCAACCACACAGGTTCTTTAATCTCTTGCCTCCGTCACTGAAAACTTGGATCTAAAATGTCTTCAGAAGAAGACAAAGGTTGACGTAATGTTTTCTTCACAGTACTGTCCTGGTGCAGATTTCAGGCACAGAGTGGACTGTGACACGGTTAACCTGTGTGGATTAACGCTGCCGGAGGTCACGTGAGATTCAGATGGCAGATGCTTCAGATTAGCCTGCCGTGGCTAGAGAGTGCTTCAGACCTCTTAGCAGTGCCGTCCAAACTAAATCCACACTTATTGTGTGAATAACCAGAATACTGACTACAACACAAAGACTGTTCATTCAAAGTCCTTATGAAGACCTGTCATGTATTTGTGTTACACCCCCACCTCTATGCATTGCAGTTAGCATTATGATCAATGAACATGGCTGGACCCAGGACCAGGTGGTCAGTCTGGCAGACAATACAGTAGCCAAGGTGGTTTTCTTGCTGGGTTTGGCTCCTGGCATCCTAGGGCTGGTCATCCTGGTTAGCTACACATCTACTTAGCAATCTTTCCATCATAGTGTGCAAATCACCTCACAGTGTAAGGTTTTTCCCTGTTGGTCTTAGAGGCTGTGCTTGAACCCGGCCCAGCTGCTCAGCCTGTCACATTCATTTAGCAGCTGTTAATTAGCATAAATCACAGAGAGTTGAAGCTGAGCAGTCTGAGCACATCAGAGGGAAAAGCAGCATATATATAGTGAATAAAATCTGATCCAGTTTGAATAAAGTTCTGAAGTTGTGCTTTTGTACAGTAATCAGTGAGGCCCGGACAGAGATGACTGTAGCAGCCCTCACACTCACTCATAGACTGGATCAAACAGGAAGCGCTCAGGAGAGAGAAAGCGTTTCATTGGATGTAAAATTAGTACACGCCCCCAGTCGCAGTATGACATCATCAACAACCTTTTATGGTTTATCAGGAAATGACAAACTCTAACATACCATGAAGAATACCTGAACATACTGAAAACATGACTTTGTGTCAGTGTTGGACAGACACTGGAGGACAGAGGACAGATGGGACAAAGACATTTTATTGGGGTAAATACTAGCTACAGAAGAAGCAGAGGTGATTAGCTGATTCATCAATTTACAACAATTTTGATAAATTATTTGATTTTAAACACAAAAATGTAAAATGAGGCCAACTTCTTAAATGTGCTGAGATCCTGCTTTTCTTATTAATCTGAATATATTAATACATAACCTCTGAATTAACCAACTAATCCCAAAAAAAAAAAAAAAAAAAAAAAACCCACAGCCCTCATTTGAAGTTTTTTTAAAAAGAAGATGTACTAGAAGTACAACACAGGCAAAGAGGAAGTCATTGTGATTTACATCTGTGAGAGTCTGAGAGTATGAGTGATGTTTGACAGAAACGCCACAGCTTCGGATGCTCAGTTCCTGTGCTTGTTGAAACAAATTGCTCCACAACAAAAAGAAAAATGCTTCCATGTCTTACATATGCAGGCCAGCTGCTTGATGCATTCTCCTTATCAACCAAACAACAGAGAGCCCACATGTAAGCTCAAGAAATATAAGTACACAGCTCCAATCATCCTGGATGACATCCTCCGGGGTGCGGTACACGTTGCAGTTCAGCTTTGATTCGTTCTTCTAACTGGACAGTTTGCTTTTTCTTTTTCTGTTAAATAAGATCAAACTCTCCCACCTTTGAGAATGAGGTGTGAATTACAGCAAAACCATCTTGTGTTGGTTTCTTGAGGACATTTTGTGTGGCTTTTATAAAAAGAAGGAAAAGTGTTTTAGCCTCTGGCTCACATTTGAAAATGATGGGGCGAAATTCTTATACGTGCTCCATCCTATGTAAATAATTTAATTCTGGCAACTGAAATAGGCACAGCAGTGGAACCACAGCGAGGCTGCATTTTCAATCTTTAATGACTTTGTGGGAGAAAAGGCCGGGACTTTTGAAAGAGTGCCAAATTTTCCAGAAAACATAAAAGCCCTCATTTAACAGTCCAAACAACAGCAACAAAAAAGTCCAAACTTTCACATCATTTGGAGGCAGGACAGAGGTCACTAACAAAACTCCTGCAGCTAAAAATGGCTTTTAATGTGTCTGCCAAACCTCTGCTCCCTTCCTCACTACACTGCCTTTCCCAATTCTTTCAGTGTGCTGTAATTCTACAAGAATGTGTGGTTTTTTTAAGACTGCAGTCTGGCTTTCCTGAAAGGTCCAGAAACAACACAAGATGCTGGCCGACTGGTGCTCCACCCAGTGCTCCAGGTTTTACTTTACCACCTCCTTGCTGGGGTCTCAAGAGAAGCATCACAAGAGGTTGCAAGAAAATCAAAAGACAAGTTAAGAGACAGCATTTGCACAGCTCTTACGGGAATCTTTGACAATTATGAGATGAAACAGAGAGCTCTAATCGATAGTATGTGCATGTAAAAACAGACAAAGATATACTGTGAAAGCTGGAGGCCAGAGGTTGTGGTGGTACATCCCGCATTAAAGGAGAACCGCTATCAAAAAACCACCAGGCAGCAGTTGTTTCCAGCTGCTTCTGCACTGCAGGTCTAGAAAAACCTGTCATAAAGCCTCGTGGTCACCAAGTCACACACTGCAAACAGGAAACGCGCTAAACAAAAGCAGAGGATGCAACAGTAAGCAATCATCTTCAAACAGGCATCTTCAGTCGACTCTTCAGAGCTGTGTGTCAATGCGATGTGTGTGTAGGCAGCTCTGTCTGCCACACACAGATGTGGCGAGGTCAGCGGAGTTCGTTAGATGCACGCTGTAGGAGCAGGATGCCACAATGGAACTCCACACCGACTATAGAAGAGGAATCTCTAAAGCCGGAGAGAGCTGAAGTTACCACAGAAAATTCAGCAAATACGACAAAAGCAGTCACTGTGTCAGATCGAGCTTTTTCTCAATGAAAACTACACTGATCAGCACATTCAGACCTTTAGTGTAAAGACTGTTACAGCCATATATTATTCCACTTCCAAAACGCTGCCCAAACCCCACCGAGCCCATCCGCGGCACGTTGCGTGAGCGTTGCATCATCGCGAGTAATACGCAGCCAGTCTAGTCAATGTATCAAACCCCACCAGCTGTGGTTTGTTTCAGACACGTCAACCTACACAGACCACCACGAGCGGAAGCCAGGTACAGCATAGAGAAGCCGGTGGATTTTCAAAATAAAATACCCCGTGCCGATCATAAAAACAGACAAAAGCAAAAACTAATTAACTACGTAGCCTATTTACACATGTAGAGAAATGTCTAGAAGTACATACACCGGGAAAATGGCCAAATCAAATACACGATGCTCACACAACGCGCTGCGGGCCCAGTGGGGTTTGGGTATAAGACAAAGAACAGTCAAGTCAAAGCAGCTGAGGCTGACATATTCTGTTTTTTTTTTCTTCACACAATGTGACTCTACAGTCTTGTTTTGTTAGACTTTTCCTTCCTGCTAACACTCATTTCTCTTCCTCCTTTCCTACTTTGTTACGCAGATTTTCCAAGCCCAGATATTTTCTGACTCGGCAAAGCCCCTACAAATCCACAGGAAACAGTTCAGCTGATTCTGATTCTGTGGTTGCTGTTTGACATTATACAGACATGAATTTACTGAGAGGATTCGGGGCACATTCAGAATGAATGAAAACAATGATTTGTTGCAGCACGTTAACAGTGACACTGAGGACATGGAGGGAGGCCGCCCTTGTGTTTAATTAAAGCTGCACTGTTGAGTTTTCAGGTAAACAAACAAAAGTTACATTTGAAAAGTTCAAAGTTTATTTGTGTGTATCTAATAGGGTTGCAAAATGCTGGGCATTTTCAAAGTTGGAAACTTTCCATGGGAATTAATGGGAATAAATGGGAAATTACAAAGCTAAAGGTTGGCCCTTAAGAGGAAAAATATATTTTAGCATTATCTTGACTTAAACAACCAGATTTCATACAGGTACACTTGAATATCTGCTATTCTTATAATCACATGCACATGGCACACTGCTTCCTGCAGGGCTACTGAGGCCACGCCCCCTACCTGCACAGGTGATCTCTGATTTTTTGATGATATTATGGAGTAAATATATTTGATGTATGGTATTAATGTTTAAGTTGCAAATAGCACATGAAAATGTATCCATACAGTAGATAGCTAGCTGAGGTTAGGTGCTAAATAAGCTATGGCTAGCATAATTTCATTGACTATTTATGAGGCTAACTTACCATGACGCTATCTTACCCCCAATTTCCAGTTAATTCCTGAATTCCCATGGAAAGTTTACGATCTAGAATATTTCCAAAATTCCCCAGCTTAACATCCCATGGAAAGTTTTTGGAAGATTTCTGTAAATTTACTGGACAATTTATAACCCTTTGCAACACTAGTATCTAACAATCCTGTTGAATAGAGTTTCTTCCTCTTCATACATTTTTCTATTTAATCCAGCATTGTTTACATCAGGGTTTACTACAGGAGCTGTCAGTGATGTTCTTGCTTGCTGTCAATCAGAGGAACAGTGTGAAACTGGCGTCACCCATGTTCATACACTAAAGAGGGACCCAGTCATGAAAACATCCCTCCATATAGCACTTCTAGTGGTTCAAACCTCCACAGGGTAAGTTTAAGTTTGACAAAGTCCTTCATAATAGCTCCTGTGTTTGCTTAAAACTTTCATGCAGCAGTACTGGATATAAGAGCCAATCGCTCCAGTTAGCCAAAATGTTCCGAGGCTTAAAGCTTCTTAAAGCTTCTGTCCCTCATTCTTTTTACATCCACTCTTTAATTCTTTGTGGTGAATCTGAAACCCCTGCAGAGACCACATTGGAAAGCCAGGAGGCTCCATGCAGCCTCTACTGGCCTCCCAGATGGAAAGGATATCCTGCTGAGTCTGGAGGATAGCGGCCGCGCAGCCACCCTCTCAGCCACCCAATCACTTGATTAAACAAATTATCGTCATCAAAGTAATCAGGCTTTGCACCCTGCCGGCCCACTTCCATTATACCATGAAAACGGTTTAAGCATAGCATGGAGAGGACACGAGTGAAGCTATGACCTTGGATGATGTCTCTGTCAAAAAGGGCTTATTTTTGAGGGTGGAAGTAAGACCGAGAGAGCTGAAGAGGAAGGGTGAAAGCAAGAGACCAAGAAGAAGAAATCCAAAAAGAGTCAATGAGGTCGGTGTAAAAGCTGCTTTTAAATTTCCATACGTTTTTCAACTTGACACTAATAATGCGTTTGAAATCTTTGGCACCACTCTGTTTCAAATTTCCAGACTCCAGTGAAGCTTACAACACAGTCCAGCATGCAAAAATAGACTTCCAGTCAAGGGGTCAAGGGGTCGAGCGTGTACCTGACTGTGGACATGACACAGTCTGACTGGCAGCCTCTGTTTGTTTAGAGACCTCTCCCTGAAATTTTCCACCCATCAAGAGGGCCGTGTGGTCGCGCCCGAAAGGAGAGCGCCGGCAATGAGCGTGTCAGCGGTATTTGCATTTAAAATCAAAATGGATTCCATCTGACACGGTTTCTCTGGTCTAAAGCCTCTCTGGGCTGAATAATAAACCCAATCCCTCGGCGTAATGGAGGAGTGTCTGCTGGGGCACTGAATGCTGCATGGTGCTCCGCTCAAAGGGTTTACAGTCAGCGTTGAGAGCACAGATGGCTGTTAACAGAATGCATTAGTAAAGATTAACTCGCCTGGTAGAATCGCCACATTAGAGCCTGTGATCATGTTAACGGCCACAGCAGAGAGACAGTGTGTGGTATGATAAGGCGTGCTATTTGACCTGGGGGCTGCACAGTTAATTGTGTGTGTCAAATGACTTTTAGAAAAGAATATTTGGAGAACATTAGCAGTATTAAAATATCAGAGTTACAAACAGCAGTCGAGATCATGCCAACTGTGCAGGCATGGTGACGTTAGTCTGGAGAAAGTTTGCACATGGTTTAGCCCATTACTCATTTTCCATTCTCATAAGGCGACTAAAGCTGGAACAATGAATAGATTTACTGATGAACAGGAAATTATATTTATTAATATTTTAAGAACTGATTAAACATTTGATCGTTTCAACTTCTGCAATCTGAAGATTTGCTGCTTTTCCTTCTCTCACATAGTCGGAATGTTTATATTTCTTTGGGCATCTTTCACTATTTTTGGGCATCCTATGCTAGAACACATTTATTGATTAGTCAAGAAAATTACTGGCAGATTAATGGATAATGAAAATGATTATTAGTCGCAGCAGGAAAGGAAATGAAACATGTGTACGTTCCACGTATTTCTGAACTTTTTCTCTTTTTTTCACTCCAAATCTTTTTGAATATATATAAAAATCATGTTTTTTTCAGATCACATAATATATTAGTGCCAGATTTGGTGTGAAAGTCCCTTATTTTGATCCTCAGTCGCAAAACAAACTCCACTCTGAGTATTTTCCTTTTAATTTTGTGCCCAGAAATGTTCCCTCTTATATTTGCCCCCCCCCCAACCTGTTTTTCAACACACTGTTAGCTCATTCAGTCTTACAGTATGAGTCACTGTCTGGACTGGTTTGATGATGTGGTCACAGTTTAGACTTTCAAACATCGGACATCTGCCACAACAGTACACAGGGACATCTGGATGGAGATCTGGGGTCTTGACATCACGGCTCCTCCAAATCAAAATAAGGAAATGAAGCAAACCTCAGCGAAGTCAGCATCGCCTTTGAAATTCAGCTGGGATATGAAAATACTACTGAAGACTCAAATGTTTGTTTTTGCCAGCAATATGGAGACGGATGCACATTTTTCTAAGCATGTAAAAATGGGCTTATTATTAAATTATAGGTTATGTGGAAATGATTAAAGGCTGGAAGCATTCAGGAGTCTGCTGAGACTACCCACATGGAGACGTGGATGGAAACACATCAACTTCCTGTTTTTTGTTGTTGTAATTTGTCTCAATATCTCTCTGTAATGAATATTCATGAGCATTCAAATCGGAGCTTTTAAAGTCACTAGAATGAGATGGGTTTACACACCAGCATGCATTTTGAAGAAGTGCTACGTTCTATGTGGGGAGTTCACTAATGAATTCCCCTCTCCAGCTCATCAGCTTCCCCAAATACCCTCTGGAGTCTCAAAGGTTTCTCATGAAAACAGCTCTAACTGCAGTGACTGTGTGGAGTATAATTTGTGGTTTGTGATACACCCTGCATAGAAAGCATGATTTACACACTTTAGCTCACTCTGTGCTGTTTTGACTCGACATTGGAGGAAATAATGGAAACAGCAGACATTAGAAGTACATTTTTCTGCTCGGAGGAACGCCAGCGCAGATATCAATTTGGCGCCTTTTAGAGACGATAAAGCGTGCTCGTAAATATGAGTGAGCACAGATGTGTTAAATGTGCCGTGCCATTTTCCACAGAAATCTTGGGAGCTGATGGAAAAACCTAGCTGACGTCATGGCTTCAAATATCTGCCTTTTTTTTTTTTTTAGCGGGGGATCGTATACAGATGGAACACATTTGGCCCCTGAGATCGTTTATCTATCTATTCAGCAGAACAAAGTTGAGCAAGACAGTTTCACAAGCAGCATTTGATTTCACTCCGTCCTTTAACAAGCCGACCAACAAAACCTGAACTAACCACAACTCCGCTGCTGATATTTAATACAGCTTTAAAGGAGAGGGGGAAGAGGGCAAGATGCCTAGTGTCACAACTAACAACCATCGAACACACAACTCTTATTCACTTTGAGGTCTCTGAAATATAAACAACATTAAAATAAGGTGTGAGCTGTGATCAATAATCACTGTTTGGATCTTGCCACTGTCACCAATGCTTGCTCATGGTGGGAATTGTTGGGTCTTTGTAAATAATATGGAGAAGGAATAGTCACGAGATGACTTCCTTTATTTGGTGCTATATAAATAAAACTGAATTGTCATTCGATTTTTTTTCATTAGACATTAAAAATAATCTGTAAGCACTTTGGGATCATTTTAATAATGCCAAACTTGCACTTTTCAAATGTGCCGACTGGCTGTTTCTCAGCCTTATATGACAGTAAAATGAATTTCTTTTGGGTTTGAGACTATACATCAGATAAAATAAGAGAAATGATCTGTTCATCGATTAATAATGATAACAATCATGACTAACACACATCCTATAAAGTTACAGCAGACTGTCCACATCATCCAATCTGAAGTCTTGTTTTTTCTGATTAAACATTGATGATGTACGTTCTCTTCAACGAGTAAAAAAATCTCAGCTCTCTCGACAAATTTTGTTTATTCTCACGTGATAATGGTTTGGGTCTTCTTTTTGAAAAACACTTAAGAAAAAAGTGAAAGTATCTTTGAGTAATTAGAGGAACTCTTCCAAACTGTTACCAAAGCAAACCAGGCCAGTCTTCACATACCAAATACCATTAGTAACACTCCGTTTACCACGCGGGTTTGTCTCCGTCATTTCACTCCCTGCCAAAGACACTTTTCACACCTCGCACAGCAAAGCTCCACACAGGTCCTCCTGGCTGGCTTGGGAAAAAACCTGAACACCAAAAGGGGAGGCAGCCCCCCACCCCCACTCCTTTCCCTTCATCTCCTTCTTCTTTAACTCCTGCCGCCTGAAACTGGAAGGCAGCAGGCAGTACAAAAAAAAAGAGAGGGGGAGAAGGAAAGGAAGAAAACAGACGTCCTGACACAGGGGTTTTCCCCATTCTTCTTTGTCACAACCACAATCCCGTCCACCGCAGTCCTGCCAAGGAAGTTTCCATTTGCTAAGCTAATTAAATAGAAAAAAAAGGGAAAGAAAGAAGGTGGGAAAAAAGAAGGAGTAATGTTCCAGGTCTATGATGTCTAAATATTTTCATCCAGACTGCCACAAGCACATGTAGGGAGGCTTTTGTTGTCCGCTGTTGCAGCTCCTGACAGTCTGCAAGCTAAAAGGTGGCCACGGCCCAACACAAACCAACGCTGCTGTCGCCGCCTTTGCTGCAGCCACATCTCCCTAATGTGTTTTCCCTTTATATGCCTCGGTGGCTGGGATGACAGTGTATTTTAAAACATGGCTAGAAACTTGCACACATATGTAGCCAGAGCGACATAAAAAAAAAAAAAAAGCAGGAACCAGCACACACAAACACACGCACAGTCAACAGAGTTTGGCTATTTGTGAGTCTTTACTAGTATGCACAAGTCCCTGCCAAAGTAAGAGCCTCTTCCAACTCGTCAACAAGAGAGGAGGAGGAGGTGGAGGAGAGAGGAAAGCAGCTCCTTTCAAAAACACACATACGTCCTGCAGATGTTAGCAAATTCAATGCAAGCACTTGCATCTTAAGGGAAGGGGAAGGAGAAAAAAAAACAAAAAAAAAACAGGGTGTATCTTGTGAGAAAAAAAAAAAAAGAAGAAAGGAAAAATATATCCTCTCCCTCTTTTTCCTCCCAGCTCCCAGGGAAATATAATGCCAGTGTTCTCAGCCTAATCCAAGACTCTGTGGCAATGATGACAGGCAGCATCTTTGACCACGCTGGTAAGATGGGAGCAATGCAGAGAGGGGCCGAGAAAAACAACAGGGGAGGCCAGACACCATGTGTGTGAATGTGTGTGTGAGCCTGCGTGGTGACAAAACAGGAGTTCATGCGTGGACACAGATGGATTCAGAAGGGGGGGGGGGGTCCGGCAGCCCCTGCCTCCTGCCTTCTGTAGAGTCCATTAGTGTTGCATAATGCTTGGCAGACAAGAACCGAGTGAATGCACCCCCTGAAGGGTCGGACACCAGCGAAGAGGTAGGTTGCTCCGCAGAGCAAGACACTCAGTGTTCCCATGTGTGTCAGCGGCAGATTTATTAGAAAAAATGGAGAAAAAGGTAAAAAGAAACAAAGTGGCTCTTTCACGGTTAGACAAAACACGAGCTGCTTCATGCAGAGGAGCTGGTCGTGTCTTCGCTTTGACGGATTCTAGGTTAATGCAAAATAAAAGAGCGTCATTAAATATACAGCAGGAGAGGCTGCAGTCGCAGCACAGCATCTGGCCTCTGCTTCTGTGTGGCACTCCATCCTTTCATTTCTCTGCTCCATCATTCTCTCTTATAGTCGAAACTTTCCTTATGTTTTTATTTGGCTGTTTTTATCCTCGTCCTTGTGTCTTTATATTTCCTCCTCGTACAAAGGAGGTAAATATTTTGTTCTCCCAAACTGCAGACAGGCCTTTTACTTATTCATCACTAAGTACATTAGAAATGAAGTGCTTGTTATGAAACATATTGCTTTTATCGCTGGAGAATTGAAAGTAAATTTTCAGTGCACATCCCTCACTTGAAAGGGCCTTGAAAGCCTCGTGCTGTGTAACAAAACCAGTGAAGTGTTTGCATTCAGTTGGGTAGCTTCGAAGAGGGTGGAAAAAAAGAAACATTATTTGTTCTCGGTGCGTCTAGGAGTGTGTGATGTGTTTGCGTGCGTTTTATCTGGACGAATACACAAGACGGCCTTAAAATGAGAGGAAGGTCAGCTTCTGCGTCCACGCTGTTCATTTCAGCACCGGAAAAATCGGCACAAAACTGGCATTCAAGACAGAAAATTCTACTTGAATACCTCTGTAGGGGCTTCCGTAATACATCCCTCACAATACACAGCCTCCACTTTCCTTTTCCATCCCTCAAAGAGCCTTCAAGTTGAAGTATTTGGTGCCTTGGCCTTTTCACCCTTGAAATAATATAAGGGATTTTCTGAGGATTAGCGTGCCTTTTTTGCCTTTTTGACTATTTGAGGAGTTTATCATCATGATCCAACCTCACTTGCCCTGAGTCAGCCTTGTGTCCATCTATAACTAATGCCCAAGAGGGAGAAAAATAACCAGATGCCTCCCTCTTCCACAATACTCCAGTTTTCCTCGACTGTCCTTGGGAGCCGAGCTCATACCAAATCCAGCCCTCCCACTGAAATGTTTCCTTTGAGTCCAGCATGAGAGTGCAAGACAGCACTCAGAGAAACCCCCCCTGTAAATCACAGATGTAAAGGGAGGTGAACAACACCCACGGTTCCCACCAAAACATGACACAAATTACAGACCACAACATCTGGTGAGTGGTGTGCACCGAAACATGGCGGGGCGGGCTGAGTATATGCAGCCTGGCCTCAGCTCCGGCCAAACTCTTCCTCCGCTCCTTCACAAAAGTTCTTGGAAGCAGAGGGGAGTGGGAGAACGTCACAGAAACTGAGTCTGAGGGAAGAGTTGCTACAGTTCTTCCACGTTCTGCGCAAACTGATACCCAGCTAATTATTTCATCAGCAGTGATAATTAGTTTTTGAAAGCCAGGAGCAGCGAGATTTATCTCAAAGTTTGCTGAGAGTTAAACCACTGTACCCCTGTGATGTGACGGGGTAATTAAAGCACAGGCAGATGTGCCTAAAGCGGGTTATCCGCCACTTGTCAACACCAGCGCCAGTATTGAGAATCGATGTCACATGTCGAGTTCCAGTGAGGCCTTCAGGGGACACTGATAAAGGGGAGGCAGATACTGATCAGGTTAAAGTGTGTGTGTGTGTGTGTGGGTGTATGATTTGTCATGTAGACGATCGTGGCTTGCATAGCATGATGGATCACCCCCATGTTTTGCCAAAATATAAAGTGGATATGTTAATGATTCTAAGTGACCCTGACTCTACTGTATATGAACTATGAAGCTCTGTGTTCAAATACACAGCCCGGGTGTAATAAACAGATAAAAGAAAACATGTGAAAAATGGACTCCAGAGGGTGACCTTATGCAAAACACTGAGTCATTAAAACAACAGTGTCTGAATCAGCTAATTGGACAACAGAGGAGGCGGCACAGCGCCAGGCGACATGTCACAACCCACAGAGAAACAACAGGAGGGAACAATAATGACAGAGGCTGCACATGAAAGTGCCAAAATCTGTCATTCCTACAAGCCGGGCCAATTTAACAGGGTGATGCACACTCAGTGAGGAGGCAGCACACAGAGCTGCTGATGAGTGCGCTGTGTGATGATACAACATGAAAGTTAGAAGTCAGATATTGCTCAGGTGAGCTTTATTTTTGAAATGTCAAAACTATCTAATGAAGACAGGAAAGATTTAACAGCCCAGTGAGCTGGAGGCTCCAATAATGATGACATTTACTCAATAATGCATCCATCAAAGTGAGCACCGATTATCAAAGGTCTGCACATCATCATAACATCAGATCACTGTAACGCAGCCACAGCAGAGCCTGTGTGGAGGCTCTCTAACAGTCTGTGTGTCCGTGTGCTGAGCAGATGGAGACACAACTTTCCAAAGCTGCAGTGAGCGCTGCTCCTGCAGAGGATCTGTCTGTAACCTGTGTTACAAACTACCAGTGAAACGCGTGTGGTTGTTTCCTCCATCATTTTAGAGCGCTGTGAAATCACACTCACACACACACACACACACACACACACACACACACACACACACGTACGTGGACCGAGCTCTCCCCCACAGCTATCACCCCGTTTAAGTTTGCTGCTGTCCAAAAAAAAAAAAAGGAAAGAAAGAAAGAAAAGAAAAGCAAACTTACCGTTTCCCCGGAGAGGAAGACGGTCAGCCCGAGGGTGAAAATTATCCAAACGTTCCTCATTATTCCTCTTTATTAATTAAAAACGTGCTGTTAGCGAGCGAAACGTCAAAGCTCTCCCCGTCTTCTTCTCCTCTCTCACTCTCGCTCTCTCGTTCCTTCCTTGCACCCTTCGCTCGCACTCCTCTCTCTCTCTCTCTCTCTCTCTCTCTCTCTCTCTCTCAGGAGTGCTGATCCCACCGGATACGTGTTGCGTTTTCGGTTATTCCTCCCCCTCCACTTCTCTCCAGGCACTTCGTCCTTTCTTTCTTTTCTTTCTTTCTTTCTTTTCTTTCTTTTCTTTTCTTTCTCTCTGAATCTGACAAAATGCACACACACGGACACACACGCGCTCGGTAAAGAAGCACGGCTGTAAATGTGTCCGCGCGCCTTGTGTGTGAGTGAAATCTGCACGAGACACCTCGCTCGCTCTCCTCTCTCTCTCAGAGCTCACTTGAAATAACGAGGACAAAGTGTGTGTGTGTGTGTGTGTGCGCGCGCGCGCTCTACCGAGTGCGTGCGCTCGTTTCGGCCATGTCGCGAGACAGAGAGAGAACTCCGACCGAAGTGTCCCCCAGCGAACAACATGAACTCATTACGTGGTGGATTTATTTCATTATGAATGATTACTGATTACTGGAGTTTTTTTTTTCTACAGCAGAGATTTTTAGAACAAACTGCACGAGGAGGCAAAAGAAGCCTCCCAGCTAATTAGGACACTTATCTCCACGTCGAGATAACGATCATTAATTGCAGCCTAATGAGGATTCCAGCATTTCATCAAACACTGCAGTAAATTACAATCAGGCCTGCTGTTTGTTATGCAGCAGTGATATGATAGACACGTCCGCTTAGCCGTTAATTGATGCATTATTTCAGCATGTAGAGGAATGAAAGCACCACTCTTTACATTAGAAACACACACACACACACATACACATAAACACTTGAAGGACTTTGATTAGTTTAAAGAGCAGGAGGACATTTATGGGCTGAGTCTCCCCCTGCTGGTGGAAATTAGCAACTCCTCCTCAGAATCTACAGAACATTGTGTTTGAGGCAACGTTTCAGTTTGTATTTAGAGAATGGAAACTCTCATTTTGTGCCTTGGCTTTGTAAGTTTCCACTCTGTGCTCACGTCTTAAATGAACGCTCAGTTCAGCAGACTTGAAGCTCCCTGCTAACAGCTGGTTAACTGCCTCACTGTGACCGGTTTTAGCAGCTTCGAACAAACTGAACTGACAGTGATTAGTCAGAAGGTAAATGACCCCAGTGGCAGGCTCATGGCTCGCCTGCAGGGGCCAGAAAAGATTTTTTTTTAAAGAAAAGTTGAATGACTCAGGGGTTCACTCAGTGTGCCTCATGAGACATTAGTTTCACGACTGTGATGTAGTTGCTGCATTGTATGAATGAATGGATGCCTTTTATTGACACTATATGCATGTACAATGAGATTACAACTGTGATTCTACAGTATAATACCCATCAGATTATGCTGAAGTACTTTGTTGAGGTAGGATTACCTTATAAACTGTCATGTCTCAGCACTAAGTCACATACCACCAATAACAACTTGGCTTTCACATGCATTTCACAGAGTTTCTTGATGGACAGGAAGCTTTACCTCTGGCTAAAGTTGCTGCCTAGACTGGGAGCTCAAAGAACATGGGGGAGCGTTGGAATTCACACCGGTGGTGTAACACTGCTAACAAAGGAGCTTTGGACAGCCGGGAGAAGGAGGTTTACAGGCCCGGGGTGAGGGTAGCCAGTGGGGGAATGCTGACCGGGTGTGGACCAGAACTGAACCCGGGAAAGTGGACAGTGTAACCAGCCTCTGCAGCCTCTGCACACGGAGCAGAGACCGGATGTGATGGAAGAAACTCGAATTTCTCACACCCTTCCTGTCAACTGACTTTTTAGAGATACATGGTTCTCACAGGACATGATGAATTGCTTTATAAAACTGTGGTACATGTGCACGCATACCTGACTGTACAAGGTTTCAGCTACTGAACTCTTTTCAAGCACACCTTTTGATTTTGAAATGATACATTTCATTAGAATCACTGTAGCCTACTGAAGAAGACCATGAGATATGGATACATTTGCTTAAAACACGTGCAGCTCATGCAGAATTTGGGGGGTGGCAATTTTGTAATTATTCAGTGAATTTGAAAAAGGTGTGATTTCTCCACGTAGCAGCCTTCAGATTGTCCACTGACGTCACAGCTGCCACCACAATCTTCCACCTCGCAGTTAAATTTCCAGATCACTCAAATCCACTCAGAACAGTGGAAAACTGAATTTTCCCAGAACCTTTTGAAAACCACTAATCCCACCTGATAACAGTCTGCCCTTTGTGCATGGTAAATTCTACAGCTCCCCTGATCCAAGCACCGCCAGACTGAATTCCTTAGGCACCATTTTAGCCACTTATTACACTACTAGCTCAAGTCAGTTCTACTTCACATGCAGAGACCAGAGAGCTGTACATGTGTGTAACACAGACTGTCTGTAACCACATGTGTACATAATCATTTGTCTGAAATGTGAATGTGCTTTGCTTGCCCTGGTGCTACATATGTTGTAATATCTGTAAAGGTTAACTAAACTGCTGGGTTCAATCAGATGATATCACACCCATGACGCCTTTAAGCAATTAACCTTTAACACACAGATGGGAAGAGAGAGATTCACAGCCAAATGATGACGTGCTACTAATTACTGCCACTGCTGGATCTTTTATTTTGAAAAAGAAAAACTTTCAGGAGCTGAAGTCATTCTTCTGACTGATTATGGAAAATGTTTCTGTCTGTGATGAATTGTCATTGTGTATCTTTTATGTGGCGATTTCGCAGGTGCTGAAATCAAAACAGTTCCAGCGTAAATGATGAAAGTTTGACTATTGTGTGAAGTGCAATCGATGGATAATGGCCTTCACTGATTGAGCTCAACGTTCCAAGTTTCAGGCGAGCGAACAACATCAGGGAGAGTTCACACCCCGCTGTGTTTAGCAGTGTGTTTTAAATCTACACACCATGACTGGAGACAATAAGAGAAGAAGGCATGAAAGGTAACTATTGAAATTAAAGGAATAGTTCAACATTTTGGGAAATATACTTATTCGCTTTCTTAAACCGGCCTACTTCATGCCATTTTAAAAGCACTATGTGCAGGATTTCTTAGCCATTACTAGTTGTTTTGTGGAGTCTGGTTGCCTGGCAACTGGTTCCGCCCAGTCTGGCACAAACTCACCTGTTAAATGGCAAATTGTGATTTTTACACTTTGCTTCTTGTTCAGATGAAATAAACGAGATGTAAAGTGAGCTTTAGAGGTGCTGGTACAGGGATTTTGTTTCCATTGGACAGACCCAGGGTAGCTGTTTAATATCTTTATGCTGGCTCCAGCTACACATTTGACTTCAGAGTGGTTTCGATATTATCAATAAATTCACTGCAAGAAAGCAAATAAACCTATTTCCCTTAGTGTTGAAGTATTTCCTAAAGGCGCTGGTTTAAGATAACTATAACTTATATTGATTACAGAAGTGTTCTGTGCTCCACTGCCACTGTAGCCCCGCTTTGATTATTGAGTCAGGCGGGGAAAAGGACCTGTTAACTGATAAGGCAGGTTTCACTCTGTCAAGCCTCTGACTGCTGGCCTGGTATTAGCCACACTGCACTGGAGGAGGAAGACAAGGAGAACCAGGGAAAGCAGTCATCAGGGGACGAAGGCAAGACAGCAGAAGAAAAGGTCAGAAAGAAACAGGTCCCATTTCTCTTTGTCCTCATCAGTGTTCATCCTCTGCAATCACACACAAACAAGTGATAGCAGTCAGCTTTGGACAGTGCTCCACTTCATTGTTTTTGATGTGGAACAGTGTTAATTTAAATCAAGAGCACTTCAATTTTTTTTTTAAACTAATTTAAAATCTGTCTTGTGACCCATCCCCCATCCTAATGCACAGGCTCCCCAGGCCTCCTCCCTCTCCTCCTCAGAGGGCTTAACTCTACTCCTGGTGTCCCAGATTATTCAGCCAATTAGGGCGAAGGCAAAGCCCCTTCTGCTACCAATCCTGGCTAGAGAACGGTGTGACAATGTGTGTGTGAGATGTGGTACTAGTTCATGTTAGTGTCTGTTGTGAAGCAGCACGAGCACAGAGAAGCCTTCAGTGATCTAAATATGGAATACAAATAAAATGTCTGACAACTAAAACTGTATAATCAGATTTTCCCCGGCATGAGTTCTGCATGCCATGTGCTGGACTTCCTTCATTTTCACGTGAACTGAATATTTGTTTTCAGACTCCGTAGAAAGTGCAGACCTTCAAAGTTGTTATGGATTTCATTATATTTTATTCAACAGCACCACCAGCTGGCAAATAAGACGCTGATTTAAATTCAGGAGCAAATCTCAACAAACATGGTGTGTGTGATGACAGTCCAGGGAGGTGTGTGAAAACTCAGCCGCTGCTTCCTCTCTGTGTTTGACCCTGTGGGCTGCGCTCAGGAATGCATTTGCACATAGAGTGTGTGTATTACGCCTCTGAAAATGCACACTTGCACACACATGCACACAAGTTATTCGGCGTCTGAGGGCGCCACCTCGATGGTAGCTGCTGAGTTTCTGGTGTTTATGTGGGCAGTGCTGCCGAATCTGGCGAGACCTGTCGACTTGGGTCCCGTGAAGGACGAGCTGCTACGCAGAGCCATGCTGGGACCATCCTCGCTGTTGTTATTAACATCACTTCCTGCTCCATGGTTGTCATCCTCATCTCGGTTATTTTTGGGTTGGCCGTAGGGGATCAGGGTGCTGTGTCTGAACTGTGTCAACGGTCTGCCAAGAATCCCAAAGCTGATTTAATAAGTGAAAAGAGAGAGAACATGAGCTAACATAGATTAATTCTTCTTTTTATTCCAACACATTTCTAAATGTGTTTCTTTTCCTCAATGCTATTTGCCACAAACAACACATTAGTTGTTTAAAGATTCCCATGACATAACAAATCTGACATTATTCACTTAAAGCCAGACCCGTTGTTCAGACACTCGATTATTATGAGTGGGCAACACTGATGATCGTCATAAGAGTTTAGAGTAATTTAGAGTGAGTTCCAGAGTACCAATTAAAATGAAGTTAAACAGGCAGAAGACAGCAAAACACAAATCTCAGCTAAATATATGTCCTTTAAACTCATTTGAAGTAACCTTTAAATGTTTAATATACCTTTAAAGCTCCATTATATCTCCATATAACACAGAATCAAATGATTGTCCCTGTAATGCAACAAGAGTCAGTGCAGTACCTGACCTGACCCTCTGAAAATGACCTCACCCTGCAGTTATATGGACATTAAGAATATTCCGTACATGCATGTAGACGACATGACATTGTGACTGACACACAGTGGATAATAAAACTATTCCAGCAGTCATGTTCTGACCAGCAGGTAGCTGGTGAAGAAAGTCAAGCACTTCACTAAAAACACAGATTGTTTTCAGTTGGTGACCTGCTCCAAAGACACTTGTCGTCTCTGACTACTTGAGGACTTCATCGTACACAGCAGTGAGTTATTTTGGGGATGGCAGAGGCGATACAGACACATCAAAACAAATCACATCGACAGTTCCATGTGACAAATCCTCTGATGTTTTACACCACCTGACACTGGCCAGCTGCTGGTTGAGCTCCTCCATCAGGGCCTTGGCGTCGCAGTGCTTGGCCTGCAGCGGGCTCTGCATCTTGGCCTGGCTGCCGCCGAACAGATGGGCCGATCGTTCTTTGGGCGAGGGGAGCAGAGAGACCAAGAGTGGGGATCGCTGATTAACTATACTGCTGAGGGCCGGACGCCTCTGGGACAATCTGGGGAAAAAGCCAATGAGGCAGGGATGAATGAATTTAATGACCTTATTGTATATTAACACACTGGGGAAATATGCAAATGTAAAAAGAGTGCAACAATATATTTACATATATGTATTTATTCCAATACAGTTTCCTTACTCAACTGAGAAAATAAGAGAAGAACTTTTGCTGAACATCTTTCACACCATTAATAAACCAAAAATTAAAGATCTGTCTCTGAAGTCCATTCACACAACAGCTGTGTATACAAAGGAGACATTCCTCACATATTTTGTCATACATACAGTACCTATAGACCTCATGGTGGAAACAACTATCCAGAGCTAATTAATCAGGAAAGCTGTTATAGGATCCAAATTCTCAAGATCCAGCTGCAAATACAATATAAACAATAGCATATATAATCTAATGGATTTTTTTTCAGCGTCTGGGAGACAGCTGGAAGCTGTGCTGAAGCTTGTCCAACTCATGAGGTGTACATCCCCCCTCAGGAGGAGAGTGTGCTTCAAGCTAAGCTTTTGATTGTTTGGCCTCAACCTGACAGCAGGAAAGAGCGCCTGGCCTCTGACAGCTTACACAACTGCCAATCTGGTGTTAGACACAGCAACGCAACAGAAAAGCAGCTGTCAGAGAAATCCCTGCTATCAGACACAGCTATGTATCTGTCTCCATCAATCATATGCCAGTTAGAGGTCTGACGCGACGTCCATCACACAGACAACTTTACTGCCGGAGCCGTCACATTATTTACTCTATGAGATGTGGAATCAGAGGGAGGCTGGCTAAATATATTGATGATTAGATTAGTTCAAAAGGCTGTAATCAATATTCTTATGTCACTGTTCTATAACTTCTTTATGAAAGGCATCACTGGCAGTGATGATCAGCCCAAAAAGGATTATTATCCAGCTCTGCAGGGATGCAACGATGATAGAATTTGATGATACGACTGAAGCCTGAGGAAAAATCCTGCTTTCACAGTTTCACCATTGGAATTCATAGATTTATTTCTCAACACTACACGAGAGAGAGAGAGAGAGAGAGAGAGAGGAAAGGACATGCAGCTCCACAGAATCCAACCCTGGGCTGCTGTGACAAGGACGGATCCTTCATATTTGGGTTGCACACTCTACCAGGTGAGCTACCTGCAGCATGGAAACTTTCCATGGAAAGTTAAGCTCAGCAATTTGGGGAATATTCCAAATTGGATTGGAATTATGGAAATTTAGGGGAATTAACTGTAAATTTGGGGTAATACAAACTGTATCATATGCAAACATAAATCTAAACATTTTGTTTTGTCATAAGCAGACATGCAAAATAAAACAATTAAAAAACATTTCTACAGATTTATTTGTAAGTAGAACTTTATGAAGTTTGAATTATTTTATTGAACAATATCATGTAGTCCACAAGCTCAAATGTGTGTCTTCAACAGTCTCTGTGTGCTCTGGGCTCTAAAGTGTGGTCCAGGTACAGAAATCACCTGTGCAGGTAGGGGGGGCGTAATTTCCCATAGAAAATCTCCAATTTTGAAAATTCCCAAAATTTTGCAACCCTACTCAGACCTGTACAGGATAACCTCACAGAGAAGTGAACCTACCAATAGTAGTTAACTGAAGAGGCAACATGTTTATAAAAATTTCTGACTGACAGTCATGGCATTACATGCCACCTGAACCTTTCCTCCACTTTAAACTTACCTGTGCCTGAATGTGCCGTTACATCCCGTCTCCTTGGGCTCAGCTTCTCTTGTCTTTACTGAACCATTTATGGTAGTGAAGGTCACTCCAGAGTCCACATCAGTCCTGTTCCTCACTGCTGTGTTGAAGGTGTCAGAGTACAAAAGACAGCCAACCTCCTCTTGGATGTCGCTCAGGTCCTTCCTGCCAAACGTCACCCAGGCGACATAACAGAAGAAGCTGTACAAACACTAGAAAGGGAGAGACAATGAGGAGTGTCAGCTGATCTTCTTTACACTCAATTATTTCCAGAATTCATTTGATAGTTAAACATTCATTATGTTCATAATTTCTTCTCTTAATCCTGACTAGAAACCTAAGCAGCCATTTATTCTTCTATGTTTTTAAAGGTTGCAACGGCTATTTCTGCCTGAAAAGGTCACACACAGAGCAGGCAATGAGCTGCTGCTGCTGTTAGCGTGAGATTTCTCTCCTTGTCCCCCCACCTGGCTAAATACTGAGGAGAGCCTGTCAAAGCAAAGCACCTGTGTTGAGTCAACATCTCCTACCACAAACGTATTTATTAAGGCCACCAGGCATAGCCAGAACTCAATGTCGTTCTGTTCTGCTCACTGCCGTCTGTATTCACAGATGGTGAACTGGCCTTCACTCTGACAGCTGAGGGCTCAGTTTTTCTCTGTGCAGTCCAGGCAAAATAGTTTTGAATGTTTCAACAAGAAAAGATATTTCAGGTTACGAGTCAAATTTATCAAGTTTGTGAAAACAAGGAGATCGGTGAGAGACAGATAAAGATCACTAACCAATTCCGACCATTCACTAAAAACTCTGAAACACTGGAACTGGAGTGTAAAAAGGATTCTTACTGCACGTACCGCACGTAGCAACCATTCTGTACTGTCTGACACGTGGCCCCTGAAAAACACGGAAGAGTTTGGTGTTGTTGTGGCAAACTGGAGGATATGAGAAGTGGGTTGCATGAGTATATATATATCAGATTTGAGACTTTATTGAGAGGTGACCTGAGAACAACATTTAAAGTCAGACCTGAGATCAGACCAGCATACAAGGAACCATGCTCACAGCTCATCAAATATAAGTCACCAAATTAATAATTAATGCTATTTGATAATAAAGTTCCATTTATTCAAAAAGGTGCACAGTATTCAGTTCTAGATAGTGTTTACATACACTATATGGACAAAAGTATTCAGACGCCTGACGATTATACCAACAGGGACATTGTATTCAAATACATGTACTTTATATGGAGTTGGTTCTGTGGGAATTTGTGTCCATTCATTCTGTAGAACATTTATGAGGTCAGGCACTGATGTTGGAAGAGAAGGCCTGGCTCACAATCTGTGTTCCAGTTCATCCAGAAGGTGCTCGATGGGGTTGAGGTCAGGGCTTAATGCAGGTCAGTCAAGTTCTTCCACACCAAACTCATCAAACCATGGACCTTATGGACCTTGCTTTGTGTGCTGGGGTACAGTCATGTTGGAACAGAAAATGGCCTTCACCAAACTGTTGCCACAAAGTTGGAAGCATAGCATTGTCCAAAATGTCTTGCTATGCTGAAATATTAACATAGGCCTTTACTGGAGATAGGGGGCAGCTTCCATACTATTATCCCTCCTCCAACAAGACAGGTGTGGCCCAATACTTCTGTCCATATAGTGTATGTGATAGGGTTCATACTGGCCCTACAGACATCCCTCCTTAATGGTATATAAATGCAAGTGATAGAGAACAAGAATTCACAGTCCTATTTGATCAGTGTGCTTTGATCAAATCAAGTGTGTATCTGCAAAGGTTTCAGTCCCTCTCTCTTACTGTCACAAAGCAAACATTAGAATCTAAAAATACGTTTACTAAACGATACCTGCTTGATTTGTCTCATAGGGGCTTCAAAGTGGATTTGTCCCCTATCACTTACTTCATAAGCAGTATGGACAGCAGTAATGAAGAAGTAATGTACTCTCAATGTACTGTATATGAACATGTGTGTGACTTATTATTAATATTATTATTATTGTACCATGTGACCATACTTGAATGAGAGAACTGATGTGATGTACAGTCAGCAGAGCTTATTATGTGACTGTCGGAAGATGTTTGTCCTTGTCATGTTAATAAGAAAGTCAATAGAACTTTGCAGTACAGAGCACAGTGAATATTTGTTCCATTAGTAAAAATACATTTTAAACAATGAGCCTCCCTCAGAGAACATTCACTGCTCTCCGATGGCAGCCAGGAGGCGTTCTGAAAAGGTGTGACAGGTGACAAGTGTCCCGGTAACAAGACAACTGAGTGAACACATTGCAGCAGGAATTGGACTTCCTGTCTCTAACACCTGTTCTCCATCTGAATACTCGCTTGTTATGTGCTGAGTGTTGATGTCGCTCTATCTCCAGCTCCATGATTAGGCTGAAGTAGCAGACAGCCAGCTTCTTTTGAGCAATCTCCTTTTTGGCCAAAGCCTTTGCCATCATCCGCTGCTCGCTGACGATGTCCACACTGTCAGGTTGGTTAAAATTACAGGAACAGGTGGGCAGAGGAAGGGAAAATATGAAGAAACAGAGGACAGAGACAAGATAATACTACAGTATTACAGCAAAGTCAATAATCACATGCCTGTAAAATACATGATGACAGATTCGGCATACTTACATTATTACCGTCTTGGGTTTATTCTGCAGAGACTTGTGTTCAAAGAAACAGGACAGGTAAAGGAGAAGGGCCATCAGGACCTCATCAAGCTTTTTACTCCTGGACACAGACGAGGAATTAGTATCAGTGCGTGGTCATACAATGTACAACAATGCAATATATGTCTTCATATTCCTTACTTCAACACAGCCAAGAAGCAGAACGGAATGGGAAGTGAATAATTCTCCTGCAGCAGACTGACAGCCACCTCTGCAACACAGAGAACACGGAGCACTAGTTTTATTTCCATATGAACGTCTATCATTCATGGATCATCTTCAGTTTTTGGAAAAAGCTATCTCTGTGCTGAGAGACAGAGATGCCAATGCAAGTAATGCACGAATGCAAATGCAAGATTCACACGGAGCAATCAGCATCGCTGTGAGAGGAGACAGAAAGGGGACAGAGAGGAGCTGAGTCATGCAGCCTCATCGTTATAAGCTCAGCAACACTTTGACACTTGCGTTTAACATCATCAGTGGTGATGAAGTCCCCTCGCCTCTTCATCAGTGAGGCCCTGTAGGCATTCAGATGAGCAGGGCTCAGGGTCTTTCTAAGGCTGTGGCGCCCTCTGTGGTTCACGGTGCACATCTCAGCCAACCTGAGGAAACAGCAAAGAGAAGAACAGCTTAGTTCCTAATGTGAAGAGCCAAACATCATGAGCAGCACAGGCCTGCATGTCCTCTGCCACAGCTGGATCACGGGCTCAGCTGTGTGAACTCACACTCTCAGGCCTACCATTGTGATCGACGCTGAAGTTCGTGGAAGCTGACATCGGCCTGCCTCCTTTCCTTCAGTGTGGCCTCCTCTGCTGGATGAGAACTACAGGAAGCAGAGTGGAGATGTTTGCTACGTCATGGTTGAACATGACGTCATGGCGGCTGCTAGCTTCTTGGCTCACCTGACAAACTCCACAGTTCGAGCTTCATCGTTCCACACCCAGCGGCCAGCAGGGGGCGCACACACCTGACAGGTGATTCAAGCAGATAACATATAATAATAATGCAATAATGCAGAAGCTTTAGGATGAATTGTAAATATTAACCATTAACGTCACTAATAAGACTCTAAACAGTGAATGGAGTTACATTTGCAGCACAGACACCGGTAGAAATAGATAATTCTTTTTTTTTATTATTAATTTTTGATATATAACGTCGTCAAAACGTTTGAACTTGGTCTGAACTTACGTTCCTCTGCTCCTCGGAATGTTTCGGCATTTTCTGTGGAGCAAACTTTCCACGGTTTGAGCTCGCGCTCCGTCTCCCTCGCTGTTTGCTAATGTTGGACTGTATCCAGGCAACAGCCACTATGACGACACCATGACACGTCGTTAAATGACCTTCTGACCTCATGTTGCGTTTGGAGACTCAAAACACACACGTGACAGTGTTTTATCAGCGTCATACTTTATTTTCATGATGAGCTCTGCATATGGAGAAAATGACAAATGATTCTGTTCAGGTTGATGTTAGTGGAGTTTCATAGAAGTTTCTCCATGAAGGCTGTGCCATCAATGTCACGATTTAATGCACTGAGATGGATGAAAGCAGCAGCTATAAATGTAATATTACACATATAACGTGCATATTTGCAAATGTTAATATTTCCAGTAATACATTATATCTACCCAGGTGATTCAATAAAGCCACACGTTAGAAAAATCATTTTATTTTGACGGCCATTTAAAACTTTGTATGTTTCCGTTCTTAGAAGCTTTATGAAAATTCCTGAGTTTAAATCATTTTTAGAAATTCTCTTGAGATTTTATTTACGTGCACCTTCATTTCCCGCCCAAAATGCAGCGGTGTCAAAAAGATGTCTAAGCAAATAAAAATTTAAAAAAAAAAAAAACAGACATAGGCAAAACTGCCTCTGTCCTGTGTTAGCAATAAAATCCAAAAGTGCTTTTCTAAGCTCTCTAAACTTCAGAGTAAGTTCTTAAGTGCTCTTTGGAGTGATGAGATGTACATTTTCAGTCAGGTAGTCCAGCCCCCAGCCTCGATGTCTGTCTGTCAGGCTGTCCACAGACTGCAGCAGTTCTATATCACAGCTGTTCCCTGAGGGTAAGAAATGCACAATTTAAAAAAAACTGCAAATGACTCTCAGCCTCTCTGGTCCACACGGAACAGGTGCTGTTCATATTTCAGTTCATTTATGTGTTTTATGATTAAGTACAGAAACACACTCAGCCATGATTGCTCCTATCAACACTCACCAAACAGGCTTTGCACTTGCTCATCAGGGACAAAGAAAGGAGGGCCTGAAGACAAATAAAAATGCAAATATATTTTATCATCACCAATCTCAAACTAAATAATCTAGAAAATATACAGCATTTCTTTATGATTGTTTACAGTGTCTGATGTCTTACACACAGTACAGACAGTTACCTGGATATAGCTCAGGATTGTACAACAGTGTGTCCAAGAGGTATCTGCAGTCTTTGGCCATGAGGGAAGTTATGAGAGCAGCATACCTGTGAGGGAGAATGTATTAAAACAGCATGGAACATATGTATGTAGTTCATATCAAGAGAGTTTTAAAAAGTTTTAATTTCATGATATTGTGATGATTATAACAAAGCTCATCTGCTTTATTGAGCTTCTAAATATCAGATCTGAACGGAAGCATATCTTACTTTTCTCTGTCTCTTGGGTTAATGGCCACAAGAGAGCCTCTGTCCCAGATTGCCCCAAACTGTCCCTCAACGGAGCTGCGAGACAGAAAAACGGAGTTTGTGGTAGACATTTACCTGTGCAAGTAATCAAACATCTGTACATTGATACAAACATACAGTTGACTCACCTGGAGAAGTTGAACAGGTCACACTGATATAGGGAGATATTTCTCTCTGTGCCCTGTGAACACAGACAGTGTGGATGAACTATGATCTGTGTAAATACAGCATGTTTGGTTGCACTTTAACCGTCTTATTAACTGGACTGAACATCTTTTTTCCTGTGAAAATGGGTTTAAAGACAATATGAATCTAGTGCGAGAGTGGCAAACTCTGCCACTGACAATGAAAACTAATATGCAGTGAGATAATCTACATGAGGTGAGTCAAAACTCTCATTTTGATTCTGCTGACAACCCAGAAAAATGTGCAGGTCTACTAAAGACCATCACACTAACCAGTGCAGATAGGATTGTCATTATTGTGGATGGAGTCAGGTCCATCATAACTACTCAAGCGAAGCCCTTGCCCGGAAAATTGGAGATTTCCATCCCAACATACTGACTGTAGAACCTAATATTTGATGACATCATGTAACCTTGTGCCATAAGTGGAGCAGATTTTTGTTTGTACTGACACCATCCGTGATCGATTACCTAATGAAAATCTCCAACTCACCCTCCTGTGCAGTCTACCGACTTTCACACAGAGACCAACAGAGAGAATGTCGACAACACAAACAGTGTTTATATCACAAGCACGGATCAGGTTAAGTAACAGTGAACACACCTGGTTGGTGCGGATGTCATGCAAGCTGGTGTCTGTGTGTGTGAGAGAGGTCAACACTGAAACTGGTCCTCAATATGGTTCCATGTGTAATTAAATCTGTGTGACGATCCCCGGCCAACCCGTAGCACATTCCCGAGCAACTCACAACAAGAGCAGATCTCTCCTGACTGCATGTTTTAAATGCCAACTTCTCTTAACATTTTATTTTTATTTAAACACGGCAGGCTGAAGAATTCTTTTATACATCAGTCTGTCCTGTTCCCATATCAAAATCAGTGCTGCTGACTGGGGTCTGAATCCAGGAGGTATGATGTGATCTGTGGAGCTATCATGATTTTTATACGTCTATACTGCCCCATGGATGGATACAGTTTTAGATAGATAGATAGATAGATAGATAGATAGACAGATCGATACATCAAAATATCGAATATCAAAATAGCAATAGTAAATAAAATATATTGTACAAAAGTAATTTATTTATTTATTTATTATATTCTATTGAATCATGTATGTATATACAGAATACAAATACACTGAATGGCTATTCCTAATAAAATGGCCAACCATAACACATTAAATATTTACAGAAATGTGGTCTCTGGATCCCTCTCTGTTTACACACATGTATAGATCACTTACCTTGTAAACCTTTGCTCCAGATATGGCAGGAACTGGCTCCTCGCTGTACGTCACGTTGTTCTCCTCAAAGAACTCTTTTATAGCCTTTTCAGAGATCTCCACCCCGACCACTGAATGGCCCATGTCTGCTAGCCTGGGATTCACACAGGAAGTATAATTTTTTATAGGGTGTCACAACATACAGCAGGGAAGAATAAGTGAACATGTAAACACCACGTGTGATCTCATGGAAATGGTGCTTTTTTCCATACCACTTCATATCAACAGCTTTCCCACAGAGAGGGAAGAAGAAGCGAACTCCCGTCCGTCCAGCAAGAACTTTATCCAAGTTGTTCTCCAGCATCCTGTCAGGGAAAAACAACAGAACACCAGATATTCATATGCATGTGTTCTTCATCATCATGATTGTACTTACTTTAAACTTCAGAGCCATGAAAAACACTTAGAGATGCTGATGTCTGGACTGAATTAGGCCACATGAGGACTGAATCAGTCCTTGTAAACAAGTGATTTTATGGGATCACTGTTGGAGTAATGATCATTTACAGCTAGTGTAATCTCATTAAATTACACATGCATTTAGAGGATTTTTGTTTCCCTCATCCCACCATGCGGGGACATAAAGTGAGGCCTTTACCTGTGCACTTCAGGCTGATGGAAGCCAATCCTGCCCTGCTGCCAGCGTTCCTCCCACTCTCCGAGCACCATCACCCGATTCTCCTGCGGTGCCAGCATGCTGCTGATGTTCGCTTCAGCCCAGCTACAGGAGGACATGACAACAGGGGAGAGACAGAGACATGGAGAGGATACCGTCCGTAGCCAGGGTGAGCACACGTGATGCACACATGATGACACACGGTTTGGCACGAACACACATGTGAAACAGCCGTGCGCGCGCGCGCGCGTGTGTGTTGTAGCAAAAGCAGAGAGCTGCAGGAAGAAGGTGCACAGACGAGGTGACTGTGATCATGTCCATTCTCACCTGACAGCAGCAGTGCGACACAACAGCAGCCACAGGAGCTTAAACAGAGCGCGTGAATGCAGCATGGTGTCAGTGTGATCGTACCTTTGTTTAATGAACACAGATGAAGTTTGATCAGCAGCAGCGTCGATCACGTAACACTTCAATCGATACACTCGAGTGTTGAGGTTTATGTTTTATGCCCTGAGTTTAGTCTGTCAGGCACACCATGCCATGCACTACAAGTGGTCTCTCTGACAACCGAGCAAAGTACGTACATTTAAAATGTTTAAAGCACCAAAATCAGAGTTACACTGTGCGGTACAGTGTGACGTGACAACGATAAAAACAGGAAGTAACAATATGAATTAATGTGTGGTATAAAATGTGAAGCTTTGCCTGACAGGTCAAACTCTGGGATGAAAGAGCCCACTGTCCGCAGGGTTTACTGGTCTGGGAGGAGCACGATGGTGCATTCATGTGCATAGGAAATATGGGAACTCTAAATAAAACATTCCAAAGACTAAAGACAAACTAATTTAAATGCACTTAGTAAAATTTGACTAACTATTGTACTAGTTTATCTTCATATTGAGCCATTGCTTATTATTATTGTATACATGTGTTAATACATAGTTGGCTATAAGAATAATCTAATCCAGGGGTCTTCAACCAGGGCTCCGTGACCCCTAGGAGGTCCGCAGAGGTACTGCAGGGGGTCCGACAATTTTCACTAAAATGATATCGAGTAAACTGCATGCATTAATTAATGTTTAAATCAATAATATGCAATAAAACGCCACTTTTTTACAAAAACTATTATTATATTATTTATAAATTATTCCATAATGCATGAACGTTTTATCAATTATAAACACATATAGACTAATAACCCAGAACATAAATAGGTTAATAAGGTGAAATAAAAAGTGAATAAAGTGAATATGAAAGTTATTATAAGCCAGGCTTAAAATGTGACATGCGGGGGTATATGTGTCCAAGGGGTCCTTGGGCTGAAAAAGGTTGAAGATCTAATCCATGTGGAAATATCTTATTCTTTATTCCTCCACCCAGTATGAGCATGTAAAACTTAACTTAGACTTCAAAACAAAATTCTTCAGGATTGTAACATCTTCAGAGTTTCACAATTCATTCTGGATCTAAAGAGAAAATCAGTCAATTAATAGACGAATTAGTCTCATCATCATTATTATTATCATCATCATCATTATTATTATTATTGTTGTTGTTGTTGTTGTTATTGTTATTATTGTGTGTGTGTTTTTTTTTTTTTTCATTAAATTCTATTTGAACAGTGATGTCACTGTGTTTCATTTACTGTGACAGTATTCAGACAGTGACAGCTGTCATTAATCCTCAGAAAGCCTCTGTTCTGTTCTGTTCTGCTGCTCAGTGATTAGTCAGTGACCGTTCCGCTGGAGCCAGCAGACAGACAGATCCACAGACAGGTCTACAGACAGACAGATCCACAGACAGATCCACAGACAGACAGATCCACAGACATGCTCTTGTCCCCGAGGAAGACAGTGTGAAAGGGAAGAAAAGAAGGAGACTGTATCCGGACACAGAGCGGCGCAAGAGTCTCACAGATGGCGCTTTGACTGCGCGGCGCTCTGTCACCCTCACCTCTGTTTTCCCGTGGTATTATCACGTTGTATAACATTAAAGGTGTAAATGTATGGTAATTAAACAGCCGCATTCACACATGTATCAACACAACACATGAAGTATGTGTTATAAATAATGATGCCGGATTTGTATTTAAGAACGTCTTGAATTCTCAGCATGTGATTGGCTGATTAGCGCACGCAGACCCTTCATATGTGAAGCGTCTTTGTGTAAGATAATGAAGCCTGTCACACAGACTGCTGTCACTGTAGTCTCTCGAGGGACTCCTGTTGTCCCTCAGACTGAATCCTCTTCATAGCCTCCATCATGATTATGTTGTGTGAGTGTTTGCAGTGATGTGACACCTGATTTTCTGCACAGGTGACACATTTTTATCTCCAGCCACAGTAAACAAGCTCCACATTGAACGGCCCTCAGAGACTTCCTGTGCGTAATCCGGTGTTTCCAGCGCGCTCCAGTTGCGCGGGGTCGCATCCAGATGTGTGTTTTTCTTTACGCTGCTACGGAGACGTCGAGGAGCCTCTGAACCAATCAGTGCCGCCCGGGGGGGCGGGTCGTGTGTGGACTGTTGTGGATATGGGAAATGGACAATTTAACACGCACATTCATCATTCACATCCCGGCGGGGAGTCCAGCACCTGACCGCTGAAACGGATCCGCAAATGCCCGGCCGTGGTGTGAAAAGGAAAATTAACCAGAGAGAGGGGGACGAGCGCGGTACCGCCACCCGGTAAGGAGCTCTCTCTGTCGGAGCGCAGCGGGGATCGTGCTGGGTGATTCCTGCTGTCTGTGTTCATTGTTGATGCATCTGAGGAATAACGGATAACCGGATGTTTGTGGTGAGATCACAGGTTACAGCCTGTGTTTGTGGTCCTCATTTGGCTCATTCTGGATCTCCTCAATCACCGCTGTGAGCTCGCGCTCATAAAAATCCAACCAAACGTTTAATTGTCCACCTGATCGCGGCACAGGTAGGTCGTAACGTTAGGGATATGCTAATATAACATTAGGAATATGTTACTATAAAGGCAGCGTGGACTGCCTTCTGATCCGGTGGATTTGCGTGGCGCTCACGCAGCGCACCTTTGTCACTCACGCCGCTCAGATGTTGATTGGAATCACACCAGAGGAGCTTTTGGTTGAGCTGAGATGATGAAATAACAGCAGAGATAAAGTCAGTGAGTGCAACAGGGGGCTCTTTAATCCACCACTGGGTCCTCACCCAGCCCTTCTCACAGGCAGCCTGCTTTCAGAGGAGCATCAGAGTGATGATGATGATGTGCTCTCACTGAGAGAGAGAGGTGTAGCTGGACAATAAAGGAGAACCGGCGAGTGAGAGATGTGGGAGATTTAGAAGACAGACGCGAGGGGGCGGCGGGACACTCCGCCTCGTGTTGTCTGAACGGACGCGCCCCGACGGTGCGTCTGTTTGCGCCACGCCACGCTGTAACTTAATCATACCGTACAGGACTCAGAAATCGAAAGCGGGGTCGCCCCGGGAGGAGGGGGAGGAGAAGTTGGTGTTTTTGAGCCTGTACAGCTGCTGTCATCCAGCAGAGCAGGACGCTCAACAGTTCAGTGCGTTAACTGCGCTGAATCCGCTTCAGGGGGTGGGGGGGACCGGAGAGCCAGATCAGAACCGGATCAACCTGCTGCCGCCACCTGCAACGGATCTCAGTATCACTGTGTGACAGGTAGGCTGGAGAGGTGGCGAGGCTGCTAATTTAATCAGCGTCTAAATAGTGTAGGCACAGTATGAGTGATGCATTTATTTTCATGTATCTGCTCTGCTCTCTCTGGATGCTCTGTGAGCCTTCCACAAACATCTGCGAGCTTTGGGGAAAATCTTCAGCACACGTTGAGATCTTTTGGCAGATGATCCGCTTCTCCCACCGGGCAGATGGGCTGTGGGGTTTGCACGATACTCGGCCCACCATCCAAGAATATTAGATAATGTGACCACTATAGTGCAGCTGTCATGCTGAGCATGAGTGCAAAATAGTGTAAAAAAAAGTATCATGACAATCATTTGAATTACAGTTAGAGTGTTTGTGGGACAGCACATATCTTAGGATGTGGAATGACTTCCACTGAAGTCCTCAGTCAGGCAGCGCCACAAGATTACATTCTGAAAAAAAGTATTTCTTCAGAGCTGTGGGAACTTCCATTTACTTGAAATCTCTTTTGAACCCACTCCTCGTCTAACACCTTAGTTTCACATCGGTTAGTTTCATTAGTTTCAACACCTCAGGGCTGGATCTTACTGATGCAGTCCAACTAAAGAAATGCTTTGTTCAGGCCTCCATTTGTCTTTGATGCCTCTCTTGCATTCAAGATATAGTAGCTAACAGCTCAGGTAAGAGCAGAAAATTACCTGCTTTCACATCTAAAGTGCTTCACGTATTAATGAATTCCACAGAAACAAATAAGGCTCAGAGTTCACCACAGGAATTAATTACAACTCTTTCATTATTTATTTTTTTGATTATGAGATCCTGAATAAAATGCTGTCAGAAAAAAAAAGAAGCTCTGTGTGGAGCGGAGGGCGTCTCCTGATGGCTAGCTGTACATGACTTCATCTGATTTATGAAATGACTTTATTGTAATGGCATCTCCCTCATCTTAATGGGATTTTGCATCCATGATGGTTCTGTAATACCCTCCCTGGTGATTAAGAGAAGCTCAAATCTTGTCCTGCTGAAGCACTGGCTGATACGGGCAGAATTTATATTCCAGAGGTGGTAGGCATTTCCATAATCGAGCATTCATTAGAGGGGTTTGAATATAAGTGTGCAACCTTTTAAAAGCTCTTAACCCTGATGGGTCACTGCATGGTGATCATGTGTGCTCGTGCACTTTTTTGGTGTACAAATATGTCACAATAATGTTATACGTGATGCACTGAGAGGGAGGAAATCAATTTATTTATGCGTTATTATTCCACTGCTTTAATCTCTGATGTCAGGGGCACTCCACTAATTGAACCCTCCTCTTGGTATGTGCCTCCTTCTCCTCATCTCAGGGTCAGATCGTATATCATCCCCGCCTTGTCAAGGTCAGATTGTTTATAGGCCGATCTTGATCGAGGTTCTGTGATAGGAGTGCTTCCAGGCCGAAGCTGCAGGTAGGAGTATGCACTGCGAAGAAGTAGGACCAGTTAATAAGGCAGATGGATTTCACTGCACACCGCTTCTGCTGTGTGCGTTGTCAGATGCACAGCCAGAAGCACAGAGCAGTGCACTTGCTGATCAGTGTCCTCAGTAGGCTTTTCCACTGTATACACTCGGAGCTGTGTGCCAGTGTTGGACTGCCCCTCTGTCTCTGCGTGATGCAGCCAGATCGGCGAGTGTTCTGTCCCCGTTTTCTGGGCCTGTAAACAGCTTTGCCAAATTCAGAGTGTGAGCTGGAACCTCCCAATAACCGTTCCTACCCATCTTGTTCATTCTGTTAATTAGCCCTTGTGGCGTTGGAGTGCAGCATATTGTTGAGACATAATTAATCAACCCGGCTTGTAATTATGCTGGGTTTGGAATGTGAGCGCGATTGGGAGGCTGGTTGCGTTGCAGGGCGTTAAGCTCGAGGTAAACATCTTATTAACCGTGTCAGAGTCCCTCAGCCCACGTGGAGCAAGTATGCTTTTATTAAGGTGGAGAAAAATGTTCTGTTATCCATTCAATAAAAAAAATGGTCTCTTAAAAGAAGCATCGCTTGATTAAGTTTATGGTTATTATGGTTGAGATGGTCGGGCTAAAGGGAAATGCTCCTGTAAGTGTGTGTAGACAGGAAGAGAGATTATTTTTAAGAGGAACCATCAAAATGCAGGTACAGTATGTTTGTGTGTGCTTTTATATGCATATGGTGTGTGGGAGTGCAAAAAGCTCCTTCATTTCAAAGGGCAGCTTGTAGGTGAGAACAGAAAATAGAACGTGGATCACATACCGGTTGTAAGCCTTTAAATGCAGGTCTGTCAGGGGAGACAGCCCCCAGTTTTTTACCACAGCAGGTTTTTCTCTGATTCATCACAGACTGACTGATATGACTACAGACAAACCTCATACTCTCACTGAGCCCTGCTCACATGCAACCACGCTAATGCACAGTCCCTTTCACTTTCACAGCAGTGAAAATGCGTGCACAGTTAATGAGCGTGCACAAGGGTCACAAGATAAACCTGAGGGGGTCGTGAGATAACAAACAAGGTAGGAGAGCAGAAAATATGAACACTACCTGGCACAAAGCTTGATTTGGTACAGTCAGATGGCTGAGAGGACTACTCTATATTTTAGAATGATCATTCATGCATTTAGGTTGTAGAAAGTTGTCTTTATAAACAGTGGGTTGCAAAAAAGTAAGAGAAGAAAATTCTGTGAGTTTTAATAAGTAATAATAAGTAAGTGTCACATGCACAATAATGCCTCCAACAAGCTGGAATTAGCAGGTCTTGCTTCAGCAAAGCTATGCTTAGAACTTGAAAACAGAAACAGAAGGTTGGTCTGAGGTTTGGACTGTTAAAATTGGATCAAAGAACATACTATAGACTGACAAATCACAGTTTAATTCTGTTCAATCTAACTGCCGGGCAGACTGCAGAGGGCTTGAGGAAAAACAAAATATTTAGAGCCAAATTACACCGCTGTGGTTCAGTATTGATCTATACGGTCACTTACGCTTTTCTGGACTAGGAAACAAATTCAAAATCGAAGAGTATTTTGGGGAAAGATGGTTCCAAGAGTGTCCTTTCCTGTCATGTGACACTGTGGGGACATCGACAAATGGAGGTTTTAATGATTTCATTCTTTTTTTGTGACTAAAACCATTTTAAATGTAAATGATACTGATTTGGTGTCTCAATTATACTGATTATGTCTTTGTTAAAATAAATTATTGAAGAAAGAAGAAAACATCAATATAACATTCAAACTTTATAACAGTTGTGTACATCGTAAGATTTATTTTCCCAAATATTTGTTTTTTTTACTTCATAACTTAATATCTTCAAACTCTTTAAGTCTGTGTAAAGTAGGAATAAATATGTGTTCCAAGTCCATCAGACCAAAGAAGAAAGTGTTATTAACCACCCAGCCAAATCTGGATGATTAAAAATATCAACGCGTTTATGAAATTAGGTCTCAAAATCAGTTAAAAATGTATTTTCAGCCCCAGGACTGTGGGGGCGTGTCCTCTGAATGTGCTGATGCCACAGCCGCTTGTGGGAGGAGTCAAGCAGCCATTTTGAAGCGACTGAAACATTCATAAAATGACATGACTAACTTTGAAACACTCTGAGCGAGATGAACTCATCTCTGTCTCTCTGATAGGGGTGCAGGGGTATGCTCAGGGTGGCCTCAGCGTGTCATCGAGCCACCCTTTAAGGACCGCCCACAAAATCCTGGACTGAAAACTGGTGAAAAACTTTTTGAACCTCCATTGTATATTATATTCTCAGTATATAAGGATTTTCAAGAAATCATGAAGATTCTTTTGATCCAGCTATTTCTGATTCACAGAAAACGAAGCAGAACATAATCGAGTGTAATTTCATCTCAGTGATAACAGTGACACATTTTACCATTCACTCTCTTTACACTGACTCAGAGCTAAGTTACCACTATTGCAAAGCAAAACATTTACTGCTGCTTCACATTAAAAGCATTCAACTGGAAAAACTCAGGGTGACGTTCATTGTGAATACATTTTGTGACTGCAGATTAGTTTTCATTCTTGCAAGATGTAATAGAACAGGAAACAGCAACCACAGCGAGCTGTTAGATGTTCCAAGAGTTACGTAGAGTCATGTAACTGCTTACTGCGACATAAGGATAATTATTGACTGATTCTTTATTAAAAAAAGGTGAGTAAACAGATACACCACTTACTCCACTGTTGTAAGGAGTGTTTACTCCTTCTATAATTGTGGGACTTGTATTAAAACTGCACTTGGTGTTACCACATTGACCAGAAAATCATCCAGGACGAGAGAGCACAGAGACTGAAAACTTTAAATCAAGCTCTGACTGACCAACTCTTTGGTCAACCTGTACCGAGGGGGCCACACGTAGACATAGCTTCAATTAAAGGGGTCACAAGTGAAAAAGATTTGGAACCACTGAAATAACACAAACAATGCAGCGTGGCTACCTCGTGTTCCAGTAATGACAGAGTCTGGGATTTAATTTTAGCTCGGCCGAGCCTTTCACCTCACCACAAGATTTGTGTTTTCTTCAGAACACTTCATTTTGCTGAACTAATATGTCGCCAGCTTTAGTCCAGCAAACACACACACATGCCAGATGTGTATTTAAGTATAGTGTAGTCACATGCACACTCAGGAACACAGCACCACAAAAAGTCACTGAAAGGCTTGCTGCCACTGAACGCTGGCATTTGTACAATGCAATCATCCAGGATTTATGTGGGTGAACGGTAGGATTTCATCCTTCAGGTAGACTGTCTTCACAAGCTAACCATTTGCAAAGGAATGGAAATCTCATTTTACCAGACATTTGGCCCATCCAGTGCCAATTTACAGCCTGCTCTGTGTCACTACTCAAATCATTTCAGACATAATAATGCTGCTGCTGCTGCTTCTCTTACACTGCCAATGACTCCGCTACTTGGAGAATGACGGTAATGGTAGTGGATTTCATTTTGAGCATTTACAGTGTCAGTTGTATTCAGCACTGGTGCTGTGGCCAGAAAACAACAAATTGAACAAATAAGGTGAAGTCAATCTATCCCTGAAACGCAAAAATCTCTTTATAAAAATATCCTATTTGGTGAAGGAGAAAAACACAAATTGACAAATGCTGGATTTCTTGCAGAAGGCCATCAGCGTGAAGTCGGTTTTCATTTTCTATCAAAGCCTGTATAAACACCATCGAGTAAGCTGCTGTGTAAACACAATTCAAGAGGCAGATGGGTCGACAAATTTCAGTTGTACTTTTTCACCAAATTACTTAATAGTGCAGTTCAGCTAAGGGAAGTCCTTAGACTAGAAGTCCTTACAGTCCTTAGAGAGGAAGAGATCATGGCAGGAACTATAGGGATATGACATATCCATCATTTACCTTTCCTTGCCTTCATCTCTCTTCATGCAACTTTAATGCCCTTCATCCTCACCTTGTATTCCCCTTGACTTGTTCATTTTAAATACTAACCTTACCATGTCCTTCAGATTGGACTATATTCAACAGGAGGTCCAGTTTCAGAATGACTGGAAGTGTGATTCCATGCTACACACAGCGAGTAGTTTAAAAAAAAAAAAAGTATACATCAACAGGAAATGATAAACTTGGTTACATTGTCACATTAACGTAACATGTTTGGTCGAAATGCTTTTAATTTGAAGCAATGACAGCAGGAAATGTTCGGTCGGCTCTGATATGGCTGCGGGTGAATAAACAGTCAACAGTGAGGCAAGAGCTAATTATAGAATGGAAATACATTGATGACTGTCGCTGCCAAAATGCTGTATGAGAAATGGGGTTTGAAAATCTCAACTCTTAACACTGAATATGTTTAGCAGGAGAGTGCATTTTTTGCAGCATTTTCGAGAGGTAAGGTGAGAAAACAACTTGTGAGGTGCTTCCTTTGCAGTAAAGATATGGAACATTGTTGGTTTGCCTGCTCTGATGGCACATGATCCACTTTATGTTAGCTGATTTTAATTCTGCAGTGTGCATTATTACATTTTCCTCCTCTCCGCAGTGGTGACACACTTTCGTTGCTCGTTCGGTACACTCCACATGAACCTTCCTAGACATTTCTCTGCACTCAAGGCAAGCAAATGATCAAAGAACTGTTGGCCTTGCAGAGTATACTCCTCATGTCTGTGATTAAGTGTTTTGTCCCCTTTTGCTTTTGTGCCCCACATCGCCCAATCCCTTTAAGGATGAAGCAGGAATTATTGAAAAAGGAAAACAGTTAAAATTGGCATTTTTTCTATGCAGAATCTCTCTAGTCAAACTTAGGTAGGGTAGTAACAGGAAGCCAAAGAGGAGGAGAAAGTAGAAGGAAGGAATGATGGAAGATTGAGGGAAGGAAGTATAGATGGGAAATAAATGACAAGGGGTGAAATTGTAGGGCTCTCACCTTTCCTTGAACCCAGTCCTTCCACCTTCAGGCCTCTCTATTCAGTGAGCCTTGTAGCATTTTCCAGTGCTAGTCGCCCAACCATAATGATCCATCATTGATCCATGACAGAGGGACTTCTCTCACCACTTAAAGCCACTTATGTGTGTGTATGTGTGCATCCATACGTGTAGGCTATGTCTTCTCGCTGATTTGCAGCTCTGAGGATGATGTCAGGCCTGTTCAGGTCCAGGCATGCCTCACAGTTTCACTGGCTTACATTCGTCATTATTTCTCCTCGGTAATGGCCACACACTGCTGTTGTATGGTTTTGTCCTTGCACACAAAAGTAGGGTGGGAGGGATCAACCTAAGAGTTCAACAGAGGCTTTTACACACCTGCAGCTGTCAGGCAGGAATGGATTTGTCTGTCTGTAGTTAAAAACAGGTAGTTTTGTGCCATAATATTATCTTCATTGATTATGTTCAATTCACATACAGTATTATCCTCCATCCTCTTCTAAACCTGTCATACCACACTGCCTCAGAGATGTCTCTGTGTATTATAATTTTTAAATCATTTCAGATTCAGGCTTTAAACTGCTATTATTTGATATGTTAAACAAATAAAGGGGAAAATAATCGTGTCTTATTGTAAAATGTAAGTTTAAAGGGATCCTTCTGTTGATCCAACAGTAGTAGACAGAATTCGTGCAGTTAAATCAATGTAAATAATATGAGGTAACTTTATTTTTGCAAAGCATTGGCATGAGATTAGATAAGGCAACAGAATAAATTCTTCATGCCCATCATTATTACCATGATCATAATGATACCCTCCATCACTTTTCTATTACACCTTCTTGCCATCACTATCAATTATCTCCACAACCACAAATCACGAGGACAGAGCTCGTACATCTCTCACCGGAGTGTATCCTGACGAAGATTGAGGTGTAATTGTGCACATTGGTGGCGGGTGATATAAAGCATGAGCAAAATAAAGAAAGGAAAATCAATGCCTTAACTAAAGGAGCGAGTGAATTATTGATGAGGAGTATGTAATGGGATCCCAAGTGTCTATTTCAACCCAACTTAGACTGCCTTCTACTCAGGCTGCTGCAGTCGTAGCCAGAGAAGTAGAAAGAAGGAATGTGCCAAACAAAAAAACAACAAAAAACAGCCAAAACAACATCTCCATAGACACGTTAGCTAATCTGATTTATGTGGTGCAGTTTGGCTGACTCTACCGGCTGTGCTGTTCACATGCTGGTACAGTAAGAACGCATTTTTAGAAAGGTTTTGCTACAGTCAAGCTATATAGTCAAGTACAACGGCTGTCACGTTTTGAAAAAACAAAAAAAAGGTCTGAATAAATCCAGACAACACACAACTTAACCCTGAATTCTATGGTGTAAACATTCATACATTTGTTCCTGGTCCCTCCACTGCCTTTGGCAAGCTAATGTTACTGGGTAAGCTAACAATATAACATTAATAACATTTTTTTCCATCTCACATTCTCACTCACAATCAGCACAGCTCATGGGTTTTGTTTCGCGATAGCAAAGAGACAACAGAAGCACACGTAGGGCTGCAAACTTTTCTTTACTGATGACTCTGTATTCTATTTGACTAATCTGGATTGAAAAAATGACATGAAGGTAAACGTGGCATGTCATTTCTTGTTTTGGCCAACCAACAGTCGACAACCCAAATATATTTCATGTACACGAATTTCAAATAGAGAAAACCCCCACATTTGAGAAGCTTGAATCAGCAAATATTTGCCATTTTTGCTGCATAAACAACATCAGTTATGAATCATGAGTCATCACCACTTGCAAGTACAAAAACATTCACAAACACCAACAACGTTGTTTTTCCATAAGCATATAGATATGGCTGCATGAAGACTTTATCTTTAGGCATATCTATAGACACATTTTTGTACACCTAACTCATGTAGAGCACACATTTTTGGCTTTTTGGTGAAAGTGTAATAACTTTACATGTTAGCTTTAGTTGTAGAAAGTTGTTGGATCGTACTGAAAAGCAGTTACACGTGAAGTGAACATGCATGGTGGTCAAGCTGTTTTTATTCATTTCTCCAAAGCTGGGCTTTTCACACATAAATCATTATTTCCGCTGTCCGTTTGAGGTGGAGAAATCAGAGGATACATTGTTTACCCACATCACCGGTGTGCTGTTTGTTTTATTGCAAGCAGAGAAGGCAGGCATCACTTCTGCTTGGCTGGAGAAGAGGCAGAAATGGGGAATGTGAATGAGAGGTTGAGAGAGTGAGCGGCCAGGTGAGACCTGAAAGCTGCCTTTGTGTGGCAGCTGGCAGTACGAACACTGCCCTTCACTGTGAAGTGTTCTCCTCACACACACACACACACACACACACACACACACACACACGTATACTGTACATGTTGGAGAGTTATGGGGGGATGTTTGGCAAAAATATAAGTCTGAAAAACCGTTGCAAGTTTGCGAGTGTAACAAAAACAGCCTTCACTCCGTCTCCCCGAGGTAAACGGACGTTTCAGAGTCATAAAGTGCCTCTGTTTTCCTTCTGCGTTTCCAAATCTCCATTTCTAAACACTCTCTTATTTTCTCCTCCACTTCATCTCAACTGTATCTGGCTCGGTTCAACTGGAGCTTGAAGAGCATGATGATATCTAGTCCCATATGCTGCTCCAGGTTTAATGTGCTGTCGGAAAAAAAAAGACTATTCCAGAAGTTGCTGCGTATCATTGCAGCACGGCATATGGGCCTGTAAAAATCCATCGTTTTCACAGGAATGTGGAGGCCGGGAGATGGAGGGGAAGGTGGACTTCATGGGGAGGTGGTTTTGATGGCTGGATAATCAGGGATGGATGCATTTTTTAAGAGTGCACTGAATTGTGCTTTTCTCAATTTTCACTTTATGAGCTTGAGCTAAAGAGGGACTCTGACAGTTTATAATCCTCTGCTGCCTGTGAAACACTACCCAGCTGTGCTACTTTATTGCTATTTCATTATGTGTGTGTTTGTATGTATTAAATGCGGTTGGGGTTGCAGATTACATATGTCTGTCCAAAATGAAAAGCAAATGAAAGTTTATACCCGTTGGCTGTGGCATATCTTAACGGCAATTTCATGACTAATCACAGTGTTGGTTGCAGAACGGCGGCTCTGTCTGTGTACTGATCTGTATTCTTGTTTATTTACTTCTCCCCAGGAGGGGCCCTGCAGACAGGAGTCGCGCCAGGCACCATGAGGCAGCAAGCTTGGCCTGAGAGAGCGGAGAAATCACCCTTCATCACTCTCAACGAGGCTGGGCAGCGGAAGAAATGCACACAAGAGCAGCAGCAACGAATGCCACAGCAGAGACGGGCTAGTACACACATCTGAGAGTACAGTGGAGAGCAAATGGGGAAGGCAGAAAGTGAGGAGACTCAGTAACTCAGATTGCGTCATCCTAAATGGCAAAGTGGACTGGGCCACACTCAGAGGCAGTGATGTCCTTGTTAACACATTGTCCTCCGTTAGAAGCTCCTTGTTAGAAATCACAGATCACCCCGCCCCTGTGAGGCCACAGAGCTGAGGGGCAGAGGAGAAGAAAATCAGAGGACGAGAGAGAGACAGAGTGGAAAAAAGAGACTGTGACAGGCCCCCATGCAGGCGCGTAAGAAGTATGTTCTGCTGGGCTTGTGTGCGTGCTGCTGGCTGGTCCTCTTTTACTGGGGTGGAGGAGTCCAGCTGCGTCTGCTCCGGCTGCTGACACGGCAGCGGGGGGAAGTGGTGCGCCCCTGGCCCAACTGGACTGACAGGGCCTTCCTGCCCCGCTATGCCCACCTGGATGAGCTCCAGACAGACCCCGGGTCGGCCGAGTCGCCCCGCCAGCGCCGCCAGGCGTGGTCCGCCATTTATAAGGACAGTCGCTGCCGCATGGAGACCTGCTTTGATTTCTCGCGGTGTCGCCGTCGAGGAAGGGAAGGGTTCAGGGTGTATATATATCCATCAGAGAAAAATGATCGTGTGTCGGAAAGCTACAGGAAGATCCTGATGTCTATAGGTGAGTCTCGGTACTACACGTCAGACCCTCGCGAGGCATGTCTGTTCGTGCTCGGGATAGACACCTTAGACCGGGACCAGCTATCAGGACAGTTTGTGCCCAACGTGGATGAACGTATCCGTGGTTACCCGCTATGGAATGATGGGCGAAACCACCTGATCTTCAATCTGTACTCAGGCACCTGGCCTAACTACACAGAGGACCTGGGCTTCAACATCGGCCAGGCCATCTTAGCCAAAGCCAGCCTCAACGCAGAACATTTCAGGCCAGGCTTTGACGTCTCCATCCCGTTGTTCTCAAAGGATCACCCACAGAAGGGTGGAGAGCGCGGCTGGCTGGTGAGGAACACCATACCGCCACGAAGAAAGTACCTGCTGATGTTCAAGGGGAAGCGTTACCTGACGGGCATCGGCTCAGACACCAGAAACGCACTTCATCACATCCACAACGGGAAGGACATTGTGTCGCTGACAACCTGCCGCCACGGGAAGGACTGGGAGAAGCACAAAGATGCCCGCTGTGACCATGACAACCTGGAATATGAGAGGTAAGACGGAGGTCACATGGCCAGTGGGGAGGGCAGTAATGAGGTGATGTTAAAATGAAAAGCGAGGTGAGAGGCAGTGTAGCGCTGTACAGGCATTAAAAGGACAGGCTGTCAGGTGGAATTCTTTTATTGGGAAATCCACAGCGGTGTTGTTCCGTTTGCCTTTTTATTTGAACTTTACATGCTGTTTCATTGCTCCTTTAGATGTCACTGATTTTCTACAAGCAGTGTCAGGAGTAGCTTTTGTGTCCCACTGGTTATTTCTGTCTCTTTTATGGCTGCACAATCTTTGACTATTTAGGTTTATGATGTTTGGCAGTTGTTTTCCAGATCAAAGATTTGAGACACAGACTCAAGGCTCTGGAAATTTCAATTCAGGTCACAATTCACAGCAGCTCTCTCATTCCTGTAGTAGCGCTGTTAAAAGTACAGTAAAACAGTGGCTGTAACGTCCTCAACTTGTAATTACTGACCTTGAGCTGCTTTGTTGTTCAGAGTGAGGATAAATCTCACAGTGTGATAGAGGAATATTCAACAAAACATGCAGTTATTTCCAGTTTGTATTTGGGTCTCTAAGACGAGGAAATAAACACGTCTCCAGCTAATTAATTACAAGTGAAAGTACACAGTGTAATGAGCCGAAGCAAAGGTCGCCACAGAGAACGGCTTTGTGAAATCTCTGCGAGTAAGCCGCTGCTGGATGTACGGCGTAAATGATGATTACTTTTCTTCACGTTTTCTTGCTGTTGTTGCATTGAGATAAGCTCACCACTTTAATTGAAACAATATTTTGTTAGACGCTGGCTGGAGTGGATACAACATATTGGGAAATTGGATTCCGGCAATGCAATCTGCAATACTTAGAGCAATGATTCATTATTAAAACCAATTAACTTCAGCATATGACCTTTGCTGGGGTTTGAAAACAGTTTGTAAAAAAAGGCATATACCATTGTACAATACATTTCCACTTCAGCCCGTGTGCAGAGTGGTTTTCAAGTATGCAAGCACCATTGTTGAGTTAATAAAAGCTTCAGGAAACACCCATCTGCCAATAATACAGCCGCTTGGTAAACACGTCCTATGAGGACGACACTGAGTTAAAAACAGATGAAAATTAACAGATGACGCACGCACTCAAAACACACAATAGGAACTGAATTTGTCATTCATATCTCCACTCCACTCCATTCACAAGTCCACCGCAGTTATCTCATTACTATAGTGTGTGCAAAGTAAGTGTGGTGTAAGCTCGGCATTTAATAACTGAATGTTGTTGAACTTGATGGGTGGGGGTCCTCCATGCTGGTGGTGGGGATGAAGGAGTACCACTGAAGTTTAGTTTCATGCAAAGTCACCCTCTCTCATTCTATACAGTCCTACACACACACAGTTGATGTGGAGAATCGACACTGTGCCTCTCTGTTCTCACTCCTATTCTTGCTTAACTTACACTTTGCAGTAAAAGTGTGTGAAGCTGACAGAGCTCCTCATTATAAAGTCTGTGCCTGTCCATTCACACACGGATATACCAAGAGCAGGATCGTGATGACGCAGAACATCCAGAGACAGGAGGAGATGGATTTCAGCGAAAGAAAGAAGAAAGAAAGAATGAGAATAAGATGTTAGAGACACACAAACTGTATATTTCTGCCTTACATGGGACTCCTCCGAACAAGACACTGTCATTAGATTATTGAAGTGTTGAAGTTAACCCGCTGGTTGTCTGTTTTTCCTCAACTTAACTCTAATACTTGCCACAGTTCATTCTAATAAAAAAGCTGCTAACTCTGAGAGTGAAATTGTGCTCGTGAATTAGTCTAATTAGCACTAACATGCCAGCCAACCGAGAATATGCTGGTGCTAATTAGTCAGATTAGATTAAGTTCATTAAAGGTCAGAAAATTAGAGACATTCAGACCCAGAGACATTCATTTATTCTAATTTATTTTAGCTCATTTCATTCATTTATTATTTATTAATAATGCACAACAAAGGAAAAGCAGAACATTGTCACATTTGTGACGCTGACATTTGACAAAATAGTTAATGATGATAATAGTTACTTTTCTCTTAGCCCACTAATTGATTAATTGACTAATTAATTATTTTAGCAGAACATTATTTTTTTGTGTCACAGGGCTTTGGGAAAATAACTTCTACTATAACTATAAATGAATGAAATATGTGAACTTAATGATCAGAGATCATCCCATTCTAATGAAGCTGTGCAGTGTTCTACTAAAACGTTTCCTCTGCCTTGGACTAACTGAACTTTTCTGCTGAAGCCGTCTTGAATGGAAGCCTCTGGGAGGTGGAAGTTGTTTTCAGGTGATATCAAATAAAGGCCTAAAAAAATGTTTTTAAACTAAACAATGTGACTTTTCATCGTTTAGCCCGGAGCAGCAGTTAGGAGGTGGTTCTGATCCACACACACACACACACACACACACTCCATGCTGCTGTAGCTTATAACGAGCTTACCTTAGGCTTGTTTACATTGGGCCATGCAGCAAAGGGATGGAGCTGCTCAACACTGTATGAATGAGCTCATTTATTCCACACAGCCCGCTACTCAGACACCCGGGTGGGCAGGGGGTATGAGGAGGAGGATAGTGTGGGGGAGGGAGGGGGGTGTTATTTTGCAGTAGATTTGGATACGGCAACGGCTCGGAGGGTGTAAGGGTGTGAATGGGGGAGGCAGCGTGAGAGACAGCTGCTGTTCGTAGGAAAAACACAAAAAGATGGATGATTTTTTTAGCCCTCTTCCCTTTTGTATAAAATCTCTTTCTCTGGAAACACGAGGCTTTTAGCCTTGGAGAGTGAGGTGTGAAGGAGGGGCGTGGGGGAGGAAGGGAAGAAAGGTGAGGGATCCATCTGTCTTTTAGCATCTTTTGAGTCTCCCTTTGAGAGGAAAGAAGAGGTTAGAGAGGGGAGACTATGAGAACCGCGGACAGCGTGGAATCCAGATGAATGAGAGAAAAAGAGATGAGGACAATAAACAAACTGCATGAGCAAGATTTCTGTGTGAAAACCAAAATGCTCCCTTCAGGTGGACACACACCATCACCTCTCCATCTGTCTGCTGACACATTCTCCCTCTCTTGTGTCTCTCTATCCTTCTCTTTCATTCTTCTCTGAAGTTTTTGTCAAAGTCCTGCACCTGGAAAACCAGCTTGCTAAAAATAATGTCACCAAGCGAGCATGTGCACTGTCACTGCTATATGTGTGTGTGTGTGTGTGTGTGTGTGTGTGTGTGTGTGTGTGTGTGTGTGTGTGTGTGTGTGTGTGACAGTGTCACGGTCAATGAGGCTCTTAGAAGGTGGGACCAGGTTAATGAGCACATGCATCTGGTACACCAGGAGATTAGCCCCGAGGGACCCGGACAAGACTGCAACCGACGGACAAAGGGCATGAGGGGGAAGAGGGGGAGGAGGGAGGGAGAATGGGACGGATGGATCAATAGACCGTCATGACATCATCTTTATCCCAACCCACCTTTAGACCAATGAGAACACTGGAAACTGTTTGAATTGTTTTTTACAGTGAACTTTATTGATTGATTTTTATTTATTTGCATTGTGTTATTAGATTTTTTTAATTTATATTTTTATTTAATTTAGATAAAGATCAAATTGTGTGAAAAAATACAGCTCATTGATGTAACATTGATTATTTTCATTATCAGTTCATTAATCAATGAATCTATAAATAAGATATTTACAGAGAAATCTGAAAGAACAGCACTTTCTGCTTTAACTGATAACTCATTGTTTCAGCACTGATTCATTTCAGTGAGTCAGCGCAAGAAACACAGCAGCAAAAATATTGACCCAACACAAATGCAACACCATCCAGCAAGATGCTCCTTTGGCCAATCAAATAAGAGCAAGCGCACACTCCTGTTAGATTGCTGTGTACTGAGAGCGGTGTATTATTTCAGACCTCTGTACAGTGTTTGGGTCTCTGATAAACCTAAATGGATCTATGAAGCAAACTGACTCCCACTGGAATGGATTTCATTGCCTGATCACTGCAGCCCCTCGTGGCCTGTTTACAGTAAGCCCATGTCATTTCACATCATATGAACAGGACTACTGTCATTTTCTTTTTACCCTTCAGCTGAAGATTTGGTTGTATTTTCTCAGGTTTTCAGGACTTCAGAACTTTTCCCTGTGATGAAGGGGAATGGAATGTATCTGTGGTCCTCACAGCACTGAAAACACATCTGTTTTTTTCTCAAAACAGTATCTCTCTTATTCTATAATCCACAGGGCGTTCTATCAACAGGTTTCATACTGGATATTTCTTTGGCTGAAAAAAAGCTTAAATGAAGAGTGTCCACTGTGGGGAGTGTGAGTTATCCTGAATCATCCAGCAAAGACGCCTGTCCACCAAAACAAAGTGGTTTGCAACCCAAGAGCACACTCAGTTACTGCTAGTGCAGGTTTAAACCACATCACTGTGACAGTCAGAACTTAAGGCAGCTGTGTAAAGATAAAATATTTATGTCACATGTGCTTCATGAAACAATGATAATAACTCCACGTCGTAAGCAAAATAGTTCTTAAAAACAGATTAAGTTTAAACACTTTTTACTTCTGTCCCCTACCATTTCTATTAACATAATTTGACTCTTTTAAAGTAGACGATGATTGGTAAATGGTACCCAAAAATCCCATTAAAATCTGCCATAGGGAAAATGAAATCTGAATAAGAACAGAAGGTGCCTGGAAATACTTTTCTGGTCTATTGAATTGATGTGTTCGTTTGAGTGTGCGTGTCTGTCTGTGTGTGTGCATGGATTATGGATGATAGAAGCAAAAACAGAAGGAAGTAGCATAGAGACAAGGTGGACGCAGTGGTACCCAAGGCAGTAAAGAGCAGCAAGACAGAAAGGAAGAAAAGGAGAATGACGCGATAAAGATTACAAAAAAATGGAGGAAAGACCAGAGGATACCGCGGGCGACTTAAGGAAAAAAGCCAGAATGAGACAGGGCAGGAGGGAGGGTGACGAAGTGGGATAGAAAGACAGAGCAGAGAAAAAGGGGAATTGGAAGAGAGGGGATACTTGAAGCGAGGGAGAAGCTGTGCTGCAGCCTAATGGCCTAGTTTCCCTCACTTTAGAAAATTCTCTAAGAAAGGGAAGAGAAACGTGCATTGTACAGTGAATGTAAATGAGCAAGAGTGTGAAAAACAAGAGGGTGCAGAAAGAAAGCGAGGGATATTTAGGAGATACAAAAGGTACACCAGAGAACACAAAGTTCTCAGGTTCTTTTCAGACCAACTAGTGTTTGTGCGGGCGGGTGAACCGGTCTTAAACGGAGAGACAGACAGGATAGAAGGGATGGGATCGAAGCGGCAGGGAGGATGTGTGATGGCGAAACGCTGTACTTCTCTGTTTGTCTTAAATGGCCTCGGCCTCGGTGTATAAGCGCTGGTGCTGGAAACTGATGGGTCATTATTCATGACCCTCCTTGAAGAACTCAAGGTTGTTGAAAGAGAAAGAGTGAGCAATCAGACTTTAAAACCTGGGTAGCAGTTCAGGACGGATGCAGCATACTAATCAGACAAAACACAACTGGAGGACTACAAGAGAGAGAGCCATTTAATAGTATATTGGCTACGGTAAATGTTAGAAGGAAATGCTTTAGAAATACTCTCATGCATATGTAATTTGAACAGGAAATTTGCAGACTCTTATGCTGTAAACGCTGCCCTATAAAGGCTTTCAACGCGCTGCATGAAAACCAAATCAGGATTTGAAAGGAAAGCAGTGTCATTGTTATCTGCTGGGAAACAAAAAAAATCCTTTTTATTGTTGTGTAGCTGCTACTTCTGTAGATGTGAAATTCAAAATAATATGTTGGGGTGTGTGCGTGCACAGTTGTGTACGTGTCTGGATCTGTAAACGCCATATGAGAGTGTGTGTGTGTGTGTGTGTGTGTGTGTGTGTGTGTGTGTGCGATGAGATTTTGGTAAACCAAAGAAGAGGCGCTGCAGCCCACTGTAATTAGGCCCTGTGAAATTGTACCTCTGAAGATGCTGTGGTCTGAGTGTGTGTATGTGTGTGTGGTTGGTGTGGTCCGTCTCTGCTGTCTCTGTTTAGAATACTTGGAAATGAGAAGCAGCCTTTGCAATTCTCTGGCACTTGTTCACTCCATCCTCCGTTCTTTTTCCTCCTCTGCAGCTCATATCTTTCTAATCCCACACATCAGTCTTCCTCCTTCGCTTGTGCGTCCGTGACGTCTGGTCATATGTATTCATAAAGTCGCAGACTGCTTCTACAGCTCAGCAATGGTTTTTTTTACAGAGGGCTTGAAATAAACCTGCTTCCTCACCAGCTGATGCAGTAGATTGATTTTGTTTTTCTTTCAAGCTGCAATAATCAATATTTCTATTTTTTTTAAAGGCCCCATGAAGTCAAACTTTTTTTCCCGTCTGTCCTCTGTCCTCCAGTGTCTGTCCAACACTGACACAAAGTCATGTTTTCAGTATGTTCAGGTGTTCTTCATGGTATGTTAGAGTTTGTCATTTCCTGATAAACCATAAAAAGTTGTTGATGATGTCATCCTGCGACTGGGGGCGTGTACTAATTTTACATCCAATGAAACGCTTTCTCTCTTCTGAGTGCTTCCTGTTTGATCCAGTCTATTACATTACATTGCATTTAGCAGACGCTTTTATCCAAAGCGACTTACAGAGGAGGACATAAACTGAGAAAGGTGTAAAGGAGCACAGAGTAGTTGTTAGTTTTGTTAGTTTTGTTAGGCAGGGAAGCATTCTCGAAACAGAAAGGTTTTTACAAGTTTTTTAAAGGTCGAAAGGGATGTTGCTGTCTATGAGTGAGTGTGAGGGCTGCTACAGTCATCTCTGTCCGGGCCTCACTGATTACTGTACAAAAGCACAACTTCAGAACTTTATTCAAACTGGATCAGTTTTTATTCACTATATATCTGCTGCTTTTCCCTCTGATGTGCTCCGACTGCTCAGCTTCAACTCTCTGTGATTGAAGGACAGGGAATAATGTTACACCACTGAGGTGATTTACAGACTTTAATGATGGAAAGACGGCTAAATAGTGAACCACGAAACTGTTGTTAGTTCAGTCAGCCGTGTAGCTAACTGAACTGACTCAGTCCCGGGATGCCAGGAGCCAAACTCGGCAAGAAAACCCCATTGGTAGGCTGTATTTCCTGCCAGCCTGGTTTCAGAGCTGGTTTCAGAGGTTGTGTTAATTCCCGACCATGTTCACTGGAACTGATGCAGATCAAAGGATCTTTCAGCTCGTTGTTTTGGTTTTTACGATCCACAAATTTAAGCTTCAAATTCTGCCCTCCCTCTTAGCAAATGTAAAATGTTCAGCACAGACCTGCACAGGACAAACACTGGGCCGGAGTGAGTGACAGACTGTGACAGCCATACAGAGCGGACCTGTCAGATCTAACCGAGCTAACCAGCCATGAGCAGCTGTCCCCCCGAGTGTCCACCGGAGCTTCGACAGTCTTGAAGCACAAGTTTCTGTGTGGTACCTGTGTTGTAGCTTTCCGGGGATCTTTAGTCTTTTCTCATGTTACTCATCAAATGTATCATTGATTGATAACTTAATCTAAGATTTACTTGTTGAAATATAATTTAAAACAACAAATCAATGCATATTTTATTTTCATTTGAATAATTCTTAACAATATTGATTTTTGATTTGAGTAAATTTTATTACTGACTTTCATGAATTCCGGTGGACAGATCATACTGGCCAAGGAATCCTTTGTAAAGTTTGGCTCTATCTAATCTGAAATTCCAGTGTTTAGATGATTATTATGTTTTGGCCACAACTATGAGAGGGGGGGACTCATATCCAAAAGGCATGTTTACAAGGTCACAAAATTAATTTGACTCCACTTCAACTGATGGGAATGATGTCTTTGGCTGTAACATTGACTTGGAAGAGTGCTCAGTGTTGGCGGAGGTTTATGCTCACTGAGAGTTCTACTGCACTCTCCAGACCGCTCATGTGCTCATCTGAAAGGCAGAAAAACCACAGCTTGCATTCCTTAGTCTTGCGACAATGAAATGTGTATTCTCGACCAGGCCAGACACAACCTGCTTGTTGTTTCCCATTAAATGTTTATGGTCATATCTTCATCCCCTCATTGTTCTCTCAACCGCTGCTCACTGTTTAAAAACTTGACTTACATTGGGAGCCTGCCACTTCCTAAGCGTTGCCGTTTCTTTTCGTGTCTTGTCGTTTTTTAAAATAGCTTATAATTTGCGTGTTTAGTCTGAGGGCATTCAACGTGACAAAAGCTTGTTTACAAGTCGCACTGGCAGAACCAGTGGCACTGGAACCGCACCGCCGCATGAGGCAATCAAGGTCGCAACGGCTTTGTGTTGTACAAGATTTTTCTTTTTATACCCAAACAAAGTCAGAAAATGCCTGATGGACACATCCGCCACGCCCGGGCTTCACCTACGGTCTTCATTTTAATCCCTGCATGAAAAACACCTGCCGAGCTAACAGCTGTGATAAACAGCATGTTGCATGCGTCTGCACATATATATGCACATATATGGGCTTTGCAGCTCACACTAATTCTTTTTCTGTCTCTAACTCACACCTTAGCATGTATCCTCTGCACAACCCCATAACTTTTCTTCCAGCATCTTGTCCTCCTCCTCCTCTCTCACTATTTTTTATACACTGTACTGTACAAAGTCCTCCTACAGTTGACTGCAAGCCTCCTACCATATTTCTGTGCTCCAGTATGCATAATTTATCAACAGACCCTGCTTCTCCATGAAGGCAAACTTTTTTGACAGCACAGATGTCTGTACTGTTACACACAATAGTCTGGCACGCCATTGTGTTCGTTACATTCACATGAATGCACCTATGCGTGCTCGCAAGCTCTGACGAACAGCCCCCTCTCTGCTCTGACTTCCTAATCTAGGCATCTCTGGTCTGACACTGTGTTTCCCCGTCACCCTCACACCACCCACACCCACCGCTCACACTTCATATGTGGATGAGCTGGACAGCATGGGAAATGTCAGGAAAGAAAAGGACTTGAACAAGCTTTACAGCTGATGGGTGATTCATTCCCCACACAGTGTGCTGATGGATTGATTCCTTAACCGGAAATTTGTAACAATTTCCAGTAAGATACCATTTTAGAAGGTTTATGAGCCATTCAAAACTTTCCAGTTTCCAGTTTGTGAAAATGTCTTTGACTGATTGGACCTTTCCACCACTTAACGTCTGGAAAAGAGCAAAAATATATTTTAATATCAGAATTTTTGATGGATTACCAACATTTATAACTCAAAGGAGTCATATTATATTCAATTCCCAGGTGTTTTGGTGACATGTGACATGAAATTCTTTGGTCAAAATTCCTCACGGATCAAGCACAGGCTGTTCTAATGAGCTGCTGGCTCATTCCACCCGGAACCAGGCATCAGGCTACCACTGAGAGAAACATGGTTCTGGTTCTGGAATATGTTCATGAACCTGTTAGTGATGTCACTAGGGGTTGAACATCTGAACAGCATGTTCCAAAGACAAGCCAGAAGAGACAGTGTGGCTGTAGCAGCTCACACAAAATGGAGGCAGTTGTTTTTAACACTGGGGGTAGATTAGTGTAGAAGAGCTGAAAAAGTGATTTTTTTAAAATAATATGTCCCCTTTAAACATTACCCATTAGATATAACTATATATAACTACATAATTACATATAACTTACACTGACAGTACTGATTACACAAAGAGCAAAGGGATTTTGTTGCAATCATTAAATAAATGCTTAAGAGTTTGATATTTTGGGAAACACCAGACGATTTCCTGGCTTTGTGCAGTGGCCAGGCAACCAACAGAGACCACGGGAAGCTACTGCTCACAGCCAAATAGTCATAAAAACAGTGACTGGTCATTTTTTCACTGTTTGTACAGAAAAAACAAGATGGCTTTATTAATTACTGAGCTGAAGGTGAATTTGGTTCCTGCTGGACAGACTGTTGTCCCCTGTTTTTCAGTAAGCTAACCTGATGCTAGCTGTATCTTCATATTTAATCCTATAAATGAATTTTATTAAATTATGTATAAAGGATTGATAAATGGTTTATTAACCAATAACAATGCAATTGGTGAACTTATAAGCCTGTTATAAAAGGTGCTTTATTAGAAAACTGGTAAAATCAAACACCAAATGCTAAATGCTAATGCTAAACTAGGCCCAACAATTTCTACAACCAGTGCTTACATGCTAGTAATTGTTCTGAAAGTATGCACTGCCCTTGTTAACACATGGTATTTCATTTTGGGGATGAAACATTTGATTTTGTTGGTGGAGGAAACAGACCTGCCTTCATTATTATCCCAAAAATCATAAAACCTGCTCACGTTGTGCAGCTAATACAGTCCAGCTGCTTCAAAGGAGATCATCTTACCTGTAATATCCGCTGTCTGTTGGTTGACCTTGCTGTGTTCACTTATTACACACATATGTGAAAACAGTGATCATTTAAAAATGCATTTGGACTGATCATCTCAGCTCACTATTTACACAGGTACAGACCACGGCAAGTGAAAACTCCTGGCAGGCATAACCTCAATTTATTTTAAAGGATTTCAAGATCTATTTAATCCACATAGACTGTATAAGTGGCGCTGTGCAGTTACAGTAGGGGCTCGCTGTCTCAGTGATAATGTGGGAGATTAGGCTCACACACACAGTAGTTATGGTAGTGTGATGATTCCATTTTTCATTAGAAACAGTCGAGGGCGGAAAGCTAACCAAAGCCAAATGTGATAACATGCAGGACAAGATATTGATGTTAGCTTGGAGAAACATTCTGCAAATGAAATCTGCATTTTTGCTCACTTTTATCACTTTGGAGATCAAATAAAGTACAAAAAAACATTTTAGAGTTTTTTGCAGAAAAGAATATGCTGCCTGAGACACTTTCTCCTCGATAGGGCTGGATTCTGGCTGAAACACAGTAGCTGTTGACTCAGAGGGGAGTTTCAATGATACAAATCAGCATACACTTTCCAAAGTGATGTGTGTAACCTGACCGCGCCCGATGGACTTGACATATTCAGGTCGGATTTGGGCTCATTGTCACATGCAAACTGTGTGTTTATGGAGAATACAAAGAAAACAGGTGAAGGAGAACTTTGAATAGTTTCCAGTTTGTCAGTGTCTGGATGTTCTGTTCTTTACACATGTATCTGCTCTGTCTGTGCGAGCTTGCTTTGTGTCATTGTGTTCTTGTCACATCAGCGCCAAGTGATGAGCCCATTTTGATGGCTGATTATTAGGATTGTTTTCAAGTAAAAAAAATATTGGCCTCAGGCTTCCTGCTGACTTGGGCTGGAGCATTTTTGTTGCGCATGTGTCAGGCTCAGGCGTGGTTTTGGGCTCTAATAAATCAGACTGGGCCAGAATCAAGGCCCCACCTTCTGATGTTGAAATCATGGGGGGCTGCATCCAACACATTTTGTAGCTTTCCAAAACCAATAACCCAACACCCAGTTCATACAGCAAAGTGTGTAGAAGATGTCGAACCTCTCTTCTATTTGAAGACTGCAAACAAATAAGCAATCCTGAGATCTTTTGCTGCTGCCGTAACACAAGTTTCACACTCGCAAAGCTTGTGTTGTTCACTATGTCGTCCTCGTTCCTCAATCACCTCAAGTCATGCTTTGTTTTCTCTTTTAGACTCTGTTATATCTGGCATATCGAGTTGGCGGCTCCAGTCTGTCAGGTGCCTATCAGGTTTCTTAAGGAAAGCTGTTTGGCCCTGGGGCTCCCTCACTAGAGTGGGTGTCCTCTTAATGGGTGCCCATTGAGTGCCCTAATGGGCCCTTTATCAACCCCGGCTAACACTACAGCGATCATAGCAGGAAAAGCCTCTGGCGACCTCGCTCTTTTTTGTCCAGGCCAACTGGAGCGTGAAAGCTTTGACAATGACAATGCAGCTGGGAGAGAGAGAGACATGGAGGGAGACATTTTTCATTCCTTATTCAGTTAAGGAGCTGAACCTCCTCTGAGTGGCCTGGATTTCACTTGTTTACTGTTTTTTGATAGCATCTATTTGACCTTAGACCTCAGCACCACATACTGAGAGTCTGTGGTTTAGTGATTACGGAGGCGAGGAAGATGATTCTGTGATATCAAGGGAGGAACAATAATTAATATAGCGGGAAAGTGGAAGGCACATTTGTTTATGGCTAATGAATCATGAATCATTCAGTCTAGATTTTGCTGTCCCAAACCAACTCTCAACATGTTTCTCAAGCACTTACTCACAGGACCCAAATTGCTTGCAATCTATGGTGTGAAATTAGGTCAGAAAACATCATGTAGTGTAAGTCTGCAATAAGATGAAAAGGCTTTTTAATAACATTTTTTTTTTCTATCTTTGATGTAGAATGAAGTGCTCCGATTGGCCCGGGCTTGAGATAAATGACTGATACACAGTGATAATCCCGAGCACTGCAGGGTTCAAAGGACTCATTAATGTATGCCACATTAAAATGATCCATGTATCCCGTTTTTTTAATAAGGCAGTGGGGTATTGGGGTTAAACTAGGATTTGGATGAGGGCACGTTTCTAAGCAACCCTCTAGTATTTTGAATGCAAACTATTTCATAACACTCTGCGTGTATTGCTTAATTATTTCACTCACACATCATCCTTTATTGGAGTGTTTGTAGCACGTTTGTGTGCGTGTGGTTTTCTCATGTTCTTCTTCACACTGTTTGGACTGACAGCTCACGTACAGGCTGTCTTCTGCTTTCTCACCCACATTTGAGCAAACAGTTCGACTCCACTTTATCGCCACTTTACGTGTTGGAAATGGCATTAGTGGCGGATGACAGATTGTTTAGACACTTTGTTGGAACCCGACCTGTGTTTCATGTCATTATGTGAGGAGTACTTCTTGTACGTCTTGTGCAAGTAAAAAAAGAGTACACTGGGTACTTTCAAAATGAATAAGTAAGCAGCTTGGCAAGGTTGCTGTAGCAGCCTGTGCATAAGTGGAGCACAGTCTCTCCTAACATCTTGACTTGTGCAGTGCCAGAGAGGGCTTTGAAGTCAGACCTACTGTACTCCTCCTTGCACTGTTGTTTAGCCAACATCTCTTTGTCAAGGGTGGAAACCACTGCCTCGACTGCACAACTCTTACAACTGATAAGCTCCTTCTTCTTCTTCTTTTCTCTTGTAGTTTCACTTCAGTGCACAGCGTAGTAAGAATAATAATTAAGCTTTTCATCGGTATCACCTGTTTTCTTGCTTCTTTTGCAATGTCATACCCTCATCACAAGTTTTAACGTGTGTACATGAGTCTGTGTTTGCATGCATTAGTGTTGCCAAGCCCAACAGCAGACAATACAGTACAGGTGTCCCAGATAAGGGCTTTTATTGTGCTACCTAGCAAATAAAGAACGTGTAGAAGATCATGAATTACTCATGAGTTCTGGTGTTGAACTCTTATTTAATGATAGCCGTGCCGGGACTGCTCAGTACCCTCGCCTGTCTCCCTCCTCATCACCTTTGATGAATGAGAAACAAGAAGAGAAAAGGAAGAGCGAGGGAGTCAAAACTTCCCCTTAGTTGCTCTCAAAATGTCTTTTGCGCTGTTAGTCTCTGAGAAACTGCACCATAGACACAAACCCTACAAGCCGCAGTCGCGCTTCTGAGTGTATGATGTATGGCCTGCTGGACTTGCTTGTCAGATGGCCTACTACACTGAACACTCACCTACAGCACACTACAAAACAGCCTTCCTCCAAATGGCACTGTGCCGAATATACACACACTTTGTCAGGTCTGCGTGTCATGTGAAAAATAGGCTTTATGTTGCCTCCGCCTGCTCAACCTAAATGTCTCCTCTCTAGATTAAAACCTCGGCACACTGAGCTCCTTCACACTACAGCGGGCCCTGACTCATTCCAATCCGCCGCTCATTTCAGTCCTCATTTCCTTTACATTATACACACCATTAAGCATATTAAGTTCAATGCCCGCCATCGCGTTGTCCCATGCTCTTAATGATAGAACCATCTGTGTGGATCTCCATTCCTCAGCGAGCAGGTGCGTCGGGGGCAGGGTAGGGAACAAAAATGTCCAAAATGTAATATCATAAAAAAAAAAGTTTAAAGTTAATAAATGAACACAGTCATGCTAGTGGCACAGCATTGCTTTGCTTTGAGCTAAATGCTAACATCCGTGTGCTAACATTCTCCATGCAAGGAGGAACTGCAGTTTTTTTATTTTTTTTTATTGAGCTTCTTCAGGCATAGATGTTGCAAAAACAGAGCTAAAAAGAGAATTCAGTTTTCATTATACAGTGTGAAGCCCTCTGAATTTGGGCTATACAAATAAAATTTGATTTGATTAAACAGGCAGCCAGAAAGATGACTTAAGGGATAGGATGCTATCAATGCTACCTGCTAACATATTACCAGTAATTTACTTAATCGTCTATAAAAGCTGGTAGTATGTCGGCCTTATGCTTAGCTTATTCTGCTGCCCCTAAATGACAACAAAACAAACGACTGATACTGTTTCAATGACTTGTGTTGATGCATTATATTTATTCTGCACCAAGAATTCAGTCATTTGGTAAACCATCATTTTGATACAGCTTTCATCATTTCAAGCCTGACCAGAACCTGAAGGCTCATTTCATTTCATACATTTTGACTCACTTTGTAGCCGGCCTCAAGTGGCCATTTGAAGAACTGCAGTTTTTTTTCTGCGTTGGCTTCATTTTACAGCTGCTTGCTCAAAAACCTGCTGTCAGTCTACCAGTCGTAGTCCTCGACGTCCTCGATGGATTTGTGCTAATCCATCCAGTAGATGTTGAGATATTTCACTGGCTAAGTGTAAACTTTGGCCAACTGGCGGCACAAGATAAAAGGTCAGAGGATCACCAAAGTCAAGAGGATTCGTCCTCTGGGGACCATAAAATTTCAGGGCTGTCTCTATAACTCATGTGATATTTCTGTCACGGTGCTAAAATTAAATGAATATGATATATTACGTATTTCTCCAGGCTGTTCCTCACACTCCACCACTTGTCTTGGAGCCATTCATCTTTAGCCTGCCGTATTTATTCCCTGCTGTGATATACTTATACCAATTCTACTATTAGCTTGCTGTTGGCATCTACTATAATGACCTCTAACAGTCCGGCAGTGGCATTCAGTGTCACTCCCAACCTTTCACCCAGCACCGAGCAGCAGATAACACACATGCATACCCCTCGTATGCCCTTACACACTCTTTCTCTCCTTCCTGTCTTTGCTGCTGCTCTTTCTTCCACTTGATCGTCCTCTCAACACAAGATGCATGTAGTCACACACGCCCCTGCTCATGTTTCTCGCTGTGTGCCCAGCTGGCAGTGCCCTGCTCGCTCAGCCCTGCTCGGGTGTTTCCAGCTGTCCCCTGGTTATCACTCTTTCTGTCTCTCTGTCCACTGGCTGCCAGTAACCAGAGCACTCTGTCTCTGTCTCTTTCTCCGTGTAAGTGACCTTCCCCTTACTGTAAGATGAGGCTTTACATATTTCCTTCTTTTCCTTCTCTTTGTCTCTTGCCTTCCACTCTCCAGTTCTGTTTTATATCCTTCAGGAAAAGGGATTTACTGTTTCTGCCTCTTTTGCTTTCATTTCTAAAATTCATTCATTCGCTCCACTGTTGCCTGTCCTTCCGCTGCTCCCCCATCCCCCCCTTGCCTTTCTGCCCATAAGGATATAATGTGATCAGGTGCAGTGCGCGTGAACCTTCTTGGTTATATTCACTTCAAAAAGTAGATTATGTCTCTCCTTTTTTTCTCTTTTCCTTGCGCCTTTTACCTTTCCTCAGTCGCTTCGTTGCTGGAGGAGGAGTGTGAAGAATAACTAATAATGTCTGTTGTACTGTAGCTGATAGTATCATGTGTGACAGTGACATTCATGCATTTTACTGTTGTAGCTGGTCGAGGTGGTAAGTAGTTTAGTTCAGTGCCCCTTTAAAGGGTCACAAGATAAAAATCACATTATTACTATTATTTATTCTTTGCTGTTTATGAAATATTGTATAATATAATGTTTACTTCACTGGTCCTCAGATGGTTTTGATTGAATAAACATTTGGGGGATCTGAAAAACATATAGATGTCTGAAACATGATGAGGGGCTTCAACTAGACTCTTACTTTCCAGCTCTTTTGGAGTCATAATAAACCTGATTCAAGCCACAGAAATCTGTGTATAATACTTTAAGCCTCAAAACATCAGAGCAGGCTCTATATGTTTACTTACATCTATAACCAAATCACACATCCTGTTGCACTGTCCATGACAAGTATTGCAGTTACCTTAAGTACAAGTAAAAAAAGAACTGCTGTTTTGACTATAGAAAAACTGGCAGCTGTGGTTGCCAGAATTTTACCGTAATATGTACAGTATAACTTTTACTAATATTACGGTAACAGTATATTTCCTTATTTTATTGTTAAGGTTGGTATTTTATTACATATTTTACTATATAAATAGTAGTTTTTCATCAAAATAAACACTATTTTGCCATATAATTGACAAGAAAATGAATGTCATATAAAATAAATCTTTCACCATAAAATATTAGTGTTGTACTGTACAAAACAGTCTCTAATATATTCTGTATAAATTCCTATAAATTCCTATAAATTTCATATAAATAAAGGTTTTCCACTCAGTATGACTGTGTTTTACTGTAACTGGCTGAGTTGACCTCGTGGGGTCTGTCTGTCCACATGGCTTCTTTGGGTGCAGCCCAGAAGAGTGCAGCCCCCTCATCACTCCTACTTCCCCCATCCACAGATCACGTGAAGAACCATTTAAGATGCACAGGAGCGACTGCAGCAAGAAGTTGCCTCTAATATCTTGTATGTCCGGTGCATTAGGTTCCCACCCAGCCTCCGCTCACTTACTATGCACATGCGAGCACTTACACACACTCTGTCACAGTCCATCATGGCCTCTAATAGGGTAGAGGCTGATGGAGAAGCCGGGCCTGCTCAGCAGACAGTGGTAGAGTGAATCTATATTCAGTCTCTGCACTTCTTCCTCCTCCTCCCCTGGAGCCGGATGAACTCGAGGGAATTCATGGAGCCAATAAACGTACTGTGATCTATTGAGGCACCCTCCCTTGAATGCAATCCACACTCCATAGGGCACGGACTGGTTTCTGTGAAGGCCGAATGTCTGTATGTGGTAATATTTTATTTGAGCGTCTTTGTGTGTCCGGCGTGCATTAGCAGTCCAGTGAGTAACACAGAGCCGCTAAGTGAATGCGACAGAGTCGGAGAGAGAAAAAGAGAGAATGGATTAGCTAATGAGTCTCTGTTTTCTCAGTGTTGCGGCTATCGGGTTACTACAGGGTGACTGCAGCAGATGAGCAAGAAGGAGTAACAACGTTAGTGTCCCATAAAATGCAACTTCCCATGAGAGCGCCCTCGCTGCCACATCACCTCTCAGGTTAATGCAATGATGATTAAACATGTGGGCTGTTATTGATCCCTGTAGAAAAATTCTTCACTCTGAGGGCAGGAAGAGCTACAGGACAGGTGTCGGGCTTCAGCACAGCGCTGCGCTGATCACTACACCACCATGGACTTCTCGACTTGGTGCACGACTTACAAATAGGTTTTGAACTATGACCAGTGTTAATGGCCCATGTTATTTTACAAGCAAAGCACATTATCAGCTGAGGCATGTTTGAATCAGGCTTACATTTTCAGAAACATATTTTGAACTGAACCTGCAAATGTATCATGTCGTCTGGTTGGCATCCGATGCTTGTGTCCACCTCGTGCAGCCATCATTAATGTAGAAGTGCTTTAACAAGTTTGACAAATGCATTCAAATATACTTGAACCGATCAGGACCAGCACCTTCCAACATTCCCACAGGTGGTGACAGTGACAGGAAGTGAAAGGTAATTCATCCATGAGATTTATCTGTTGTTTTAAGATCCAAAGACCATCTAGTTTTACTCTCACACTCCTCTCTGGAGGGAGTTTCGTGTTGTGTTTTGCCTCCTTACGGCTCCTTTAAAGGCAAAGTCACTGAATCTGTGTGTATGATACTTTTACAGTATTTATTATAGAACCTGGACCTGCTTCAGAATTTAACAAAGAAATGAAAATCTAAATTAAGAGGCTAAAGAGGCTGAATGAATGAATTACTGAATGGCTGTAAGGTTAGACACGTGAGTGTCGTTCGCACATTAATATGTAAACTCTCCCAGGTGCAGAAGAACAACTATTAAAATAGAAACTATAACGAGACTAAATCCTGGTAGTGGATCTCCAAGCTGAGGCAACAGTCTGTGAATCGGTGAAGGGTTGAAATGATGAGAAAAATCTGAATGCTTCTTTAAGACAAACCACAAACTGGAGAGGAGACGGGCACGCTATCTCTGGTGATGTCAAACCAAATTGTGGCCACACGTTAGTGATAGTACGCCAGCAGCTCAGCCAAAAACAGCAGCAGTATCATACTGAGAGGCTTTCGCGCTCATTTATGACACAAAATGTTCAGATTTAATTGGAAGCGAGGCTTCTAAAGTCACGTTTGATTCTCTGTGTGTGAGCTTGACTGACAGTGGGTGTACAACAGTGCCATTAGCCACCAGTAGCCTCTTAATTCATTAAGCCTATAATCAGGGCTTCATTTGTATTGAAATGGTTTTGCACAGTGGTTATCAGCTGGAAAGCTGCCATCCTGGTCCTGTGATCACCCTCTTTGATTGTCGATATCGCTGGTGGGATTTGAGAGTGAAAAAGAGATCCACAGAGAGAAACGCTTGAGGCAGAGACAAATTATTAGTTTGTTACTGTCTTTCTTTCTCTCTTTGTCTTTTGCCTCCCTCTGTTCCACCATCCCTCCCTCTTTCCATCTCCCCTTGTTTCTTACGGTAATGCTCCATTGATCTATGCTGGGAAAAGATATCGCTAATTCACTGAACCCTGCTCAGCCTCTGCTCTGCCCTGGGCTGATTGCACTAGTTCATCCCTAATGTTCCCCCCTCTCTCTCTCTCTCTCTCTCTCTCTCTCTCTCTCTCTCTCTCTCCGAGCCCTCTCTCTGCTTTCCTCAGCTCTAACCAGCGTCCCAAACAGACGCGTTTAACCCCTTCAGCATTCTACTGCTGCCGGGTGGCTGCCGGCTAATGGTGAGGCCGACTCGTCTGTGCAGCGAGTGGTGCTAATGATGACAGCGCCAAGTGAACTGAGCTGGTGAAAGTGATGATTTGATGAGCAGTGCTTTCAGCAGTGTGAAAGTTGTAGAGAAAACTTCTGCAGCAGTTGAACTTTGAGAAGTGATAAAGTACAGACAAATTAAATTTAACGATGACTCCGAACTTCTGCTTTTTCTTTTTTTTTCTCCTCCTCATTCTCATCCACTTTCATCCAGAGAATCATATAAATGTATGAATATCAAATGAGGTTTGGGTTCAATCATGAGACTGCTCATTAAGTCATAGGTAGCTCTTGATCATAATCCGTCAGCTGCAACAAAGCTGTGATTGATGCAGCAAATCATAAAAATGTAAGGAAGTAGAGAATGGAGGTTATTATTGCCAAGTTAATTTGACACCAGCAACTCAGAGAGAAATGAAAAACAAAGCCAACTAAAGGTGAGAGGAACAGTAACAACAAAAATAATATAGTGTGTAGCTAAAAAAATGATATAATGAATGTCCACGGGGAAATATTAGATATCAAATTATTAGTTTTCTGGTTTGTATGCGTATGTATTTTTCTGCAGTGCGTTCTTTTTCTGTCTCATACACCATTCACACACACACCGTCACACAAACAGGCCTCAGGCCTCAGTGCTCCCTCACCCTCTCAGATGTCTCCTGTCCCTTGCTCCCTCACTGCAACATAAGGATGCTCGCTCCTACCCTCATTCATCATCTGAATGCCAGGTGGGGCAACCTCTGAAGCACATTGCTGCAATTAAACTAAACCCATTAGAATTGTGCCTGGTAACTTCGCCAAGGGCAGAGATTTTTTTTTTTTTTTTTTTTTTAAAGAGCTTACAGCTGAATGCCAGTTTTATTGAAACCAAAATCTAAAAATAAAGGAAGTGCTTCTGTAGACCTTAAAGCCTTGGGTACAATCTGTTTGCTTTGTATTGATATTCACTTTCAAGAAAAATGAAATTGTCCACACAAAGTACTGTGGGGTACAGATAAACAACAAAAAAAGAGAGAGAATTATATGTTTTCTGCCAGAATTATTCAGGAAAGGCACAAGGTCTATCTCGTGTGCATCAGTGTAGTAAACAATGGCCTTCAATGCTGATCTTTTCTTCAGGTGCCCTCATGCTTACAAAAGGAGAAACAAAAACAACTAGATATTCGAGAAATAATTCCACACTTTTGGAAATGAGCTCATTCAGTTTCATACCTAGAGTAAGATGAGAAAATTGCTAACACATGCATATGTGCCAAGCTACAGCCGGGCATTTACAGAAATACTGGAAACAGGGGTAAACAGCTAGCCTTGTTCTGTCAAAAGGTCATGAAATCTGCCTAACAACTCAAAAAAGCTCAAAAAATAACCTGTTCCATCTATTTTGTTTCTATACTAGTGTGGCTCACAGGAAGTATGCTGTCATTGCACACAACAACAACAACCTCTGAGCTCAAATGAACTCGCTAACGATAGAATTGTAAATGAGCTAGCAGTTCTTACATTTGTCATTTTAATGCCAGGCCTCGCCTCCCATCCTGGGCTCAGAGCCCAAGACTGAAGACAAGATCGTGATTGGTTTAAAGAGATACAAACGAGACAGAGCATTTTTCTTCCGTAACAGAATGATGGCTGCAGCCAGACCTTTCCCTGGTGCTGACACAGCAGCACAGATTCAATAGAAAAGCTCTGTGTGAAGGTAGATTTTGTTACGCTTCCATGTTTTATACTAACTGGTTAAAGGCGGTCTGTTCATTTATTATGCAGACATGAAAGAGCACATTAGCATATTCCCCAAAATGTCCAGATACTCCGACAACAAAACCTTTGATTGAACATAAAATGTCAGGATGTCTCATTGTTTTTTAGAGTACAACAGCACCATTGGAAAACAACCTAATCGTCGTGACCTTGCTCCGAGTAGACCTTCAACTCGCCTGAGTGTTTGATGTGATTTCCATGACCTGTTTGGTGCCATGAAGGGCTCTTCACATGTCTTTCAAAAGCAGAAGGTTCTCTTTGATGGAGCTGTGAAAGGGAAAGGCTGTAGTGTTTTGTGAAGTGGCTGGTGTGAGGTTGGACCTTGTCTTTCTCTGTCCCCCCGAGATATACTGAGGTGTGTGTACGGCCAGTTGGCGAGGTTGGGGAATGGTGTTTATGGTTACTGAGGCGTGACATTTTAAAAATGCTACATGCAAATCTCTTTTCCTCTCCGTCTCCTTCCTCTTCTCTTTCATTCAATATCCTCAAGTGTTGCATACTGTATCTCCCCTCTCCTCTCCTCCTTTTTTTTTGCATCCTCCTGCACCTGAAAATGTAAATTTACATGGCTTTAAATATGCACATAGCGAGCTAGGTGTCAATCACCATTTTGTTTTCATTACATGTTCCTTATCTAGCCTCTCCAGATGTGAGAGAGGGATGAGAAACCGAGGAGTCAGGAAGTATTGGTGCTGCTTTTGGCTACAGACTAGTGTCTTCCAGTGAGCTCTCCCCAGAGGCTACAGTAGTTCTGCTCTTGTTTTCCGACCAAACGAAAACTCTGATTGGCTCGAGGGCTGTCAACTCGCCTGACTTAATTAACCACTAATCTCTCAGCTGTCAGCTTCTGAGGCGGGTGCTGGAGCGACTTCAATCTCCCGCTTTTCTCTGTACTTTTTCCCAAGAGCTTTAGGGTCCCTGTAGAGAGCACCCCAACCCAGCTCAAACCCAGCTGACATCAAATACTCATCAGCGTCGCCCGCCTCGACAGCCAGCACACGTCAGCCACCCACAGGAAATTGAAAGCTGGTAGGGAGAAAGCAAAACGGCACTGTAATTTTTTGCTAACGTGAGAAGAAAAAAGAAGAAAGTAAGACAAGTCACCCCTGCCAGGAGGGAGTGGTTGATGGACAGCTGAAGAGGAATGTAATGAATTTTTCTCAGATGGAATAATGGAGGGGGGAAGAGGGATATAGATGTTCCAGAGGTAGAATACTTGTCTACATGTCACCCACAATCTGAATCCTTGACTTTCCTGTTCCTCTACTTCATGTTGCTTTCGGCAAATTTTGCACAAAACAAATGTAACTGATACATATTTACAGTACATACATGTTGCCCTCAGCAAAGATTCTGCTCTGCTCTGCTCAGCTTACATTCTTTGGTCTCAACTTCAACTTGAACTTTATCATCCCTGAGAGGAGATTTGTCTTGCAAGGTAAAACAGAACAAACATAACACACAGACCTAAACATAAGATACTGTACATAAAACATAGAACAGATGACGTAAAATGTGGAGTACATCTGGCCATCATCGTGCACTCTGTCATCAGTGCTGTATCACAACCACTTACTTTTTATGAAAGCATCTAACAGTTTGATGGCACGAGTTTCTCACGAAGACAGAGCAGAGCTTTGTTACTCTGTCCAGAGGGAAAGACCTCAAACTCTCCATCCAGATGATGGAAGGACACTGTTGTTTTTCTTCTGTCCACTGCGGACTGGAAAGAATCAGTCAGTCGGTTGAACTGGATGTCATGTCCTGTCTGTCATCGTGTTCATTTAGAAAAGCTAAAGAATAACTCCACGTTATGATCTGGGTATTCAACCAGAATTATCCTTCAAGTTCTTGGTGGGAATTTACAAAATCCGTGGCAGTATCAGTATGTCAGTCTACCAAGTATACGACTCCATCCCTGCTGCAGAATGCTATATTCAATATAATGCATCAACGCTTCATTCAAGTAATAATTAAATCAGTATTCATTGTTTCTTTCATTGACATTTGGAGACAGCGAGACAAGCTGCTAACAAGATGGCGACATATTATCACCTTTTATAAAGTTGTCGTTGGTGATGTGTTAACAAACAGTTTACGCTTTACATTTGAAGCACTTTGAGATTTGCTTCAAATGTAAAGTGCATTATAAATTAAATGTATTATTATTTATTATTATTACATATGCAGCAGGCATAAAGCAACAATAGCATCCATTTAAAGTACTGTAAATCCAATACTCTCTTCTCAGCACTGTTTTTGGTCTTTACAAAGTAAAGTAAAGCAAATCCTTACAAAGTAAAAAAATATAAAGAAGATAAGAATGAAGTAGAAGATAAATATATGTACAATATGTTTTAAAGTGAAGAGAGCTGTACAGTTTGTGCAAGTATGTGTACAGATATTTACCAGGTAATGTGCAAAAGCTCACAGTATGCAGAATATTTATGTGAAAGATATTTTTAAAGATCCAAAAGATGTTATATAAGGTTATTAAAAGAAGTGCATTAATGCAACGCATAGAGACAGCAGAGGTTAATGTAACATGTAGAGCAGGGCTGTCCAAACTTCTTTTAAAGAGGGCCAGATTTAACAATGTGAAAATACTAACAGTTTAAAAATTAAAAAAAATACCAATAAAAGTTACATACAAATGCACTGTTCTGTAACAGCTTTGTTTTCATTGTCAAAGTTTGCAAATCTGTTAACATGTAAGTTGAAAACATCACTCTTGCTTTTGTCTTTCACAAAATCATTCCGAAATTAATATTTCGTGTCACATCTACAGATCTATAACACCAGCAGTTATGTCCTTGGGGGTTAACGTTTAGTGCATTCAAATGCTTCATTATGTCAACCAAAAAGCCGTGATTGGCTTCCGGGCCGTACTTCGGACGTCCCTGATGTAGAGTGAGCACCGCCGGTCCTGGCCACATTTGCGCCCTGGGCGAACCACCGACCTGGGCCTGGCTGATGAGGCCAGCTGCAGATGGAAAAAAAAACCTGAAGCTAATGTGATAATTAAAAACAAACAAACTGCAGTTCCTCTAACGTCCACTTGAGGCTGGCTCCAGAAGTAAGTATAAGTCCCCATGTCCAAATGTCCAACTTCACAGCAGAAATAAACATGTTTACAGCCTGGTACAAAAAACAGTTTTGGTCTCTGTAGCTAATTTCCCCGTTCATGACAACTGTACTGAGGGTGAATTTATATACAACTCACCTGTTCACATTATATTAAGGCTTAAGGTTATGCAGGATTAAGAGCGTGGACACTTTGATTGACAGGTAGGTACTGTCATGTCTCTGCCCATTTTTGGGTTAGCTGGGAGCGAGCAGAGCCAAGACTGCCAAGATGGCAACAGCCAACGTTTAAACTCCATCCATTTGTATTCATGCAGTCTGTGGTCTGTGCTGACTCCTGAGGGAAATATCTGGCTCTTTACCTGATAAATCCTGAACGCATTGGTGCTAGGCAGGTAGCATTCAGTTTATCAGAGCAGTTTGTGCTGCCTGCTGCTGCTTTATGAGAGAAATGAGACCACACCTAAACATTGATATTAACGGGCCATTAAACCAAAACAGGGAGTCAAAAGATTGTAAAACGCTGTGCCGAGCTGAGGGACACTGCAGTTGGTTGATGTAGATTTGTGACCCATTCACATTACACATTATTTAAACCATTGTTAAGATAAGAGTATTGATTAGTGCAGCTTTAATGTTTTTTCCAGTCACCGCTTCAGTTACAGTCATGATCCAGACTAGATGAGGAGTAAGGTGTGTGTGCTGTTCATCCTGTTTCAGTTCAGTATGTAAACTAATTTCGCTCAGCTGGTCTGTTTCAAACTGCCACTGTCACTGGAACAAGAGGACAGCTTTCAGATCATGCCACAGACTGACGGTCAACAGCACTTGGACTGATTTGACAAGGTCACGTCGGGAGAATGTTCCCACAACTTGTGCTGACTGTAAACAGGGATGTGTGTCGCCTCGCTTTGTTTCCAGTACAAACTTTATCTGCATGAGTTCATTCCACCAGACCGCTTCCTTTTTAAAATTCCTTTTTTGTCCATTTCGTCACCAACTTTGATCTTAGCATTCATATCAGTCTTCCAGCTTCAGGCCAATTCTCCAGCGATGCAGTGAAACGTATTTGCATATTTGTTGGATATGCCCTTTTCTGTATGCTTGTACATTGCTTCTGCACCTCTATGAGCCCACTAGGCAAGTTCAGTGAGAATGTTCTCTTCAATATGTTTCTGTAATTAGATGCAGCGTGTCGTTTTGAATGTGCTCAGCAGGGAACAATAAGGACTTTTGTAGCGTGGCCACACATGCTGCACAAGTCTTACTGTTTAATTACTGGATACCACTTTCCCCGAGGTCCCACTGCCACTCCTTTAATTCCTCACTCCTCCTCGTTTCCTGCATCCCCTCTTTTTTTAGTCCTATCCTTGATATTCTCTAAAGCCCCTCACTTGTTTCCTCCTTCTTTACTTCCTCCATCTATTCTTCTTTTACTGCTGCTCATTCCTCCTCTGCTGTACCTCTCCTTACCTTCCTTTGTGCTTGTCTCCTCCTTCCTTCTGGACAGACTGTTATCTGAGATGGCCGCTGGCTCATCTGTGGCCCAATTAGGCATAAACAAACATTTGGACTTCTCCCTGCTGAGCCCCTCCCCTGTTCCTCTATTATTTCCCTTTCAGTTTTGTGCTCACACAAGTACAACACAAGGCTTTTCTTTCTCTATTGTAATCTGTGTTCTCGCTGACCCTGACCACCTGAGCATAAGACAAAAAAGAGCAGTGTATGAATAAAATCAGACGGCTGAAGAGGTGGAACATGCAGTGGAACATGAGGACAGGAGACAACAGGAGACGTGGCTGAAAAGGAATGAAGTTGGTGACGGAGGGATTAAAGAGATTTATCAGCAGAAACAGTGACTGATGAGCAGATGGCACCCGATGCCTCAGAAGTTTTTTTTTTTTATTTGCACACCAGTCAGATTTTTCTACATTTACTTTTATTGTAAATTTGTCACATGCCTGTGAGGTTTAAAAGATAAGTTCAGTGTTATTCTCTCAGAAAATCCCATGAAAAGACCAAAAATCAACAACGTATTAGTGCGTCTCTAAACACTTCAACCCGATTCAGTCCCAGCTAAGCAAAGACATTACAAAGTAGTTTCCGCACATTGTAGTTTTTACTCAATTACTCAAATTACTCAAACAGGAGCGAGTGCAGTGGTTGGGGACTATTTTCAGCTGTGGATTAATACGCATTTGGTTCTCTAGTGAGTATTTACAGCAGCAGGATGGTTTACTGAAAGGATTCTGAGGTTTATTTGTGCACATATTACTTTTGTAATTCCTGTTGCTGAAAAGCCATTAGTTTGATTGTTTTTATGCTTTTTTTTTGTGTGTGTATGTTTTAGTGAAATTACATATTAACTCTGATTGATATGTTTTAAAAATCTATTATTTGTACTCCACTCCAAAGCATTTTTTAACTTGTTTTTGCAAAGTGCTTTATAAAATTACAAAATATTTTTCTTATCCATGCATCACATTACACTGATCAACATCATCTCCAGAAACATGTCCTCATTACTTTGGATAATTCACAGAACTCACTGTGAATTATTTTAATGTTGTAGGACTGTTAATGGGTTATTTATAATAAATAATATTAAATAAAATCTTCAAAACACAGTCACAAAGTGTGTCATAATAAAGCAGAACACATCTTTTAAGTGTGTTGTGTATGTAAAATAAGAGGCAGCCCTGGTCTCCTCAGCAAGTCAGTCTCTGAGTCCTGACTGCAAAGTCTCTGTCCCCCAACCAAGAACGATGATCCAAAGACCTCAGCAAGCTAGAAGCTGTAGGAAATGTTTGACTTCCTTAGTAAAAAGGTATTTCCACCAAATACTGACGAGGTCTCATGAGGAGGACTGTGGATAACCAGAACATGGTTTGTGGAATGTTTTTAAAAAACCTTTGTGCAGTGCAAATGAGTCCATTCACCTCCACTGTATCGGGGTGGAGGAAGAAATCTTTGAGATGAACATCAAACCACCCTTTTCTCTGTCTTACTCTTCAACAACATAGAAACACACACACACACACACACACACACACACACACACAAAGGGGTTGTGTCGTATATGGACTAAAAGAAGCTGCTCTGAATTCAAATGGTGGCCGAGCTGAGGCTGCAGGGAGAGCAGGGTAAAGAGAAAAGGATCACTAGATAACACTTGTGATGGACGCAGAGAGAGTACGGCAGTGTTCATGTATCATCTAAGAGTTCACCGTTTGTGAAGCCTGATAATGATTCAACTCTCTGTGTTGTTGTATTTCAGGCACTTTCACAGCAGTGAACTGAGACTCTGAATCGCTGCTGTTTCTCTCTCTGAGTGTATACTGACTTATATCTGCTGCTTCTGCATGCATTTCTCTGTGCATATCGATATGTGTAAGCATATGTGGGTGCCTGTTGCGTGTATATTAATGCACAAACACACAAACATACTCACGGCCCTTTCCCCCCTCAGAGGTGCAGTGTAGATGATGGTGTCACAGCAGGAAGAGGCTCTCTCTCAGCTCCATGTCTAATTAACTTTACGCCTCGTTTTGTGTGCGTCTGTGTAGTGCGCGCGTGTGGGCTCGGCTGCACATTGTGGCTTTTGCCGGTGCTAAAAATGAGAGCGAATTATTTAAAATGAATGTGAAATATTTCAAAAGAGACTGAAATATTGCCCTGGTATTGCTGCAGAAGGTGGAGGAGGCGGAGGACTCGGCAGAAAAGGAGCAAGAGAGCTGTGATGAGTGTGTGATCTTGTTGGTTCAGAGAGAGCCGGGATTATTTTTGTGGGATGTGGATGTGAATCTCCAAGTGAAGTTGCAGTGAAACCAATGAAAGATGTTATCACAGTGCATGAGTGTGTCACACTTTTTCTTGGGAAGCTGCACGAGATGTGTGTGACCTGCTTTTAAAGGGAAACTCAGGTTTATTACAGCCTGACAGTCGTGGAAGAAGCACTCAGATCTATGACTGACGTAAAAATAGCAAACGACTGTGTTAAAAATGAAACTCCTACAATTCAAGTAAAAGTACAAACATCATTTTGGCTAAAATTCCATATTAACCTTTCGGCATATTGTAATTTAAGTGGTCTGAGAAAAACTAGATTTGGCACCTCCTCTTGGTTTGGAGACTTTGTCATTTCAGTTTACTCAGGGCAGCTGGCTTTCTGCTGCCATTCGAACTGGTGGGTTTGGTTTGAGGGGCTCACATGGGACTCACACCGAACGCGGAACGGAAGCAGAACGGTACTTTGCCCGGCGTCAACTCACACCGGACGCGGATCAGCCGCGGAACGGAAGCGGAGCGAGCCGGCCGTATTCACGCGAGAATCCTGGACATACCCGAGACCCCGCGATAAACTGTGTATAAAGAAAACTGACTTTGCTTCTCCGACGTGGAGGAGATTATAAAAAGCATCTGTTGTGTCGTAAATGATTGTGTGTTGTTCCACGTCAACAATTAGTCTCTCGTTGAGACCCTTTGATCGATATTTGATCACCTGGTGCCACCGGTCATGACGTAACGTTGATGTGAAGTTGTAAAAAGCTACATGAACTGTGTATTGTGTTTTATTTTGAAAGGGGGCGGAAGTTTATTACGTTGATTCAAGGCCCGGTTTCCTGTCTGGTGCGCAGTGCTCTGTTGAAATTTACGAGGTTCAGCCGCGGCTCGCGGAAAAAATAGAAATCCTGCGGAAAACTCGCGCCGTGGCGCGGAGAGCCGCTTCTGGGACTCTTCTGATCCGCGTCTGATCCGCGCCCGATGTGAGTGCTCTCATTGACTAGACTGGATTCTATTTGCTACGGTGACCGTGGCGGTGCCGTTCCGCTTCCGTTCCGCGTCCGGTGTGAGTTGGCCTTTAGCAGAGTGATATCAAGGCAGGACAAAGAAAGAGGAGGAAGGTAAATGTTAGGAAAATGTACTTACAACCCTGATGTTGTAATCAACAGTTGGGGGACACAAAATGCAAACACGAGCCATGAGTTCTTGGCAGCTAGGGTGACTGGGGGTCTGTAGCAGATATGGCAGGTAGATTGATAGCAGGGTTAGAAACAGGGTGATCCCAAAGAACCGAGTTAAGAAACAGTTTTGCCGTGGTGTCAATAAGCACTTGGGAGGCTGAATGATCTGGAGTGTTGGTGGATGAGCCGGTTATATACCGGTCAGATGATGAGATGAACAGGTGATTCCAAACATGTTGGGATGGTGTTTCAAACGTAGATAAAACAGAATGCGTCTGTGCTTTTCCAGCTGGCAGTTCATGTAATGGAGAGAAAAAAGGTGCATTACAGTACTTGAGTAAATGTACTTTCCACCTCTCCACCAATACATCCTTAATCTTTATTTTAGTGGCAGTGGCCTTCGGTCCTCTTACTAACAGTAACATTGTATTTAAAAAGGATGAACACGAGGTTCACTTAAAGGCCAACACTGCAGACTTCCTTGTCTGAGTACTTGGATTGTTTGTCGGCCAGTTCATATTTTCCGTATACGCATGCTGCAAAGCTCTGTGTGATGTCATTTTGTCATGTCCATGTGGTCATAAATTTAAGGCTGCACTGCAGACAGTCAGGACATTTACTTTTGTTTATTCTTGTTGGCGTGTGAACAAACGTGGGAGCACATCTGTGTCAGACACCCAATTTAGTCTAGTATAAACTGAACTGTTACTGGAGCATTCGGCCGTATAACACCACCTTCCACAAATGGAACTTTCTCAGGTGTCACCTCAAAGGGTTATGATCTCAGCTCCATACAACGAGCTGCAAACTTCACGGCTGTGAAGCCAATATGGAAGCACCAAAAACTGGACCAGCAGAAGCAATGGTCAAACCTTTAAAAAATAATAAGTTGTATTAAACTATAATTATATATAATGTCAGACTGTGTGTGTGAAGACTGCACTAAATGTGATCTCAGGGGAACTGAGGGGTGACGGCAGTAACAAGAAGCATGTGTTAATGTGTTAATTGCAGTAAGTGTGGGTGTGTGTGTGTGTGTGTGTTTGTGATAATGCAAAGGGAGAAAGGGGATGATAGAGGGCTCACGCTGAGTGGGGGTATATGCTCAATATTACTCACACACACACACACACACACACACACACACACACACACAGGCTTTGTGTTAACAACAGCAAACTCTGTGGGGTTCAATCATTCTGTGCGGCCTCCTGTTGTCACCGCTGTATTTACTCATTAATCACATGTCCACTTTGAATTCACAATGCAATTCACAAACCCCGAGTCTGATACACACCTCCACAGCTCGCTCGTCCTGATGAGATACACACACACACACACACACACACGGCAGCACAAAGGTTAATACAGACAGAGCTATTAAAATACATGCAAAGGCAGAATAATTTCTGGTAACTCACAAATAGACACATTAGAATACAAATACCTAAATCTGCCTTCACTTAGAAATCAAAGGAAGAGACACACTCTGCTGCAGGCACTTGTACACACGCACACGAACAGTGTTTTGAATGCGTTTGCATACGACACTCCGAGGCCCAGGCATTCACCTTCATGGCACTCCCCTTACTCATGAATATATAAAAGTTTCAATAACCTTCGATCGATGTGATCTTTGTGTTTTCTGCAGCCCCGTTACAGCTCAACAATAAAATAACGAGGGAAGACGCAGTCAGTCAGAGCTGCATGCGTTCTGCACAGTTTCCTTTTTTGCCAGCATCTTCGTGTGTTTTCAATTTAAAATATTGTTGGATGCTTTAAAAATAACAAAATGTGTTAGAAACATAATTTCCATTATTTGTTAAGGAACTACAGGAGAACAGTCATTTTGGGGAGTACAATGAAAGTTTATTGAAATGGGAAGGTCAATGTCACTTTCATGTAGAAATGGAGCTGATGGCAAACAGTCCAAAGATAACAAACACAATCAAAAGTAAAAAACCTCAGTCAGTCTCACTCATATTGGTAACACTAATAACTAAAATTACAGCCTTGGAACAGAGCTTTATCTCGAGAGTATGTGTGGCTCACTTCACAGGTATAGATAAGGCCTGATCAACATGTGCCGTAGCCCAAATCAAGCCCTGCTTATTCCATTTGATTCATGTCTGGCCCACACGCAGTATGTGCCGTAACCCAAGACGAGCTCAGCTACACTCACATAATCCAAGTGGAGCCCGGCTCATGACATTTGGGCCACGTCTAATCCACACAACTCTTGCTGGTGCCAGCCAGTTACTCTACCAAGCTAGCTGTACCCGCCCCCCCACAGCTTTTATGCTATGCTAAAAAAATAAAAAATAGCCAGCACATTAATCTAATAAATAGATGAAATAAAAAATGGTCCCAGTATATCTACAGTCAACGTAAAATTGATTTAACTGTCGTGGAAGGAAAGTGTTACCTACATGCTTGTTACTAAAGTGCACAGGCTGTTTAGCCACATTATTTTTCAGGTTGAAAGGACTGTCAGCACTCGGCACCCACTCACTGCTGTTTCAGCACATAATGACATGATTGATGTATGTGAACTAGCAGTGTTTGGCGTGGTGCTCCAGTCAGTCAGTCAGTCAGATGCTGTCAATCAGCAGAGGTCAGCTAGACTCCAAATGAACCAGTCTTTGTCTCTCAGGGTCGTCTGGTTTCCTGATTAGTTTAATCTATGGAGATTTTGAGTGAATCTGCTGACTGCACAGCAACAACAAGCCGTCGCTTACATGAAGCCAGTTTTTTTTTTTAGGTAAATGGATTGTTTGTGCATTTTCTTCTGCTCATCACATCCCCTTAATGCTGTGTGAACCTGCATTTGTCACAAAAGCTGTCAGACTACTGTGAACCCCGCTAACTCAGAGCCCCCCCATGTAACAAACACTCATTTAACCCCCGCTGCTCAGTCATCACATTATCAAACAGATTCGCAGGAGCCGCTCGTCTTTAAAGGCAAAAGGTTACTATTAAAGAGGAAGCCGGCTGGAAAGAAATCAGATGCTGTCTGGTGGACAGCTGGCGCTTGTGGAACACACTGATCATTTATTCTGTTAGTGGCTGCGTTTAACAGGCTTTTCTGACAGGAATACAGCAGTATGACAAGTTCTGCATTCCCAAGTATCTTGCAGCTGAAGTGAAAATCCACCCTAAAACGAGGAGTTTGAACATTAAAACAGGCATAACATCAATTACAATGGTTATGGTCAGGAGCCGTAAAATGAGCACTTACATCCCTGTAAAATTATCCTGAATACTATAATAAAATCAGCAGAGCAGCTCGCCACTGATAGCATAATCAAGCCTTTTACAAATTGAGGCAGAATTGTCAGAGATCACAGGAATAATATGACGGGTTAATCTGCTTGCAGAATGGACGCGTTTTTCCTTTTTTTTTTTCTCCGTAGGAATTATGTTGAGCTGGTGTTGTGTGTTGTTTGGCTTGTTTACCAGCAACCATCCAGTCTGCCAGCCAGCGGTCTCTCAATGGAATTCTCTGGAGAGTCTCTGGAGTGAGGCCAGTGTCTCCACACTGCACCCACTGTCTCCTCACTGCACTGAGAGTTGCACAGGCGGAGGATGGCACGGCCAATAAGGAAGCCCGAGAGAGTGTGCATGGCTATGTGTGTTTGTGTGTGACAGGGTGTGTCGGACGGCTGAAGTATCCACACTTGTTTGGACACTTTAAACCTGCTGGGACATCAGATTGTTCTTGCTTTGTGTGTGTTTCATGTTCTAAAGGTTAGAAAGACATATTCAGATGCTTATGTTTAACTTTATTAAAGAATAGCAATGCTACACTTTAAAATCACCCCACTAAAGGCCCTGCTTTGAAATTGCTACTTGAGTAAAAGTAGCAATTTTTTTCAACAAAATGCATTGAAAGTGACCATAATTTGTATAATAATGATGTATTCTCACTCTGCATCTGCAGCTCCTTTATGGCTTCAAACGGAGCTCAAAGAGTTAATATTGTACTTATATCCATCATGAATGATAATGTCGCTTCTTAACTTCACAATTTGTTCGTGAGCAACTACAAACAAACAGTAAATGGACTGTACTTGTACTCCTCACTCAAACAGCTTTTTTGCTACATATCTCATTCACCCATTCCCACACATTCATACAGAATGAGAACGGGGATCAAAGCACGTACTCGACGTACCTTCATATCTGATTATTTTAAAAAATAAAAATACATATTATTTAAGGAATCAAAAGCAGTAGTATTCAATGTAGAAACGTGGCCCCTGTCAGTGTTATATATTACAGTGTTTTATTGAATTAGTTTATGTAGTTTATTTATTATTTTTATGCACTTATGCACAAAAAGGGGTTCCAAACCTGAGAGTCTGTGCCCTTCAATAGACCCCCAAGACAAATCTCTGGGATCTCGCAGAGATTTAAAGGGATCCGAAACAAAATCTGTTTTCATTTATTTACAGTTTACAGTGGAAAGACATGGAGAGATGCATACAAAGGTTCTCAGCTGGACCTCGCTGAAAGTTGTGGTTAAACCTGTAGACCACTTGGAGTTTGCCTGTCTGACCTGACCTCTCTGACCTCTTTGGTTGAACTGCCTGTAACCTGTGTCCACACTAAAGCCAAGTCAGTCTGTTTTAAAGGACCAGTGTTTATTTCATGGAATCTAGCAGTGAAGTTGTGAAGTTGGTGATTGCAACAACCTCATCTCAAGCTTTCATCCAAATGTGTAGGACAATTCACAGTGGCCACAGCAGAGTATGGTATTCCACACATATTAAACATGTATGTAGCCACTGCCTTAAAAATGAGTGAAATTAAATGTTGAAATATTTCTAAATCCACTGAAGAGAAATTGTTTGTCAGAGATAACCAGATGAGTGCAGGGTTGGTTGTTGCTGGTTTGTTTTTGGCAAGATGTGAATTCCTAAGTGTTTGGCAAGAACTGGCTGAGCCTGTCTGAACTTACAGTGGCAGAACGCTGATGTTTTTGGTGAAGAGAGCTTTGAGTGCGGGTGAAGACGATGGCTGTGATATGAGAAAACCAAAACCACATTGTGTTTATGACCAGTGAAACTTTTCTTCATCTTATCCATGTCAGGGCCAAATCTCATAATCCTTCAGCATGATGATAGAAAATATAAGCAAACCTAAAAGGCCGAAAAGGGTTCAGTTCATTTCACAAGTCACACGCCACCAACTATATGACTGATTTTGGTGAAACTGGATCATATTTTATGGAGAAAATGTTTTCTGGTCTGCCTCAAACAAGTCATTTACAGAGTTTCCTGATGGACAGTAAAGTAAACTGCAACCCACTGTAGCTGCTGTTAGCTCAGTTTGTTAGCCAGGCTGCCCAGACTGTGAGCTTAGAGCACCCAGGGGAGTGTTAGTGTTTGTGTCAACGGGAAGAAGAAGAGGAGGTGTTCGGGCTCTGGGTGCAGGCGATGCTGACAGGGAGCAGAGCCAGTGTTATGCCAAAAACAGACCCAGGAAGATGTGCAATGTCACTGGGTTCAGCAGCCTGTGCGGACATAGCAGAGAATAGGCTGTCCATAATTACCACAGTGGGATAACACTCTGAAACTGGAGGCGCTACATCACAAAAGTACCCATTTCTATACAGTGTTGCTTTAAAGACATCTGTCAGTTATTATCTCCAAATGAACTCAAATTTGATGAAAAAGTGACACAGTGTGCTATAAAAATCATTTCTGGAGATCATATGTGTAATAAGAACCCATGTGGTGGAGTCTGTCTGAGGTGGAAAAGCGAACATATGGTGGTGTTAGCACCAGGATTAGCATATGTTTGGGGAAATGACTTTATCCTGTCCTTGAGGAGACACCATGCTCAGACAAGACTTCAAAGGTGGAGTGATCGGGTCACACCAGGGAGCTGGTTAACACATGCTAACCTTTGCCGTGTCTTACGGACCAGTGATGCTGACAAGGTGTCTTGAGGAGAAAGTCCACCATTAAGCTAAATTTAAGCACAGGTAGTTCATTGTAGCTCTATTTAGGAGAGACTTTGCTCTCTGTAAAGGGACAGACAGACATGGAAGGTTGAAGCTGGACCCTGGAGCAAAGACTCAGTCAGGTGGCAGAAGGTGACCCTAACTTGAAAATGATGTGACTGGAAATAGCATAAATATCAAACGCTTCCATGCATTATTAGAGTGGACAGATTAGGGCCTGTATGAAAGGTGGAAGCAGAAAGGGTATCGCTTTAAGGCAGTGGTTCCCCGCTGTTTTGGCTTTTGACCCATTCCAATAATGGAATTTCTACAGGAGAACCATTGTCAACCGCTGCATGTGTGTACACTTAGCCAAAAAGTGATTATCTGGGTCATTGTAGTGACCTAAATAAGACAAATTTGGGGTGAAAACTTCTTTCTCTGAAGTATTGTCTGTCTTCACTTTCACCACCATGTTTGTAACATAAAGGTTCTCATTGAATGAATAGTTTGACCATTTGGGAAATCTTGTATACTTATTTCTTTCATATCTATGCATTCAATAAGAAACTGGAGCCAGGAGTTAGCTCAGTTTTTTAGATAGCAACAAGCATATTTCCCAAAACGCCACACTGTTCCTTTAAAATATCTGCTGTCGTCATTAGAATCTCTCTCAGTGGAAGAAATAGTTGAACATTTGTGAAACGTTGTGAAACGTACCTAGAACTGTTATTAACAGAATAGTCTGAGCTATAAATCACAACACAGTGAAGAAGACATGATGATGACATGAAGGTCACACACTCACACGCATGGGAGACAATACACCTAACACACACACACACACACACACAAGCACACATTTCCCCAGATTTGTTGGGAATACCACAGAAAATCAGATCGGAGGTAAATGCTACACATTCCTTAAATGCCTCCCATACGAGTGTGTGTGTGTGTGTGTGTGTGTACACACGGAGAGGCTGGTGATATATGGTTGAGTCATTGCAAAACAAGTGAGGTCACTGAATCGGACCAGCTGAATTGAGGTCATATGCTTCGTATTTTAGTTTGTAATGTGTGTGTTTGTGTGTGTCTGTGTTGTGCGGTCACACTGTTTTGAGTGTGTGTGCATGTGTATGTATGTGTGTGTTTTGTTGTGATCCAGATAAGCAGGTGACTCCGTAAGGGTCAGTAGTCGATCGTGTTTGTGCCTGGAAGTAGTAAAACTGTCTCAGTGAGCATGAATGCCATTAGACACATGGACATACCTATCAATGTTGCCCTCCAGCACACACACACACACACACACACACACACACACACACACACACACGTAAAATGCAAGTGGCTCCATTGACATGACCTCTTGTGTCTGCTATTTATCTGAGCAATCTGTGTTTATGCAGGTGTCACATACACAGTCACACAGACTCCATATGTCCATGCTCATGTGTCTGTTTATACACACACACACACACACACACTCCTTACCCACTCCCCAAGAATGTCTAAATATCATTGGGACAAACATGCATGAAGATAAACGCAGATTTCATGCATCACTGGATTTACCGGGGTCGAGACCCCCACCAGGGGTCACAAGATAAACCAGAGGGGTTATGAAACACACACCAGGACAGAAGAAGAACAAATATTCAGACTGGTCTTTGCATTTTTTCTTAGAATTGCAGCTTATTTCATGCCTCTAAGGATGATATCAATAAAACATACTCTGAATCACACCCAAACACACACACTCACAGTAGCAATCAGAGTAATTGAAAAGCTTCCTAGTCAGTGAGCTCTCCTCACGCCACACTGAGCCGCTGCTTAAAGGCCGTGGCCTGCTTCATCCTCTGAAGACCACAGGTGATCACCTCAGAAAACACACACACGGACACACACACTGTTCACGCAAACACACACTCTTAATCACTTATTTTGCTAATTTTTGCTGCTTGACATTGTGTCAGACAAAGTGAACAGAGGTAAATTAAGTTAAAGAAAGAGAGAGTGAATGGTTGACAAAAACTCAGAGCAGAGCAGAGGAGGCTAAATGAAAGACTTTACTGGAATATCTGGTCAAAGAACAAGCTGTCAGAATCAGGGGAATTATTCCAGAGAAGGAGAAGAGCAGGGAGGCAGGTGACAAGAATGCAGGTCTGAAGATTTAGGAGTCAGCAATGCTATGGCAACAAAGCAACACAGATGATGTGACTGATGGAAATAAGAATGTGTCAGATACACAGTGTGTATCCGCTGGACATGAAGTCAGCTGATGGGCAGAGGCAGGAAGACTGATGAAGGCTGTTGCACAAATGTGGAAATGTTCACATCATGTTGTCATTATCAAGTTATCACTCATGTTGGCACACATTTTTATGGAAGTTTTGCTGCTTAATAATACAGAGTGCTGAAGAAACAAACATGGATGACACGTGAGAGGCAGAGTATGTTGTTCAAAGTAATTAAACACTTTTAATACAATACAGCCATCTTAAGTTCTGCAATGACATGAAATACCAGGGAACAAAAGTATTGATACCTTGATACTTTTTCAACAGCGCATTGATAAAACAATATGATCTCCATTAATGAAACATAGTAAAAGTTCTAAAAAACAGATCTGTTATCACACAGATAGAGACGTTATCAGGTATTATGTGAAGACACACACAGCACATGGACATTAGGAGTAAACGGTGAACACGCCTGGTCAGTACCACATTGGTTTTGTTTGGTTAACATCAAGCACACACACACACACACACACACACACACACACACACACACATACGGCTCACCTACCTCAAAAGAGTTATCGAGTGTCATTTTCTAAGACTAGTATTATATCAAAGTGTGACAACCTTTTGTCTTCTCCAAAACAGTCTGCATATGGGATGTATACTTCAGGTTCATGTGCACTATTCTCCCACAATGCAATGCCCAAAGGAAACGAAGAAGCTACTCACAGCAGCAACAATAACAGTAATAATAAAATATGAAAGTATTAAACACTGAAAATTAAAACTAGTATTAATTGCTCGTGCTGTTCTGGTGTCACAGTTTGACTGACATCTGTCTTTCTGGTTTATGAAGGAGTTCAGAGAGATTTTTGTAGACTGACTGAAAGCAGAGTACGACAATTAATAAAGAGTTGATACTGCATATTATAAGTAGCTGATGTGGAATTAGGACACAGAGCTGATCTGGAAATAAACACCTAGCACATGGGGGAAAGATGAAGTCTGAGTCTGACTGGGGTTCTTCATATACATTGAAATCAGAGCACACATAGATGATGACTGAAAATATTTTATTTCAGTTTCTGCATGAAAAATATGAAGTATTTTCTGTGTACCAGGAGTTCTGGTCACAGAAAGAATTAAAAGATGCCACATTTGGTCTTAACACACACATACACAATAGAAAGGCATTTTCTTTTAAACTGTAACTCTGCGGTTCTATAACTGCTGAACATAGTCCTACCACTTGTATTTGTGGCCTATATAAACACCCATGGGAGTTTCTTCGGGAAATATTGCTGCTGTCCTTAGAGCATGAAGAATTAGTGTTTGAAATACAAACTGCTAGGAGCTGCAAGGCCTGCGCCACAAAGAAAAATATAATCCGCCACACGAGGAGAAGAAAAAAAAAAAACATCCACGGTTGCCTCGCACCGAGGTTCTTATGTAGATTACTTGAGTATTTTAAGGATTTAATCAGGGCCTGACAACGCTGCAGCGCCTCATTTTTTTTCCCTCCACAGTAGCGTCTAGCTTACTAATCTGTAAAATCAGTCACTACACTGGGGCACACAGGTAGAAACAAACAAGTTTGAGCACACACACACACACACACACACACACACACACACACACACACACACACACACACACACACACAGTTATGCAGATCTCTTCGCCCACACGTATGCCTGTTCATGTGCGACTCCCCAGGGTGGTGTCAGGGCCCTGACTGATGAAAACACAGCAGCGGTGCCGGTGTCAACGCCATAAAACAAAGGCTGCAGTGTAGATGAGCTGCCAGCCGTACCTCCAGTGATGGATTTCACCGCGAGCACATTTGCTGCTGAAAACAGAGCATTTAGTCTCTGTACCACTCTTTTTTCTTCCCTCCCTGCTCTCTTAATTCTTCTCCTCTACCTTGTTCTCTCTCTTCCTCTATCACAGAGAGTTTTGTATATTGCGTTTGCTGTCCTCCTGCTGCCACCGCTTTTTGATTTCTCCCCGCGCTTCCTGTCTTTCCACTTTTCTTTACAATCCTCTGTGCCCTTCGGCCATCTTCAGAGTTGAATGACTCATGTTTATGACCCTTCACAAAGGAACACATCTGTTCTCTGCCCAACCCATGCTGTCTGTTTCCCTGTTGTTGGTCTTCTCTCGCCTCTCTGCTCTACTTGTCTGCACACGTCTGCAGTGAACCCGCTTCAGACTGTCTTTTGTCCGTTCAATCTCCTTCACAGGTGAAGGGGTCACCTCCAGCTCCAGTATCCTCTAAAGGCACTCTAAAATAACTATCTTCCACAGGTGAAAACCGTCAGGCAGAAAATTGTCAGATTTGTGCTTTATTTCAACAGAAGTATGTTGTGTGGCTTTAATATCAGGAGCTCATTTAAAGTTTCACCTGTGCTGAAATAGTTTCAGGTTGTTTTGTTATTTTCTGCTTTTTGTATCCAAACTTCTCACTCGTTCATTAGTCAGATGGAATAACAATAGCAGTCCGCATCGACAAATCGGTGTTAAGCCAGGCTTCATCATGACTCATGAGTTTTCTGATGTTTTTCAGTGCAGCTCCCTGAAATATGCAAAAACCCTGCAAAAACCCTGCAAAAACGTGTGACTATTAATAGAAGATGAAATATCACAGAGACAGATTATGTTCACAGCAGGGAGTCTGAGCGCCCCCCCTCACCACCACCAACCACCATCACAACAACCATCATAACAATCTGGGTTAATATCATGCAATTACAGTTCATATGTTTTGCTTACATTTTGCTGTTTTGCAAACAGAGAATAAATTATCAAATCATACTAAATCCCCCATGTATGTATAAACAAACATGTAACATTCTTCCTTTAATAAGAAATGTCATAGCTTTAAAATAAAATGATAATTATAAGAAAAGACTACTGGAGATTCCCAGATGCTTCGACCATAAAGGTGTACTTTATCTCTGTTTTGGTCTCCACCAGCTATTCAGAAAAGCTAGATTCTCCTGTGAGCTGTTCAGTGCGGTGCAGAAAGCATGTAGAGAGCTGATCTGAGTTTTTTCTTGCTTCCCGCTGTGTCCTGGTGAGAGTGAACTAAAACAGTGAAGCTTTTGGACCATAAAATCAAACAATGAGCTGAAAGATGCTGTAATGCCCCATGGAGCGGAGGCAAACTGGAGAATTGGATAATAATAGTGTGTGGGTTCATCAATATGAGCGAGCACCTTTCACATTTCACAGCCGCTTGATCGACTTTTAAGATAAAGATTTGGATTAGAGCAGCTTTAAACTTGCAGTCATCTCATATTTTAGTTTGCAGGAGGACACAGGACACCTACCAGTGCTGGACATTCAATCATAAGTTTAGCCAAGACACTTGGAAGAGCTAATCCCACTTATTTGACCGTGAAGGTTTATGATAAATGAACAGACTTTATGAATGGCGGCTCTATTTAGAGATGGCTCCATAAAACAAGCAGCCGTCCACTGTTTTATGTTTCATCATAAAACCTAAGGTCAGTGCTGTTTGAAGTCCCAAAATGAGATTCATTCGCTCAGTTCTTCAGGGCGGCAGTTAATCTCTTGTGACATAATGTTCATTAAAGTAGAAAATAAGTAGGACTAGTGTTTAACCTGAGTCTGGAAACTTTAGTGGCTCAGTTGGTTGTTTTAACATCACGTATGTCCTTTAGGGCAGAGAACACACAGTCTCATGGCATTTACGTTAACAGAGGAGCTATTTGGAGCTTTGTGGGGACATGAAAGGAGGCTTTTATATATAGATATATATGACTGACGGCCATACACACACACACACACACAGACACACACACACACTTATGATCCTATAGTCTCTGTAAACTTTCCCTCTCACTTTTCCTCTCATTTGACTTCAGAAGAAGCCGCCACATGACAGCCATACCTATTGTAGCTCCACCTGTGCATGGGCGTTTCAACCACTGCTATTAGTACAGCTGCTCGTCTATATGCGGCGGTGTTTGTTCAGAGTTAAAATAGCTTTAATGACGGTGTGTTTGACACTAAAGCAGCCCTATTGTCACTGATGTAATGTCTGCTGTTGTCTGTTTGGCTTAGAGGCCCATAGGTGGTCCAGCAAAGGCAGTGCTGCCAGGATTTGTCTGGCTGTTTGTGTGTGTGTGTGTGTGTGTGTGTTTTATTGTTAATAGACTATTGGTTGAGCTGCCAGTTGGCTTGTTTCATCACAAGGACCTAAAATCTGGCAATTGTCAGTCAGGCAGGAAATAAACAAAACATTTTGTTGGCACTTTCCTGTGGTTAAGGCACACAACGACACATGAACATGCACTCTGCTCGTCTCGCTCCGTTTCACACATACACATGAGCGGGCTCGCAAGTTTCCAACACATTATGTTTTCAGCATGCGGCGGAGGAATCGTGAAGGGGAGAAAAAAAAAGTGTCATTGATGTGTAAATTCACCATAAATAATTCCTCTATCGTCTCACCCAAAAGACTGTCTTGACGCGTGCTCGCTGCTCCTGCTTTCAACTTGTGCCTTTCTCTCTTCCCCTCCCTCCTGTTCCCATCCCTCCCAACATCATTACTTATGAAGCACGGTAATGAAAGACTTTCATTTTCAGTGTTTTCCAAGACCCTCTGTTGCCCGTCCTCGCTCCGCGACGTTCATATTGGACAAAGTATCCTGCCGTAATGGGAAATGAAAGCAGGGTTATGGCCTACGCACTTGCACAGAGTGGAAAACCGAAGAAGTGGAAGAGCCCTCACTCTGCTTGGCTCTATATTTATAGGCAGAAAACCTGATTTCAGATCAGTCACGCTAGACTTGCAGCAGATACCTACTGCACGCCGGGGGAGGCAGGCAAACAGACAGACAGACAGACTTTCTTTCTATCTTCTCTTGCAGTGCATGCTGTGTTTTTTTTCTGTTTCTACATACCTTTGCTTTCTGTGTGTCCTTATTTTCATCAAACGCACACACACAGAATACTTTGTTCACACTCGTCAGTTTGTCTACTCTCATAGTTTATTTTCTCGAAACATTTTTAAAAATCTGCTAGTGTCCTGAGCTCATTTCGTCCTGTCAGAGAGCAGCGAGTTCTGATTCTGAAGCAAGATTGTTTCATGCATATCAATCACAAAGCCGAGTCATCTTTTCATGTGACTCAGACAGTGACAAATAACAGAAATCTGTGAACACCAACTTATTTAAAATTATTTTGCCACTTTCATATCTACAGCCATTCACCTGTTAGCTTAGCATAGCATAAAGCAGGGGTCTTCAATCAGGGGTGTGTGCCAATTAATAATTGACAATTTTCACTAAAATCATTTGTGAGAATTAAAAAATAGAATAAAATTATATTGAGTAAACTGCAAGCATTAATAATAAACAATAATAAGCTACATTTGACAAATACTATTTACAAAATAAATTATTTTTTACTTTTTTTATCGATCATAAACACATGTAGGATAATAATCCAGTATACAAGGTGAAATAAAAGGTGATAAAGTATATAAAAGTTATTATTGGCCAGGCTTAAAATGTGACATTTTAAAAAATGAATCACATGTGGGGGTCTCTGTTCTGTTTGTCTCTTGTCCAAGGAGTCCTTGGGCTGAAAAGGTTGAAGACCCCTGGCACACAGCCAGGAACCAGCTAGCCTGGCTCTGTCCTCAGATTGCAAAATCCATGAACACCTCTAAAACTCACTGTTAAATATGTTATATCGTGTTTTATGAAGCCATTCCTTTGATCCTGCACATTCTGTCTAATCTTTAACACACCCAGCGCTGTCTGCGCTCCTAAACTTGCATCTTTCCTCTGTCCTCCCTTCCTTTTCCACGTTCCTCTCTGCATCTGTGTTGAGATCTCTCCTCCCGATCATTCCCCTCCTCGTTTCCATCTTGTCCTGCGAAGAAGGCGAGAGGGCCACTGACTTCACGGCCGTGTTCCTGTGCTGCTGTGCTTTTAGCCTAATGGACAGACAGCTGTGCTCCCATTTCTATATATAACTAACAAGCCCACATGATGAAGTCTGTCACACCCTCCTCACCACCATGTTAATGCTCAAGGAAAAGCTGTATGAGTGAGTGTGCTCATGTGGATTTGTAGCGATAAGACCTAAATATCCCAAATTTAATCTGAAATCTTTTTGTCCTAATTTTCCAGAAGCTCTTTTTTTTTTTTTTTTTGCTAAAGACCAGCACTTTTTTTTTTTTTGCAGCTTTTTATTTAATTTGTTTTCAGCCAAACATGAACATGTGGTTTAATGTATAAATAAAGCTACGTTAAATAGATTTAGTGAAAGCACTTTGATAAGCCTCGCTGGATCTGCTTAAAACATGGTATTTAATGTCGCTTTAATCTGCATAAAACCACAATTTGGTTATTAAATGGGTGCAGGACACAAAAAAGTCTTTTCAGTCTGAGCAGATTGTGTCTTTAAAGGAAAAGTAGCAGAAATCGTTCCCTCTTCTCTGAAACAATTAGAGCATCTTTGAATCCAGACACATTCACAGATCTGGAATGTGTCAAAATTGGAATCTTGTTATGCCACCTTCACTCTTTCTGACCTCCATGTTGTGTAATGAAATGAACATGATTAAGGATAAAAATCCCCCTTTTATTTATTTACATGCTCTGTATGCATGTGTGTGTGTGTGTGTGTGTGTGTGTGTGTGTGTGTGTGTGTGTGTGTGTGTGTGTGTGTAAGCGAGAGAGTGCTGGATTGGGGTATAAGTAACAGTGTTAAAGGATCAGCTGTGGTGGGGTCATATCCTTTCAGATTAGAGAGCTTAGTCCTCCCGTCTCTGTGTAATTAACGAGAGACAGAGCGCAAGAAACAGATAAAGACAAAGAGGCAAAGAGGAGAGTAAGTATGCATGGAGAGAGGTATTAAAAGGAGAGCCGATGCACACACACACACACACACACACAGGAACACACTCAGCAGAGGAGGGATTGTGTGTAATGACAGGGTGCCTGGTGGTCAGTGTATTTGTGTACATGATGAGCGTGTGTGCAGCAGAACGCTGAGTCCAGAAACAACAGCACATAGGACATAAAAGGGTTGGACTGGATATGTGGTTTGTCTAGCAGAGTTCAGGACCTCTGTAATGTCAACAGGGATAATGACTGCAGGATGGCAGGAATGCAGACGCAGGAAGCTTTAAATGCAGCAGACGCAAAAACCTGCATGTACGCAAACACACACATTTGGTTTCCAATATTTTTGGACCTCAGACCTTAAAAAGTAAGTGATATATTGGGCCGTGTGTTGTTTTTAGATACCAAAAAGGAACATTTAGTTGAAATTTGTATTTTTAAGCCTCCAGTTTCAGAGTGTAATCCCATTGTAGTAAATATGTTCAGCTGTACTGGAGTATTTGTTCTGATTACATTACTTATGATCAGAAACAGCCACAACAAGATCAACAACATAGCAGCAGCTAATATTACTGACTAGTCCAGCAGCAGTCAGCCCAGCTCGGCGTCTGTCTTTCAGCCTTTTATTTCACCAAGCTCTCACCAACCACTAAAAGTCAGTCCCACATTTACTCTGGTCCGGCGGCTTCTTGCTCGCTTACTGTCTCCTTTTCTCTTTCTTAGCTTCCTCCGACTTTGGACTTTTCTCCTCTGTCATTATGTCAGAGGAGCTTGGTTATACTGTCCATGTTCCAAGCTCCTGTTCTGGCATGACATTTTACTGTCCATCAGAAAACTCTAACTGTAAATCACAGAGAGTTGAGGCGGAGCAGCTGGAGGACATCAGAGGAAAAAACAGAAAACATTTTCTGTGTTCTGTGTTACATACTTCTTGTGGGATGTACCATTCACCTGATTATGCATCAGTGTAGCATCAACATGTTTTAAAATCTGTTATGGTCAAAAAGTTACACAATGTCGCTTTAACACAATCATATGTTTGAATGAATAAAGTTGCTTTTTTTATGAGATAAACAGATTTTTATGTAATGATATTTTATAATCCAACAAAATAAACAGATTTGAGGTAAAAACAAAAAGAAAAAAAACAGAATAACTTGGTGGGTTTATTTGTGAACCATCATTCAACAACATGTCATTTAAAAAAATAAATTAAGACATAAAAGACCTTTAGACAAGATATAAAAGAAACATGAGGAAATGTAAAAAGACACAGACAGATACAATAGAACATTAAAATGTGACAATATAGAATAAGACAGATGAAACAGCTACAGTACAATAGAAGATATGGATAAACAGCCTATATTCCGGGGCGGTCGGTAGCGTAGTGGGTTAAGCGCCGCCCTGTGTGTGGAGGCTACAGTCCTCGCTAGCTGGCTCCGGTTCGAATCCTGCATCGGACAGCCCTTTACTGCGTGTCACTCCCCCTCTCTCTGCCCCCTGCTTCCTGTCTATCTTTAGCTGTACTATCAATAAAGGCATAAAAAGCCAAAAAAATTATCAAAAAAAAAAAGCCTATATTCCATTCAATAAAAGGCAAAGGCAAGCAGTAAAGCTGTGATCATCTTGTATCCTGTAATCATGAGAGAAATATGTCATCATAACAGAAATAAACAAAAAAAATATTGTTGTAACATGAGAAGGATCTTGTTGGAACATATCTTACTAAAAAGAGAAACTGGAGATTTTCTTTGTCGTCATTGAAATATTTACTGTGTATCAGGAAATACCTGATCAAAGAAGGAATTAACAAGAGATACTGGGCACTTTTCTATACACACTCATGTTCAGTAAATGAAGACTGATTCTTGGATTATTTTATCTGAATCATTTCAATGCTTGAGCCGAGAAAACCTACAAAAATGAATATATCATAAAAAACATACATTTCTCTAAAGCCAGAGTCAGAAATGTGTTTTCCCCTCTTCCTCTCTGTGACCTCTGAGGTTTGTCTCAGCCCTCCTGTGGCTTCCACCTCTTTCAGATGACACCCAGCATGTCGACCTGGTTGGTGAGTTGTGAAAGAAAGACACGTCTGACAAGTGTGGTTATGACAAAAAAATGAGCCTCCGCTGCGCTGGCTGTGTGTGCATCAGGTGATTATGGTGCCATTTATGCTGCGAGGGGTGTTAATAAGTGTTAATTTGAAAGGTGAAAATGTGAGCTGATGCCAGCATAAACAACTCTGTTAACTGATTGATACTATGCCACAGAGAGAGGCTCTCTGCTTCATCCTGTCTGCTTGTTTGTGTTGTTTAATGATGTTTTTAACGTCTTTAGGGGGAACAAGACAGAAGTGTAAGTCAGGATGTCATATTTTAAAGCAGGTTTTAAGGCAAATATATGCAGATTTATTATTATAACAGAGTTTAATTTAATCAATCCCTGAGGAAACAATGACACACTCAGCGCACTGTCACACAGCAATTGCAAAGAAATGCAAAGGCAGAAAAAAATCACTCCTTTTTAGCTCAGCACTCCAGCCCTCAACAGTAATGACTCTTGGTAACTGAGGAAGACAAAGCTGCGTGGCAGAAAATCCATTAGCGAGTCTGCTGCTCGATAGCAAAGAGACACAGAGGAATGGTGGCTTTTGATACGGCGAGGCCGACTGCACTGGAGGCATCAGAAATAACTGTCTTGTCTTTTTTTTCTGCGAGCGTCTGAGAAGGCTGGCAGAAGTTATCCCCCATGTCTGAACCCCGGTGGATGACTAATATCTTTAACACTCCTGTGGAGCCAAGGCACGTGTGTGTGTGCGTGTGTGTGTGTGTGTGTGTGTGTGTGTGTGTTTGGGTGAAGGCATCACTGTTAGTGCGAAGGAAGAAGGGGCCAGAGATTTTGGGATAAATGTGGACAGAAATAAGACCAGTACATTTCAGTTCCTGACCAAAACATTAGTTTGAACTGCATCTGTTTATTCATCTCCTTTAAATACATCTCTATCTATGCATCTTTTATTTTTCACGACAAGCACAGCTGTTTGAAAAATGAAGAAACTTTTCATGTGAATTGCTGCTGTCGATTTATTTTCATAAACTGTTCTGCAGAGGAGACAGGCTGGGAATCACACGCAACAAAGTCAAAGCGGCGATGTTGCAGTTATACTCTTTCGTCAGCACCTTAAAGCTGGAAAAACTGAAGTGTTTCTCCACACCGCTAAATATTCATGACTGAATACGCAAAGATATACAAAAAATGTACACCCGCTTCAAACCAGAGAGACGAGCACAGAGAAAAACACCAGAGGATCCTGGCGCTCACAGAGCGAGACGTTTTAAGGGCATTTCAACCTCTAAACAACCAATCAAGGTTTTTAATAGACCGATGCGGCAACATTTGGTTCACCTGAAAAAATCCATTTCGAAAACACACTTAGAATTCTGAAGGTGTCAAAAGTAAGCTCATTGCAGAAGAGTAATCCAGCAAATGGATGAAATCTGGGAGGTCTGACAGAGCCAGGCATCTCCAGACACACAACAGCTTCAAAATTCATAGCTGGCTAACCTTTAAACCTTACAGGTCAAGGATCCTTGACGTTAATGTCACTATTTACAGAGGCACAGGAAGTACTCAGGTCTTTTCCTTAAGTTAAAGAACTAATACTAAAGTGTAAGAATACAAGTTAAAGTTCTGCAATTAAAGTCTTAATTCAGTATATCTTTAAAGGAGCAGTATCCACCTTATATCACTCTATCGTGATGGAGAAACTAATCATCACTTTAAGATGGCAAAGGTTATTTCACCTAATGACAATAAATGACAATACATCATCATTTATTTGCTGATTATTAATCTGAATATGCAGTGTAACCAGTAACTAAAGCTGTCAAATGAAAGCAGCCGTGTTGGAGTATCAAGCGGCATAAAATGGAAATACTAAACTACAAGTATCTTAAAATCATACTGAAGTACAGAGTTTGTGTAAATGTGCTTCTCCGTTCCATCACTGAGAATTAGAACACATGGGGGAAAAAAACAGGATGAACTCTTTCTGATCTGAAACAACCAAAAACCTCTTCATGAAGATTTAAACCGTCTTCGTGATCCGCCGACCACTCAAAGAACTTTCACAACACTAGTCACATTCACTCATTGATGGCACAAACTGCTGCGCGAGGTGTAACATCGCAGCCAATCAGGAGCAATTTCAGGGGTCAGTATCTTGTTCAGCCGGACTCAACGAGATGGGAATCGAACCACAAGCACTCTGATTACTGGACTGGCTGTTCTATTACCTCACTGGAGAGCAGAGCAGCAAGGAGGTGCTGGAGGGAGAGATAGTGTTCAGGCTTTGATAGTGCTGCAGACAGTCTGAAACGTCTGGCTGTAGTTCCTCAGGTTTCTTCTCCTGACTTCCTTCGGATCTCTCCTGGATCTGTGAGCAGGAGAGCTCCTTGTTTTCTAAATGCTTTCTAAATATAAACTCCACTCACCAGTTCAGCTACACTGGGATTCAACTCAAGACGTGTGTAACTGTTCAATATTTCAGATTCTCTGTCCACTTTGATCATCCTGAGTTTACTTTAATTTGTGTGTGTGTGTGTGTGTGTGTGTGTGTGTGTGTGTGTGTGTGTGTGTGTGTGTGTGTGTGTGTGTGTACATCCAGCATTCCGCACCACCTTTAGAAGTCACTCCTGCTTTGTGGAGTTGGACTAGGTGGAGGGAGAGAGAGTGATGAAGTTGAATAAGAAGGAGTGATTGAAGGAGAAGGCTTATCTGTCCATCTGCTATTAAGACAGTCAATGAGGCTGAGAGGTAACTCTGTGTGCACGCAACAGCTGCACGAAAGGATTTAACATCTGGATACACCTTCTCTTGTTGACTTGTGTCACACACACACACACACACACACACACACACACACACACACACACACACACACACACACACACGCGCGCGCGAGAACCAGTCCATGCATGGAGATTACTGAAACGAGAGGAAAAAGATGGAGATGGATGGAGAAGGGATAATGAGGAGGAAAAAGTGAAGATTATGGGCACTGTTGCCTCCCCCACACACAAAGATGAGCATGAGCGCTCCTCTCTCTCTCTCTCTCTCTCGGTTTCTCTCCCTCTCTATGTTTAATGTAAGAGGATACTAGGAGACCTCATTCCTCTGCACACTGAAACCTGAACTGTCTATTTAGCCTCCTGCCTTTCTCTCCATCCCTCTTTTATATTTCCCCGCATCTTTTTTTTTTTACCTTTCTCTTTCCATACCATCTAATCTTCATAATTTTGCGTTCACATTTTTTTTTCACTCCTCTCCCCCTTGCCTTCTTCTGTCTCCATCTGATGACATGTATAGTTGCTGGTTGTAGCCCAGCACCTGACCCACTGCCTGCAGAAAAAGCTGTAGTTTTTCTCTGACTTTCTATCCTTCACCCCTCCCTTCCTCCTGAGTCCCAGAGGCTACAGCAGCTGGCTTTCACCCTCTCATCTTTGTCTGCCCCCCCCCTCCATCTCATCTCACTCTGTGTCTAGGCTGTAGCTGTAGTCATGTCGTCACTTCATATACAGCACAGGTCTTTTATTTTGTAGCTGAGGAGAAGCGTAATGTGGATTCATATCATACAGTAGACATACAGTATTACATTACAGCTGGTTGTAAGTTGCTCTGGATAATAGAATCAGACAATAACCATTCATGTAAAAATGAAAAAAGGAAATGGAGTAGCTCATAGAAGTCAGTTAGCGTAAGGATCATTTTATCATTCCTATATATAATATAATCACCTGAAAATAAGAATCTTTTTATCTCTATATATAAAATATAAAATTATATTTACAGTGGGAGCGGGTCCTCTTTCATGGAGGCCGCCATGTTGAAACACTGTGTTTCTACAGTAGCCCAGAACAGACAAACTAAATACTGACTGTAGACAGGGTCCTTAAAGTGTTGTTTCTCCTTTACACTAAGAAGGTGAGGGTGATGTGAGGAGATTGCAATGCAGCGATTAGACCACTAGATGCAACTAAATTCTACACACTGGACCTTTAAACATATAAAAAACAACCAAAAACATTGCAGAATAGTTGTTTCCACTATGACATTAAATTAAAGATTGAGCTTTAAGAGACTTTCACAAGCTGGAATGAGTTGTTCCAGAGGAACGGGGTGACTATGGAGAAGCTCACTGGTGCTGAGTGGAGGAGACAGAAGTGGCCGTGGCAGTGCAATATGTTTTTAGGAATAAAAAAAAATAAAGATTTTTAAGAATGTTGGAGAATGTGTTGAGTCAGAATGCAATGGGTCAGAGTGTGAGCAGCAGAGGACAGGGATGAGCGGAGATGAGCAGTATTTTTGAGACGTGATTTGCATCATGTTGGTGTGAAAGACGACTTTCATCCCACCTGATTCGTTTTTTTTGGCAGTTGAGAAAGTAGTATTGACGCTGGTGTAACACCAGTCTGCTGTGACAGCTGTAATATTGTTCAAGTCGGTTTAATTCAATTTTATCTCTATAGCACCAAATCATAACAGAAGTTATCTCATGATATTTCCCATACAGAGCAGGTCTAGACCGTACTGTTTATGATATTATTCACAGTTCCACCATGAGCAGGCACTGTGTTTTGAAGTATTTTCTGCTCAGAAACTGGGGACATTGCAACCAAAGTACTATGCCCAGCAGGTGTTCTGTAATAATCCTTTTATGTGTCTGAAAGAACCAAAGAAAATCTCATTTGAGGTTAATTGTCTATTTAAATAGCCTGAAACCATCTTTAAATGTTCATACATTCTCTCATTCCAACAGGCTGAAACTGGAATCGTACATCATGCACAGCATTTCACTCACAGTGTCAGTGTTGTAGTTTGTTCAGCTTGTTTCTTTGAGCCATGACTGCCCGTGTATGAATGTGTACGTGCTGACATTACCAAGACTTCTGTCACTCAGCTCTGGTTGTGCTCGATGAGGTGCACATGAGAATGAAAAGTATTGACAGTGGCCCGTTAGCGCTGTGGCGGCTAATCCATAACCTTGGTCTGCCGCACACTTGTGTTCACGCACGGGGACAAACATGCACACACACGTACAGATAGTGAAGTACACACACGCTCTGCTGACACCTGACCTTTACAGGAAGCAGAGTGGACTGGACTGACCAGAAGCTGCTGTCAGTCAAGAAGCATCCACCCTCCCTCCTCCCTCCTGCTTCCCTCCATCCCTCGCCTCTCTGCTTTCACCAAGTCAATATTCATTAAATAGTCAGTGTTTAGTACACATGAGGAATGAGGCTGAGGCAGAAAAGTGAGCGGGAAAGATTGAGCGAGGGGCAGTTTTGTTGATTGCAGATATAAATAAAAAAACACGCACACACAGACAAGATGGAGGATGGGAAGAAAATCAAGTCAGGGAGGGTGAAGGTGAGGGAGAGAGAGGGATCAGGATGATAGGGTGGAGGAGAAGCAGATTTGCTTATCAGAAACCAAGAAATGCACACACACACACACACACACACACACACACACACACACACACACACACACACACACACACACACACACACATGTGCAGTCGGCGACTCAGAGTGGTGCCATCTTAGTAAACACAGCTTTGTTGATAGCGGTGTCACACTGAGCCTAATGCCTTGACATGAAGAGAGAGAGCCTGCTGCGGTGTGTGTGTGTAGGTGTGTGTGTATCCTGACTACTGTGGGTGTGTGTGTCAGGGTGGGTGTAAAAAACTCTGTGACCTGTCTCTATTTATGTCTCTCTATGAGACTGTGGCTATCTGAGACAGAAATACGAAAAGGGATTGTAATGTGAGGATGATCAGGCCTAAATCTGTGTGTGTGTGTTTGTGTGTGTCCTGACTACAAAATCGACTTCTCTTATCCTTGTACATAGATTGGCTCCATATTGGATGTTTAATATTTAACTATATCTGTCCTCCTGGGAGACAGGGGGATTGAAAAAAGGTTGGAGGAAGCAGTGTGCGTATAGATGCAAACGCACACACACACACACACACACACACACACACACACACACACACACACACACACACACACCGACACACACATCAGTGCTGACTCAGATAGTGGTGTACACACAATCAGAATCTTTCATCAAAAAACACAAACACTCAATGTGCAATCAAAAGCGTAGAAATGAGATGAAGATGAATTCAGACAACACAGAGTGTTGAAACGTTAAGTGTGCCGTGTTTCTGCCGTTTGTACACAACGACAAACACAACTACATTGCTGAAACAATTAGTTGATTAATAGAATAGCTGATTAAACTCTTTAATTTAGCAGAAATGCCAAATATATGTCCATGGCACCATCTTAAAGCTGCCTCCACTGATTTTCTGTTGACTAGGAGGGAGCAGAGATACGCCATAAACATAACAGTGGTATATTTGATAATGTGAACAGAGGACACATAGCAACATTACCATTCATTATGTTCATCTGATTAATTCTAAGGGCGCTTTCACACCAGCGCCTTTTGGTCCGCTTTAAACAAGAGTTTGTTTCCTTGGACAATCCAGTTAGTTTGGGGCAGGTCTAAAAATGTGGGTCTCAGTCCACTTGGTCCGATAGTGAATTATCAATTGAACCAAAGATCATAAAGCCAATCAATGAGCCGGGTTTTCTTCTTCCTGGTCTTTTTTCTTCCTAGTCAGTGCTTGTTTTGGACAATACCGCCCCCAAACAAGCAGCTGTCGTAACTGCATGACGTCATCCAGGCGGTTTGGTTCGCTTTCTAAAGTGCTGTGTGAAAAATCAAAAAATCAAATCAATTTTATTTGTATAGCCCAAAGTCACAAAGTACATTTGCCTCAGAGGGCTTTACAATCTGTACAGGGAGTGACACCCTCTGTCCTTAGACCCTCGGTTCGAGTGAGGAAAAACTTGCCCACAAAAACCCTTTTAACAGGGAAAAAAATGTGGAAGAAACCTCAGGAAGAGCCACAGAAGAGGGATCCCTCTCCCAGGACGGACAGACGTGCAATGGATGTCACGTGTACAGGACAAATCAACACAAACATATTGTACAATGACTGATAAAATGACAATGAATTATAATGAATGATAAAAATGATTACAGTAATAGATATGGTAGTAATAATGACAGTAATAATATATGTAGTGGGCGTCATGCAGGATCACAGCAGCAGCCACGATCCACGAGAACCTGCTGGACGACAGAGCACAGAAACTCCGGGGAAGTTTGGTTAGTAACATGCATTAATGAGACATGTCCACAGATGGAGAGATATGGAGAGATATGGAGAGATATAGAGATATAGATATATATATATAGAGAGAGTGAGATATAGAGAAATATAGAGAGATATATATAGAGAGAGATGGATATATAGAGAGAGAGAGATGGATATATATATATATATATATATATATATATAGAGAGAGAGAGAGAGAGAAAGATATAGAGAGATAGATAGATAGAGAGAGAGAGAGAGAGAGAGAGAGAGAGAGAGAGAGAGAGAGAGAGAGAGTGTTCGGGGAGGGAGATGTGTGCATCTTCAACCAATACCGTGCCTGGCTAGGCATAACCCTCGGTGGGGTCCCCCGGCAGTGTAATCCTATGGCAGCATAACTAAGGGATGACCTGAGCCAGCCCTAACTATAGGCTTTATCAAAAAGGAAAGTCTTAAGTCTATTCTTAAAGGTGTTGACCGTGTCTGCCTCCCGAACCCAGAAAGGTAGTTTGTTCCACAGAAGAGGAGCCTGATAGCTGAAAGCTCTGGCTCCCAATCTACTTTTGGAAACTATAGGAACCACAAGGAACCCAGCGTCCTGAGAGCGCAGTGTTCTAGAGGGGTAATAAGGTATTATGAGCTCTTTTAGATAAGATGGTGCCTGACCATGAAGAGCTTTGTAAGTAAGGAGAAGAATTTTAAATTCTATTCTAGATTTAATAGGTAGCCAATGCAAGGAAGCCAAAATGGGAGAGATGTGATCTCTGATCTTGGTTCCTGTCAGAACACGTGCAGCAGCATTCTGAATTAACTGCAAAGTTCTAAGAGACTTATTGGAGCAGCCTGATAACAAAGAGTTACAATAGTCCAGCCTTGAAGTAACAAATGCGTGGACTAGTTTTTCTGCATCCGCCTGAGAGACAATGCGTCTGATTTTAGCGATGTTACGTAAGTGGAAGAATGCAGTCCTCGAAATTTGTTTTATGTGGACGTTAAAGGACAAATCCTGATCAAAAACAACTCCAAGATTCTTTACAGTGGAGCTGGAGGCCAGGGTGATCCCATCTAAAGTAACTAAGTCTCTAGAAAGAGAGTTTCTGAGGTGTTTGGGTCCAATTACAAGAACTTCAGTTTTGTCTGAATTTAACATCAAAAAATTGTAGGTCATCCAACTTTTTATATCCTTAAGGCATGCTTGGAGTTTAGTTAACTGATTGGTTGCATCAGGCTTGATCGATAAATATAATTGGGTGTCGTCAGCATAACAATGAAAATTGATAGAGTGATTCCTAATGATGTTCCCTAAAGGAAGCATATATAAACTGAATAGAAGTGGTCCAAGTACAGAACCTTGTGAGACTCCATAACAAACTTTGGTCTGCATGGAGGATTCATCATTGACGTGAACAAACTGAGATCGATCTAAAAAGTACGATTTAAACCAGCTTAGGGCGGTTCCTTTGATGCCAATTCGATGTTCCAGTCTCTGTAAAAGAATTTGATGGTCAATGGTGTCAAATGCAGCACTAAGATCTAACAGGACAAGTACAGAGATGAGTCCTTTGTCTGATGCCATTAGGAGGTCATTTGTAACTTTGACTAATGCGGTCTCTGTGCTATGATGCACTCTAAATCCTGACTGAAAATCCTCAAATAGACTATTGTTATGGAGAAAGTCACACAGCTGATTAGCTACAGCTTTCTCAAGTATCTTAGACAGAAAGGGAAGGTTTGATATCGGTCTGTAGTTGGCTAAGACCTCTGGGTCTAGAGTGGGCTTTTTAAGAAGAGGTTTAATTACAGCTACCTTAAAGGACTGTGGTACATATCCTGATAATAAAGACAGATTAATCATATCCAATAACGAATTACTAACTACAGGTAAAACTTCCTTGAGCAACCTGGTTGGGATGGAGTCTAAGAGACAGGATGACGGCTTAGCTGCAGAAATGATTAAAGTTATTTGATGAAGGTCGATGGGGGAAAAACAGTCTAAATACATATCAGGTTTTACAGCTGTTTCAAAACTTGCTGTATCAGAATGCAGATCAATGTCTGTTGAGGGCAAGAGGTGATGGATTTTGTCTCTAATAGTTATAATCTTATCATTAAAGAAGCTCATGAAGTCATTGCTACTTAGACCTAAAGGAATAGATGGTTCAGTAGAGCTGTGATTCTCTGTTAGCCTGGCTACAGTGCTGAAGAGAAACCTGTGGTTGTTCTTATTCTCCTCAATTAAAGAAGAGTAATAGGCTGCTCTGGCATTACGGAGAGCCTTCCTGTATATTTTGAGATTATCTTGCCAGGCTAGATGAAATTCTTCCAGTTTAGTGGCACGCCATTTGCGTTCAGATTTACGTCCCTCTTGCTTTAATTTACGAGTCTGCTGGCTATACCATGGTGCTAGCCTTCTTTGTTTAATTATCTTCTTTTTCAGAGGTGCAATAGAGTCTAGAGTTGTCCGTAATGAGCCTGTAATACTATCAACAAGATGGTCTATTTGTGGGTGGCTAAAGGAAGTAGACAAGTCCTCTGTTACAGTTAGACATGGCATTTGATTCAATGCTGAAGGAATCACTTCCTTAAATTTGGCTACAGCACTATCAGATAAACATCTGCTGTAGAAGCTTCTACACAAAGGCTTATAGTCCGGTAGTATGAACTCAAAGGTTATTAAAAAATGGTCAGACAGAAGAGGATTCTGTGGGAAGACTATTATATTATCAATTTCAATGCCATATGAAAGAACAAGATCAAGAGTGTGGTTCAGACAATGAGTCGGTTTATTTACACTTTGACAAAAGCCAATTGAGTCTAATAGAGAGATAAACGCAGTACTAAGACTATCATTGTGGTTGTCCACATGAATGTTAAAATCACCTACAATAATTACTTTATCTGTTTTAAGGATCAAGCCTGATGCAAATTCTGCAAATTCAGATAAAAATTCAGAATAAGGACCTGGAGCTCGATATACTGTAACAAATAAAATTGGCTGTAAAGTTTTCCAGGTTGGGTGAGTGAGGCTAAGGACAAGACTTTCAAATGAATTATAATTTAGTTTAGGTTTGGGATTTATTAATAGACTTGAGTCAAATATGGCTCCAACTCCACCACCTCGACCAGTACTTCGAGGAACATGAGTATTATAATGACTCGGAGGAGTGGATTCATTTAAGCTAACATATTCATCCTCCTGCAGCCAGGTTTCAGTGAGGCAAAACAAATCAATATCATAGTCAGATATTAATTCATTGACTAAGACAGCTTTAGATGACAAAGACCTGATATTCAATAGTCCACATTTAATTCTCTTATTTTGGACTGTTGGAGATGTTGATTTAATTTGTATTAAGTTTTTATGATGAACTCCTCTTCTGTTTGTTTTATCTTTAAATAATGTAGGTGGACGGGGGACAGACACAGTCTCTATACTAAAGGACTGGGTGGGCAACTGCTCTAATGGAGGCGCAGAGAAGCGTGTAAGACTGCAGCTCTGCTTCCTGGTCTCAACTCTGGGTTGTCGACATGATTTTGGTCAGCTAATAAACTTGGCCATATTTCTAGATATGAGAGCTGCTCCATCCAAAGTGGGATGGATGCCGTCTCTCCCAATCAGACCAGGTTTTCCCCAGAAAGGTGTCCAATTGTCTATGAAGCCCACATCGTTTGCTGGAAAGTGAACCAAACCAAATGAAGGTGTGAAATTTTTTGTTATTTCCCACCGAATCAAGTCTCCCGGACTATCCTGGTGTGAAAGCAACATACAATGAATCAGATATATTGTTCTCCAACATCTGTCTGTCCACTCTGTTCATTGTGTCTGTCTGCAGTTTGTACAAAACTGACATGACTGAACCATAACATTAAAGGCGCAGACTGTAAAAGATCCTCATACACTGGAAAGTGCAGAATTCTCTTTGCATTACTTTTCACTACAAAGAACTCCTTTCTTGTACACATACAGGAACTGAATCTATTATGAATATGACAATATTGATTGTAGCAGCTGTAAGTATTTGCTGCTTTATATATTATTGTATATTGATATTGATGTGTTTTGTTAAAGATGATGTGTTTGCCATTTTACAGACTGAATAACCAGTCAGAAAAATATTCTGCAGGTGAATCAATAGTGAAAATATTCATTAGTTGCACCGTATACAGTAAACAGTATTCTTAGCTTCATGCTTACACTATAAATCCATTGTATTCGTTCAAACATGCACTTTGACACAGCAGTAATCTACGAGTAGATCTGTTCTGTAATGTAATCTAATGTAATCCACACACAGCAGATCAGAGCACATTCACAATGAGAGCTCCCTGATAACGATCATCCATCCATCCATCCATCCATCCATCCATCCATCCAGTGCACACAGCATTCATTTAAAGCCCCTTCATTACAGTGTAAGTGCAGGTCCATACGTGTACATTACAGAACATATACTGTATGCATGCTTTCCCACATTAACATGCAGGGAGTCTAATGCGGTACATTCCTTGACACGCACAATATGAGATGACATGCATGCAATCACACGCACATGAATACACAGTGAGTCATTGTTACTGAGCTGAGTTTACCTTCCTACCAGCCCCCGATCACAGACACACTGACTCAGGTTTTCATGTCTGTATGATACCAGAAGAGAAATTTCAAGTATAAACATATACAGTACTGTGGAATTCTAGAAATGTGTCAGCTCTCAGAGAGATATATTTATACCTTTAATATTTAAAGAGCAAGACTTCTTTATGGATTTCTATATATGAGTTTTCGTTACTGTGATGAAGTTCTTGATGTGTCAGGTAATTCATTCACTGGATTTGACAAAAACAGCAATTCCTAAAAAATGTGTTTCATCACAATACATTTTCAAGATTAATTCTCCATGATCAACTGTTGCTTGAGCTGGACAACGGTGAAGAAATGAAATGAAATAAAATGATGAGGAGACAGTCGTGAACTGTTTGAAGGCTTTAGTCACATTTCTAATGTGTCCATTCATTTTGAACAAGACTGTTCATTCACCCCCACCATATTGACACGGTGTCAGGAATTTCAGAGATGGATATTTTAAAACCTGAGAAAATAATACTAGGCTGCAAATTCTTGACATTTCTCTTGAAAAATGGCTTGAATAAAAAAATCTAAAGAACTGTTAATGGATTTTCTTCTGACTGACTCGACCCTAATGTGGGCGGGCCGATGCTTTAACACACACATACGCAGACACACATTCCAGACATGTGGCAATGCATTCATATCCATATGCATCATACCAAACCTACACTGCAACGTTTTTATGTTTTCCCGAGAATCTAAATGACAGACAGCAACAAACACATGGCACTGAGACAAAGAGCAGGAGAGACGAAGAGAAGGAAATATGGAGAGGTGTGGCAGGTCTTGGCCGTTTGTTGTTGGAAATAAAGTGCTGTTAAATGATTTACTTGTTCTCTGCATTAAAGTACAGTCCCTCATTAAAGGACAGCAGCTGGCAGACTGGCTGGCTAGACTGCTGGTTCGCAGACAGACACACACGATTTCATGCACGAGCTGTGACTCCTAGTTCTGCATCGTCAAACACACACACACTGATGCAAATGCACGAACAAACACACACAGACAGCAGGAGAGCAGAGAGAGAGAAGTGGGTCAGACTAACCAGCTCAGTCTCACTACATTTACAACATACATGGGGTCCCACTGCCTCATATTAGATATATATGTGCACACACACAGCTTAACCAGGAACATATGAATGTATTCTCACAGTAACATGACCGAACACAGTGTACACAAGGAGGAGTAAATATCAATATACTTTGGAATGCAACACACTCTCTCAGTTACGCATTTATTTAGTCACGAATACACAAGATGAGTTGCACAGCTTTACAGATGCAATCTACAAATGCATTAACTCATAGCAGAGCTAAATTGATGTGTTTACCTAAATCCTGAGCTCAGAACAAGATTTGGGCACCAAATCCCTCAGAAATACATCGTGTAAATCTCTTTAACCGCCATGACGGATATTTTTGCTCAGAGATTGATTTCAAATGTGCATCAATCCTCCAACGCTGAAGATTTATATTTCTTCAGATGCACACGCCCACACACACACACACACGCACGCGTGCGTGCGTGCGCGCATATGCGCACGGCGATGGTGGCATTGGCAAAGCTCTATCAACAGGTGGAGTATCGGAGCAAACAAGGGTGCCTTTCAGTAAACTGATGCTAGTCAGTTTGTGTGTGTCTGTGTGTTTTGACACATTCATATTGAGTATGCGCTCACACACACACACACACACACACACACACACACACACACACACACACACACACACACACACACACACACACACACACATCCATTCAAGATCTTGATGTCCAGGGCTTGAGTGTAGCAGTGTTAGATGATGCCAACATCAGCAATGAAATCCCAATTTTCTCATCCAGGGAGCAAAGGAGGCCTGCGTCTTGTCACTCATGGAGGGTTAAATAAACGACTCAGCGAGGGGGAAGATTAATGACGGGCGTATTTCACACTGACATTCCCTCTGCAAGTAAACAAGCAGGAATCTGGATGCAGAAACGTTGGGAGAGAGCAGGATAAGAGCAAGGAGGAGGTGTGGTTGGGTGATGTGATGAGAAGGAGCAGAGTTGTGGGGTGGGGGTGGGGGGTACTTTCCCATAAGACCCTGTTTGTTTCTCTATGTGTTTACTCCACCGTGCAGTTCTTTACCGTGGGACCGTTACACCGCACGTTCGTTGGAATTCCACTTAGTGGATGAAGGCGAGCATTGATGCAGAGGTTTCCATGTGGCTTCTTTCTCGTAGCACCAATGTGAAATATTAGCATGGATTGGTGGAACTCAGCAGGGTGACGCATGGCAGCAGCCTGTGGGAGTAGCGCACTCCAGATTTTTAACTTTGGCATGAGTTCAGGCCCTCTTGTCTACGGCACAAATCAATAGAGGACAGAGATTATGGCGTATTTAGTTCTGAGTGCAGTGATGGATATACTTTCCAACATACAGTAGCTGTCTGTAGTCGTGCCAACATTTCTGTGCAGGGGGAGAAAAAAAAAGATTTATTGCTGCTCATAATCTGAGCCATTATGACTAAACATCAGAAATGAAAGCCACAAAAATCCTGGCTTATTTTATGTATGACAGATGTTGGATATCGTATATCAGACGAAGCGTGTGTCTTTTAGATCTGTTTGCTATCACCAAGTAATTTCAGAAGTTATTGCTGTTCTGTTGCCATCTTTACAGATCCATGTATTGACATAGCAGTCTGACAGCTTTTGCTGTTTTTGCATTCCTATAATCACTTTTAACATTGACTTTTCAGTGCACAAAAATGTCTCATTTCTATAAACATTAATCACCAAACTCTAAATCTAAAAAATGAATGTATGCATTTCCAGAGTTCTGGCCAACCAGAGGCTCACTATTGTTAAGAATTTCAAATATCTGAAACTGAATGGAAAGCTGTATATTTGCAGTCAGATCAGGTCACATATCTCTCTGTTTTTAATATATATTTTCGCAGTTAGAATTAGAGTTTTTAAAAAATGCCCTCTTCCCAACCACAGAACTTACTGAACCAATTTTTAAACTCTCCAACAGAGCTTGAGGTCTGGTCCCTGGATACGTCCTCGTGTAGCGCTTGCACAATCTAAAGCTTTGATTTTCTCTAACAGCTCTCACAGGCATCATTCTTCACTTTGGACTGTCTCACTAATTACAAGAGCCATGACACGAGCTTTTTAAAATAACCACAGCTCGAGGTCTTTCTTTCTTTCTTTCTTTGGATACTATTTGGAGTAAAATCCACCATCATGAAAACATTCATACAGATAATTATTAAGTGTAATAATAAGCAGATGCTTTCTCTAATTCTCCAGGAGTTATGTGTCTCTATACATAATTCATGTTTTCTGTTAAGTCCTGCATTCTTTTTATTGAGTATTCACATTCACCTGAAACTAAATGAAATATATAAATGTTGTTAAGATGTATTTTCCCTTTTCTTCTCTCTGTTAGGTTTGATTACCAAGAGCTCCTCCACAACTCCACCTTCTGTCTGGTGCCTCGAGGTCGACGCCTGGGCTCCTTTCGCTTTCTTGAGTCACTACAGGTAAATAAATATTATTCTCTGTGCCACACACCATCAGCAGTATTGATTATTCATGTGTTGTTTGCCATGTGATCACGCTGTACAAGTGTTTTTCACACTGTGTTTCTCTGTGTGGCGTTCTCACTGGTTTGAGTCGGGTGGGGCTCGGTTGGAGAATGTACAAGCAAACACCAATCAGTGTTTAACAGCATGTGAATCAAAGCATGGCAACATTTGTGAGGTTGTTTGCTTATGTTGCCTGACAATCAAATCTTACCAAACCGCACCCACACAGCCCTGATGGAGCAGATTAACTTCATTTGTGACGATTAAACTCTGAATAAATAATAGTAATGGATGTTTTTTCACACTATTGTAACTTTGATTGTTGCATGAATAGATTAAACAAGGTTGTAGGCAGAAGTCTGAAGAAGAAGAAGAACATTTCACACCCAAAATTCTTTAAAGGGTCCATGAGCAAAAGCAGAAAGAAAACAGAAGAACAGGAAAAGCACACAGAAGCATACAGTAATATAGATCATCATCAATGATGGCTCATACAATCAAATCAGACAGCTTGGATTTGGAAGTAGTAACATTGTTTCAAGTCTTTGTGAGCAGCAGAGGAGATAGGTTCAGTATAAGTTTATATTTTCTGAACTGTGCTGCAGTAAAACCACCAGCCTCTGTTTTAAGATTTTAGATTGCTGTGTTTACAGAATACAGCATAAGTGGAATATAATATGCAATATGTTTGTATTAGTGTAAAATAATCATCAGAATCATTGTGCTGTGTGTGTTACCTTACAATGAGCCTTTATATCTACAGACAGGTCCTCTTGCTCTGAGTCTGCCATGTTTAACCGACATGTTTATACAGTAGCCCAGAACGGACAAACTCAGCACTGCTTCTCGATAAAGACTTTAGCGTGTTCTGGAAGTTTCACCTCCTCATTCAAACTTCACTGCCCATTTTCAGTCCCAGGTCACTAAGCACTGATGTGAGCAGTGTGCAGTTAGTTCCAATCTGTAACTTCACCACTACGTTAAATGCTACACACTGCTCCTCTACGCCCTCATGTTCCAATCACATTTGGAGCCACATGCTAATAAACTACCAACCATGGGCCGCAACAGTCCGAGCTGTCTACCTACAGATGGTGAGCCATCGCCCTGTTTGTTAGTTTGATGCAACAGTACGTGTCTGAGGCGGAATTCTCGTTTTTAGTGTCATGCAAGAATTTTTCTCTGCTTACATTTTGAGGAATCCTGCAGTTTGTTGATTGAAATCATCAGTAAAAATGAACTCCCTGACAGAACAGGTACATTCATGTTATGTTTCCCAAAGCCTGTAGCCATAAGCACTTTCACACTGTAGTGCTTTGTATATGAATAACTTCCATGTTTACCCCATGTGGACCGTGATCAACCCTTCCACTGTTATTGTGTTCAGTTCAGCTCGGCCATTTGTCCATATTTAATGTTACTGTGCAAAGGTTTGAAACATCTGCTGTACACTGCACATGATTATGACTGTATGTGTTAACAGGTATGAATCACTTACACAGTCATGCTGTGTCAAATATAGTAACACAACGCTGACAAGTGTTTTATATTCTTGCGTTCATGCTGCCTGAGCATTTGAGGACTCTCCAGTTTCTCGGAGGCCCCCATAAACAAACAGCTACAATCTGTACATGCTAACGCGGCGATCATCAAAACACTAGCTGCAGCATTTCCCAAATTACACTTGTGCAGGAAACAGCTCCGATTCAATGAGATCCAGCTCGTATACAGTTCAATCCACAAGGAAGTGCACAGGATGCAGAATGTTTATGTTCCAGATCTGTGGTTTATGTAGTCTTTTTGGTTACTGACACCTTAATGGTCACATCTGCAAGTGTTTTCCCCAGACCATTGTGTTGTGTTGAGTGCAGATCTAGCCATAAAGGCTTTATTTGCTATTTGCTAGGCCTTTTAAACTAAAATGGGTCCATTAACACACGCGGATGCACACGCACACACTTATACAAACACTGGTATCGTTCATTTAGGTCCATCAGTGAAATGTGCAAGTACACAAACAATGAAGAAACCACAGGCGATGGAGTGAGAGAGCGGTTTAAAAGCAGTCGCTCTGCTGTAGTTCTCTCTCTGCCACCCAGGTCGACAGTCTCACACCAGTGCAGGAAGCAGTAGTGGCTGTTTTTAGATCCGCCAAACACTGAACTCTCTGGCTGCTACAATATTCCCTGGCCGTACTGCTCTCTGGGGCTGTGTGTGTGTGCATGAATGGTCCGGAAGCATCCACAGGAGTGGCAGCCTGCCCCACCGCTGATGTCTGCTGAATGGACAATTCCACACACAGCCCACTCGGCTTTGGCAGCAGGCAGTAGTCATGGTCCCCTTCTCCTCCTGTCTTCTTTCTTTGTCCTCTCTTAGTCCTGTCGTCCCGTCTCTTTTCCATTCAAGGCACTTTTCAAGAATCTTTGGTTGCGTGTTTATTTATTTTTTTAGTTCGGTGCTAGCCAAGCCCACAAAAGAACTGGCAATTACCAGTGCGGTAAAAAACTCACTGCCAGCTTTCCAGTATACACACAGACTCACATTTGCACACTCCCCCACATACACATTTACTCAATTCACCATCTTCATCACCCAATGCAAACAAACCAAAACCAACTACACAGCACACAAGCTTTCATATGACCTAACCTCCAGGCAGGGAGGGCTCCAAATGTTTGAAACAGCCTCAGAGTGTCTCATCTCTTGGGGGGAAGACTCAGACGAGCCCCAGGCTGCATTTCAGATTTAAAGGCCTTGGATTATCACTCTGGGAAGCTTTGTGTGACCTTGTTGTAACCTGGGGCTGATTCTGACACATATACACACACATACCAGTCGTCCTATTTGCTGAAGTGTCCTTCAGCAGGTCTATTCTCAGATGAAATGCAGCAGCGTCGTTGGAAGCCCCGGTGGGCCGGAGAGAGAGCGTTTGATCTCCACCATTTTCGGCTGCTGCTGCTGTTGCTGCTGATCTCTGGTGGTTTAATTAGAAAACATTTGAGGGGGGGTTGGGCAGACCTATCAACACTTCAGACCACTGCGAGTAAAACGAGGAAGAGAGGAAGATGGGATGAGAGTGCAGCAGAGAGAAATGGGGGGAAAAAAAGGAGAACTGAGAGAGAAACTGACAAGAGCGTGGGGGGACCAAAACCCATCAAAAACCTGTCAGTGAACGAGGGGATAAGGCAACATCAAAAATCCATTTCAGTAAAGCCTGATGCCTCCACGCATCAATCCTTTCCTCCTTATTTTTTTCCCATTCCATTTCATCCCTCTCTTCTCCCCTCAGTGTACCTCCCTCCTTGCACATGTCCCCTCGGTGGTTGTACCTAATTAGTACACAAGACCCGGCCCTGTCAGCCACATCTGTGCACGAGTGACAGAGCTTCCTGGGAATGGGGAGATCCGAGTTGTTACTCATTGCAGTTACCCTATAGGGCTCTTACACACACACATTCTTACTCAGCTGCACATACATTTACACACAAGAGAACTGATCGTATTATCTGTTCAGGCTGGGATATCACGGCGCCAAGCAGCTGGGGCTGAGTTGGGCAGATTGTGTTATATCAATGCAGCTGCAGTATGTCATGTTGTGTTGTTTACTGCCAAAGATGAACCAGCAACAAGGGAGGAACCCGGTCGAACTGCAGCTGATCACATTAAAGTGAAATATATGGAGTTGCTCAACTTTTTACAGCACGTACAACCTCAGAAAATATTAAGCTGTCCACCATTATGATAGCTGTTAAAAGATAGCAGCGTAGGTCGACCCTGTTCAGTTGCAGACAATTTACACGGCAGGTAGGTTTATTCTGAATATGAACATTATTTATGTTGCTTATTTATGATCCTGAACGGCACGGGGTCAAGAACCGGGGCTAATCTCCCGATCTGCTGGTAGTACACAAGTCAGTTGCTTTATCAGCAACTCTCTAAGACTCTCTAAATACTAATATATCTGTGTCCAGGCGGCATGTATCCCGGTGCTGCTGAGTAACGGCTGGGAGTTGCCGTTTTCTGATGTCATCCAGTGGAACCAGGCGGTCATTGAGGGAGATGAGCGATTACTGCTACAGGTAAGAAACAGAGGCTCACACTCATTTACAGGCACACACTTACACAGACACACATGACAGCCTGATGACCATTAGGGAGTCCAGGGCCAAAGTTATTTCTGAAAGTACAGTAATGGCCCAGTACTGTACTTTCAGAAATAAAAATCAAATGGGGAAGTGCCATCACCACCGGCAGCAATCCAACAGCACATAGAAACCACAACGAGGGACATTTTTATCAGTGAACTTCTTTATGGTTTCTATATGCAAGGATCAATATTTATGATTTGTATGGCTTTTTGCTCTTTATTAAAATGGAGAAAGAGCAATATTCACTCTGTTTTTTATGTTGGCATGGAGCCAAAAGTTGGGGTGTAACAATAAATGAGGTCATGTTGTGCTGAGCAGACCTCCTAAGATGCTTCCAGTAATAGAACTGAATGGACAAAAAATGCAAATGAGTTGCTGACTGTGCACCAGATTAATTAAAGTAAATTCAAAGAATCAATAAAAACCTGGAGCTAGCAGAGGATGGATAGTCACCACAGTGAGAGACACATAACCCAAATAAAGGCTGGTCTACACAAGAGGAGCGAGGCCACGTGTGTCTGACAGATATGCTTCTATTTTCAACCAACGCACGGTACTGTTGTCTACAGGGGCTGCATACCAGCTCGCGTTTCACTCGCCCTGCATGTGTTTAACAGCGACCTGAGCATATTTGTATGCTGCAAGTCTATTTTCTTCTGTTTTACACACATAGCTGCAGTGACACAGCTCTGAGTGTTGCCAAAACACAGGTGACCTACACTCCTAAACTTTGTGTCAGGTATTTGTCTGCACTGCTGAACACACCTTCCTATCCTGTTACACTACATGATTGGCTGCTGTGAACATTTGTTGTCAGAGATTAAAATGGAGACGTATGAGTCATTTTTTAAATCCAATTTTCACCTGATTCATAACGCTAAATAAACACTGATAAATAATGAGTCCACTAATATAACTAACGCATAGATAATAACTAAACAGGTCATTATTTCCTCCTTACATCAGTGCTGAGCATAAAGAGATTTTATGGTGGGCATAATCACTGAGAATCCACCATGCAGGACTACAAAGCAGGTATAGAGTAACCAAAGTGGAGTATGAAAACCTCATTCAAAATCCCATTGACTGCATTAATCATTCAAAATTACATGAGCTTACTCAAATGCAGGTTATGTGGCTCACTTCAAACTATCTGACATGTATATTTTTTAGCACCGACGTCATTTTAAACACTGTAGATGTTCACAGGCTAAACATCACAGATGTGTGCACAGATGGGCTCGGACGCTGTCAAAGTTGAACACAGAGACTGTTGGAATAAGAAACAAAGTTGGACAATGACTTTAGAAGAGAGCACTCGGGTAAGATTGTGGCTGACCCCCTCATGCTCCGGACACAAACTTCTGTAGATAGTCCCCTCTGGCAGGAGGTCGCGGTCAAGCCACAAGAACAGTTTTTTCCCCATTTGCAGCTGGCCTCATTTACAAGACCCGAGCGCCCTCTGACACTGACTGTGTTAGATTAACACTAAATACCTTGCTCATTTAAATATTCTGTGAACATTTTGCACATTCCTGCACAAACTGCACAGCTCTTTTCATTTGAAAACAAGATGTGCACATATTTACATCGTCTAGTACTTGATTTTTTATCTTCCTCATATTTTCTATATAATGTTTGTTATGTACAAATTCCTTGTATGTGAAAATCTATTTGCCGATAAAAATTTCAAAGTTGTCAGTTTGCGATAGCGGCTGCTGTAGGGGATAGTGATTTGTTGAACATGGAAAGTAAACCTCTGGAAAACACCTCTTAGAGACAGATGAAAGAAACACTGAATGAGAGATTGCACTGAGTTACAGAAGCTAGCAGAGGCCAGCCTGGACGTGATGACACGACTTCAGCTCTCTATTACCTGTATCAAATGGTGTGATTACAGGTTGGAGCCCTTTGAGATTAAAACACCCACCGAGGCCTTAATCCATCTTCAGTTCAAAAGCTCTCACTCGCTCATCCTCCGTGCCTCTTCTCTCATACACACCACACACACACACACACACACACACACACACACACACACACAATGAGAGAAAGCAAAGCCGGCTCACTCTCAGCTACAACCTTTATCTTTCCCCTCACACAAATTACATCATGTCTCCTCTGCATTGATCCACTTCGATCTGGCCCAATAGAGGACATGAATTGGCATTCAGCTAATGAACAGCAACCAGCCCCCGAGAGCTCAGAGCAGAGACATTTTCAAATTATGGCAGAACTGAATTGAATGAGCTGACCTCATCAGTGGCATTTCTGCACACCTGCAAAACTCAATACGCACATCGACATTGCCTGTGATCTGAGGGTAAGGAGTGTGAGGCTTTTGCTGAAGAGGATGAGAACACTCCAGACAAACTTAGGACAGCGCTGAAGCTGGCTCCTGACGTACATGTACTGGTGTAAAGAAAAAGAAAAAGTGGAAGGCTGAGGAGAAAGAGAAATGCAGCGTAAGGTGGGGTAGTGCAATGTAGGGGGTTGAAAGATCAAGGACAAGAATTAAAAAAAGATTTATCTGCCTCCCGACTTTTGAAAATGTGTTAAGCTGTGTACAGACAAAAGGGTTTAAAGGAGTCAACCGCTCACACTTCTCTCAGTTCAACTTGATTGAGCCGCTGAGCTTAACTCTCTAAGTGATTGAATCAATTTTGGTGATTTACTCAAAACCCCAATGAAGTCCTTACTAATTAAGGTCTAATTATCTGAACAACAGATTTTTTTAGGGGGGCAGATTAAGCAGTCTTAATGTGATTTAGATCAGATAGCTTTGAAATACCATTTCCTTCTCTTTAATATTCTCTTTTCTCTGAAAAATGTCTTCATGTCACCGTTTCCTCTTCCCATCTTTTGTCCTCAGGTGCCATCCACAGTGAGAGCAGTAGGAAATGAGAGAGTCCTGGCCCTCAGACAGAGAACCCAGATGTTGTGGGAAGCCTACTTTTCCTCTGTGGACAAGATAGTCCTCACCACACTGGAGGTCAGCCTCAGCCGTAACACGCTCAACATGAAGCAGTGAAGGAAATGTGTCCAAATGAAATATGTGGTTCGAGAAGCTTGTTGACCTAATGACTACTCGCAGGGATAGTTGGTGAACAGCTGCAGCTGGTGAACTAACCTCTAACATACTAGCTTGCCACTAGTGAGTCAAGAGATTCCCGAGTTTTCTGTTTTGCCTGTACTGTGCGGTCTCTGCACCCTGATCATTTAACGTCATGCTGGTTTTTGTTGGTCCATCCATCCATTATCAGGGTCATGGTGGGGCTGGATCCTAAATTCACAGTTTATTCAAAATGCATATGAGCAACAAAGTTATAAAAGATGTTTACGGCAGCCTAGTCGGAGATATCTGGAATTTATGTGAGCTACAACATCTCCCATTTGATGAACTGAAGTCACCAAGGCTGTGGCAAAATGGCTGAAATGTTACAGTTGCCGGCAGCTACATTACAATAAATAATAATACCCTCACAATTGATTCCAATACCATTCCCAAACTATCGAGCAGCAGTCAGGCTAACTCTTACAGGATGTTTTTCCTCTTTCTGTTCTCCCAACATTGCTTGACTGTAGCATTAGCTAACTGGGTTAGCAAACATTTTAGCTCTGTTACAAACGGGACAATAAGATATTAAGATATCAAGATATTCAAGAAAAAAGATGAGCACTGACTCCTTTATAATAACTATTTAAACACCTTTTCTCTTTTGTGGAGCGGTGTCTACCACGACAGGGGAGTTTCAATAAAAGTTGATAAGCTGCGATAGCTTCCGCCATTTTAGATTTAGATTTCTGTTTCCCAAGGTCAAAACAGTTTGCTGATATTATATCTGCCTGCCAAACAGATTTTAAATGCTGATCTTGACTCCAGTCATAAGTCTGTACGGACTGTATCATATTAAGTCTACCTCTCTATCATGAACACTGTGTAATGTCCCTCTTGGCTGCTGAGTGTCGGTTAGAAACCTAATTGAAATGTTTTAAAACTCCTGAATACTCCTACCATACAATTCTGTTCAGGAATGCGCAGCAGCATCCAGTGAAAACATCTACAAAAAGAAGTCCCTGCTGTAAACACAGGTTTTCTGTCGAACACACAGCCACAGTTGCTACCTCTCTGCGGTTTACTGCCTGCGTGCTATCATCAGTCCTCTTTCAGAAGAGCTCTCCAACATTTGAAGCAAACCCTTCTATCGTTATGATTATGGGGTTGGATCCTGGCCCATGCCATACATTTCTACTCTTTTACTATCTCAGCTCTGTGTTGCACTTTAGGTCTAGGGAACCGAGGCAGTCCACATCCGATCTGCCTGAAGTCTCACAGAAATCCCCTAACCTATAGAAATGATATATCATCACATTGTAAATATCAGTCTCAACCTGCTACATGTTATCTTGCTGAGTCCTAACAGCCAATGTAGCTCACACATCTGTCCGTGTTTGGTTTTATTACTTTGAACAAGCTGAGAAGAAATGAGCTTCAAAGGTAGATGCTAAGAGAATGTCATCTGAAGGTTAGCCCAAGGGTTAGGTGTTTCTGCATTAGAAGAAATAACACCCTCTTTATATGAGCAGCATAGTGTCAATATTAGCACATAAATGTGGGGAAACAAATTTAACCCCTCTGAAATAAGAAAAAATCATTTTTTTTTAAATCACACGATGAGTGCTAGGCTTTGGACTCTGATGTTTACAAAAGCAAGTCTGGAAGCCCCTTATGTATTTACTGCTGGGGATTTATGCTGGAGATAATAATGGAGAGGTTCTGGAGGTTGGTGATAAGCTGCTTATATACATACAGCATGCAGAGGGGGACCTCTCCCCACGGGAGACAGCTGTGCAGTCAGCCTGAGGTCAGTGAGGCAGAGGGCTGGAGAGCAGTGATGCTGGTGATGCCGCTGCGTGGACACCTCCTGTTGGCGTAAAATAGGAAGTACATCATAAGGGATTGCTGGAATATGCAAACACAAGAGTGTCAGCTCTCAAATTTGCATGGAAGATCCAAGACTCATCCACCAGCTTGGACTAAAGGGGTTCGGGTCACTTTACAATAAAAGTGAGCATGTTCTTTCTACTGACCAGCTATTATTTACCTCCACAGATCATTAAGGACCGCGTGTTCTCTCACATATCGAGGAACAAGTACATGTGGAACTCCCTGCCAGGAGGTCTGCTGGTCCTACCAGAGTACTCCACTCACCTCGCACATTTCCCTTTCTACTACCTGGGATTAGGTAAACACACACTTCATTTGAATAAGTCTGCACGACATGCAAATCTTGATCGCACACAATGGTGATGAGACTATTATGTCAGCAAGATGAGTGATCAACACTCGAAAAGAAAATTTGAATCCAATATTTACTAAAGTTCCTGTCTGTGTTATTTTGAACTTTGCAATCATGCTAAAATACAAATAAGGTTTGTTATTATTTATTTATCCATTTAAAACCACATTGTGGTCATTTTTCAATTTTAGAAAATTTGGTACAGTCTATATGGGGGTCACTAAAAATGCTAATTATTCTGACGAGCCTTGGTGGACTGACACAGATACATTATATATGTTTGTTGTATAGAAGAGAACCTAATAAATATTCAAACAGGTTATACATCCTCTCTTACCCTCATATTATTTTTTCATGACCGTGCTCAGGGGTCAGTCCTGGTCAAGAGTTCACGGCTGTCATCCATGCCGTCACCCCATTGGTCTCCCAGTCTCAGCCAATCATGAAGCTGCTTCAGGTGGTCTCCAAGTCTAAATACTGCTCGCAGGTAAGTTATGATCAAATGAAATTATTTTTTAAATCCTGTTTCGACACACATACACTCTTCCACACTAAAGGGTTTACTTTGCTGAGACCCTGCTGCAGCAGCTTTTTCTCAACAGTCTAATGCGTCTTTCTGTGAATGTGTTCTGAAAAATGTCCTTCCCCTGCTGCTCTAGATAATCATTCTCTGGAACAGCGAGAAGCCGCCGCCCAATCGAAGCAAATGGCCTCCCATGCCCGTCCCCCTCACTGTGACAGACGGCAGGAGGAAGGTGAGGACCAGTGCCAGTCAAAACTCACACTGAACTCGTGTTGATGCCTGACTGACAGCTTGACAAACTGTCACTTGTCCAGTCTGTTTATGTCTCTCTCTCTTTCTCTCTCTTTCACTTTATCTCTGTTTCTTCTGGCCCCTCTCCTTGATATATATTTTTCTGTCTTTCTTCTCATCCATGTATGTCTGACATGTCTACCGATCCGTGTGGCGTTTGCTTTCATAAATGTCACTGGCTCGCGATATTTCTTCCTTTCACTGTCTTGTCTTTTTTTGACTCCCAGGGCAAAATCTATAGTGATTCACTCATCTCAGTCACTCAGCATGATTTACTGTAACGTGATCATCTCTCACTCATTCTCATAATCTCTCGAAGCACAGGCCCGACAACATGTAGCCTACAGTGCAGGAACTAAGATTTACTGCTGTATTTCTCTCAGACCACCAGTCGGTTCCTACCTCATGTTGCCATAGAGACAGAAGCAGTGCTGAGTTTGGACGAGGATACAGTCCTGCTGACCAGTGAGGTGTGTGTCTACGTGTGTTATTAATAAACACAAAGCAGAACTGCACACAAACACACACACACACACACACACACACACACACACACACAGAAATCAGTATTCCTGAAAAAGTTGGAGCGCTGTCTAAGTGTTCCATGTTTGCACTTGTAGGTGAACTTTGCCTTCTTGGTGTGGCGGAGCTTCCCTGAGCGGATCGTGGGCTACCCTCCCAGGAGCCACTTCTGGGATCCCCTAAAGCATGCCTGGGGCTACACCTCCAAATGGACCAACGACTACTCCATCATCCTGACTGGAGCTGCCTTCTACCACAGGTACACCAACAGACTGGAGCAGACGAGAATTCAGTCATTTAGAGCTGCATATATTTAGCTTAGAAATGTTTTGCCTCTTCTTATTATTATCTAAAAGCATGAAAAAGCTGTGCTGTAGACAGCGGTCCTGTCAGTGGTCCTTTGAGCTGAATGCTAAGTTCAGCATGCTAAAATGCTCATGTTTAGCAGGTATAATGTTTACCATGTTCACAGCCTCAGGTTGGTATGCTAATATTGAGTAAATAGCACTTAAGTGCAGCAAATGGCTGCTTGTCTAGTTTTGCAGGTATTTGGTGGATGAACTCAGACCAAAGTTATATATAAATTATCCTCTGGGGAACAGGAACGCCTGTACTAGATTTCACTGCCATCCATCCAATGTTTTTTTTTTTTTTTCACACAAACCTGAAATGTCAACCTGATGTAAAGTCATCAGGTTTCATAATCTGGAAAGAATGAACGTCTGCACAATATTTCAGTCTCAACCAAAGTGGTGGAAAAACATCAAATGCCATTTAGACCAACATGTGTTTTTTAATATTGTCCCACAGTAATATTAACTTCTAACAGGCGTGCATGCATAGACTGTGACACCTAAATTTAGACTTACAGACACGACATTGATTATGCAACTGAGATCAAAACGGATTGAGATCAACAGCTGAAAGCAAAAGGACAGCTCCGTGAACTGCAGCAAGCATAATGACACGAATCCTAACATGAAAAGCATAACGGCACAATCAAACAGAATGAGGTAGTATCAAGGATAATTATGTGTATGTGTAGGCGAGAGAAAATAAAAGGAGAGGGTGAATTACTCAGGGATTACTTCAAGCAGTTTGATTCATTCGAAAAGCCTGAATCCGAACTGTGCAGCAGATGGATGTCACTTCTCATACATTATGAATGGAATTCCTCCGCAGACGGTGAAATCACACGTTTTCAGACAAATAGGCATTTTTGTGAGAACACATTTTTGCCATGCTAATTTGAATCTTTGGTCTGTCTGCATTACCTCAAATGCCCGTTTCACCACTTACGCAGAGAATGGCAATGAGTAGTCAGTTAGAATGTGCCTTTCTCACTGTGGGAGCCCTGAATTTAGTCTGATCCAATTACGTGCTGTATATTATATTGTTAAAGTGATGTGATAGCTTTTCCACAGTGGGGCTGCTTTGCAACAATGATGACAAAATCAAGCAGCAACTTCCCAGAATGAATTGCATCAACTTTCAGTTAATTGTGATTAATTTTAGCTCCTGAGCACAAAACATATTTGAAGAAGTCAGTCTGACAAATGTAACGCTAAACTCTGCACTAAAATATCCAGTCTTAAGAAAGTGAAGGGATGGAGAACGTGCACGGTGTTCCACAGGGGTTCAGTTTGTTGTGCACTATAAATATCAAATCCCACCGGTGGTGAAATGGTTAACTTGTCCCAGATACATATCATCAACATACATCACAGCAGCTACTCTTTTGTGTAGATGTTACCACACAGGAGCTGCTTTCCTGGCCTCCTCCTGTGAGAAACTGTGTTTTTATTGGGTGTGATATAGTTTTATTTTAGATGTGCGTCTCTAAATATGTTTACTGTACTGTGAGTGCAAGTACAACAGGCTACTGTGATAAGAGACTAATAATAGTGAGACAGAACATCAGGTTTTGCTCTCTGATGACAGATGTGACAAAATATTCTTGCAAAATGAATAGAGCAATGTGAAACAGGTGAGAAAATAACAGCTATTCTTCTTTACAGCCTTTTTATGACTTTATGAGGCACACGTCTGAAAAAGGACTATGATCCTTTAAATATATTTTTTTCAATTGCTGCAACTAAAAACCAAGAACATCTCTGATTTTAGACATCACCACACCTCCACTGGTAACACTGATCAGTGGTCAGGAGGTGATGGAGTTAAATTTTATGTTAACGTCTCTGAAGTCACAGTAGAATGATTTTTTTTATTAGTTGGTGTTCTTTTGTTGTCTAACAGGAGGTTTTTACTCTGAACTTTAGCTTCACTTTCTGAGGTTTCACCACTCTCTCTTTTTCTTTCAACTTCTAGTTTGTATTTATAAGATGAGCTGAGGGTATCGTGATGACAGTCTCACCTCTGGGATCATACCCAGAAAAAAACGAATAATAGATATCCAAGACTTCCTGCAGTCAGATTAGCAACTTAATATGCAAGAATGAAGAGACGGACACATTTGTGTTCATTTCTATAGACCAGGGATGTCCAAAGTACGGCCGGGGGGCTAATCACAGCCCGTGGTCAGATTTCATGCGGCCTGAAGCTTAATTTTTTATAATATATTATTTATGTCCTGCTAGGATTGTTAGATACTGTATGGCTGGAGGATTTGGCTTTTTTTGGTTGACATAACAAAGCTGTATGTACTGTATGTAGATATGACACAAAATGTTACTTCCTGAATGATTTTGTTAAAGAGCAAGAGTGAAACGTTTCAAACTTAAATGTTAACACTTAAGACTTCATCATACTGCACTGCTCATAATAAGTCATGTTTAAAATAAACATGAGGTCAAGATTTGTATCAACTTCATTTAATTTTAACATATTCCATACAATTTATTCTTTATCTGACTCCAGATGTGAAAGAAAGGAAGAACTAGTTTTAGATTTGTTCACGCCTGATTGGCTTAGATTTTGTGACATTGTCATATTAAAAAATAATCATTTGGATGTAACTTTTGTTGGTAATTTTTTCATTTTTAAAATGTTAGTATTGGCCCCCGGGCATCTTCACATTGTCAAATCTGGCCCTCTTTAAAAGAAGTTTGGACAGCCCTGCTCTACATGTTACATTAACGTAGAGTCTACTGACTTTATGTTGCATTAATGCACTCCACCTATCTGCATATGAAAAGCTAATAAGTACTACTCTACAAACAGAAAACAAAATGCATCCAGTGCCAAAATCTTGGTCCCCATGCTGACAGATTCTACATTTATATGCAGATTACAGAACTTATGTGATGAGCTCATGTGCTGCTTTGTGTTTCACTGCGTGGACAAGCTGAACCTGTGATCTCAGTGTTACGTTATTTGAAGTGACTACAGGCTACTAAAGCTCTCATCCCAATACAGGTACTACCACTACCTGTTCTCCCACTACCTGCCCCAGTCTCTGCGGACTCTAGTGGATCGTACCTCCAATTGTGAAGACATCCTGATGAACTTCCTGGTCTCTGCTGTAACCCACCTGCCACCAATCAAAGTGGCCCAGAGGAAGCAGTACAAAGAGCTGCCCAGTCCACAGGTAGGCAGCCATCAGTCTTTCTCTCGTGTTCAGTGCTGTCAGGTCAGTACTGGATGGTGAATGACTGTGTCTTGTTCTACCTTCCAGGGTATAAAGAGTGTCCCCTGGGCCAACCCGGAGCACTTCAACCAGCGGCAGGAGTGTATCAACACCTTCGCCAACTGGTTTGGCTACATGCCTCTGGTCCACTCTCAGTTTCGCCTGGACCCCGTGCTCTTCAAGGATCAAGTGTCTGTCCTGCGCAAGAAGTACAAAGACCTGGAGAGAGCGTGAAAATGAGGGACCAGCAGAACAGAAAGACCGGGAAGCGAGGTCTGGTCTAGTGGACAGCCAAATGGACCAATCAGTGGTGGACAGTCAAGAGACAGCCAATGGGATACTGAAGACTGTGTGGGATGTGGACAGAGTGGCAGCGCCGTCCATTTGTGACATGGACAAAGTACAATCATCGGACAGACCCTGGTGGACTGTTCTGGACTATATACATATAAATATGAAGAGGACGGGGCCTATGAAAGTTTGAAAGGAGCTTCAAATGATTCTCCTACCTCCATCAGTCTGGTGAGACAATAGAGGACATTTAGGGGCCTTGACAGAGTCCCTGTGACTGCGCCTCTCACCGAGAAAGGACAATATCTATTGGACAGGAAAAACAGGAACGTGTGTCAGATGTCAACAGTGCTATTGCTGTGACAATGAAAAGGGAATGGGTATCTCACACCAGCAGCACCCAAGGGACTGGTATTGGTGCCATGCACTCCCGCTGTCAATGCGTGTCTCAGCGTTACTGTGCAGGGACTGTTGCCGTGGAAACAGATCATTTCACATCAAAATGCTAACTGTAAAACCAATAAAATGATTTATAAATGCAAACCCGTGGCTCTGCAGAGAATTTTTTCCCCTTCTTGGCACACACCCTCTCTTCAAAGAAATCCAGGACATATTTTTAGCCAGCATTCTTCATGGCACATTTTAAAAAAGTGAAATAGTAAAAACATGTCAGTGAGGCGAACAGTAACTGACCAGATTTGGACACATGCGAGAAATACAACAGAGATAACCAGGTAAAATTAAAGATTGTCTTGTAAAACATGAAAAAGTAGAATAACTGTTGATTTGATGAGGATTATAAAGAGAGACCTGTCTTCATGCTGGTCCTGTATACATAACTGAACATCCTTTAAATAAGTCCATCAGTCTAAACTAGAACTGCAGCTAATCAGTACAGTAATTATCCGACAGTTATTCACTGAAATATAATAAATAACTGCTTATTCTATGAAATGTCAGAAGACAGTGAGAAATGCCTGTCGCCTCATTATTCAATCTGCCTTCATACAACACAATATTGACTTCAATTACAATTTTAATGTCAGTTATCAAATTTCATTTTCTGTCAATTAATCAATTTGACTCTGTTTCACATTTACAGGAGCCCACTTCATATTGTGAATCAGTCATATAAACTGATTCCATTATCTGTGAAATTATTTCATATATACAATAACAACAATCACAAGCTGCTCGATCACACAACCTCTGTCTGTGTGTGTGTGTGTGAGAGCCGGGGATCGCCTTTGATGTCGTGTTGCCGTGTAGGAGCACTCCAGTGATGAGCTGTTGGCGTGTAAAGATAGATGAATACACAGGCTGAGGGTCAGAATGTACGTCGTCGTGTGTTGGTGGATATGCCTTGATGCATTTATACATCATCTCCATTGTGAAGGAGATCATGCGTTCCCACGGCAGCCCTCAGGGTTGTTGGAGCTGACACAATGGAACACACACTGCAAAGTGTGAGCTGGCCAACCCTGTATTTAGAAACACAACTACAACCAATATGTTCAAAAAATGTTTTAAAAAAAAGGTTTATTTTATACAAAACACAAATGACCCAGCAGGCCTACCTTTATCCCACAGTACAAAAATAAAGTCACAGGCAAGCGAGTCTTGACACCCTCAGGGTAAACAGGTGTGCTGTCTAGCACTCAGGAAGCTAATCTCATTACGCACATGCCACCACCCCCCCCCCCCCCCCCCCCCCCCCCCCCACACACACACACACACACACGTACAAAGCACCTGAGATACATAGCTGCCAAGGGGCTAATTTGGATTCTGAACCCATAGTGTTTTACAACTGACGGAGCGTAATAAGGGCAATTGTTCCTATTGTAAACAAAGTGGTTAAGATCTGCTCCTGTGCTTTCTGGAAGAATTACTGCAATGAATTCAAGCCTGTCTGGTGTAGAGGCAGCGCCTGGGGGCCAAAACACCAATAATACAGTGTTTAAGCAAACGTTTGTTTGTTTGGTCTCACCTGAGGCGTAACAGGTTTCAACTCATTTTAACAGTATGAAAACAGGAGTCCAGAACTTCTTTGAATAAACACAGAGTGACAAAATAACAGTTGTAGACACTTGGCAAACAGAAACTGGGATGTCAGCTGCCTTGTACAAACAGAAGGTTCTTGGAGCTGGAGTGTATCAGGTTGACACAAGCTTATTATTTCATCCTATCTTATTAATAGTTTTCCCCTCAACAACGCCATTATAATACATAATGAACAGCAGACAGTCTTGGGTGACCTGTAAGTGAATTGTGAGTTCAGTGATGAAGTGTCAGCACAAAGGAGGTGAGTCCCTTGTTTCACCTGCTTGTTCCCTTTATGCAGTCTTAACTTTTGTGGAACTCAATCTAGAAGAACAATCATTTCCTCAGCGTCAGCATGGCGTTGACGTCCCACAGCAGGTTCCTCATCTGATCCATCAGAATCTTCATCTCCTGGTTCTTCTGACGTACCTTCTGCAGGTGTACCACAAGACACATGACGTCCATCAGTGAGACTCCTTAAAACACCTGAGCCGGAGCTCCAGCATTTACCCTCCTTACAATCTTAAGCAATCAAAACATAACCTAGTTTACTCATAAGAAACATTCATCAATAATTGGGGATTATTTATGATTATTATGGAGTAAGAAATAGCAGGCTTTTCCCCGGTGTGCCACTAATGTTGTCAATAAAACAAACTATTCAGCAGCCTCAGGCTGTGTTTCCTGCTGTTTTGCCACTGGCTGCCTGGTGGCAACTTCTGAATCTACCTGAAATCTTCATCCCTGTGGAATATTGGCCCCGGTGTTTACAGAAACATGATTGTGAGTGTTCATTTAAAGGCAGAGCGAGTACAATTTGTCGGCTGCAGTTTGTAAAAACAACATTCAATGCCGGCCTCTCTTCACAGGCTCCATGCCATCGCAGCCTCCTCTTGGATGCGTGCTTATGATCTGGCACCTGATGGCTACATTTTTTTAAACAGTCTGAGTATCACACCCTGCATGCTGTTATTGGCTGGGGGCTATGCACCTACTGACCAATGGTTGACGCCCCAAAACATACTGAACATACGCAGGGCGGCTTCTGCAGATTCAGACACTGCCACACACTTATAGTGAAACAAAGTGATGATTGAGAGGAATGAATATTGTACATTCAAAAAGAAAATCCTCTCCATTCTGCTCATTAAGCAGAGTTTCTGCATTTCACCCCCACCGTGAGGGGTGCTTCTTCACCTGGGTCAGTACTGCCACCTAGAGGCATTTCAGGGGACTTTCTGACTGAAAGCGCAATATTTTGTCTTGCTCAGTGTTCTTGCAAAGCCTCATTAGAAGCCCAGAGGAACAAGCAACAATAGCAAAAATAAGAAATAAATAAACCATCCTGAGCTGCCAGGCAGCGACCCAAGTGACAATATAGGAGTTTTATTGAATTCATTGCAGCAGTGTTGGGAATTGAAATGATTGTTAAGACTTAATAGTAAGGGTACATGAATAATGGTGAATTCAAAGGACACAGACAGGATGAAGTCATGAAGACGTTAATCATGGTTACAACACTTTAATTACACAATACAGGTGCAGTACTGTGCTCCTTTGACTTACCTGTGAAGACAGGAACTGCTAGAATAACTCAAAGTTGTGTGAAAAAGTGTTTGCCCCCTTCCTGATTTCTTAGGATGTTTCAGATCAAACACATTTAAATATTAGACAAAGATAACACAAGTAAACACAAAGTGCAGTTTTTAAATAAAGGTTTTTATTATTATTAGGGGGGAAAAAATCCAAGCCTACATGGCCCTGTGTGAAAAAGTGATCCCCGCCCCCCCCTTAAAACATAAATTAACTGTGGTTTATGCGGAGTTCAATTTCTCTAGCCACACCTGTTCTCAAGAAATCGCTTTAATAGGACCTGCCTGACAAAGTGAAGCCAAAGTAGACCAAAAGATCCTCAAAAGCTAGACATCATGCTGCGATCCAAAGAAATTCAGGAACAAATGAGAAAGAAAGTAATTGAGATCTATCAGTCTGGAAAAGGTTACAAAGCCATTTCTAAAGCTTTGGGACTCCAGCGAACCACAGTGAGAGCCATTATCCACAAATGGTGAAAACATGGGACAGTGGTGAACCTTCCCAGGAGTGGCCGGCCGACCAAAATTACCCCAAGAGTGCAGCGACGACTCATCCAAGGTCACAAAATACCCCAGAACAACTTTCAAAGAACTGCAGGCCTCACTTGCTCAATTAAGGTCAGTGTTTATGACTCCACCATAAGAAAGAGACTGTGCAAAGATGGCCTGCATGGCAGAGTTCCAAGACGAAAACCACTGCTGAGCAAAAAGAAAGGCTCGTCTCAGTTTTGCCAAAAAAGCATCTTGATGATCCCCAAGACTTTTGGGAAAATACTCTGTGAACTGATGAGACAAAAGTTGAACTTTTTGAAGGTGTATGTCCCATTACATCTGGCGTAAAAGTAACACTGCATTTCAGAAAAGGAACATCATACCAACAGTAAAATGTGGTGGTGGTAGTGTGATGGTCTGGGGCTGTTTTGCTGTTTCAGGACCTGGAAGACTTGCTGTGGTAAATGGAACCATGAATTCTGCTGTCTACAAAAAAAATGTCCGGCCATCTGTTCGTGACCTCGAGCTGAAGCGCACCTGCGTTCTGCAGCAGGACAATGATCCAAAACACACTAGCAAGCCCACCTCTGAATGGCTGAAGAAAAACAAAATGAAGACTTTGGAGTGGCCTAGTCAAAGACCCGACCTGAATCCGATTGAGATGCTGTGGTATGACCTTAAAAAGGTGGTTCATGCTTAAACCCTTTAATGTGGCTGAATTACAACAATTCTGCAAAGATGAGTGGGCCAACATTCCTCCACAGCGATGTGAAAGACTCACTGCCAGTTATCGTAAACGCTTGATTGCAGTTGTTGCTGCTAAGGGTGGCCCAACCAGGTATTAGGTTTAGGGGGGGAATCACTTTTTCACACAGGGCCATGTAGGTTTGGATTTTTTCCCCCTTAATAATAAAAATTTTAATTTAAAAACTACATTTTGTGTTTACTTGGGTTATCTTTGTCTAATATTTAAATTTGTTTGATCCGAAACACTTAAGCATGGCAAACATGCGAAAAAAAAGAAATCAGGAAGGGGGCAAACACTTTCACACAACTGCATGTTGGTTGTATTTAACGCTTCTTGCATGAGTCAGTTTATTCTTGTACATTCCTGATGGCTCATGAGGAACTACATACATGAATTAACTCATGTACTCGTACCGTGAGTACCGTTCATTCACAGAACTTAAATATCTGAAAATATGAAACATATTCCAAAAATCGGATTACTCTACAGGATGTATTTCACTTATTTCCTGAGTTTGCTGCAGGTTAACTACTAATTGTACTGCAGTCTGACACCAGCACAGGGAAGTATACTGTCACTTAGCAGTGCTGATGATAGGTGTAAAATAACTGTGACAAAAGAAAACAGGAACACACCTCCAGAACCTCTCTTCTCTCCTGGTTCACAGCAGCACTGCAGGGCTCCACTTTGACAGAAGCCAGCTCCTCCCCGACATACGGCAGAAGCTGAGGACACAATACAGTTTTTCCCTTCAGTCTATGAATGCACTGACAGCAAGAGTAAAAGTCATTTCCAGTGTTGTTCTTGTGTGTTTTAATTCTGATTTATCGTTTATTTCATTGAAGTCTAGAAAAAAGATGAATATTAAACTAAACTAATATCTAAGTGGAACCTTCGGGCTCCTTCCTGACCTCTGCTGGCCCCTCCTGCAGGTCAGAGGTCATCTCCACGCAGCGCTCGTACAGGAGCCGGAGCTTTCTGAACAGCAGGGCGAGCTGCCGCAGGTGTTCCTGGAGCTTCCCAAAGCGGTCCTGGTACATCGCCTGGCTCTGGGTCACACCATTAGGAAGCTACAGCAAAGACACACAGCATCTTTCATCACTTTATATTTTTTAATTCAGATGGCAGATTGTGCATTGTGCAGATAAAGACTAGTTTGTAGTCTTCAAGACAGTTTATGTTTTTTCTTTCATGTTTTCTTGTAAGTAAACTGTTTATACTGTAAGGCACTGTCCAGACTTTCTCCTTGCCTTTGTTTTTATAGTGTATTAGATATAAGAAAATGTAGATGGCAATGTGCCAGTCCTGAGTAAAATGCATAACTATGCAATTTTTGAATCTGTGGTCCTGATGTGGAGTTTCCAGTGCTGGAAAAAAAAACTCACTCAGCTTAATGGACAAGGACAAGCTGGAAGAGGTGAGTTAGACAGTGAGAAAGACAGTGAGATACAATTAGAGACACAGATCAGGTGGAGATGGATGGATGACTTAAGACAGATGCTGACAAGCATGCCAAGCAGACATGCTGGAGACGAGGACGGGACAAATCCAGGCTGACAGACGACAGAGGAACCCTGAAAACTAAAACACGTCATCTAAAACAGCTTAAACGAAAGATTCCATTCAAACATTTGAAGAGTCAATGTGAACATTTGCTGCTTTCATCATAGAGACTAGATTTTTTGTTGTTGTTCAGACTGTAAGAGCCATAAGATGTGAATTTAAGTCAATTTAAATATGATGCAGAATTTATAATTTCATGTTATGTCATGTGCATAACAGGAAAACAATGTTAAAACATTTAAGAACAAACTCATGTTAGTTATTATCATTCATGCTCCCTCCCTGATAAAATTAAATATTGGACTTTTATTTTGGTAGTCATGTGCGCAGTGACTGCTGTTTAGAGCTGCGGCAGGCAAGGGAGCATTACACCTCCTGTCATTCGCGCCAGACTAAAGTTACTGTGCCTACAGCTCGGGAAGTGGCTTTTTTGACGTCCAGAAGGAACGGCACTATACAGACAAAAAAGCAGCTACTCTATACTCTCTCTCTCTCTCTCTCTCTCTCTCTCTCTCTCTCTCTATATATATTCTAATCTATAATATATATATATATATCTTATCTATCTATCTATCTATCTATCTATCTATATATATATATATATATATATATATATATATATATATATATACACACACACACACATAAAATTTCAAAATAATATATTAAAGAATACACAAATTATTCAAAGTTTTTACTTATTTTAATTCTACCTAGAGTTAAGATGTTTCTTTTTAATAATCTCTAAATAATGAAAAGGATTCATCTCAGCCTCACTGTTTGTTAACAGACGTCACAAGCCAATCATTTGTTGTTGGGTTGTTGTATTGGATTACATTAGACTATAAAGATGAACCCAATAATATAACTCTGTGGACTGGATCAATACAGATCATGAGACATATGAAACATACTGATATTTGTAAAACCACACATTCACGACATAGTATGGTCTCTCATATAGATGGGGGGTGGGGGGCTCAGTAACAGTCTAACCTGCGTAGCTCGTGTGATCTGGAAAATCTCCATGGTCCGGGTGACAATGTCCTGGACAGTCTCCTGTCCGATCCGGCAGAGGAACACCGGGGAGATTTCCCTCAGGGCTCCCTGAGGGGGCATGGGCTGCTGACCCGGAGCTGAGGCAGCACTGGGGGGCAGGTGAGGCTGCTGCTGGGGGGGCAGCCCTGCCATCCCCGGCTTCTGCGGTAACGAGGCTGCCATTAGCGCCCAAATCTGTGGGGAGGGACGGAACTGATTACACAACGGGGATAGTTTGATTAAACTGGTGCTGCGAACTAGACTGATCCCAAACGTTAGCTCATCATTAGAATGAGTCACAATGAAGAGCACCGAGCCAAACGTGTCCTCTATCTGCTGTACATAAAGTGTTGCTGCTCAGAAACCCTACAAGCTCAGAGCTCGTCTTCTTGTCCGCTCTGAACTAAAGATGCTCTAAACACAGCGGCTACACATGCTAACATGCTAACTAACAATCTGACGCTCACTGAGGAAAGCTAGTTAGCCGCTAGCCTGCCAGCTAGCTGAAAAGCTCTTACCTGAATGACGTGACCGTGAAGAAACGCTGTTCGAACAACTGCGGCTTGCTGTAGTGACAGAAAAATACTAATTATTTTAAATAAGACATTGTGAGAGCGCTCCGCTCATTTCTTTCACAAAGCTCCGCACGTTTATTGTTTTGATTGCGTCACTTCCTGCCAGAGAAGAACATATTTCCCGCCACTAGATGGAGACAGTTAGCTGTAAAAGGACTACAAACTGACTACAAAACAGAAGTATTCACATCATTACAGAAGCAGAAGTAGCACTACCACAGTGTAAAAGTACTCAGTAACAAGTAAAAGTACTGCATTCACAAGAGTTACGAAGAATGCCCCTGCTAGTATTTTATTATCATTTCGTTATTGATCACTTTTACTGATAATTAATGTAATAGCTAGTTGAGGTGGAGCTAATAACTATTTTAACTATTTTATACGTAGTATGTGTGTGTGTGTGTGTGTGTGTGTGTGTGTGTGTGTGCGCGCGCGCGCGTGTGTGTGTGTGTGTGTGTGTGCAACGTTTAGCTGAACTGAAGACCTAACGTAGCGTTCTAAAAGTCAGTGAACATTATGACAGTGTTTTCATATCAGTCATCAGTGAAGCTGTAACATTAACATTAACATGAGATTAGCAGGTGATGATGTATGTGGCTCTGTTTTGGAGAGGGGGAGGTGGAAGACTGCTTTGATAGCATATGATTTTCCTGTAGGCATAGGGACCTGACACTCTGTTAATAATAAATGAATTAATAACAAGTCAATGGTTGATATTTGTGTGTGTGTTAGGATAACTGCTGTATTTAGTGTTGGGCTGGCACCAGGCAGTGCTGTGTGGGTAACCAGTGACTGTAGTAGTTATACATGCAGACCATCCGTTTAGCTGATGCCCTGAGTCACTGTTTTGTATGTCACTGTTGTTAGTAAAGGTGTCACTTGTTATATTAGATTACCATGAGATGACAATATTATCCCCATGTTGCTCTGTAGTAAGGAGTAGTAGCCTGTAAGAGAGACTGATAGTAAAGAGTGAAGGAGAGAAGAGGAAAAGAGCAGGAGAACAGTGTGGAAAGGAAACATTTTGTTTTTAATAGAGTGTGGGTTATAGTTTAAAAGCCCTGTGTTGGTCTTAATGTGTTGGCCATGGGCGGACTGGGACAAAAAATCGGCCCTGGCAGCCCACAACAAACCCCCGGGCAAATGCACGGTATGCCAGATTCTGCAGTCTGTCCCTGGTGTTGGCCATGTACAGGAGTTATCAGTGTTAGTTAAAAATGAAAAGAGTTTAGTTTGAGAATACATTATTACAGAAGCCCTGAAAGTAGAATGAAAAATAAAACAATCCCAGGATTATTTTTTAGATACTTTTTTCAAAAATAAGAAAAAAATTTAAAAAAAAGATTGATTTTTTTCATTTTTGTTGTTGTAATTCTCATTTTGACAAGATGCTGAATGTCAAGGGCACCAGATTCACTTCAGAAGCAGCTGCTCCCAAGAAATCAGCCACCTCACTAATGGTTAAAACTATTAATCAGCACACAACATGACATGAAAAACAGAGAAAAAAATGTGTATAAATATATTTTCAGTTTCCTCTGTTGTCATGATGAAGCAGAGCTGCAAAGAAACTGACGAAGAAGAAAACAAAGAACAAGAAAACAAACTGAGTGTAAAGGTGGATGCAGAGTTTTTCTTAATGTTCCATGCTCTGCTTCACTGGACTGTAGCCTCTTTTGACTTTTGGGATGTTTTTAATCTTTTCCTTTACTTTTTGCATTTTTCATACTTTTGTACATCGCTATTTTCAGAATTGTTTGTTCACTGTAGAACTTCATCTTTAACTTTTTGAGATTTGGTTTGCAGGAATTTACAGGAACACACTGATGATAACGGACCGCAGGGATAATCAAATAATTAGTCCTATTATGTGACCTACTATATACAACTATTTATTTTCGTTTCATGTTCACAGGAAAGCCTTACCACAAACCATACACTTTTATTATGATTTATCTTTAGTGTGGTAACTCACAGTGTTTATAGCATAGAGCTTTGACAAATACAAATATGTAAATGTAAACCAAACATTACTCTGTTACTGTGCAGATTGCATTCATTGCCTTTATTACTTGTTTGAAAAATCATTAGAAGAGCATTTTTTTATATATATATTTGCAAAGTGTACAATATGGTGAATGGCCAAATAACACTCCACTCACATGAGTCATTTTGACCTTTGCAAATAACTGATATTTACTTGACGTTTACATTTCAAATCAAATCAAATCAAATCAATTTTATTTGTATAGCCCAAAGTCACAAAGTACATTTGCCTCAGAGGGCTTTACAATCTGTACAGGGAGTGACACCCTCTGTCCTTAGACCCTCGGTTCGAGTGAGGAAAAACTTGCCCACAAAAACCTTTAACAGGGAAAAAATGTGGAAGAAACCTCAGGAAGAGCCACAGAGGAGGGATCCCTCTCCCAGGACGGACAGACGTGCAATGGATGTCACGTGTACAGGACAAATCAACACAAACATATATATAACAGTAGCAGATATGGTAGCAATAATGACTGTATGTAATAATATGTGTAGTGGACGTTGTGCAGGATCACAGCAGCAGCCACGATCCACGAGAACCTACTCGACAAGAGAGCACAGAAACTCCAGGGAAGTTTGGTTAGTAACATGCATTAATGAGACATGTCCACAGATGGTAAGAAGGAGAGAAAGGGAGAGGGAGAGAGGTGGCGAGAGGGAGGGAGAGAGAGAGAGAGAGAGAGAGAGAGAGAGAGAGAGGGTTTTCGGTAAGGGAAATGTGACTGCATCTTCAACCAATACCGTGTCTGGCTAGGCATAACCCAGCGTCCTGAGAGCGCAGTGTTCTAGAAGGGTAGTAAGGTACTATGAGCTCTTTTAGATATGATGGTGCCTGACCATGAAGAGCTTTGTAAGTAAGGAGAAGAATTTTAAATTCTATTCTAGATTTAATAGGTAGCCAGTGCAAGGAAGCCAAAATGGGAGAGATGTGATCTCTGATCTTGGTTCCTGTCAGAACACGTGCAGCAGCATTCTGAATTATCTGCAAAGTCCTATTAGACTTATTAGAGCAGCCTGATAACAAAGAGTTACAATAGTCCAGCCTAGAAGTAACAAATGCGTGGACTAGTTTTTCTGCATCCGCTTGAGACACGATGCGTCTGATTTTAGCGATGTTACGTAAGTGGAAGAATGCAGTCCTAGAAATTTGGTTTATGTGGACGTTAAAGGACAAATCCTGATTTGTGAGTGAAATGTCACAACAGCTATTGGATGGCTTGCCATGTCATTCCCCAGAGAGCAGAATGTAAAAACTTTTAGTGATCTTCTGACTTTTAGCTCCATCGCATGGTCAAAGTTTCAAATACCTTAGCTTAATGGCATCTCCATCAGCCTCAACTGGACTTGTGTAGTGCTAAGTTTAGCATGCTAAACTAAGATGTTAAAACCTTATAAGCCTACCTAATTAAATAGCATCAGCATGTTAGCACTGAATACTTGAATGCATGTACACAAGCACCACTTGCAGACTGACAGACAGAGCTTGATTAGTTTTACACCACAGAGTAAAAATCAATAGAAGCTGCACATTGATGAGGAATTTACTTCATCATTGTCTCATAGGAAGATCAGTTTTCAGTTTATGGTTTTAGAAACCTTTCATGCTTTCATTTGCTGGGATGGAGAGATCACTAGAATATCAAACTCAGGGTGAAGTGAGTAAGTAAATTAAACCTGCTGGATCAACTATGAGAATTTGCATGCGTGTTGGGGGGTGCATTAAATCAGTAATTGATTAAGGTAGATGCACCTTTTTTAACCTGTGATGAAGTACACTGAGGTACAACACTCACCATAACTCATTGTGACGTTACCCTTAATTTCAGTGTAGTGTTCACAAACTGTTTGGGTGGGACACTCAGACAAGTGTCTCCTCTTTTTTTCACTTTTTCATGCAACTTTGTTTAATACTCTGTAACAGTTGTGACCTGAAATGTAGCAAATTACAATACTTAGAGCAAAGTAATAAAACACGATGGAGCCAGTAACTCATCAGATAAAACATCTCACCCAAACCAGGCCAATGACATTTTCAGAGCAGGAAAGGGAAAGACTGCAATGTAATGTTTAAATATTGATCTTAAGGCAGTGTTTCTGAGCTAATCTTAAACAGAAATAATAAAAAAAACATTACAGGGTCAATTGAAATATGCAGTACTGGCAGTAGCATTACAGTAGCACTGATGACATACAATTTTTCTGAAAGAGACAAATGCCCGATACCAGGAAATATGCTGCACGGTGATAACAAAGCTGATAAAGCACCACAAAGGCTGCATTCTCACAGCTACCAGAACAACCTGTTACAGGAACCATTTTTGTTCCTCCGTCTGTCCTTGTCGTGTTGTGTGTGTGATGATGATCAGTGAAAAGTGTCTTCCAGTTTAATTGTTAGTTTTAGATAAAACTGTTCCTGTATACATCTCTGTACATACACCCTTCCTCTATTCACCTGCGCATGTTGAGTGGTGAATCTACTGTAACCTTGAAATGAGTCACACACAAACAGTCATGGTGGGAATTGTGTTATTGCTTGAAACCAGTCTGTGACTCTGTCATCTTAAAACGAATAAAGATCATCATTCTTTGGTGATTCTAACATTAAAGTTCAGTTGAAAGTCATAGAACATAGATCACAGACATCTTAAAATGAAGGTTGTTTGAGTGAGACACCTGTTTTCTGTGAAGCCTGGTTAGCCAAATGACATTCAGTAATACCAAATCAATATTATGATTTATATCAGTGTGGCTGACTTAATCCGGGTTGACCTCATTGTGATGCGCCACACGTTTAAAGGAAGTACATTTTGTTTTTAGTAGAGTGTGGGTTATAGTTTAAAAGCCCTTTGTTCGCAGGGCCACATTCCTTTCTGTTTGCTTCCAGTAGATCATTTAGCCATAAGTCAAGAAGAGAGATGAAATCAAATGTGCCTTGTTACCCAAATTCTCTTCAAAATAATGTAAAAAATGTGAAAGCAAGCAAAATAGAATTCTTGTGTTATCAGAGTAACCCTGGGTCTCTGTGGTAACATTCCATTTTTACTTTATCTTATCACATCAGTTTTCCTTTTCCATTGAGTTTGATCAAGAGTGAAAGTTAAATATGAAGAGGAAACATTAGTTTCTGTTCCCATTGAAATGTATTAGTTTGTGAACATGAGGATCATAGAAATAAGTTTTAATTTTCCCTTTAAATGTATAATGTTATTAAACTCAGTGTAACTGGACTCATTTTTCAGTTTCAGCTGTAATTTGAGAAGAATTTTATTTGAACACATTTCGAGTAACATAAACAAACACACTGTAACACATGACTGCTGGAAAATAGAGGTGTATGCAGCACACCCAGCCCTGTTACAGGAATTTTAACAAAATAGTTAATCTGGGATGAAATGGGGTAACATAATATATCCTGTAATATGGCACTACTGTATAATTTGGGACAGTCCCTCTGGCATTATTTCATCGGGTTGCTTCAATCTCCAGGGTTGATCTGGGAAGCAGTTGGCAACAAAATGTAACCCTAGCTTCAGAAAAGACATTCAGTATGATCTACTTTTGACAAAATATAGTGTTAGCCTCTCCTCATGCCATAATTCTCATTTACATATCACCTGCCTGCCCCCTCTTAGCATTAATACTGCAGGCCAGGTTGGACTTGCTCCAGAGTACAGAGCATGATTTTTTTTCTGCTCAGCGCCCTGTGATGACTAACAGTTATCAGCATCAGCATTATGGAGAGCTGCCAGGTATAAAAGGACAGACAGAAAGGTGGGGACAGCCAGAAAGTAGGAAGGAAACAGCTGACGACCAAGATGGAGAAAACAGGGATGTTTGTCCTCTGTGTGTGTTTGACCTTCGTGTGCCTGGGCTACACTCAGGTAAGGGACACTTTGACCCTGATTTTTTGGCTTAGTGACCACACTTAAAGGGCTGTGAGCACTGTGATTAGTGGACACTGGTTGATTTATCTGGTACTTGAACACAAAGAACAACAACTGCTGTTTGTTTCTTTTGGTTTAAGTGTGGTTGTAGTCCAATTCTTCAGAAATAAATGAAATATTTAAATCCATGTCTAAGCCAAGGCAAATGAAAATAACCTTTTGCATTTTAGATGTTTGTTTGTTTCTGTTTTATTTTCTATGGAGAACAAAAGTTTGTTTTTGCAAAACATTAACAGTTAAATAATGAATAGAAAAAAAAATAACAAGTTCATTCTTGACCTTGGAAGCAGTAGTAACAACATGGTCCATTAAGTAGCTGCTTTTTTTGTTTTTTTTTAAGTTCAAACTTGGAAACAGGAGCTGATTTTGTAGTTTCTTTTGTCATATTGTGTTTAAAAACACTGGTTACTTTAACTCATTCATTAAAAACATGTCAAAATGTGTTAATTACGAGGATTAGTTGATGGATTCATTAAAAGTCATGTTACCACCTTATATGCTTACGAACAGGAAATTTATTTATAGCTCCTCCACTGTTACAATTCTGTGAAACTGAATATATTAGACCTACTTTACTTTGTCACTAATCCTTTCTTTTGCTGGAGGGAGCCACAGGAGCGCTCCTATTTCCAGATATACTAGATATGACCTATCAGGGAAAATGAGGCGTAGGTCTGAACTGGAGGCGAGATGAAATACAACAAAGACACAGATGCAGATATGCTGTATGCAGACAGGGGACAAGTAATAGAGGGCAGACATGCACTGCAGGCCTCTATCGACCATATCAATATGCAAAGTCAGATTTTGTCTTCATGCCTCATGCACTGAGCTGGAGCAGCAGGTGCCTCACCTTTGCATGGTGTGTTAATGATTTTTCATGGACACCGAGAACACTGTGCTGCAGCTTTATCTTTGGCATCTACTGGCAGAGTCAAAACACAATTTATGTCCATTGTCTCATTTTATTGTCTCATTACTGGTATTATTATATTATTATGCTTTGTAACACACTCACAGATACATTAGAGGATATTGTGTCAGTGTCATGATTTGCCTCACCTCGGTGCAAAAAGTTGACAGCAATGGCGTCCGTCACAGGTGCCCCAAAAACCTTTTTCTATTAGATTACATTGTGTTACCCAGGACCCCACCTTGCTGGGGTTCTGGGTATGCCTTTCATAAGAATCAATACAGCCCTGCCTCCAATAATATATATATATATATATATTTCACTCTGGGGTTTGTTTGCCGTATGAAACCAAAGATAACATTGATTGAAGAAAGTAATTCTTTAAACCCAAACCATGATTTTTTTCCTAAACCTGACCAAGTAGGCTTGGTGTCTAAACCTAACCAAACAGCAACCATCACCTGAAATGTTTCTGAACAGATGGTGCAGATTTATTATTGCTGACTTGACTACACACAAGGAAACTATGTCAGTATTTTGCCTTGCCTACACCAGGTTGACCTAGACTATGTTTGCCCATGTTTAAACAGATCTGTGTCTGAGATTTGTGCTGCTGCCCCAATACAGTGGAGTAATGTGTGGGCTCAGTAAAAGGAATGCATTTTAAAAGGTTCGGAGCTCTCTGTTTGGAGTTTGCATGTCCTCCTGTCTCTGCGTTGGTTCTCTCCAGTTTCCAAAACATGCAGGTTAATTAGTGTTCCTTCATTTGCACATAGAATATGAATATGATTGTGAGTGTGAATGGTGGTTTGTGATAAACTGGCGACTTGTTCATGATGTACCACGCCACTCACCCAACTGGGATTGGCTCCATCCCCCCACAACCCTGATAAGCATAAGTGGATGATGGAAGATAAATAAATGTTTAACTCTCTGATTGTGCAGCCTTGTCGTCACAGCACAGAATGGCCTGTGAAATAACACCAATTGTTCTTTTTGCATTTCTGTTTATGCACGTGTTAAATGCAAACGATGTATTGCATTATTATGACTGATGATTTAAAAGCACTGTTATGTGTATTTTTGTCACTTTGGACAGTCCCTATCCTCTCGTCTTTATGCTAAGCTAGGCTAAACACAATCTGACTCCAGCTCCAAATTAAATGAGTAGAGATTGCTATTGACCTTTGTTTCTCACTCTCAGTAATAACAACAATAACTGTAGTTCTTTAGCAATGGCAGCGAGAAACAAGAGTGAGAAAATATGTTTGTGTACACTGTTTGATCATAATGAACTGACCCTTTAATATATAGATACATCTATACTCTACAGGAAGTGACTCTGGACTGACTGGTGTTCTCGTTAACAGGAAACAAATATAACAACGGCCACTGAACCAGCTGCTACCAATCAAACGACAATGCCTGGCCATGCCTCCACTCCCATAACCTCCAACAACCACACTGTAACCATAGCACCGTCTCCGACCTCCGCCACCTCAGCGATCTCCACGGTTGCCATCACTTCATCACAGCGATCCACAGTGCCCTCTGATGTGACCCACATCTCTGGAAACGTGACATCCACCACTCAGCATGGAGCTGGGAGTGCCGGGACCAGCACCCACACAGTTTCAGCTACGACTTCAAAATCAGGGGCTGCCTCTTTGTTTGAACACTACAGTCAACTACTGGTGCCTGTGGTCTGTGTTCTGATCTGTGGTGTTCAGGTCTGAGAGTGGAGAAACCACAGATTCACATTTCATCAGTATAAATATTTGATTTTTCTTTGACTGTGACTGTCACGTGTTTATCATATCAATGCTATGAAGTGCTGTATTTGCTCTGAGCTGTTGTCCACTTGAACCAGACTGTTTCACAAGATCTTTATGAATGATACACAATCCCATTCTTCAGATCTAAAAACTATATTTTAATTGCAAGCAAACATAAACACAGGATATGACATTTCTCTGTATGTTTTGGCAAATAAAACTGGAAACCGAATGGACTTTTATTAGTATTAACTACTGGAAAGGAAATGGTGGGAACGTCTTGGGGAAAAAGTCAATGGAAATAAATGAATTAGGTTATTACACTAAAATGGAAGGAAATGGTAGATGATGTACAGATGCCACCTGCTTTGCATTCTGGTTCTGATATAGATTTTATTTAAATGTTACCACATATAAATTCACATTCGGGCTGTTTGTGTTGAACTACCTTTGTTTTCTTTTCCTCTCATGACTCAGGAAATGACATCAATATAATATAATCAATACATATAGTTAAATAATATATCATATACATATGTCAAAACATACCAATACATACAATCACTACATATATGCGTGTATCAATAGAATTGTTGTTAAAAGTGGATTCTACAGAATGTGTCCTATGCTATCAGTTGAGTTGTGTATGATGTTGATGAACAGTTGATGTGCAGATCAGGCAGACCTTTCTGGGAAAATATAGTTTTGTGTTTTTGGGAGAATAAATGAGGAATTTAAAAACAATTCAAGTTGAAACTATATTACAGTTATATATGTAACTCATTTTAAACAACATGGAATGATTATGTGTTTTTAAATTGAAGGCCATTGGTGAATCTTACTGTTTGAATTTGATATATTTGCCTAAGTGTGCTGTTTGAGCAGCCAGGTTAGTAGATTAATGCATGATTATTAATGCACTACATTTGTAGGTTCACTGTACTTCCACTGTTAAATAAACCAGTTTGATTGTAATATAACTTAATAATCCTCAAAGTAACGTTTTGCTTCATATAACACTTCATTCAACAAGAAGTAGCTGTTTAACATACTAATCTCTACGGACAATCACAGCCATAGAAACATAAAAATAGCTGCAGCTAAGTGGTTGGAGCCACTTTGTTCAAAAGACAAAGACAGCAGAGACAAGATATCTCTTACATCCATATCTGGACTGTTGTCAATTGGCTCAGTGTGAAGTTTTGCATTTGCGGTCCATAGCTGGGGTGGAGACTGAGGCCAGACTTCCTGAATGGAAATAGGTATCAGGTGAAAAATCTGAACGCCTTATAAAAAGCCGGCCTCTGGAAACACACATTTCGACCAAAGTAAGACTTTCTGCAAGGATACACAAGTGTATGACCAGGCCAGACCTAAAACAGAAGACTGGATGAAAACTGAGAGGCTTTATTAAGATATCTGCAGCCGTCTGTATCAAGAGGAATCATCTCTCATCAAACATGAAGTACCTTGTCCTGGGACTGTTTTCACTGTCTCTGCTGGGATTTGTCTGTGCACAGGTAAAAAGAAATGATCTGATCTGATAGTCTAGATTCTTTTCAGTTAATTATAAAAATTACTCATTTTTTTTAACCACAAAAACCTCTAATATCTTGAATAAATGAATGGATTCACTCCAGTAATACTGCACAAGTATTATTAAGACTCATTCATCATGTCTACATTGGATTTAATCCTATACTTGTCATTATTAATTCATTTTTTTATCATTTAAAACAATTTCAAAGTTAACAGATTTATTTTTCACAATATAATAAACAATATTATGTTACATCATAAATCTCTATTGATCACTTCTTTGTCTTCTTCCTCTTCTTCAGCACACAAAGACTTCAAGTCGAGCATCAAGTGATACCACAGCAGTCAGAGACAATGACAGCAAAAACACCACAACTAACAGCAGCAGCAACAATGACAGCAACAACAACAGCAGCAGCAACAGCAACAGCAACAACAACAACAACAACAACAACAACAACAACAACAACAACAACAACAGCAACAACATACCCACAGGGACCAACAGCACCAGTAACGGGACCACCACTGACATGAACAGCACGATGACCGACATCAGACCCACAGTGACGATGGGGACAGTCGGTGGGACCACCACGGTCCCACCGACTGTCCCAAAAAATGGACAGAGTCGCATCATCACCTCTATCAGTCTCCTGTTTGGATCCCTTGCTCTTCAAGTACTTTGGCAATGAGCGCCCTCCTGAGGCTCAGAGCTGAAGTCAGTCTGTTCAACACATCTGAGCTCATTTTAGAAGATAGAGGAAATACATTTTCAGTTGTCTGTGTTTAACAAAATTGTGTGTCATGACATTATGAAATGATGATTTTGATGAAGAGTTATTTGTGTAAGCTTGTTTGTTTGCATTTGAAGACATTACTGCTGCCTGGTCTGTATTTCAGAGTGGCTTTGTATATACTGTAGGTCTATTTATTGTCCCATGTGAGAATATTTATCAAACACATGTATAAATATAAAATAAATGAATGCACAAATGGTCCTTTTATTTTGTATACATTTCACATTCTAGTAGCATTGAAGCAATACTCTTTGCATGTGCAGTGATAGAATCATTATTTGTACATTAGGAAGTGTTTTTTCTTGGTATGTCCGAAAAAACAATAAATATTGAATTATTGAATCAGAACAGAATGAACATATTTCAAATAACTGTATATCACCCATGTGTAACATTTGTATTTACACTATCTATGCATCAAAAGTAAAAATATGAGACATTTTGTCAAAGCTTCAAAATACGGTACGTTAGATCTGTGATATCTAACAGGTTTCTGTTGACAGACAGCAGCTGGTCATGAGTTCATTCCAGAGGGACGCTACTTCATACAAGCTTTTGTTGTCTCTTATTACTAAGATTTGACATTAATACTGAGCCAACACCCAAATATTGGACTAAAGCCTAACAACAACTCGTCTCATATTTCTTCTGAAACAGCACATTTAGTTCATCGTTTTTCAGTTGAATATTGTCTGACTAGTTTATCTATTAGGCCAGATAGAAGATTTAAATATCATAATCATGCACTGTATGGTAAGAAGACCTAATAAGTCCATGACAGAAGAACTGGATAAAGAAAATACAAGGATGAATTATTACACTCCAGCTGGCTGATCTACTGTATGGAATTATTAGCTTTGCAAAAATAAAAGTAAAAATGAAAGAATAAAATGAATAATGGAGTAATAAAAGTAAATAAATTAAAGAAACCTGTATGACCTTGTCTATGTTACCAAAACATAGTGACGTGTTGATCTCAGTGGTTAACAGTGGAATCTACTTTTGTAATAAAACACACAAAGAACTGTTACTTATTCAGCTGGAAGGGCACCACAGAGGGCACCTTATCAAATGTTGTCCACTGGAAGGGTGACGGGCACACTACTCTGTTTTATCTACAAAACACAGGCTTCGTTATCAATGCATGTGCAAATCTAAAAGCCATGAAATACTGATTGAAGTCACTTATTTGTTGTGTGTTTGTCTCGGACAAATACGCTCTGGGTCTCAGGGACTTTTCTGGCAATAAAGTCTTGACAATGACCTTTATCCTGTGACACATGAGGAAATAACCTTTTTGCAACTTGGTAATATTGTAACCTATTTGTTTATCAGTTTGTTAATTATCCACCAGGAGGAACAAGATTGGATGATGATGAATAATCTTCTCTTTTGAATTAAATAATAAAAAACTGCTTCATTGTATTCAACATAACCGCCAATGTCTGAATACAAATGTAAAGGGAAGTGTGTTAACATCACAGATGTAAGTAGAATATGAGTAAGAGGAAGTAGATACAGAGGAAGCAAAATAGTGTTAACTGCGTAAGTAGAAGATATGAATATATGTTTCTTAAAGTTGACTGGTGTTTAAAATGCAGAGTAAATGTTAGTTTAAGTATTTATTAGAGTTCGAGGACTGCAGAGTCACCTTCATATTTCTTATAACTGACCAGTGCCATTGCCTTAACTCAACAAGAAATATTTAACTCCTTTTTTTTTTTACTTATCAGGAGCAAGGTGTCTACATGGTGAATGGTGGAACCAACTTCCTGGTTCCATGGCTCCATGGCAAGTTATACGTCATTCATTCATACCTCCCCCTTCTCCTGAAATGTGATATTTTGCTATAAAGGCAAGAACAAAAGCTTTCCTCTCAGTTTGACAGGAAAAGAAAGACCTTTCATTTTTCTGTCACTTATTTGGTGCATCTCTCCACCATGAAGACACTGGCTCTGGGACTTTGCATACTGGCTCTGTTGGCATCAGGAGAGGTAACTACTGATGTACTTTTAAATTCAGAAAATTTGACTAATGAAAACTCTTTTTTCTACGATAACTCTAGAGGTTTTTGTGCACTTTGCATATGTTATTATTTATCAATTATTGATCATCCACTCTATTCTCAATCAGGCTCAAAGTAACACGACAGAACCTGTAACTGCCAACGTTACTGTCAATGGAACGCCTTACCCTACAGTTCTCATCTCATCTGTTCCTACCTCTGCGCCAGCAACCACATGGATATCTCCAACCACCACTGAACCAACAACTACCACCATAACCACATGCGTACCTCCAACCCCCAGCCAGACTGTTACCAACACCTCTACACCAACAACTACAGCCACTTCCCCAACCAGCACTACAACCAGGAAGCCAACTACCACCACCACTACAACCAGGAGGCCAACTACGACCACCACTACAACCAGGAGGCCAACTACCACCACCACTACAACCAGGAGGCCAACTACCACCACCACTACAACCAGGAGGCCAACTACAACCACCACTACAACCAGGAGGCCAACTACCACCACCACTACAACCAGGAGGCCAACTACCACCACCACTACAACCAGGAGGCCAACTACCACCACCACTACAACCAGGAGGCCAACTACCACCTCCACTACAACCAGGGGGCCGACTACCACCACCACTACAACCAGGAGGCCAACTACCACCACCACTACAACCAGGAGGCCAACTACCACCACCACTACAACCAGGAGGCCAACTACCACCACCACTACAACCAGGAGGCCAACTACCACCACCACTACAACCAGGAGGCCAACTACCACCACCACTACAACCAGGAGGCCAACTACCACCACCACTACAACCAGGAGGCCAACTACCACCACCACTACAACCAGGAGGCCAACTACCACCACCACTACAACCAGGAGGCCAACTACCACCACCACTACAACCAGGAGGCCAACTACCACCACCACTACAACCAGGAGGCCAACTACCACCACCACTACAACCAGGAGGCCAACTACCACCACCACTACAACCAGGAGGCCAACTACCACCACCACTACAACCAGGAGGCCAACTACCACCACCACTACAACCAGGAGGCCAACTACCACCACCACTACAACCAGGAGGCCAACTACCACCACCACTACAACCAGGAGGCCAACTACCACCACCACTACAACCAGGAGGCCAACTACCACCACCACTACAACCAGGAGGCCGATCATCACAGATCACAGTGGAGGCTCAGATGTCAAAGCTTCTCTGCTCTTTTCTGTTGTGCCATTGCTCTACACGCTCTGTGCCTGAGCAGCAGCTGAGATTCCTCATCCACAATTCAGGCTGAGTTCAAACGCCAAAGAAATGGATGAAGGATTGGGTAAAATCAAGGGTAATGTATAATTGTTCTTAATTATGTAAATGAATAGGCTAGAAAGACTGGGTGACATCATGAATAACTTGGTATTTAGAGATTATGCGATGACTGATGACTAATGTGTGTGTGTGTGTGTGTGTGTGTGTGTGTGTGTGTGTGTGTGTGTTCAAACAAATCATATCAAATCAATTCATATTTTATTTGTATAGCCCAAAGTCACAAAGTACATTTGCCTCAGAGGGCTTTACCATCTGTGCAGGGAGTGACACTCTCTGTCCTTAGACCCTCGGTTCAAGTGAGGAAAAACTTGACACAAAAAACCTTTAACAGGGAAAAAAGGTGGAAGAAACCTCAGGAAGAGCCACAGAGGAGGGATTCTTCTCCCAGGACGGACAGACGTGCAATGGATGTCACGTGTACAGGACAAATCAACACAAACATATTGTACAATTACAATAACTGACAAAATGACAATGAATTACAATGAATGATAAAATGACAATGAATTACAATGAATGATAAAATGACAATGAATTACAATGAATGATAAAATGA